>NC_046288.1:76090944-76725111 GCF_004115265.2 Rhinolophus ferrumequinum
AGGTCCAATCCTCTTTCTCTACCGTGAACTTGCAGAATGGATTTGGTGAAGTCACCTCTCTGGCCTAAGTTTGCTAATGAAATAGAGGAAGAAGATGGATTAGTAATATTTTTTCATAAGAAAATTGTGAAAGCTGATAGGTTGGGATTTTCTCTATATTCAAGTCACTTTCATTAGTTAGAAAAAGACATTTAATTTTAATGATCTAAAGGCCATGTATTTTGGTACACAGTGTTATCAACAATTCATCTGGATAAAAGATATTTGCAAGCTTCTGGCTACACATTGTTGTTGGTAAATTGAAATCAATAGAGCATTTAAACGTTATTGATTTCATTTCAGGTTTAAGGGCCATGTGTATATAAAACATGTTGAAACTGAGCTGAAATGATGTAATCTGATATGATTTAAAAACATTCAGAATGGGGTTGATTTAGAGAGAAAAAATCAATCTTGTACTTCAACTCTGTCTCATATCTAATAAATATGTGTTTCTTAAATTATCAAAATAATATTAACAATAGCTACCATTTACCAAGTGCCTACTCTACAGCAGAGGCTGTGCCCATATTATGTTTAATTCTCACAACAACCCTACAATATAGTTGTGGTATTGTAAGTTCCTTTTTATAGATAGTATCAGGTGCCTGATAAATGGTGGATTCAGGTTTTGAAGCCAGGCGTAGCAGATCTAAAAGTTTCTGCAGTGGTCATGATAACATACCTCTGCTCCATCATTTACTGAGGAGGTACAAAAAGATAAGGAGGAGTATGGTGGTTTGTCTTGAAAAATTTTCCTCCTCCCCACTGACAAATCAAATCTCCCAAATTGATGCATCTCCTTGTCATTCCTGAATCTGAGCTGACTCCTATTAGCCCGTGACTAAGAGAATGAAGCACAAGTGTGGCTGAGTGACTGCAGAGGCTAATTTAGGAGAAGCCTGGCAGCTTCCGCAGAATGTTCCCTCCCAGGGAATGCCCCTGAGCCTGATAACTGTCCTACTAGCTGGCCAGTCTGGCCCCTGACAGGTCCAATGCCACGTTTCTGCTGAGATGATGGTGACCTAGAGTGACGTCCTTGCAGGTGCTTGAGAGGAGAACACAAGCAAATGGAAGAGCCCTGGGCTGCAGTTCTCTTGTTTCCTGCCTCTATCCATTTGAAATATATGATGCCCTGTGCCAGGGACAGGGATGAATGAGAAAATGTCCCCCACCACAAGATGCTCATCAAACACAGGGACACACAGGCCCATGACCAACAATTGATGATCGAGGTGGGGAAGATTCCGAGAAAAATTTTTCTGGTAGAACATGAAGGGGGTGTAGAAACTCAAGGCTCAGAGAGTTTGTGGCCCTTGAGGGAACACGTGCCCAGACTTGGAGCTTCATGTGAGAAAGGAGGAAGTAACAACAGATAAGGCGAGGAGGCAAGCGGAAGTAAGACTATGGAGGGACTTCCATGCAAAAGGAGAAGAAAAAAGAAAAGCAACAATAAGATAAAGGAATACAGCAGGCTGGTGTTTTTATAAAGAAAGTTCTCATAAAGTCCAGAAACTTTCTGTGTTGAAAAGTCCACACTTTTCTCTATCCAAAGATACTAATGGTACTTTCCTCTGGGAAAGAAAACTGTTAACTATTTTTCCTTGCCTTTGGTTCTAATAAGAAAACAAAAGGAAGCATTAAATTAAATCAAGTTTTAAAAATTATTCAGAGCACCATATACAAAAAGCACTGTGAAAGGAGGTTAGAAAGAAAAATCAACATAATCCTTACACTCATGGAGCTTAGAAATTAAAATAAAAGAAATACTATGAAGCTGTGGAGTATTTGGGGAAAACGGTACAGGTTAAGACAATTTCCTTATTTGGTAACCTCTAAAATAATATTAACTTGCATTTAATTAGAGCTTAGCACTTCTTTAAGCTGCTTACATGATTAACTAGTTTCATTTTCACAATATAGGTATGATGGAAGTATTATTATATAATGTGTATCTGTGCCAATTTTAAAGATGAGGAAACTGAGATGTGAGGAAGCTCAGGAACTTGTGCAGTGTTTCCCAGCTGATAGCCATCTACTGGAACCCAAGTTCAGAGCCAGGCAATTGGGTTCTTATATTTTCTCCTCACCCTGCATTATACGACATTGTGGTGCGTATGGCCGTGGTTTTCAAATTGCAACTTTCCTCTTGCAGGTTTCTCCAGTGCCCTGCCAGGAGCGATATGGCCGTAGCATGGGGCTTAGGCATCCCAATTTAAACAAGCGCGCCACGTGAGTGCGAAAGAAGTTGTCCTTGGACTATACCTGAAGAAACACTCCTTTAAAGCATAGATTGGCCACTGGTGGGAGTGCAAGTCTATTGTGACACTTTTTGGCGTTATAAGGAGAAGCTCATGTATAGATATGAGCCCTGAAACTGGGGTCCTGCATAGCTTCCTGGCCTCCTCCCAGCTCCCACAAGGCACTTATTTATATATGTATATACCTATATAAACTTGTAGGAGGCAGGGGAATGAATAAAAACTTGGCCCGCCACTTCAGGAAGGAAGTTCCTCATTCCTTCTCTATGTCAATTATAAAGAGTGAAATGGGGCCAATTCTTGCCTATCCCAGCCTGCTTGTTAAAATCTTCTAAATTAACCTCCCTCTATTAAAATTCTGGTTTTATTTTCTTAATCACATATTTCCAATTCCAAGACTAACGATTTTAAAAGCACAATCAAGACATCTATACGTTGCAGTATTACAACTGTTCTGTTAAAAATAATTCATCAACGTGGGTTTCAAGCAGAAAATGATGAAACTGGGTTGCTGCAGAAATTTTGACACAAAGCAACTCCCCCCATGCAAACTTTCTATAAGCACATCACAAACGTGTGTGTGTGTATATTAAATAGGGTGATACTTTATTTGACACTTGTAGTAACTATTTCCATATTAGCACCTTCCTTTTGATCATACCAGTCTGCAGACTGTATAATTTGCAGTGGGGCAACAGCAAATGGTGCCGTGTAATGCACTCTTGGAAAATGGTGGTGGTGCATACCAGTTCTTCAGACAAAATATTGTAACAATTTTCCTTGTGGCAAAGAATGTGAATTCTACTCCTACATGATAAGGCGGTTTATTCTCTGGATCCCACCTATAGAGACTGATACCCAAATGTGAGCAGTGGCTTGGGGTGAAGTGGGTATGAAGTTTAGAAGGCATTTCTAGAAGGTTGTTTATATATATATATATATATATATATATATATATATATATATATACACATACATACATATAATGATTATATGCAAACTCTTTCCAGAAAGGCTGAGTTAGAATCTATTGCAATGGACTGCCTCTTTCTGTCTTCGTCTCTTGTCCCTCTGTCCCCGCTCTCCCCCCGTTCTCCCCCCACCGGCACACATGCATATAAGCATACTCTGACACTCTTGATTTTTCTTTCCCAGAGTTCACCCAGCTATATTAATTTTCACTCCGTTTTATTGCTAAGAAATAGGGAAGAGAAGCTACTGTTGACTGTATCTTGTGTTCAGGAATTTGAACAAAACTTAACATTCAGATTACAATGCAACTTTATAGTTGTACAACCTTTTTCTATAGGGGAGTTAGGTAACCTTACCAAGTTTATTCTTTCATTTATTCATTTATTCACCTTCTATGTGCTGCTAGGCACATAATTAAACACCTTCTATGTGCTGCTAGGCCCTGAGCTGGGCTACACCACCTGTAAATAATGAATTTAGGATTTGCACACAGTTTTGTTTGATCCCCAAATTCCAAAGTTTTAGGATGAGAACACTGATGTAAAAATCTCTTCGAATCAGTTACCATATATTTCACTTTGGAATATTTCTCTGTCTTAAACATAAGCATTCTAGTTTTATCTCAATTTTTCAGTCTTTTTCAAGACATTGAGATTTTAAAAGAGCAAATTACAGAAAACAGGTTAAAAAGCAAAGAGGGTTAAACAAAATAGGAAATCCACTGCCACTTGTAACTGAAAAGTCAAGCAAATATATCTTCCTTTGGGAATGGATTTATCTAGGTGCTCAAACTATATCATTATCCATCATTCTATTTTATCACCCCCCATTTCTCTTTTCTTTCCTTCCATCCTTCATTCCTTCCTTTCTTCTTTCCTCCCTTTCTTCCTTCCTTCCTCTCTCTCTGTCTTATTTCCGCTTTCTTGTGGATTGGTTAGAGTTCTCAGATTTCTTATTGTGAGTCCCAAACACTCCTTCAAATTACCTTCAAATTTCGAAGTAGAGTTTTCTATCTTAATAATGCTAACAAAATCATGACATTGAAACTTATTTGGCCAATTTATTCCTTTTAAAACCAACAAAACCTCCATGGTATTTTTTTTTTTTTCTTTTAATCAGCTAGGCTTGGGTCAATAGCATCTCCTTGGAAGTGGAAAATGGAAGCCCACCTGAAATATATTGTTGAACAAATGTGCAACAATATGTAGTAAGCACCTATCACAATGCCAGACATATACCACATGTCAGGAGTACACTAGTATCTGCAAATACACTCCTCTCATAATGAACAGAGAACAGGGTATCAGCAAATTGTCAAACTAAGTCTAAATGCTATGACCTGAAGAAAGGTAAACACACACACACACACCAGTGGCCACTACAGAGATGCATGGAGATGCATTTTTATTGAGCAGTATAATGTTGCACCAGAGGAATTATATACACACAGTTCAGCCCATGTTATAAAGGGGATAACTGAGGCCCAAAGAGGGCAAATGATTCAACACGTAATTGAAGTTAGGCTCTTTGTACCACTCTCTTAACCCCAGGTTTCTCTTCCCTAATAGAATATGGTGCTTTTCTTTAGTTTCCTCAGTCAGGTCTTTAGCATCTGACATCTATTTGCTCATGTACATGGCAAAGGATAATATAACTTGGTGTAAGGAAGACATTGGGCTAGAATAAAAATTTTTCCCTTTCTTAAAAACAAGGCAAATTTCAGTCCTTTCTTGCCTGTAATACTGCTAAGAGTTTCTAAGCATCCATTTCTCAAAGAAAATAATCCTTTGGAAACATTATGTAGCGTCTCCCTTCTCTCTGAAATTTATAAGGATTTGAATAGGTCTTGAGCTTAAAAAAAAAAAAAAAAAAATTCCTGTTCTGTTTTCACTCAAGCCAAAATCCAGTGAACTCCCCCTTTGCAATGCCTCTCTTCCTGAATTCTCCTCTACCAGGCTCATTTTTAAGGAACAAAATTCCAAACACAGCATTCTTATTACCCCAACTACTAATCCTTCCTATTTCTCATGTACTTCCTGCTTAATGATTGTTTGCCAGATAAAACTGCACAGGGAAATAATTCCAAATTGTAACTCTCATTTTTTTTTTTACAGGAAAATCCCCCTATATATTTTAATGATAAGAGCTATTTCCTCTATCCATATTTATTGTAGGATCCCATTATTTTCTGTATCTTGAACCTTCATTATTCTAATCTGCATTAGCATTTCCACGATAAGCTCTCATGCTTGCAAAGCCTTGCTAAATTCATAGATAGACACAAAATCTCAAGCTGGGAAAAATGTCCAGATCCTGTCCTTTCTGCTTCAACACCTTCCAGGGAAAAACTATCTTGTGAGAGTTCAGTTTCTTGGAATAATGGCTAAAAAAATACAGCAGGGTCTCCAAGGATGTCTGTTACTCCTTTTAATGGAAGCCTTGACATCCTCTATGGCCAACCTCAAAGACCTTTAATTGGCCCTTTGTCTTGTAGGCCATAGGTACCATGAGATAGATAAGGTATCAGGCTCCTTAGCATGCTTTCTGATCTTGCCTTTGCTCACCCACCAACTACTACTTCTACCATTCTCCACCAAACTTCATATTCTAGTGGTATACAATTGCTGGTATTTCCCTACATATATTACAGTTCTAAGATGCCTCCAAGTTTTTGCATATACTGAATCTGTTGTCTATTACTTCCTACCTGATTTGCCTAACTAGTGTTCTGTGTTTTATTATTAAAAAACTCAAGTTACATATCAGGACGTCTTCCTTGATAATATCTCGTCTTTAGATATTAAACATAATTTAATACATTTAAAAAGTACTATTAATTACATTAAAAATTACACATTAAAAATATGTCGTTCCATTTTATATAAACAACTGCAAAATAAGGTAGAAGTTTATTTATATTTCAAATAAAAACGTTTCTGATGGCCTTCAAGTTATTTATGCCAAATCTCGCAATAGATGACAAACTTAACATTTGTTTAAAAATCTCTCGACCACCCAGTTGATTCTATGAAGTCAACATGAACTTATTGCCAAAGACAGATAACAATGGTATAAAAAGTGAAAATTACAGGCAAATGTCCCTCACTACCATAAAATAAAATTTAAAAGTTAATTAAATATTATCAAACAAAATTCAATAGTATAAAAATAATTATTTATAACCATAAAAGATAACTTATTATAAATAAGTTAGATTTATCCTGGGAATATGAGTGGTTTAACATATGAAATTTTTCTTTCCACCCATCAAGTTTATACATTAAAAGAGAAAATAATTTTATAAAATTCAACATCTGTTTACAATAAAAATGCCTTATCAGACTGGGGCTGGAATGGATATCCCTTAATCTTATTAAGGGTATAGCACTTCACCCAGCCTCCACCCCCAAGTACAGGAAATATCATTCTTGATGGTAAAAAGTTTAGAAGCCTCCCCAGACCAGGAGAAGTAAGACAAGTATGTCACCATCAATGCATCCACTTAACATTATCTTCAAGACATTAGTCATTGTACTAAGATAGATAGATGGTATATAGATGGATGGATAGATAGATAGATAGATAGATAGATAGATAGATAGATAGATAGATAGATAAGAAAACAAAGCACTTGTTATTTATAGATAATATAAGTATCCACACTTTTTAAAAATTTATAATCTATAAGTAAGCCAAAATAGACAGCAACATAATAAAAAAAAAGATAATATTTACAATAGCAAAAAAATTAAAGTACCTAGAAATAAAATATGCACAATATTTTACAGGAAAATATATAACTTTGATGACTAACATAAACGAATATCAAAATAAATGAAAAGGTATACCGGATGCATGGATAAGAAGGTTCAATATCATAAAGTTATTATTTCTCTCCAAATTGATTTAGAGGTCCAATGCAATTCTAATGAAAACCTCATCGTTCCTTCTTTTCTTTGGGAATTAAACAATCTTATAATTAAATACATGTGAAAGAGATAAGAGCCAAGAAAAGTTAGAAGACATAGAATAATATATGTGAACATATTCTGTGAGATATGAAGATGTACTATAAAGTTATATAAGAATGTGTGGTATTTGTAAGAGATGACAAACTGACCAACTGAGAAAAAAAACAGAGAATGCAGAAACAAAATCACTCATATGCTGAAACTTGTTACATGAAAGATGACATTGAATATCAGGGAGAAAAAGAGAAACCATTCAATAGATAATGTTGACATTCTTCAGAAAAGTAAATATAGATAGATCCCTACCATATATGACAGATCCAAATGAGTACAGACTTAAATGAGAAATAAACATTTCAAAACTGTTAAAAAATATAGAAGGCTGTCTTTATAAATAGGTTTTTCATAAAAAGAATCAAACCTGTTCAGCATAAAAGTAAAGATTAATAAATTCGATTATATTAACATTAAGAACATCTGCTCATCAAAGAACATCTGCAACTATATCAACATTAAGAAATGTGTAATGCATATAACTGCATAGATTTCTCCCTGGAGTGTATAAAGAATCCCTAAAAAACAAACAGACAAAAAAAAAAAAAAATCAATGAGTAAAAGCCATATGACCCAGTTGAAAAGTTTGCCAGACAAGAACAACTATTTCACAGTTAGGAACATGATAGGGAAAAAACCTAAATAAATAAAATAAGGATAAATTCGTCTCCAATTTCAATCACAGAAAGACCTGTAAAGACCATGATGAAATACTACTTTACACCTTCTGGATGGATTGGCAAAATTTAAGAAATATGACCCTATGAAAGTGTTGCTAAAGCTTTAAAGAAAGAATAACTCTCATCTGGTGCTAAGAGAAGTGTAAAGTGGTACAACCACTTTGAAAAACAATCCAGAATATGTCATAACATCAATCACACATAATCTGGCAATTCCATTCAGCTATACAGTTAAAATCAGCCCTACAGAAACACCTGCTATGAGACAAGGTCACATGTCAACAATGGCCCCAGAAGTGTTTGTAATGGTGATTACTTAAGTTAGAAAATGGGTTCTGGGGCTTTTGTTCTATTGCTTTGTGCCTTGACTTCTGCTTATATCACGTATGTTCTATTAAACTATCAAACACATAATTTAAAACATTACAATGTAAAAAATGCATGACATACAAAGGGTATAAATAATATTCTAAGAGAATTCAGAAGAGAGCATCATTATTTTGAGATCATTTTATTATTGTGAGTGCAGGGCAATTCTTGTGTGGGGTAGCATTTTGACGGACCCTGAAGGACGTATTATTCATTATTTATACCTTGCCCTGTTTTTCAAAGGATTTAAAAATCGCTGATAAAAATGTTATGAAACAAAATTTTAAAATAGCAAGGTGCAGAAACCAGGGTTTAAGGGAAAATAATGAGTGAATAAGATAAAGGAAGCAAGAAAGGCATAACATTAGCAGATTGGAATTCATAGTATTCTGTTAATTTTTGTTTAGGAGGTGGGATGTCAATCTGCCTCTAGCCAAATGAAGACAAAAACACTGTCAGTTATTATACCAACAGTTAATAAGCTCATTACAGGGGAACGGCAAAGATTTTTTGTTTGCTGCTTATTGGCTTGTGTTTTGTTTTTCCCTGACCCTACTTTCTTAAAAGGAGATGCTGTGATGAACCATGGCAATAGAACAGAAATAAGGCACCGATGTAAAAATAAGCAAACAAATAAATCAATAAATGGAAGAGGTAAGCAGGAATCAAAGAGGAATTGTACCTGACTTTGCTAGAAATGCTTGGTGATGACTAATGGTGTTCCAAAGACAGGTGGGAACCAGACAAACTGAGAGTAATGGGCACTGGTAGGCAGAATATGTTTCCTGGACCAGACGCATCTTCCAGGAACTTGCAAGAAATGAAAATCTTGGCCACACTCCCGACCTACTGAATCAGAATCCCAGGTAAGAGACCCAGAAATCTGTGCTTTACAACCTTCCAAACAGTTCAGATGTATGGTAAGGATCGAGAACCCCACAGCTAAGGAGTCTAGAACATAAACTATAGGTAATAAAGGGTCACTGGAGGTATCGATGCCCAATTCTAAACCCCCTTTAGGCCTCTGTGCTCCTGTATCAAAGGGTCCAGGATAATTTCCTGCTACTGTCACTCAGAAGTGGGATTATGAGCCAAAGTAGATATTCTTGGCTTCTAGTGCATTTCAATTTTGAAAGACAATTCTAAAGAAGGAATTCTGAAGCTCAACAGTTTTGACATTTGGGGCTGGGTAATTCTTTGCTTTGGGGGGAGGGAGGCTTTCCAGTGCATTTTAGGATGTTTAACAACATCCCTGAAGGATATTTAACAGCATCCCTGGACTCTTTATCCACCAATTGCCAGTAGTGTTACTTTCCTAATATAAGACAATCAAAAATACCTCCAGGCATTGCCAAATGTTTTCCGGGGGACAAAATTGTCCCCAGGTGAGAACCACTGTACTAAAGAATTTCCAAACTAAAATTTATAGTTTGGGTATCACTCAACCCCTGGGATTATTCTCACCTACTTACTTGGTGCTACCAGCACTCTATCAAAGTTTCAGGTTGGATAGGGGGTTCTTCTAAAGAACTGCATATGCCAACTTGGAGTACATGTTATATAATAAGACTATGCGTACATTGGAAACACAACCAGACAATGGAAAAGAACAAGGGCTAAGATACTTTTATAAGCATTTTGGGGGTAAATACCCCCAATTGTTTAGTATCAGTGCTTCACAATGGAACTGCTATTAAGATTTAGGGCAAAAAATATCTTCCTTGCAGAGACTGTCCCAAGCATTGCAGAATGTTTATCTCTACCCACTGTCCACATGGCAGTAGTCCCTCTACCACCACCCCCACCCTGAGGAGTGTTACCTTCAGGCAGGAAAAATGCCCTGACCATTAATTACTCCATAGTGGTGCTGAAACACCTTCACTGAGAATCATTAGTTATGCCTGTATTCTGTTCGTTGATTAAACGGATGGTGAAATACTTATTTAAAGCATTGTATTAGTTATTCCTTGAAATTGACTCAAATAATGTTGTTTGAGCTAATAACATCTAAAAACAAAAATAAACTCTTCATTTATAGTTAAGGAAAACACTTTAGTCCCTTCAATTCAACAAAACGTATAGTCATGATTCCAGAAGATGTTTGTCTGCCAGGTATGAGTACCCAGTTCCCTTCCTCCTGAGAATGGTACCTGGAGAGAGCTGCCACCTGTTTTAATATTACCCAGATATGAGTCCCTAATATGAGTAGTCTTTACTGTCTTCTCCATTTAATTTCAGGGGTTAAAGAGAGGCAATCCCAATATTTCTATTCCATTCAGTTCAACTCTATTATAATCACAATGCAAGTTCATGTGAAATCACGTTTATACTAATTATAGTTCTGAGACTGTACTAAATGTTGGATATAAAATGAAAGCCAAGACATGGTATGGCCCGTGAGAAACTCACGTTCTAGTAAGACATAAACACAAGGGAAAAAATAATTAGTATAGAATGTGATGAATTCTACAAGAGATGACAGTAATCCTGAAGCAACACAGAGGAGAAAGTAAACACCTCCATCACAGATAGAGGAGGCATTTCAGAAGATACTCTAATGCTGATTTAGGAGACACTCTAATCCTAACAATAAATAGGCCCTCATTAGATGAATGTCAGGAGCATTCTTTTTTTTTTTTTTTTTTTTTTTTTTTTTTTTTTTTTCCCTGAGCATAGTTATTCGCTTATAGAAAGGTAAAAGGCTTAACCAAAATAATCACTTCATGGAACAAAATGTATTCCAATATTCCTATAAAGAAGAGCAGAGAGTAGTAGGAAAGTAGCTTAGAGATAGAATTAGAGTCAACTCATTTAGAACCTAATGCATGTCAGATGACAATTTCATCCAATTGCTTAAAACTCCCAAATCAGTCTCCATCATGCTGAACACTATTCAGCAATTAAAAGGCAGGGACAAGGAGCAGCCTGGATGAAGCTCCAGATAATTATGCTGAGTGGAAGAACCCAGACAAAACAAGAGTATCTGTTGTATTATTCCCTTAATATAAAACTCTGGAAAATGCAAACTAACCTACAGTGAAAGCAGACCAGTGGTTGCCTGGGGATGGACGTGGGGATGGCAGAGATGGCAGGAGAGAGATCACAAAGAGGTTCCAGGAAGCTTCTGAAGTTGATAGGTATATTCACTATCTTGACCGTGGGGATGATTTCACGGGTGTATTTATATGTCAGGAGTTGTGAAATTATACGCGTTAAACATGTGTCCTTTACTGTATGCCAATTATACCTTAGCAAAGTTGACAAAAAAGTCAAACAAACAAACAAACAAAAAAAGTAGTATACATTACATTTGACTGCCTAAAAGCTCTATGAGAATACACATAGAACCCAAAATAATTTCCCACCAGAGTGGTACAAGAATTGGGTGAATGGCCCAGGGAGAAATTATCATGCAATTTAATTTAAAATACTAAATAGGAAAAAAAAATTCAAACTTTATTTGTAAAATGCTTACTTCTAAAATCACTATTATTTCAAATATATATATATATATTTCATATATATATTAATATATATATATATGAATGTGTAGTGTGTGTGTGTACGTGCGTGCTGTGTCTATGTGTGTGCTATTCATATTATTCCTCCCTTCTAGAATTCTTTTCCTGGAGTCTTACTTATTTACCCTTCAAACTTCTACTTTCCCTCAAGGCAGATCTAAAATGCTCCCTCCTTTGTGAAGATTTTGTATGTCCTCACCAAGTCTCAACCGTACGTCAATCATATAACCTGCTAAACGTTCCTTCACTTGTTTATTGGCTTGGCTGTCCCCTCCACTGGAATGTCACGTCCATGAAAGCCATTATCTGTGTATCCTGAGCAATCATCAAGGTGCCCAACTATTAGTGTGTACTTACTGAAAGAATGATTGCAGTGCTTCTGAGGCCTCTCTTTGTACATATGTTCTAAAGCATGGATGGAAAAGAGGTACAATCTGTTATGCCAACTCCAATCTACCAGGATTGGTGAGCAGCCTTCTATTGACAAGGATTCTAATGTCATTTCTGAACTCTAGCCAGAGGGTCATGTTAGTTTAGAAACATCTGCCATGGGTTTAGTAGAGATATGAGGATCTAAGCAGCACATACTTGTGATTTCAAGATTTAAGAATGTGTTATTAAAACGTTATATAAAATAGTACTTTAAATCAATTTTCCATCCAAAATGGAGTGTCATCATTTCTTTCTAGAATGCATGGCCTTTTTTGTTTTTTTCTATTTGCCATTTTGGGTGCTGAAAGTGACATGATGTTCTCCATCTTTTGACATGTTCTCATTTAGATAAGAAAAATCAGCGACAGATATATGGCTCTATAAAGAATTAACATTAAACTGGGGGTGGTTGAGAGATGAGAAGCTCAAAAAGGGAAAGAGGGGGAACAGAAGATGACTTAGGGGAGATGAACAAAGAAAGAGGAAGTGTGAGAGTGCTCCCTGACTGGGAAGGCCAGGAGAGGCGGATGCACTGAAGGTCAGTCTCTGTGGTGTACCTGCCCCATGTGACCAATGTTTCATGAACGTCCAGCGATTACAAATAAAATCTGAGTCACGTCAGAGAGAAGAGAATGATCGCCAATAGGTTAGAAGTATAACATAAGCCTGAGGAACACAGTTAAAAGTGACCATGAAAATATAAAGGTTAACCAATCTTGGAGAGGCAATGGATTTCTCATGAAACGTGATAGGAGAGTGAAGAAGATTTTATGAAAATATCAAAGGACAGAGTGATCTGTGTACAAAGAGCATAAAATGATCATAGACTTCTTTACAGAGTACAATCGATCTTTGATCATGTTATTATGGGATTCTTATGATTATTCTGAAAGATAAGTTAGTCAGGAATTATTATCCATTTGAAAGGAACTGAGGGTCTCAGTTAAACATCATCCTAGAGCCCGTTAGTCAGGGAGGAAGAATGTGCACATTTTCTGTACTTCCCTTCCCCTTCTCTCCTATTTCTCTTTCCTCTTCTCTCCCAGTCTCTCTCTTCTCTCTTCTGTCTTCTCTCTCTCTCTCTCTCTCTCCTTCTCTCTCTCTCTCTCTCCCCACCGCCCTCTCCAGACTGAACATATGTAAATCTTCATGTAATAGTTAAAAGTCATACATTGGGGTCATGATGATAAACATGCACAGCTATAGATGAGGCTACAGGAAGTAAAAATGATTAAGCCATATTTTTATGGGAAGGGTACCTTATTATGTGATTTACTTTTTGAAATAAATACATAATGTAAACTTATATATTGTCATTGATGTTTTTTCCTCAAGAATTAAGCACGATGAAAGACTGATTATATAGGTCTGGCTTATTTACCCTTGTTTTCTTAAACTTTTACTAAAATGTGGCTTGAGATTTTGTATGTATGTAGCAGTATACCATATATATGTATAGTATACTGTGTATATATGTGTGTATATATACATATATATGTATATGTATATGTATATGTAAAACATTCAATAGTTTTAAACCAAAACCAAGGAATTCCCTCTTTATTTCTGTGGTTGTTTGACTAGGATAGGAAATTGCACTTATAAAAGCCCCTTTGGCTGAAACAATGCTATACTCTGAATAAGAAACTTCTTTCTTTTTGATGAAGACAATTTTTTTATGGGAACTAAACTATTCTCCAGTCCCCCTGGTGGGATATGAATTAATAGAGTAGAACAGAGTTTACCCTCAACAGCTGCAACTTGCACCTGTGCTGTTCTTTTTTAATCCTTTTTCGCTGCAGTATTGTAGAGAAAAAAAGCAGAGAAAAATGCTTTACGGGACCTTCCAACTGAGATGCTTAATGCATTAGGAGGAACAGAAATTCCCAGTGGGATTTCACCATGCCTATTAGGAATTAGGCTTAGGAAAACCAATATGAAAAGTATATAACATTCCTCCAACCTGCACTGAGATTGGCAGTGGGATCCACACCGGTCATTCTGTGGTTTCTCTCCAATCTCATACTAAATACCCCCAGGTAATCTCATCTCCTGCCTTCTTTGACCCACAGCCTTCAGAGCAGAGGTATTTTTCACGCCATCTTGGCATTGCGTGAGCATTGATGGCCAAGACAAAGCCCACAATCAGCTTTGCCATGTGTGAGTTCTGCATCATTAAGCATTAATGACGTGATCTCTACTTGTTCCTCATTCCTGGGCTCCACGTTGTCTAGCACTCAGTACTCCTGTGTAGCTTCCCTCGGAAAACATGTTAACTCTTCCAACTGGTGAGATGGCAGGCACACGCTTCCCATGGAGGCAGTGACGTTAACCTGCGATGAGCTGGAAGGCAAAGGAAGGGGGAAGAATGTTCCCCACCGGGGGCATCTAAAAAACACCCTCAGCATTGCTTTTAGCTGCCAATCTTTTCACCCCTGAATCGTAAGTGCTGCCATCCACTCGCAGCTTCCTGTGGAGATCTATGCCAACTTCCCAAACCACCTTCGCACCATCCACTGCTATTTGAAGGAGTTTTCAGTGATGGATGGATGTACATGTGTACAACTTCCGGGGAAACTTCTCTAGAGAAAACTTTGTAAATGACGTATATTAAAATCGTTTGGAAAATACTGGATATTATAAGGAAAGGAGTCAGCCATTTTACACCATCACACAGAGATAAGGGCGTTTCATACGCTCTCTATATATTAAAAAAAAAAAAAAAAAAAAAAAAAGCTTTAGATGTGTCTCAGCAAAAAAAAAAAAATCCCTCCCATCAGAAATAGAAATAATGACCAACTTACATGTGTTTTGAGGGTAGGAAGAAAGTTTTATTGCTGATTGTTAAAAAAGGAAAGTCAAAGGAGCAAATGCTAATAAAGACTGTCACCACACTTGACAATTTAATAAGTGGAAGTTATGAGAGCATTACTATCTTAGCACAGTATTTCATGTCACCCAGAATCTCCCCATGAAGCCCATGTGGCAAATCTAGCTTAGAAATCAGTGCCAGCTTTCACACTGGCCAAATAAGACCTGAAATCTCCAAACGCAACAAACAGTTCCTGTTGATCAAGTAGTAAAATAAAATTCAGGAAGGGGGAACGGTGAGTTTGCGAAATTCAACAACCTCAGGAGTAATTAGACAGAAGACTTTTCATTTTTAATGAGGGCTGTAGGGGATTTAGGGCACACAGATGAATGTGGTTCTGATTAAAAATATCAGTCACATATTGCATGCAAACATTTAAACGAAGGCCAAGTTGCAGTAAAGTTTCTATGGGGTCAGGTTACGTCAAAATGAATTCTTAAGAATTCGTTTGATTAATCTGATTCCATCGAATAACAAAGGAAGTAAATACCAATTATTTTCCACTTATTTGGAAATATTAGTGTCCTGTATTGAAACCAAAAGTATCCAAAGAATATAGTTCCTTGAAAGGAACTATATGGACAGAAAGTATCCATTCTGCTATCATTTTAGATCACGGAATTTCTCACTTCCCTTCAGAATCCCTTTTGAATGCGGTAGCCAGCCATATTTTTGTTTAAGTAGATGCATCTGCCTCTTTTGACTGAGCTCTTTTGCCCCTTGTAGCTCCAAGGGGTGAGTGCTTATGTCACTGCCCTGCAAGAGCACATGTTGGTGGCTGAGACCTGTGCACGCCTGTCACTTCTCCTTGGTTTGTGTTGCACAGTTGAGTGGGTCTGTCCATTTGAGTGGGTCTGTTGAGTGGAACTGTCTCAGACTGCAGGGACAAAGTCTGAGAGACTGTCAGAAATCAGAGTGACAACTTAGCCCAAAACAGACCTTCTCATCACAAACTGATGTGCTTCATAGGACAAGTGCCTGTAGCTGGTGCTTCCACGACATTGTGGGGCTTGAAAGCACATATTTACTTAAAGCCATAGGATTTTCAGATCTGCGTAGGAGCTTAGACTTTTTCTTATTTTACAGGTGAAGAAAATGGCACCTACAGAAATGAAGGGGCACTTTTGCCTGGTAATTGTCAGGATGTGGGCTTGAACTGATGTCTGCTGATTCTTGAAACAAGGCTCTTTCTAGAGTCCCTTAATGTTGTTTTTTTTTTTGTTTTGTGTTTTTTTTTCATAGCCCTGGACCAGGGCAGCTGGGGTCTTGGGTGCATCCATGTGTGAGTAGAGTTTCTCTCTTTTTTTACATTATAGCCTCCCTCTTATACCACTGAAGGAGCCTTGCAAAAAATGAACAGTTGATTTACAAGGAGAACTTTCAACGAAATTATGGCTTACTTAGTATAATTCCATTATCCTTTCTGGGAAAGCCATTAAAGTCTAGGTCCTGTTTATGTTTGGTCGCTCAGTATATGTTGTTAATGGAGAATCTCTAAGTATATCTATAGAATAGGTACTCAGTCAATGTATTTTACTTTATTCAGTTGTTTCCTTAGGTTATTTGGTGTTGTGTGCATAAAAGGAGAGGGAGCTGTCAATTAAGCAGATGAAACACCAGCAGAATTCAAGTCTATTCATAATATGAAATAATTCTTCCCATGAAGACAGTTATATAGACAGTAGACAAGTACTTCCAGCTGTACTGTCTTACCCGTCCACCAATTTACCCCTTCCTGGCTTAGGCAGTATAAAAAGAAGGGTGTTAAGAGGGTGTTAACAATAGGGCTGGAAGGAAGGTTCAATCCATTCCAGATGTGGCAGTTGACACCTTTTCTTAACTTTGTTTTCAGTCTAACACCTCATATATCGTTGACAATGGGCCAATCAGGAAACACACCCAAAAATTGAGGTATCATGATTAGGTGCTAATAATTGGGGCTGGAATTCCTTTGACTGAAACAAACATTTTAGTAGTCTGTTTCTGAATTTCACACTAGGTCTTTTTTTACCTGACTTTGCATTTATACTTTCTTCTAACTCAATTTTTCAGTGACACTTTTTTTCTCCTTTTGCCCACTCTCTTTTGGAAAACATGGGTGTGGTTTGTTTTCTATTTTTTTCTACCCAATGTGGAAACCACAGGATATGATATTCTGAGCTGCACTGTAGAACCTAATTCATCAGGAGGTATGGGTCTAATGCTGCCTTTCTGCAGAGTGAGAGAGTGAAAAGGGCAAATAAGTGTTACTTTTTATTTGACAAAGTATTCTGATCCAAAAGACCTCATGAAAGAGCTTCAGAAACCACCAGGGACCACACTTTCAGAACGCTGAATTTAAAGATATCCTCATGAAACTGATAATACTCATAGTAAGAGTTTAGAGCATGGATATATGTGGAGGAGGTGAAACAGGGACAGACCCTGAGATTTGAAAATGGGTAAAATGCTAAAAAGGGTGTAAGACAGTTCTTATAATAGGAAGAGAAAGAGCAAATCGATTGAGGAAAGAAAGTACTTGACTAACGTGGAATAGCTTGTTCTAGGAGAACCACGCCTCTTGAGTTGTGCCAATGCTGATTCAGTGCTTCAGTGAGGGAAGCATGTCTCAGACATGTACTGATGCTTAATGACACATCCCACTTAGAGACACCTTCAAACAAGGAAACGTTCTCCAAAATCCAGGCCAAAATTATTGTTTCCCCAAACACACCTCCAATGGATTGTAGAGGTGCAACAGCTCCCCAGACCATTGAACAAATCAAGTTCCCTATCAAAACAGAAATGAATGATGCCACTTATCTTAGACTAGGGAACCCTAAACTGGGGTGGGGTTGTCATTCTAAATTAGATATTCAGGTGAGACCTCATTGAGAAAGTGACATTTAAACAAAGACTTGAAAACCATGATGGATGTAACCACATAGATACCTGAGTGAAGAACATTTTAGGCAGTGGGAACAGCCAGAGCAAATGGCCCAGGTCAGGAAAATGTCTGAAGTGTTTAAGAAAAGCTATAAAGAAACTAGTGTGGCTGAAGCCGAGTAGGAGTGGAAAGGGTTGTAGAAAATAAGTTTATAGAGAGGTAGCAGAAAGCTAAATTGTGTAGGGTTTTACAGGTCATTGTAAAGACTTTGGCTTTTACTCTAGGTCAGATGGGTAGTCATTACAGGGTTTTGAACAGAGGACTAAGATAATCTGACTTATATTTAGAAGGAATTATTCTTGATGATTCAGCAATAATCGAGCGAAGTGGGGCAAAGATGGAAACAAAAAGACAAATAAAAGGCTATGGTAGAGTCTCCAAGGTGATACCCATCACTTTCTTCCCTCCCTATGTTACGCATATGCTTCTCCTTTAACATTAAGGGGTGGAGGCTCATTTCTCCCCTCTTGAATCTGGGGTGGACTTAATGACTTGTCTAAGAAGTAAAATGAGATGGAAGTGATAGAAGGACTTCATGGGAAGACCTGCAGCTTCAAACTAATTATCTTGAACTCATTCACGAGAAGCTCCAGCTTAGAACCTAATTGCCATCTGTGAGAAACTCAAGCTACATGGAAAGTCCATGCATAGATGGTCCAATTGACAGGCCTAGCTGAGGTCTAGTCAATAGACAGAAGCCAGGCAAGTTAGTAATCCCTCTTGGACATTCAGTCTCATGCATCATTTGACTGTGAGTAAACCAAAGAGCTCAAGTGAGGACCACTCTGCTGAGCCCACTCAACCCAGAGTATAATGGAGAAAAATGAAAGAATCACTTACAATGACCAAGTTAAGAGTAATTTGGAGGAATCCATGCAGCTATAGATCAATGGAGCATAGGCCACTGCTTAATCCACAGGGAGGTAGCAGTTGAGGGGTGACAATAATTTGGAGTCTCAGTACAAATGATGCAGAGCAAAATAGATCATCTGATTGATTAATGTGAAAATGGATTTGAGGAAAGGGCAAAAATTAAGGATGACTATGACATATTTTACTCGAACAATAAAGAAGTAAGAATTGTTATCAGATAAGTTGTTGGATGAGTACAGATGGAGCATGCATGGGGGAAGGAAGAGGCTTTTGAACATAAAAATGAGAAAGGACTGAGTTAGGAATTCATCTGGTTCAGTGAGTAGGATAGGCAAAAGGGAGAAATTAAAAACAAGATTACTGAAAGACTATAATTCTAATCCATTTATAAGGCAAATCTGGCCTTCCTAACAGTAGTTGCAGAACGGATAGCCAAAAAAAAAAAAAAAAAAAGGAAAGGAAAATAAAAGAAAATGTATAAGTCAAATAAAATGTCAAGGAGACAAATGACAAAGTCAAATGTCACAGAAAGAGTCATACTATTTGGAAAATATAGACATAGTTTATGACGTAAGGCATAAAGATGATGTCAAGGGTTCTACAGCCAAGAACAGGTAAATGAAGATGCCCCTGGAAACGAGAAATTTGGGAAAGTGCATGAAAAATCCTGAGTAAATTTTCCCAGTAATAAATGGATAAGGGAGAAAGAAACATAAGTACATTTCCCTTTGTGGAGAAAAGCCACCAGGGATTATGATTTTTGTGTTGTAGGTGTGTGTCTGTATTTTTTAAATCTATTATTTACTTCCTTTTTTTATGGAGATGATGGATTTTGTGGCTTTATTTGTAATCCATAAGCACTTGAACTTTCAAGAAAAATCTGTAACTTAACAGATTTTCAGTGTGATCACAATATATCACTGATCCAAACAGATTTTTATAAGCTTCAGTTAAATATCAAAAAGTGAATATTCTATGTGCACAAAACGCCAAGCCCACTTTTGCCCTTGTAAATTAGGAAGGAAGCAAATATAAACACTTTTAAAAGATCAAGGTCAAAAAAGAAATGTTTTTGCAACAAAGAACAGAAAAGTGTCTTTACCTTTGCTTTCATAATCTTATGTCTTTGCTCCTTTGAGAAAGGAAGGGATGGGGCTCATATAAGAGGGAGGTAGAGTCAATCCCAGTTTGTGAAACTGCAATGATGAATGGACATTTTGCTGCTTTAAATTTAATTGTAGTTAAAAACATAATTCCACCTTTAGCGTATAAAACCTGATTCACTTCTCACAGTCAGTTTTCAGAGCTCTTCTCTGACAGACATAAGTGTTGTTAATTTTCCTTAGTTTTCCTATACTGTACCTACCCTAAAGCATGATATATGGTATTTAAAACTAATTTAACAGTCTTATGATCAGTATTTGACACTGAAAATTCAACTTAAACCGATTAATTCCATAGGTTAGCCCCAATCTCTTCTGGTCCATGAGATATCAGCAGTGATCTTTTTTGGAGTTCTCTGAGTACCTTACTAGCTGAGCAGCTCGTGTTGCTCTATATCATATGCTCATGCTGCAATGTGTCAAGGAAAATCCAAGTTTCCTGAAGGCAGGCAGACGTAAAGCTAAAATATATTACAAATCTGCTGTGTGTCTGGCCTGTATTTGATGTTTTTTTAAAAGAAAAAGTTTTTTAAATAGGAAACTTCAACCCCCATCATGTATAGAAAGAAACAGAGCTAGAGCTAAAGTCACTTTCCAAGGGAAAGTTACATATGTTAGACCTGGGATTTGAACCTAAATGTGACTCAGAATCCACTCTATTTTCTTTAATTTTACACTAGACAAATATACATTTTTCTTTATATCCCACAGGAAATTGAACATAAATAACTATAAGTAGAATTGAACTGAGTCTTAACTTTCCTACCTCCACCACTATTTTTAAGATAAAAGCTTCCTGTTTCTTGAGGAAGATGATGGTTCGACTTTTACTAAAATAAAATTTCAGGTGCAAGGAAAAGGGGTTTAAAGATGTTTTTAGTTGGCACGTTTATGTTCTTCTATTTTCTTCTTTCTCTCCTCCCCTCCTTTTCTCTTTCTCTTTCTTATTCCTTCTCCTCCTCCTCCTCTTCTTTCCCTCTCTGTGTCTGTTATTCTCTCTGTGTCTTTCTCTTGTTATTTTTATTATTTTCAATTAAAAGGACCCATGTTTTTAAAGTCAAAAGCACACCTTACGAAGACACTGTTAACATGTTATAGATGGTATTGAGAAAATCTGTGAATCATTTGACAACAAATAACAGAAACTAAATTTTTTGTTTCCTTTTCAAGTACTTAGCTCTATGTGAGGTTGGTGAAGGAAAAAAAGAGCAAAGAGAAAATATGCCAGATAAACTTTCTTGTACGTTCATGAAATGATTAATGGACACATTGTTTCTGATATTGGAACAAGAACTGTGAATGGAATGATTCTGTAGAAAGGGGTACTCTCCTTCTTTGTTGGACGGTGGGTGTTCACCTGTTGCCCGACCGTAATGCCAGTGGGCATGAAATGAAAACTTCCATTCATGGCAACAGCACGTGAATCAAGTAAAACTCAAGAATTCTGAACATAGGACTCAGGAAAATTTGAAGTTTGGTGTTCATTGCAAGAGTCCTGTATATTGTTGGCCCTCACTGATATATTTCAGATCTGCTAGAAAGTTACATTTTACAATATATTGTAGGATAATATGTAAAGTTAGCATTTACTCAGAACTTGGTATATGCCAGTCACTGTGGCTGAGAACTTTACACCCGTTATCATATTTAAGTCACAAAATGATCAGGGATGATTTCCATCATTTGCAATCAACAGGAGAGTAAACCAAGTCACAAAGAGGTTAAGAAACTTGCAAAAAGATACCCCATCCAGTCGGGAGTAGTAGCAGCAGCACAACTGTGAGAAAACCACTGAGCTAGCTGTGCTCATAAAAACTGTACTATTGGGTGTCTGGATGGCTCAGTTGGTTAGAGTGCGAGCTCTGAACAACAGGGTTGCCGGCTCGATTCCCACAGGGGCCAGTGAGCTGCGCCCTCCACAACTAGATTGAAGACAATAAGCTGCCGCTGAGCCTCCAGAGGGGCAGCTGGATGCTTCAGTTGGTTAGTGCGTGAGCTCTTAACAACAAGGTTGCTGGTTCAATTCCCACATGGGATGGTGGGCTGCGCCCCCTGCAACTAAAGATTGAAAACGGCAACTCGACTTGGAGCTGAGCTGCACCCTCTACAACTAGATTGAAGCACAATGACTTGGAGCCGATGGGCCCTGGAGAAACACACTGTTCCCCAATATTCCCCAATTAAAAAAACAAACAAACAAACAAACAAACAAACAAAAAAACTATACTATATTGTTTCTTCTGGGGACACTAGTTCCTGGAGCCACCTTCACAGACATTTGATGAAAGGCTCCATATCTGCAGTCTACCCTACCGTATAAATGTTTGCATTTAGCTGATAAAATGGGATATTTGCTATGCATTTCCTGAAACTTAATCTGAAAGGACAAGAAGCTTTGTTTGATCAGGGTCCATATGCATTCTCAATTATTCTCCTAGCTAGTTTCCTTGCATGGATATTGACGCGATTTTTGCTCCCAGAGAAATCCAGCTGACATGCAAACAAAGAAAAGGAGGAGGCCTAGCTCCAAGCTGGTATCATCCAAAATGACTGACCTTGTACAATGAATTGTAACTGTTGAGCCATTGAATTTAACCTTCAGGCAATAGGAAGATTGTTACATGGGTATAGGGATTGCGTGACGAGGTTTCATAGATCTGAGTGAGAGTGAAATTAGGTGTCATACCATTGTTACTTTTGCAGACGTGAAGGTCATCTGCAAAAGCTCATTGACCTGAAAAGAATACAATTAGAATTCAGATAATATACTGGTCTACCAGACACCAAGACAAATGCACTGAGAACTGGTCTTGATACATTAATATACAGCAATAACGTCATATATTTTGGACTATGAATGAAAAAAAACTGGTTTCATACAATGATAGTGATCTTAGGGCATCATCAAGGATTTAAGGTATTTTTATGTGTGGAGCTAAATAACTGACACTTATTTTTACTTGAATTTTTTTTCAGAAAAAAATATGCTAAGTTTACTTAGTAGACTTCATGAGACAGACACCTGTTTATGCCACCCTTATTGTTGTTATTCAATACTACTCAGTCAGCAACTATTACGCTTTGATTTTTGGCCCCCAAAACTCACATGTTGTACTCTAACTCTCAGGACCTCGAATGGGACTGCATTTAGAGGTAAGACTTTCAAATGAGTGAGTAAGGTCAAATGAGGCCGTTATGGTGGACCTTAATCCAATCTGACCACTGTCCTCACAAGAAGAGGAAATTTGGACATACAAAGAGACACCAGAGGTGCATGCACAGAGAAAACAGACCATTTGAGGACAGAGTGAGAAGGGGGCCATCTATAAGCCAAAGGGAACTCAGGTCTCAGAAAAAAAACAAACCTTGATCTTAGATATCTAGCCTCCAAAACTGAGAAAATAAATTTCTACTGTTTAAGCCACCCAGACTGTGGTATTCTGTTATGGCAGTCCTAGCAAACTAATACAGCAGTTAACCTTTAAATTATCCTGTCACATTGGCCAGAAGTTTCTCCCAATTCATAAGATATCTAATAGTTTGGAGTTCTTAATATTGCACTCAGAAAGCTAATTCTTTTTGTTTTTTCCTTTCCTTTTTTAAACGAAGCATAAATGGTTGTGTTCTTTAGGCTGTTCTTTGTTATATAGGCGTAATATATTCTGAAGAATAAAGAATGCTCAGTTTAAAATAATGACAAAGTGTAGCTTAGCGAAGGAAAAAGATGGTTCCGTTCAGTGTGAAGTTGACTAGAACTGAAGAGCCCAGCATTCAAATCCCTGCTCTACCATTGAAGAAATTACTTCACTCCTCATCTGGTTTCCCTTCTAGCTCCAGGACCGTTTATGAATATAAATTATCTCCAACCCTGACGCTGGTGAGAGGGCTACATCAATGGCACAGAGCATCTGGTTGTTCTCCCAACACAGTCAAGCAGCCAGCACAGTTGGGATTCCACTTCTTACTAAATCTCAGTGGGCTGAAAGGTCATATCATCTGTGTCTTTTCTTAACAAAACCAAATTACAACACAGTCAACAAGCCAAGTCCACTGATCTCAACTATCACTACTCTTCCTGGGATACAAAACAACCTCATAATTCTTTAATTCAGAAAGAGCATTGGGTCTGGAGTAGAAAGATCCGGTTAATATTTCAGCACCACTATGCACTGTGTCTAAACATGGAATTCTGGACTTACAGACCAACAGGGATTTGCATGTCTTAAGTTTCCCCAGTGACATTAATGATAAAATTTGGAAATTAATGCACTATACTAACCATCGGTTTTGAAAGACCAAAAATCCAGTCTATCTTTTGTGAAGTTTTGTCTCTAGTTTCTTACAAAATCTATGGTACAGAATCAGGAATCAACATATACTCATTGAACAAATAAATGATTATGTACTTCTGGAAAACATAAGGTATTAATTAATACTCCTCACACAGATGTTGCAGATTAAGGGATGTAAATGACATATATTACTGTGCAGAAAAGGTACTCATTAAAGAGTAGTTTTCATATTAATGTTTATTCATCTTATTTTGTGTCCCTGTTACAGTGTGACCAGTTTGCTAGGTAGCAAAGCCAAAAAATGATAAGGCATTTTTCCTAATTTTACTGGGAAAGGAAATTTGCAAACCAATAGTGATTACATTATATTATAATTAATGGCACATTTAAAATGCAAGTTTTATGGCACAGAGTCAATATGTTAAACTACTTCTTGGATATTTCATTATTAAGAGAAATCTGAGTTGGCAAAACTAATGAATTCCAAATTTCAATAGCTTGCATTCAGGTGTCCCCACATGGCAGAAAGGTGGTTTTCTCCCATGTGTGATTCAGCCATCTTCTCCCTCAGCCATCCTCTAGGGGCTGTCCATCTCTGTATCCAGGAGGCAGATGTGGGAGGAGAGCTGGAAGAGGACGTGGCCCTTCTCAAACACCTTAACTTGAAAGTGACACACATCATTTCCCTCCACAGGCCAAGTCAAAGCTAGTTAAAGGATTCTGCCTAGACAACAGACAAACTGGGAAATAGAATCCCTGCCTGGGAAACTGCTTTGCAGAGACAGCTCCTTGTTACAGAAAGTCGGTGGACAGTTATAACCATTTGTGCCAGAGGTGCCCACAATGGGCCAAGCACTGCCTTTCTGAGTCAGAGGCTATCACAGAAGTGCTGGCACATATTCTGAGACTGGACTAATGCATATGTTTTATTCAGGAAGGCAGGCAAGAAGGATGTCCCAGGTGAAGTGAACAAATGGGTGACAGACTGCAGGTTAGATGGATCAGATGAAAACAGGAAAATAAGGGAGCTCCATCTTCTTTCTACATTAATTGTGTGACAGTGAGACATGGAAGATGAGTTTAGAGAAACAGATGGAGGCTGAAGATGAAGAGCCCAATATCATTTCAAGTCCCCCTTCCCCTCAGAATTTTCATTGATTGGGTCTAGGTCCTCACAAACTATTGTTCTCATTCTCACTCATTCACGAGGATAATCTCCTTCCTAGACAGGACCACTAAAAGGGAAATGTTTCTTATTGAATGACTGACCTTTTAATTCTCCCAATTGACTGTGTAGATAAAGCCTGGTCATGTGTCCCCGCCAATTGGCCCTCTATTGAGAAGAGCAGTGCACAGTTCTCACTGACACAGACAGAACTTGAGTGCACCAAGGACATGGGCAAGAGCCATTCAGAGTGTCTACTAATTAACTGCCTTTGGAAACTTAGGCAGTTCAGCATATTGTGCCCTGGTATTGTGTTTCCTCATCGATACCCTTCAGCCGAGAGAGTCCCATCCCCAGTGACAGCAATATGTTCATTTATAATATTCCATGACCTACTCAGGGTTACGGCCTCATTAAAAAACAATTGATGTCTCTGGCATAAGCCTGTGAATGTCCTTGTTGTCTGCATTTAAACATGATGAAGAAAAAAGGAAATGAAACAGGGTTGACCTAGATCTTTCCAAGACTGTAACAAAAACTGACAAGAGTAATTGTTTGCTACCTTGGGGACTTACAAAAATAGATAACCAATCAAATGAGGTCAGTAAATTTTCCTTTTTCTATATATGGTTGAAGAAGAGTTATTGTTAAAGTTTTAAATTGCTAACATTAATGGAAAAATCTTGTTCCTTATTAATTCTATTTAATTAACTTTCTGTGTAATAATAGAACACCAGAATACGTAGAATCTTTTAAAACTCATTTATGTAAATCCCACAAACCATCTTTCATTGATGTCTCTCCAAATACCATCCTCCAAATATTGCACTCATGAATAAAGTGCATAAGTCTGTGTGGTCTAGACTAGGATTTTAAATCTTAGTGATTAATAAATGTGACTAGAAGTGGAGTACAGCATTAGGAATAGAGACAGTGGAAATGTAATGGCTCTATGCGATGTCAGAGGGATAGTAGATTGGGGGAGGGGGTTTATCACTTTGTGAGGGGTATAAAAGGTAAATGTCTAACTATTACATTGTTTTGTACACCTGAAACTAATTAAAAAAAAAAAAAAGCTAAAAAAGAAAAAGAATTGAATGAAATGGGGGAAAAAAAAGAAATGTGACTATCACTAGATTACTGGGAAATTTAGACAGTTCCTGAAAAGGTATTACTTTAAACAAAACAGTTTTTATACTTATTGGCTGTTGATAACTGATATTTATAATGACATATCTCTCCTAAAGCCCTTTTCCTGTAGAATCTTCTGAATGACACAGGAAGGATTGCATCCCGCTAAGCATCATTTTGCTAATAACTCCATTGTGTGACAAATTGATTATTTGGGAAGTGGATGTCAATAGCTGATGCATACATTAACTCAAGTACTGGCAAAGTATCTCATACCTTCCAAAGAGTGCTTGCTGCAGGAGCTGGGATGCAAGGATTAAGAAGCTAAGGGATCTGAACGTTAAGATATTTATAGTTTAATAGGGGAGATGAGTATATGAAAGTTGATTCTGCTGAGCTGGCATGTGTGTTAGAAGAAAGACAAGTACAAAGCTCTCTGGAAGCAGAGGAAGATAGGAGAAAGAAAAAAGAATATTGCTTGAAGATTTAGGAATATATACATACAGATTAGAAACCCTTACCCTCTACTTCTCTATTACTTATCAGTAGTGTGACCCCAAGTCCATCATTTTACCTCTCCAATCTCATGGAGAAATTCATGTGAAGATTAGAAAGACTAATCCAGGCAAATGGCTAGAATGATGTCTGATAAGAGTACAGTCCCCAAAATGTGAGGTCCTCATTATCTTATTATTAAGGGAGATGGGTAATATTTCAGACCTGTGATATTTAAGATGGGTCTTGAAATAAAAATAAAGGTTTACTAGGTAGAGAAGTAAGGGAAGAACAATATTGCAATTCTGAAAAAAAACAAGCAAAAATACCAAGCTCTGACACCACTAGATCAGCAAATGAGGGTTTCACCTTGTTGCTTCGAGCAAAACTGAAAAACAGCAAATTCCTATTTTAAGAAGGAAATGAGAAAACGAATGCATATGCAACACTCTAGATAGCTTTTTAAATTCTCAGGTTCAGTACATCCTATAGTACCAAAGGAAAAAAATCTAAGATGCTAATAGATGAATTAACTAGCTCTGTATTATCAGACTAAAAAATAAAGGCTACAGAACACAGACAACACCAAATATTGGTGAGGATGTGGAGCAACAGGAACTCTCCTACATTACTGGTGGGACAGCAAAATGGTACAGTCACCCTGGATGACAGGCAGTTTCATACTAAACTAAACATACTTTTACAATATGTTCCGGCAATCATGCTCCTTGGGTATTTACCCATATAAGTTGAAAACTTATGTCCATACAAAAAACATTTTCTTCATAATTGCCACCACTTGAGAATAACTAAGATGTCTTTCAATGGGTAAATGAATAAGTAAACTGTGGTCCATCGAGACAATTGAATATTATTCAGTGCTAAGAAGAAATGAGCTACTGAAGCACCTAAGACGTGGAGGAAACTTACATGCAAATTACTAACTGAAATTACTACATGCAAATTACTTACATGCAAATTACTAACTTTAAGGCAATCTTAAAGGCTATATACCGCACAATTCCAACCATATGACATTCTGGAAAATGCAAAACTACAGTGATGGTAAAAAGTGGTTGCCAGAGGTGGGTAGGGGGAGTGAGAGGGAGAAATAGGCAGAACACAGAGGATTTGCAGTGCACTGGAAATACTCAGCATGATACCATAATAATGGATACATGGCATCATGCATTTTTTTCACATGCACAGAATGCACAACAACACAAGAAGAGTGAATTGTAACGTAAACTGTGGATGTTAGGTGATGATGATGTGTGAATGTATGTCCATCAGCTATAATAAATGTCCCACGCTTGTGGGGCTATTGCTAATGGGGGAGGCTGTGCTTGTGGGGCCACAGGGGACAACATGGGAATTCTGTGTACCTTTCCCTCAATTGTGCTGTAAACCTAAAACTGTTGTTAAAAAAAAAAAAAAAGAAACTCAATAAAAACATAATAAAGTCTAAAATTCAGTTCCACTTCATTTTATCTCCAAAATCTATGCTACTTTCACCTCATCAGTATACTTCGGTTATGATTTGACAATTTTTATTAATGTTATGTTAGGGGGAAAAAATCCATATCACTCAAAAATATGAACTCATTATAAAAACCTGTTAAGTTGGTTGTCTGACTGAATTCTCCAGCACTATTCCTTTAATACTCAACAGCGAGGATGTATAAATATGCCCATAGAGAAAGTGAAGCTCCAAGGAATAATACTGAGGTCTCTAAGCATAAATAAGGGAACTCAGAAACCTACAACTTTGGGGTCACCAGCTAGCACGTGGCAGAGTTAAGACTCAGCCCCCGCTCCGTCTCATTCCAAAGCCTCATGTCTTTTCCACCACATCAGGATGCCTCTTTTGATTTAGTGTAACTTGGCCAAAGCTGGCCCCTAATTGGAACTGACTGCCTCTGGACACGTCTAATGGCCCCTTGAACTGCTGCTTTGTATACATCACCAGAGATGCTCAATCACACTCTTGATTTTTCATCAGCTTCTTTTTGGGAAAAACTGTATTTAAATAAACCAAACCAATAAATGAAGTGGAAGCTCACGCTGAGAGGCAATCTGAGCAAATTACAAATACAGTTCCCCAACATCATTCCCATCCGTCTTACGTTTAGACCCGGATGGTCTCTGCCTTCGTGCTAGATCATCATGTGTCAGAATGGGCTTCTCCCAGGAGGCTATTTTGGCCCAAACGAAATAGTAACCCAAAAAGCTGATAAAACAAATACTCTGCAAACCAGGTACTATCAAAACGTTGGTTCTCAAGCAGCTAATACAAACACCGTCACAATCTAGACACTCAGCTTTCAAAAACAGTTGTTCTCCTCTATGTAAACACACATTTCATATTTAGCAATAGTATCAGAAATGGGCCTAAAAATAAGATTATATATAACATAATGATATGATATATCAATATACATCAATTTAAATGCATTATATAAGAAAACAAAGATTTATACATAAACACATGAATATATAATATAGTATATATTATGTATATACTATACAATGTAGTATATAAGATATAATATTTATAAATATTATATAAGACAGACCATTTCATATTACTTTCAAAAATGCAATGGCTTGAAGAAGTATGATTGTTTTCAGCCATATCTCAGGTATTATTTTGAAGAATGAGGAAAAGTGGAACTTGACAGTGGCTGGGATCCATATTCTCTATTTATCGTTCTTATTCAACAAATAATTAACATTAATGAAGCACCGGCCATGAGCCCGATATAAGAATGTACATGTGTTTTCTCACACAGTTCTCAGACGACGCATAGGAGGCATAATGATCATTATCCCCATGTTATAGATGAATAAATTGAGGCACTAATAAAAAAAAAGAAACTCAATAAAAAATAATGAAGTCTAAAATTAGCTGATAAGGAATAGAACCAGGATTAAAATCCAGGCAATCTTCAGAGTCTATAGTCGATTTCTCTCTAAGTGCTCATTTGGTGTATACTATCTACAACTTTAGTAGGCACCGTGGCAATTGCTTTTACTACCATTTAAAACAACCCATTCATTCTTTTAACTCCTGGCCTCTTGCGTTTGACACAGATCAGGCAACTGACCAATCAAACACAATACTTCCTTTTTTTTTTTAACACCCTGGAAACTTGAAGCTTGGATAGAGAGTGATCTCCACAAAACAGATGATGAGGCTGTGGAAAATACTCTAGTGTATTGTAAGATGTGTCTGGTGCTCCCAAAGCAGCTTCTGGTTAAAAGAGCAAAACAGATAACAAGGCATGCGGCCCTTTGCAGTCCAACCAGGGAAAGACACAACCGATGGTCTGCCTGCACTGCTCAGACCTACAAACTCCTCTGCCAGTTCCAGTCATCTTCCCAGGGAGCCTCACTGTTCCATCAGCATGTTCCATAAATTTTGCAGTAGGATGCAAGCTGTTGTCTTGAAGCTGACACTGATTGAAAAACCTCGCCTCAGGCCAACGGCCGTAAGAAAACTTAGGGATCCAGAAAGAAACACCAGGGCTTGTTGTCCAGCAGATTTGTCAGCATTTAGAGATCACAGGAGAGATAGACAACACTAAGGTAAGGCTAATTCTTCCAAGGGAAATATTGTAGGGTTAGGATTTTTTCTTTTTTTTTTCACTTCAGTCAAGCAAAAACAAAAATTCAGTATCAGACGGGTTGTTCTTGGTAGTAACAGAAAGATGTTAAGGAAATTTGGTCTGCCAGCTTTTTTTCCCCCCTCTTTACCTTCCAGTGAACTTTCTTCTTTCTCCCTTCAAGTAATAGAGGGTGACCTAGGCTACAGAAACCTGGTTTCCTCTCATTAGAGAGTAGCCAAGGGCTCTTTAAACTAATAAAGCAGCAGAAAGATCACAGATAAAACAAGATAGGACATTCAGGTGGAGATGACAAGAGAATGCCTAGAGGGTTATGTTAATAATTACAGACTGAAGAGTAGCAATGAGACCTCCTGAAAAGAAAGCTACTTTATGATGTCTATAGAAAAAAATGTTCTGCATAATAAAGCCAATTTTGAAGTTTCCCATCCCCCTCCCACAATAAACATAGCAGTTCTCCCCAGGAAATTATTCAAAAAGCCAAAGTAAACACTTTCCCTCTCCAAGCAGTACTGAGTCATTTTTACAACAGGAAGAAAATGAGATAAAACATGCGCTATAATACATCAAGACTGCCTTCTATCGCCTTTTGGAAATTCTGGAGGGCTATGTTTCAATCCAAAAGGTAATTTCCTTCGGTCTTGGCTATTAAAAAGCTTACATTTTTCTCCCCCTCCAAATTCTCTATTTTACTCTAACCAATTCCAGGTCTTTATATGTCTCCCTTGCTTTTCTACCACATTCCTACCTACCTGTCAATGGATAATCTATTGTTTTACTACACTGCACTTTAGTGTTTGTTTACTCATGCTACAATCTGTCCATGAGATATTTGTGGAAAAGAGTACTGGCTGGTAGTAATACAAAAATGAAAGAAACTAGATCCCTGGTTTGGTCAAATCACACCTGGAGAAAAATAGATAGACATACAAATCATACAAAAAGTAATTATATATTGACATACAAATATAGACATACACAAAGTAATTATACATTGTGAAGCATTATAATGTAACACTTTTTGAAAACACATTCAATGAGATCAAGTGCACTTGGCTTTGAACACTGTCCTTTTCACTTACCGAGTACAGTGGCCTTGGCTAAGTTACTTAAGTATTCTGAACTTTCATTTCTTTATTGGTAGGATGAAGATAACAATGTCTACCTCAAAAGATTGAAAGCAGTAATGAAAATAAATATGGTATATAAAATGCTTAATAGTAAACATTCAAGTAATATGGCAAATAATATGATAGACAAATGAAGTCCTGTGGTGGGACAGAAGAAGGAAAGACTAACTGAGCCAAGGCTTCTCAAAAGATTTGCAATTTGAGGTGAGGTCTAAAGAAAACAAATAACAGGCAGATATTTAAGAGGTATGTAACAGGAAGTCCTTAAAGTGAAATTCATACGTAAGTTCATAGAACTATACAGGCATTACATGTAAGAATGTGATTAGAGTGTGGATTCATGCTGGGTGATAGAAGAAACTGAAACTTGAAAAATGAATTCAGAGATCATGAATGGACTTTTATTCCACACTAAGGAATTTGAATCTCAGAAAATATGGAATAATTAAAGATCTTTCAGAAAAGGAATAAAATCTCAGTATTGTACTTTAGAAAAGTGAAATGAGGAACTTTAGGTGCTATGTAGACAGTGGATAGCAGTAGAGATAGGCTGGGGGCAGGAAAACCAGTTCAGAAGATAAAGAAATTGTGTGTGTGTGTGTGTGTGTGTGTGTGTGTGTGTGTGTAATATTTAAGTTATATTTGTATGTTTATAAATTATGTTTATATTATGATACAAATAATAAATATTTGTATCATAATATGAACACAATAAAACCTACATTCATATAATAATATCAAACCTAAAATCAAGCAATTATAATAAAAATGAAAGAAGGGATGGAGATGAGAGAGAAGAATACAGGAAACTTTATGACTGACTGGATGTAGGGAATTACAAACTGATATGTCAAAGGCATTTCCAAGTATTTTGCACTTGGAGACTGAGTGACTTGTGATGCTTTTAATGATTGCATGTAATTCAGGATTAATGGACGGAATGAGGCAATATGGTGGGTTGGATCATTATTCCTCAATGCTTTATGGTCACCTCATATGTACTGTATTCACAGCCTTTGCCAGGTAACTCTGTACTGTCTCTCACTGGAAGTAGAGCATCTTTCCTTGTCCCATTGATGTTGGGTTTGGTCATGTGACTTGCTTTGGCCAATGGAATGTGGATCAAGCTGACTATGCCAGTTGCTGGCTGAAGTTTTAATAGGCATCTCTTATTCCTGCTCAGTCTCGTGTATTCTATGGATGCACTAGGAGAAGTACACCCTCCAGATAACATTTAGTCCAAAGAGCATGAGAAAGCACATGGAGTATACGTTAATCTAATCCACAGTCTGGAGAGAATCCCAGCCAAGTCTAGCCATGCCACAGCCTGACAAGCTTCCCAAACTAACCTGAAGACCCATGAGCCAGAAAAATAAATTTTTGTTGTCATATGCTCTCTTGAAATGTTTTTTTTTTTTAATTCAGTATTATTGCGATAATAGTCCACTAATACAAACAGAAACGGCAATATTTGAATATCAGATTCCAATTTGTTTCCAAGATCTAACTATCTTCTACCCTTAGATTTGCTAAACTACACATTATTACTTCCTTGCTAGTCCTAGTTTTTTTCCTTTTTCTTTTTTCTTTTTATAGTTGAGTGGTTTCTGTTATTTGTAACCCACTGAATTTTAGTACGATGAAAATTCTGCTGAGATATTTTAATCTTAATTATCTTTCTGGATATAGTGGTAGAATAATGAGACTACATGTTGGACCTGGAGTTATCATGTATAGGAAAGGATCATTTCATTAAATATTTAGTGAATGAATGAATGAGTGGATTCCATAGCTATACACCATAGATTCCCTAATGCCAGTTAAGCATCTTGAAACCATGTTTCATTGATGAGTAACAAAGGAACTGAAATAAAGAGCATGGATAATTTAAATATTTAAGATGTGGTGAAATAAAGAATAGATTCAGAAGGAATGCAAGTATAAGGAGAACAAGAAATAACAATGTTTTTGAAACAAAAGAAGATGCTAATTTTATGAAAGAGGAAGTGGTAAACAGTAGCAAATACCAGAGAGGTAGCAAATAGCTTAGATAACCATTAGCAGAATCAGGTTATGAGTGAATTTTCCCTCAGGAATGAGTGATGTTTGTGCCAACAGCATCTGAGAGCCTCTGCAGAGAACAAACTTTCAGAGAAAGTAAAAGCCTTCCAGATACTGAAGAAGATATGGAAAGGAAAGAAAAGGGAAGAGAAGGGAAGGGAAGGGAAGGGAAGGGAAGGGAAGGGAAGGGAAGGGAAGGGAAGGGAAGGGAAGGGAAGGGAAGGGAAGGGAAAGGAAAGGGAAAAAAAATAGAGAGGAGAGGAAAGGAGAAGGAAATAGAGATGAGCTCCAAGGTTGTGCTTAAAATGTTTTCTGTACACTGAGTTGACTATTCTCTCTTTATTTCAATTTCTAGTAGACTGAGACTGGTTATTAAATAAAATCTATTTGTGATTGCTTATATTATAATTAGTCATGCTTGTGAACAAACTAATTTTTTTTATAAAACAGCATTTAAAAATTTTTCCACCGTTTTTCTTTGCCTCTAAAATTCCCACATTAAAGACTCTATTAAATTCTTATTAAATATGAATAGAAGTAAATAAAACTGATCATGTGGTTATAGTTCTTCTGACTAACAAACTATCTTGGTTTATTTAGTCTTTTTATCTATTATAGGAAAACAAGTTTCAAATCTGATACTTAAATAATTGCCCTGTCCTTAATTGTGTCTTTCCAAATAAGCTGAATTTACATTAAAAGCAGAGGTATTATGAATGCACTCACTGAATGGCCCATGAAGGGAAACGATTTTTATGCCTCTTTTTATAATTATATTTCCTGTATATAGAACAGTGTCTGGCATATGGTGGTTCTCAGTGAGTATCTGTTGAATGAAGCAATGAATGAGCACGTGTCTTTGGTTTGTTTGCCCTCTCTCAGTCTTATGTTTTGGACAATATGCTTTCAAGTGTTTTCCCCCTCTCCCTCTGCCTTTTTCTCTCTGCTTCAGTTAGTAAAATCTGGATAAGATACCCTTCTATAATGAGAATACACTCTAGTGGTATGCATGTTTAAGTGTTTATATAGTTACTACGCTTGCTCAGTATGGCACCCACATCACAGTGTCCTTGAAAGGACTGACAACCGGTCTTATTTCATGCATCTCTGTAGTAAATATTGAAGTGGATGAGCAGAGAAGTTAGTGTTTCAAAGTAATGGTATAGTTATACTCACTGCACAGATTGGTACGAAAGCCTTGTGTTAGTTTGAGTTTCCTGTGACAGCAAAATCTGAGACAGGAACTTAGATGCAGATAGTTTATTGGTGAAGTGATTCCAGGGAGCAGGAATAAGGCAAATGAAGAGTGAGCCAGGGAAGGAAGAAAGGGTGATCAAAGGTGAGTTACCGTGCTGGTCCCACTGGGAGTAAAGGAGTTCAATGGTGCTGGAGAAGCTCTACAGAACCACTTAGAGTGTGCCTCACAATTTCCCCCTGGAAGGATGGAAGTGCATCTTTATTCCGTCTCCCTTCCCCTATCCATTGAAAGGTGGCCCAAGGAGAACTAACTTTCCTAATGCCTGGGCAAACATGCCCTGAGACACAAAAGACGAGATCAGTAAGGTCCTTGAGGTCATGCTGCCAGTGTCCACAGAACTGCTCGACAGAGCCACAGCTGAAACCAGTGCAGAGGGCAAAGGAAGCAGCACTTGCTAAAAATGCCTTTTAGTCACTCTTGGCTCTAGGCTTCCTCATCTTGAAATCGTTTTTCACATTGTCGCTAGAATGATCATTCTTATGTTTCCATCCATTAATGCAACACAAATTTCTTAAATATATTCTATTTGTCAGACGTTGTCTTATGTGTTGGTGAACAAGACCGATTTTTGATGTTAGAGAATTTACAGAAGGTGACAGATAAAAACATGTAAGGAAGCAGGAAAAACCAAGCTGGAAGCATTACCAGAGAGTGGTCGATCTTATACAGAGAATTAAAACATGTATGTGAAAACACACTGGTTAGGTACTCTAAATTACTTAGAAGGCTAGGATATGACCCAATGATGGTAGATCTATGATAGGTTTGTGTATGAGTCCAGGTTCATTCAGAGAAGCAGAACCTCTAAGATATATTTATATGAAAGGATTTGTTACAGAGATGTGACTATATGCAATTGTGGGAGCAGGCTAAGCAGTTTCTGTAAGGGCATTGAATTCACATCTGAGGCTAAAGCTTGAAGTCCGTGGGGCATATAATTGGGAAGGAAGATAATATAAAGTAGGGGAGAAGAAGAAGAAGCTGGAAACAAGCAAGACCTAGAGCTCAGGAGAATAGACTGAAGTCTGTGTTTGACTTGCTGGCTCTGACCTTTATGGTATAAGGGTCTTGCAGAAGCCAGGGCCCTTTGTCACAGAGCTAAACACATCCACCTAGTCCAGGAAGCAGAGCAGCTGCAGATGAATCTAGGGGAGGTGGAGTAGTTGCAGGCCTGGCCACTGCCTTATACCAGTGAGTGCAACAATGGACAGGACAACGTGAGTGAGCCACAAAATGGCTGCCGCTTCCCTTGCATCCTTCAAATCTCACACAAGGATCTCTCTTATGGCCGGCATTAATGGCAAACATATAGGAACAGGAATTCTGGAAAGTGAAATTCAGTGTAGGCAAGTTGACACATTTCCAAAGTCAGCATAATTTGTTTGGCAAGAGCAAGTTGCAAATGTAATATGTATTGAGTAAATGGATGGCAGTTTAGGGTGGACTGATGGCTGGACAGGTGGATGCGTGAATAAATGCACAGCTCTCTACATTCTTCCCAAAGGCTATTTCTTTGCCAGTCTTCTTTGTAAATGCCTTATCACTGATTTAAATCATGTATTTTATGAAAACAATGCATGATTATTATTAGAATTAACATAAATTAAGATTAAATATTAACAGGAAGTTGATTCAAAGTTTGCGGTTAAAGGTCAAGCTTTAATATTAATAGGTAACCCTTACCAAGCATGTACTTGGTTACATTAATGACTAATTTAATTATCTCAACAACTATGAGACAGAGATTAATAGTATCCCCATTTTACATTAAAAAACTGACACTTGAAGAGGTTAAATGTGGAAATATTCCTTTCCCTAGTCTTTTGTGATCTTATTTATTTTAGAGACATCTGTCAGAGATGAGGATGTATGTGTCAGAAAGTAGATCTAGTAGTTATGTCCACCATAGAGCAAAAGGAAGAGGATTCGGCACTCTGATCCCAGGTAGTTATCTCTTTCTTGTTCTCATAACATTTCATTTTATAAATATAAGGAAATTATTTCTATTCTTTTTTCCCAAAGACACAAATTTAGTTTTGTTTTATGATTATTGAAAGACAATTTATTTTTCCTTAATTTTGGCCTTTATAACCTGATATCCAGAAAATAAATAAAACATAATGCTCTTCTCCTAAGCAATCTTATTAATAGATGTGATGGATTCCCTAAAATGATGCCATCTCGCACACCAAAACCAAAGCACAGAGTTGGATGGCTTATTCTTAATCCCAAGACAACAAACATAAAGATAAATTCAATTTGGGTAAATTTAAGATATCTCATTAAAATCAACAAAGGAATCACAACCAGTTTATTGCATCTTTAGTTACTTAACAGTGATGGAAAAATAGGTTCCAAGGAGCTATTTAATTGTATACATTTTGTTTAGTAAAATTCAAATTGTATTCTCTGATAGAGATAAAAGCAATTATGCAAATAAGGAATTAGTTTGACCTACATAAACAATATGTTGAGTATACACTATGATAATTGCTCTTACATATATATTGATTTGGTGAAACAGTTCAAATTGAAAACAAAAGAAAAACTGATGTTATTATTTATCCATTACCTGAAGACTAGTTGGGACATGGATTGCCTGGATTCTCTGGAAGTTTTCTAATTCAAAATTCATTTCCAAACATTTTCAGAGTACATTAAGTTCAGCAGAGTAAAACTAGTTGAACAAGCTGTTTATCTAAATATTATTTTAAATGGATTGCGCAGTTGCTCAGCAATTTTAGGACAAATCTCACTAAGAGAAAGCATTGCTCTGATCATTTCAGATTTGAACACATTCCCTCCTGTGGGTACAAGGATTAAAGTTTTTGAGCACCTGTGATAGTATCTGCATTGTGCTGAAAACTTCATTAAATGAGTGATCATCTCATTTAATTAAGTAAAAGCTCACAAATTATCTTTCAAGTTTTTACTCAATGAACTTTTAATATTTTACAGATAAAGCTTTGTTGTCCAAGGCATTCTCTAAGGCACACACTATAGTAAAGATTCTGTCATAATTTATGGATTCATTGATCAATTCAATCTAACAGTTATTGATGATCTGCTCTGTGCCTGACACTGAAAATGCAAAGATCAATCAAATAGGGTACCCTCTCTGAGGACCTTGAAGTCTACTGAAAGAGTCAGGGCTGTGGGCCATAAAGTACCATTAAGTACAGAAAGTGTTATTATAGATACAAAGGGGAAAGAACCTTGGAAACAGAGGGCAGAGCAATCAACTCCTGATGTGCTTTATCTTGAAGGAGTGTGGTACTTTTATAGAAGCAGGAGAGGACCTTCCCACAAATGGCAGTAGGATAAATAAAATACAAACACTTCATGAAGTAAGAACGACAGTACCATGTAGGTGGCAAAATATGGTGGCCATTTCAGTGTGGCTAGAATGAAAATTGGGGGAAAATGCCATGGGGGTGGGTGAAATTGGAATGTAAAATGGATGGAGATTGTGAAGACTTTTGAGTTTTTAAGCTAAAAAATGTGGACTTTGTAATGGAAGCAAGAAACCTTTGAAACTAGATTTTGGTTAGCTTTGACTTTAGGAAGGTAAACTTCAGGGAACAAGGTGTCACACTGTGCAAACGAACTTTCAAATATTATTTTATCAAATGTTGCTAACAAACCCATGACAGGGATACTATAATTATTTGCATTTTTTCAACATTGAAGAAAATGAGCCTTACAGAGGTTAACTATCTTGCCTAACACGTTAAAGACAAGCTACGAAGACAGGTCTGAAAAGCTATTAACCTCTACAACATCAGTCTCTTTCCAAGTTTCTATGCTGGATTAAAATGTCAGTGGACCTTCATAAACAGTAACAGAGGCTCACATGTGCTTTGGTGATATATTTCTTGCCCAGTAGAGCTCTGTAGGTCAAAATTGGGCTTAAACAAGTCTAGGTCGTGATTCACTGAAGCTATATATCCAATAATATAAATTAGTTTGAAAATGGAACTGAGGTAAAAACTAGTGGTTTTAAAATATCTGATTAGTAACTGGAACTAACAGCTAAATTTTATTTAATCCAATTTTATTGGATTAATTTTATTTTATTTTTGTAGTCTCGTAGCCTAAAAGGAACTCAGCAAAACACTTTGTAAATAAAACAATATCTGAATGACGTTGAAATACAACATGGAAGGAAGAACCTAGGAGGCAAAAAAGAAGAGACTGGAGACAAAAAATAGTATGGATTTGAAGTTTCAGAACTGATTTGTCCTTGAGTCAGACGCTTAATATCTCTCATTATCCATTTCATCATCTGCAAAATGGATGCAAAGTTATTCAGACTGTAAACTCACATGCTTAATGTGAAGAGTTTGTAGAATCATGTATGTGAGAGTCCTTTGTAAACTTTTAGGTCCCCTAGAAACACTTGCTTTCATCATCATGATAGCCCTTTGATTAAAACCTACTTTTAACCATTGAAAAGGGGATTCTGCACCACTTTAATCTGATGTTGAGATTAAACTACCTTATTTGAAAAAGATCAGAAATGGTCTTCAACACGCCTACAAAGTACCACATATGTCTATACATAGCATCAACATATGAAGATTGAGTGCTTATTTGAGGCTGTGCCAAGATGCTATCTGACAAAGCCATCCTCAGACTTCACAAGGCATCAGCACTCCCTGTGAGGGCATAACAAAAGCTCCTTTGTAGTGTCCAAAAGAAGAATTAAAAATGGAAACAGCCAGAGACCTTCTTTTATGTGGGGGTGGGGGGATGTCTAGTAATACAGAAGTGAAGAAAATTCAAGGACAGTGACCATAATCTAATTAAGATCTGTAATTACAAATTCAGGACATTTAATAAAGAAAAATTTGCACGTTCATTTCAGCCAAATCAACTTTCATGGAGGTGAAAAGCATAAGTGAAAACCACTGTAATTTATTAATGGAGTAAAACATACAAGAAATGGAAAAAACATGTTAGTGTAGTGTGAAAACCATATAGTTTATAAGGGCAGTAAAACCAGACAGAAAATTTATATTCCAAAATAAATAGTTAAAGAAACAAACAAAATATTGTGGATAAACGCATGGACATTGAAGTTGAGAAATAAAAACATAAAAGTGAATTGATGGTAAAAATGTAAATCAAGATAAAATGTTTTATATCGTAGCAGGAACAGAGAACTTAAAATTGAAGTATTTGAAATCTAGTACAGACTTTGTAACTAACTAATGGGAGGAGGGGGTCTTGGCATGTCAGGTCCCCTCGGCATGCCTCAGTTTCCTCACATATAAAATGAGGAGGTTGGAATGGAACATATTTAAGGTTTATATGGCTTTACAATTTTAAGCAATACTAGAATAAAATTCTACTTGTCCATTTTGAGTAGATTGTGGTTTACTTGTATGATATCAAAAATACTGAGAAGGGTGTTTACTCAAAAATTATACCCGTTGCTAAATGTCTGAAAGAGGATTATTACTTTGCTAAGGCTGCCATAATACAACATCACAGATAGATTTAGCTTAAACAATACAAATTTATTTTCTCATAGTTCTGGAGGCTAGAAGTTCAAAGTCAGAGTGCCAGTATAGTCAGGTGCTGGTGCGGGTTTTCTTCCTGGCGGGGATCTCTCTCCTCCATGTGTTCATATGCATCACAAAAAAGGGGAGGGCAGAAAAAGGAGGAGAGAGGAAGGAGAAGGGAGGGGAAGGAGGAGGGAAGGAAGGGCAGGAGCGATCTCTCTTCCCCATCTTATAAGGCCACCAATGCGATGGGATTAAGGCCTCACCCTTATGACCTCATTTAACCTTTGTTATCTCCTAAAAGCTCTATTTCCAAATACAGTCACATTGTAGTTTAGGGCTCCAACATATTTTGAGGAGGACAAAATTTGGTACATAATATCAATAGTACTGATTTAAAAGATGTCTAAAAAATTACAAAACTTTCTCAATAAATTGCCTCCTTTCTGGTGTTCCAGGTATAGAGACAGATGAAAAAGATGTTTTTTTATAAACCTTTGAGCAGGAAGCTGGACTAATAATGCCCTAAAGGCATGAAGAACCTCAGGTGAAACTGATCCCCACCACAGGAAAGGACCTAGAAGCATCCATGCTTTTATTCAAGAATGCAGTTAGTTTGAGGACTGCTTGAAGTTTCAGTTTTTTAATTTACCAATCTAGTAATCTACTTTTGGATAGAAACCAGATTTAACCCAAAAATCTGAAGAGAGTAAATTAGATCTTCTCTGAAAGAGCATAAATAAACCCAGAGCAATGTGATTTATTTCATTTGTAAAGGAAATCAAAGAAATAGGTGCTGGAAAGCTTTAACGTTCCTCAATTTCTGCAATGCTCTCACGGTAAGAGCCTAGTGATAAGGAAAATAGTCAAGTGAAACCATACTCTGTTTCCACTTTCTCTACTCTTCAGTTATTTAACCTCTGATTTTCTAAACTAGACAAATCTGAATGTGGTGAATACTCTACATCGACAGATTGAATAAAGAGATGGTTAAAAAAAAAAAAAGAGAGATGGTTGTATTTATTAGAAATGCCTCTTTGTCCACATCCAGAAAGTTCTGTAGTGGTTAAATGACATTAAGTTTGGAACCAACTGTAAGCAATACCTGGTTCTGTCACTTCTTTGCTATTGACCTTGGTCAAGTCACTTGAGTGTTCTTATTCTCAGTTTCCTCAGTTGCCATAAATTGGATACAGCAGCAGAACCTAACTCAGAGGGCTGTAGTGAGGATCAGAATAGCTTCTAACCTTAGAGAAACGTCATGTAGTTGGCAAGTGTTAGCTGCTCTCCTACTAGCAGTAGCACTACCACTACTATTACTAGTAGGAGTACTGCTCCTGCTGCTGTTACTATCAGTACTACTACCGTGATCATTATTCGATATTACGTAGAGGAAATCTGCCACCATTCAGTGTATTCTGGTGGCCCAGTATAAATCAATAAGAATTTCTCTAATTCTGTCTTGATATCTGGCAGCATGTAAGGCACTGAATGGGAAAGAGAAGAAAGGGAAACTGTATTCCCTACCACTAGTGGGCTAAGAATTTATCTGGAGCAATTACAGTATTTCTAAAAGACCTTCGGAAAAAGAAATTGAGGCCAAGATAGAACCTAAACGTGTTGTGCGAGGTCCCAGAGCAAAGAGCAGATGAACTGAACCCGAGAGCAGTCACCTTTCCGGAGCCGCAAACTAACTCCCCAGGCCCCGTGCGAGCTCTAAGAACCCCATCCCCCTGGTGGGGAAGGGCATAATGTGCCAGATGGGGCAGCTATGACAGCCCCAGGAGACAATCCAGACCAGTGACCTCCGGCCCCGTTCGAGCTGGACTTGCACCAACTCAGCACAGAACTGCTCCACAGCTCTAGTCGCCAACTTGGCGACTTGACATTAGTTTTGGTTTCTTAAGCAGAGACCATATCACTTCTTTACCGTCCAGCACGAGTAAGGCTGAGGAAGTTCTCTCCGAGACAGAGAGATGTGAAACTTGTCCACGATACCAGCGTCCCTCATTTCCAAATTCATTCAAAATGCTTGCCTTAATAATGCCTACACTACAGGCTCTAGGTCAGACCTAGCTTGTGAGGTTAAACAAAGGTAAAAGCTTAAGTTTCCCTACATACCAAAGATGCCACTGCAGTGTTTCATGACTTTCCGGAGAGTGGCTTGGCTAAGGAAGCAATCACTGTACTGTAATTTTGGTGTAATATTTGTACATTCCACACCTTGACTCCCATCTATAAACACTCAAAGAGAATCATAAGAACGGTTAATGGCATAGTCGATGGAGGCCTCTGTTTCGTAAGGGCACTCCCCTAGGCAGTTTTCAAAGGGAACTTGGAATTTTCCATCAGAAACCGTTCTCCTTCTTAATAATGATCTCACGTGACATGCATTCCTGTGTGTGTGTGTGTGTGTGTGTGTTGTTTTACTCTTTGGATAGATCTTATACTCTGCATTCTATGGGAAATGCTGTTTCTACAGTCGGAACTTCAGGCTCGGAAATGCAGGGTAATCCTAGGAGGTTAGTGAGAGATCTTCTGATGGAATGTATTTCATCCACAGTACAGCCTGGCCAAAAGACATCGCAGCCAGATTTCAGGAGCACGGCCAGGGCCTGCTCAGCATCAGAGCTGAGCAGGCTGCAGATCACTCACATCTGCTCTGTGCAGGATAAACCACATGTCCGACCCTGGTTGGGGCCATAGTTTGCCAACTAACCGTGTTTCCTCCGAGGTGAAACTCATAGTTAAATGTGATTTTTAAAAAAAGAAAAAAGAAAAAAAAAAAACAGCCAATGTGACATATTTTAAACATCCATGAGATTTCACAGTTTCTCAAAGGGAGTAGCTATTCAAGGTTGATTTCTAATTGTAAACGTAGGTTGAAATATTTGTCTCTGCTCCATAAGCACCCCAGACTATCGCTTGATTTACAAGTACACTGGTATGTGACCAGCCTGGAAAAGCTTTAGACAATTGCGGTTTTTCTTTAAAAGAACACTTTTATTTGCTTCAAAAATCACTTTCACACTAATGTTCTAACACTGAAAAGCCAAAAACCTCTCTTTTTTAAATGTATCCCTTTGAAATATCTCATAGGAAGTATAGAATTTCTTTTCCTCTCTTTCTGAAGTAATCCATTTGTAAGTGCAGCAAAGGACTTCCTAGAATACAAGAGGAAGCCTAGCAGTAAAATTCTTTTGGAGTTATTCTAACAATGAGGCAAATGTATATCATGGTTGGGAGGAAGAAAAATTATTTTCATTCATAAATATTTTTCAAATCAACCTTATTTTTTCCTCCTGACCCGTTAAAATCATCAGCTTATACGTGGAGCTAGATTGTGTAGGTTCCTATTTTGGGTGAGTTTCTTCTTCTATTCTTTAGTTTCTTTGAAAAAAAAAAAAAAGAGGTTAAGGATAGTTCCTACTTTGTGGGTTGTTATGAGCATTAAATGCGTTAATACATGTAAAGCAAATAATACGCACTAAACAATGTTAAGTATTTTGGTTAGTAGTAGCAACACTATTGGATTCTTTCAGAAATCCAAACTTAACAAAAGTCATATCTTTCTCCTAAACTTGTATCTTTATGTATCTAAATCATAGTATAATAAACTGCACGCATTCCTTGGGGTCAGTTCGTTCTACCAGGACAAGTCTGGAACTTGGTTTCCAACTAAACTCACCCTCTTATTCTATCCCTATATGTGGTACCTTTTCTTTACATGATAATATCTTGGCTTGGTAGGTGACTTGCTAAAAGACAACTGTCTAGGCAGACACCCACTTCCTTTTCCAGGGACATGTTTACATCAGGTAAGAAAAAAAGCTATGGACATAATATTTTCTGCTAAGAGATTACTTTCACATATATTGTTTAAAAAGCAAAGCAAAACAAAAACTCTGGTTTAACAGGAACTACAACAAATACCCTGTTTGAATATAAGGAATTAATAACCTTGGGACATGGTCCGAGTTGGGTCTGTATGTGATCCATCTATGTATCTTCTGCGGTTTAGTAAGAGACGTGAGCTGAATTTAATTGGAGACTCATTCAGAGTCCTAGCAGGGCATTGATGTAAACCAAAAGAGGCGATTAAGGTGAGTTTAGTGATACTTAACAACCAAAGGGGCAGGGTTCAGGAAACCAAGAAGAAACGATAGAGAAATGGCAAGATTTCTCTTACCCTCTTTCAACCTGAAGAAGAAAGGAAAGGACAAGGACCGAGAGGCCAGGCAAGCTATGCCTATAGAAGTCAGCTGGACAGAGCTTGTGGCCATTCAGCCACTGGCCAACTCGCCACCTTGTCAGGAGGAAACTGAGGTACTACACGCCCCACACTTTCTCTTCCTCCACTCTCCATACCCTGCCAAGGCTTCTCATCCGCCAAGTGTAAACAGAAGCCAAAGAACTTTAGACGCTGCAGTCACTGTGGTCAGGTTGCCCAGAGCTCACAGTAGGGTGAAAGAGATGAAAGTAGATCCACAGGTGCAAACTCCCTGCAATGTCAAGAAACACTCTGGAGAATATGTTGACATGTTTCATTTTTGTAGCCTTTCCCATGCTGTAAAAGAACCCTGAAAGCTGGTGTTTAAAAACTGGCTTCCAGATTTCAAAGAACCTCTCCAAATCAGAGTTTCAGATTGTAGACACATTAAAAGAGAAAAACAACACCAGAAACTAGTCCTGGTTTTATATCTAGAGAATTTTCTAGGTTCAGATTAAAGATAATTTAAATTAAACTGGCTTTGGACACTATATTACTTTTGACTGATGAGAAATACTTTCCCACCAGTTGTTCCCCCTGTAAGCAGGACTCTCTTGATTCTTTTGAACATAAACTCTGTCAACACACACACAAAAAAGAACATGCACTCCTAATATATGTCTACTTATTAATAAAAATTATGTGTACCTCAACTATTCTAATATATGAGTTATAAAATATGTAAAATTGAAAAGTAATAACAGATGAGACAAAACAAACATAAATGGATATTTTCCACCCCAACTCAGTACACATCGTATCCACTTTATTCACGTCTTTGGAAAGTCATTCATTCTGAAGAGTCTCCTCATACACAACTATTATTGCACATTCAATCCTATGGCCACTCTAGGCATAGTATTATTCTATCCCATAAACATTTTAGCAGACAAAATCCTAAGAGAGAACACCAAAATTAGAATCTTCTGAATGATCTGAAGATGCTAAATGAATAAAGCAGAGTTCCATTAGATAGAGGAAAGACACTTTAGAAACACATTAAACTGTTGCTAAGTGTGATCAGCCCTTGCTTCGCAATAGCCCTCTGGAACAGGACTCATCTCCATTAAAAAAAAAAAAAAAATAGGAAACTCAGGCATAGAACTTTCTAGTGACTGGTTCAAGATGATTTTTCTCTGTCATAAAATCCAGGTTTCCTGAATTCTAGTTGAACATTCACTCTCAAAATACAAGACTTAACAAATTTTCTCTAGAAGAAATTTGTGGAATAATCCAGCATTTCACCACAGGAGGGTCTCTCTGGAAAGGTATGGCACAGTCCCTACAAGAAATGATTTGCTCCGAGTGGGAGATTCCTGCTTTGCTCACTAGAATGTGAGTCACTCTGGACCACGGTGTTTGATTATCACCACTATTTCCCCAGCACCTGATACAATGACTCCCAATATAGAGTCCCAATAAAATGGCCAAATTAAAAAAAAAAATGTCTATTGAAACATAAACTTTTTGTCTTTGAGGCAAGTATAAGGCAAAGAACATCAGAAATGGATAACTGTCTCAAAATTTGAAAACACACACTTTAAAAAATATACCATGATCATTCAAGATAAAAAACTACCTCAAAATATCTCCTGTCGTTAATTGCAACAAAGGGAAAGAATTCTTGGCCAATAAGGCCACTTCATTCCCAGCTTTCACCAGTTAACAAGGTACAGTTCAATTCCATTTTGCCTCCAACTCCTTCTCATTAAGCTTGGCTCAAATTCAAGCCCCCGAACCCCTCCCAGTGTCCCTGAATGGTCCTGATGTTTCACTTCACTAAAGAAGAGATTAATTTGTAGAAAGGCTTCAGCACATTCCTGGGTTGCTCAAGTGCACTTCTTTTCATAGAACAGGCTTTTGATTTTGCGCTTTAAATCAAAGGCAGAGAGCAAAAATTCCAAGTATGCATGGGCTTCCGACCTTTAAAAAAACAGGATTGTTCAGATGGAATTTGACACAGAAATGTTCTACCCTACAACTCTTGTTAGTTTGATTCTTCCTCAAGATACCCCCTTTCTTCTTTCTACTAAATATCAGCTTTTCAATCAAGTTGGTGTTTGGCAAAGCATTAAAGATAAGTGAAGAGTTTATCAGTAATTTATTCATATTGACATTTTAAGGGTTCCATTTCATTGGTTCCAGCTAGGAAACCTATTCGGAAGAAAATATATTAATACACTATTTTCTGTGCCATAGGAGATAAGATGTTTACTTGGACACTACCTCAGGTACTGTTAACAAAAACTATGGTGTTTAGCGAAGTCATTTTTTAAATATTTGTACCAACTTCAAAGATTTATGAATCAGATAGAGGAAAGACACTTAGAAAACATTGCATACTTATTATAGTGCCTTTGAAATATTGCTTTCAATCATCCTTGAATCTTCTTTATTCCACAATTTCTATTTTTTTTTAATATATTGATGAAGTTTTACTTAAAGCCTACAGCAAGCAAAACATAGTCCAGTCACAATAAGGCCCCTATCCCTTGTTGGATTGCTTTAACCTTGTCCAGAATGTTTGTTAAATATAATAAAAAGCCAGGTCACCTGCTTCCTTGGTCTGATTCCATGTACACACACACACACACACGCACACACACACACACACACACACACACGGCAATGAACAATTTAAACAAGAAAAATAGTGTTAATATGTTCTACACTCAACGCAATGATTGTTCTAGTTATAAAATTATTCAACGTTTGACAGGTGATTTTAGGGGAAAATAAGAATATCATGATTGTACATGACTTCTGATTGATCAGAAAATATTTGACTAATACATTTTATTTGACAAACATTTTTGACCTTTTCAAAATGCTTTCCACCATACTTATTTGAAGATTCTTTGATCACATGAAAAAAAAATGCTCTACATGATTAAAAGGGGGTGCCCTTCATGGTTTTAACAGAAGTTTGCTCACTGGAAAGGCATCTGGTAAATTAAGTTAGATTGAATTGTGTGAATATAAGGGGTGTAGCATGATCATCTGCAGTAGGACTGATCAGTTAGCCATAAGCACCATGGTCCGGAAACCATGGCACTGCATCCTTGATTTGGTAGTATTTAAGAAGTACTCTAGAGGGCAGAGAAATTGCAAACCTTTCATGTTGCATGTAGTGGCTGTCAATCAACTGCTTCCCCAGTGCTATCCTTGCATTCCATAGTTTCTTCTTTTTATGTGCATGTGTGTATAGGACAAGCAGAGTTTCATACCTTCTTCATCCTAGACCTCTGATTTAGTAAAGATTCTCTCAAGATGAAAGAAAAACAGATTCCTGGAACCTAGATGTTGCTGGCAAAGAGCTATGACCCTGCCTAATTCAAAGTAGGGTAAACAACAAACAACTACCAAGGAAAAAAAAAAAAAAAAGTCAAGGACCAGATGGTTTCACTGGTGAATTCTACCAAACATTTAAAGAATAATTAATGACAATCCTTCTCAAACTCTTCCAAAATGTAGAAGAGGAGGAAATACTTCCAAACTCATTTTATAAGGCCAGCATTATCCTTATACAAAAGTCTGATAAGGACAGTGCAAGAAAACTACAGATCAATATCCCTAATAAATAGGGATGAAGAAATTCTCAACAAAATATGTGCAAAACAAATTCACCAACACAAATTAAAGGATCATACATAATGATCAAGTGGGATTTATCCCTGGGATGCGAAGATTGTTCAAAACACGTAAATCAATATATGTGATACACCACTACATTAATTGAATGAAGATACAATTTATGTGATCATCTCAATAGGTGAGGAAAAAGCATTTGACAAAATACAAGATATTTTCATGACAAAAACGCCTCCACAAATTGGGTATACAGTAGCATAGTTCAACATAATAAAGGCCTTATGTAATAAGCCTACAGCTACCAAAATACTCAACAGTGAAAGATGGCAAACTTTTCCTTTATGATGAGAAACAAACAAGAGTGCCCATTCTCACCACTCCTATTCAACATAGTACTGAAGTCCTAGCTAGAGCAATCATTCAAAATGAAGATATAAAAGTATCCAAATTGGAAAGAAAGAAGAATAATTGTTTTTGTTAACAGTTGATAGGATCTTATATATAGAAAATCCTGAAGAATTCACCAGAAAACTGTTAGAATGAATTAGAGAATTCAATAAAATTCTTGGATAAAAAAATCAACATACAGAAATCAGTTATGCTTATGTACTCTAATAACAGAATATCTGAAAAAGAAATACATAAAGTGATCTTATTCATAATAGTATCCCAAACAACCAAATACTTAGGAATAATTTAACTAAGAAAGTGAAAGACCCACACACTGAAAGCTATGAGAATTTAATGAAAGAAATTAAAGAAGACACAGATATGTTGAAACATATAGCATATGTTCAATAGCATAAAACATAGAGCATAAAATGCTCTTGATTTTTTTATGCTCTTGATTTTTAGAGCATAAAAATCAATATTGTTAAAATGTTCATACTATCTGAAACCATCTATAGATTAATGTAATTCCATGTCAAAATTCCAATGATATTTTGCACAGAATAGAAAAACTAGTCCTGAAATGTGTATGGAATCATAAAAGATCCAAAATAGCCAGAGCAATCTTGAGGAAGAAGAACAAAGTTGGAAGCATTGTACTTCCTGATTTCAAACTTTTCTACAAGGTTATACTAATCAAAACAGCAAAGTATTAGCATAAAAACAGACACATATATCAATGGAACAGAACTAGGAGCCCAGAAATTAGCACTCACATCTATGATCAACAAGTATTGACAAGGGAACCAAGAATATTCAATGGGAAAAGGATAGTCTCTTTAATAAATACTGGATAACCACGCTCCAAGAATGAAATTGGACCCCTAGTATACCATTCACAAAAATTAAGTCAAAATGGACTTAAGATGAAAACATAAGAACTGAAACCATAAAACTCCTAAGGAAAAAAAAAAAAAAAACAGGAAAAAAATCTTCTTGACATTGGTCTTGGCAACAATTTTTTGGCTATGACCACAAAGCATGTGCAACAAAACCAAAAATAAAAAATAAAAAATGGAACTACAGCAAATTAAAAAGCTTTTGCAGAGCAAAAGAAAAAAATCAACAAAATGAAAAATCAACCTATGGAATGGGAGAAGATATTTGCAAATCTTACATCCGATAAGAGGTTAATATCCAAAATATATGAATAACTCATGCAACTCAATAGCAAAAAAGAAAATATCCAATTTAAAAATGAGCAGAGGAACCGAACAGATCTTTTTCCAAAGAAGACATAAATGTGGCTAACAGGTACATTAAAAGGTGCTCAACAGCACTAATCATCAGGGAAATGCAAATCAAACCACAAAGAAATATGACCTCATACCCGTTAGAATGACCATAATAAAAAAGACAAGAGACAAGGAGTATTGAAGAGTATGTGGAGAAAAGGAAACCCTTGTGCTCTACTAATGGGAATGTAAGTTGGCACAGCCACAATGGAAAACAGTATGGAAGTACCTCAACAATTTAAAAATAAAGCTACCGTAAGATCCAGTAATCCTATTTCTTGATATATACCCATAGGTAATGAAAATAGCATCTCGAAAAGATTATCTGTGCACCCATGTTCACTGCAGCACTATTCACAGTAGCCAAGAAATGGAACCAACCTAAATGTCCATCAACAGGTGACTGAATAAATATACACGTACAATGGAATATTATTCGTCCATGAGAAAGAAGGAAAACCACAGGATCCTCTAATTTAAGGTTCTTCCATCTCAGAATGAGAAGACGGCTGGGATAATCACAGTAGACACTTAGAGAAAAAGGCCACAGTGGCCCTATCAACCTAGTGTTATTCTTGACTTTGTGACCACCAATTACAATAATTAACACATTTGATGTAGCACTTACTAGGTACCAGGTACTTTCTAAATATTTTTCATTAATCCATTTAATCCTTTTATTGACCCTATGGATCTCATTGTATAGATAAGGAAACTGAGGCCAGAGAATTAACTCACTTACCCAAGATCACAGCTAGCAAAATGCAGAGATGGTTCTCAAATCCAGACATTCTGATTTTGGAGTCTGTACATTCAACCATCACAATATATTACTGAATATAAAGAAACCATTTGTGCATACATGAATTTCAACTCATGGTCTTTGGGGAGAGGGGTTACCAAAGGCCAAATATCAATAAAACACATTAGAGTTTCCTTGTGTATCTACCCTTGAGGGCTCCTAGAAAGATGGCTACAATCATGACAAAACATGTCAGCCAGATATAGAGCGCTCAATCCATAAGACCAATGTTTTTGTTCCCAGGATGCCCCTGCATTTCAAGAACTGAGTGCTTGGAGTGTCTAAAAGAGGCAAGACCTATTGTCCTAAGTGGCTATCCCGAAGTCCTGAAGGGTTACTAAGTTCCCTTGTAGTCACACTCTACAACATCTCTTAGCTCAGCACCCTGCTAATGAATCACATTTATATTAATGCTGGATTCCACTTTGTTTGCCACCATTTTATTCTAATCTTTAAATAGTTAATCAACACTAACTCTGTACAATTTCTACTCTATACCATTGGGTTGATAAAGCTATCCTCCAAAAGTCAAACGTGCTTAGTGTTCCAGGGTTGGAGGAATCTAATATTTGAGAAGCAAACATGGGCACAAGATGAGTTGGTTTTAGAAGCCAGGTTTAACTAAGAGTCATAGGATGTCCCATACCCCATCCTCCTGTAGGTTACAAGCACAGATTTCCGAGACAAAGAATGAAGTAACATGGCCTTAAAAACCACATGATCACAAGAAGTAAACCACACTGTCCCTTGGCATACACAAAAAGGAATAAAATCATCCACCAAGGAAAACCATTTGCAGTGAAAACAAGGTGTCCATGTGGAAACAAATCAATTACTGGAAAGTATACACCCAGACAATTTCTAAACAATGCCCAGCCATGATTAATTTTAGTTTGAAGAATTCAACAAAGTAATATTGTCCATCGAGAACCTCCAGTCCTGCTGAGATTCTGGGATGCTGCCAGTGGGTCAGCTACTGTTCACAAACCCTGGCAACCTGAGTGTGAAATTCCACACTTTTACATCACCAGAGAAGCTACCAGGATTTCATCTCTCTAGTCTCTATAGCCTCTCTCCTTCTTTTGCAGAAATAGAGAATGGTGAAGGGGAGCAGAATTTGCCACCCCAAACTATGTCTCTTTGGCATAAGGATTATTTTAGGGTGATTATTTTTTAAGAAAGAATAGGCACAGGAAAAGTTTGAAAACCAAGTTGAGTTACCCTTTTGTAACAGGCATTTACATGTATAAGAAAAATCTCCATTTGTAAGGGTGTCTCCCTCTCTGTACCATGAAGAGAAGAATGACTAAATTTCTAGAACCTATGATCAGTGGAGAAGGCAAGGACTCAAATTTGCATAACATCCATATCTCATTTACTGTGCTTTGCCTGATAACCTCCCCTAAGTGGCTTCCCCACCCCCTACATCTTCTTTTGTCTTTAGCTGGAGATGGTATTTAAGGTGGTGGCCAGGGCCATTACAGGGAGTTACCAGGTATGTCCCATGTGTACAGGGGGTGTACATGTTACTGAACCTCTGTTTGTTTTTCTCTTGCTAATCTGCTTTTTATTGCACAGGGTGTCTCAGCCAAGAACCTAAAAGGGTGGAGGGAAAGTTATGAAGTTCTTTTTGAAAGATCAGAACTACTAATCAGCGCATCGTGACACCAGGAGAGTAAATGTCAAGAATGTGTCAGAGTTTCTGTGGACACCATGTTTAACTTGACAAGGATGAGTGATGGCCACAGTCAGTATTATCTCAGCTGTCACCTGAAGTAGGTAGTCAGTGCATGGTTTGCCTCCTATAACTGGAGAGGGAAGAAAGACCCTTCCTCTAACCCACTTCTGAACACCCTGAGGAACCCACAGGAGGGCTTTAAGGAATCACCCTCCCCACTACTACGTTAACCCAAAACAGGTTATCCAAGGAAAGATATGATATTTAATATTGGGCCTACAACAGCATGATGTTTTATACAGAATTCTTGAATTTAAGGTTTCAGGAAAAACAAATTTTTATTGATTGCAATAAGGACCTTTTGAATATATCAAGTCTTATCCCCAAACAAAAGCAAAAATAGCTTCTCTATCATCCGGGATGGATGGTTACCTAGTTAAAATCACCTCCAACAGCGGGGCTGTGCATTACCATAGGTGACTGTTATTTCAGAATTAGCTGAGAAAATATCTTTGTATGCTTTCAGCTCATAAAATACTGCAGAAAAGTTGGGTTTTTCCCCTAACTATCTGTGTTAGAAACTTTACCACTACTGTAGAATCCCTTTTATGAAACTTGATCAGGATGGGTAATTGATCAATTAATTGAAAAGGTTAGATACAGCAGGGAAATAGTATATATATTTTTTTAACTTAAAACGTCTAAAGATGGCATGCCTATGTCCATCTCTGTATTTCCTTTATCTTTCTTACATGAATTTTGCCATAATGCATCTTGTACAATTTCCAATTCCAATTTCTTTCAATTGTAGCAAGAATTTAGAGGTACTCATAAAACACATTAGTCTGATGGATGCACCCTAGATTTTTGTGACTATTTTCCCTACCTTGTCAGTTGTCTCACCTTCACCTAATTTCACAGTATTTTAAGAAATTCTCTTTATTGAGTTTTTATTACAAAAATAGTCCTACACTTTTATTTAACTAATTTATGTAATATGTAATAAAATTACAGAAGCACAATGATAAGAAACATCAACAGAGTCGCAGTGGAAATCAAAAAAACAAAAAACAAAAACAAAAACAAAAAATGACTGCGTCAGTGTACAGTTCAACAAGTTAGAGTGCTAGTACAGCAACAACTAAGTAGAAAGGAGACTTTCAAACCCTGAGTACTGAAAGTGTTATGGATGTCAATATGTTACACCGTGAAGGGGGAGCTCCATTTGTCTGGTGAATATATTATGTGGAGCTTGGGTAAGAGAGCTTGTTTTAAAATATGTTATTGTGGAAATATATGGTAGCATATTAGTCATAAATTTTATGTGTATTCATCTCCTGTCACCAAGCAAAATGGCATCTTGCAATGAGAGGCAGAAAAAAGCCTGAGATCTGGAGTAAAAGTCCCAAAAATGCAATTAGACACTAGTGATTTATGAATAAAGTTTATTTGAAGTGTAATTTATGAACCCTGCTGGAAAGGCCAACCACTGGCTAAGTGACAGCAGAGGCTAAAACTCGAGTTTCATTTAGACTTGAGACAGGATGCAAAGCAGCAATCTCCGCTGACTCCCTGCCCTGTCCTTCTGACAATGGTGTCTGATCAATCCCCTGAGTGAATAACTGGCACACGGTACATATGTCTGTACACCGGCCAGCACTTAATTAAATCATGAAATTATAAATGGCACTCTAGAGTATAATCTGTAAGGACTGTGCCACATGAATATTTTATCTGGCGTTAAGAGCCACATTTATAGAATCTCTGAGAGAATCAAAGACATTGTAAAGCCCTTGGCATATAGATGGTGATAAAAAATGTCAATCATTTTCACATCCTCTATTTTTCCAAAATAGTTCCCCTATGTAAAGACTAGGTAGTACAACTGTTAGGTCCTAGTGTATTCAAACCTTCAGGCCTACTAGTTAATGACAAATTATTTTCCAAAATAGTTGTACTGTATTATTCTCTCACCACCATGGATGAGAGTTCCTATTCCTCCATATTCACCAGTGTTTAATATTGTCAGACTTAAAAAAAAAATTGCCAATCCAATAGGTAAAAAGATATCTCATTATGGTTTTATTTGCATTTTCCAGATTACTAGTGAAGCTGAAAATCTTGCTACATATTCAATAATCACTTGTGTCTCTTTTTTTGTGAAATGTTTGCTTACGTCTTTTGTTCATCTTTGTACTTGAAATGTTTGCCTTTCAATTTCTTGATTCTAATGGGTTCTTTATTTTGCTGAACTTTCAGATTAATTCTGAGACATGGTTGTGATTTTCCTCCTTTACAGATGAGAATCTGAAGAGTAAGAGACTAAGAAATGTGAGCAGGATCATGGAGAGAGCAAATGATGCAGGGCAATCCAAACTCAGCTCTGTTTTGCTCCAGAGCTCAAGTGGCTTCCACTAACTCAGCCTGCTTTATTTTTGCTGGAGCTTTCTTATTCCTGTACCACAAGCTCCCCCTAGATTCTCTACAAAGAACAAGTTCAGAGCCACATTGCAGTAAGAAGTGAAGAAGAATGGAAATGATCAAAGGAAGGTAGAACACTCTAGAAATGTCTAGAGAATAAACCGGTTACAAAATTGAAAGAGCGGAGGACATTTGAAAGATCTTAGTTCTTATTGTTCTCAGCCCATCGTCAACAATAACACTATCATCAATTACACTAATAGTAATACTAAAACTAACAAAAATACTGAAATTAACTTACTTAAGGGTCACAAAACTTTTCGCTAAGCACTTCAGATGCATTATTTCAGGAAATCATTATGGCAATCCATGAGTTAGAGAACTGACTCAGCCCTATTGTATAAAGGAGGAAACCTGGTTTTAAGGGAGTTAGAGAAATTCTCCCAAGGCCACACAACCAGGAAATTGTAAATTCTGGATTTAAAAAAAAACACAAACAAGTTTTTTTTTTTACTCTGGAGATGGCACTTCTCATAATTACAGTTATATATCACATGCCACCAATAAAATTACCTTACTATATAGTTCATGTCTCTTTGTCCCAAATACATGTTTGTTTATCATTTTCTAGTTGTCACATTATCTAGCAGATGGATAATCATACGTTCATAATTCAAAAGAGCTGTTGTTCCTCAAATATTAAACTCGCTTTAAGCTACTTTTCCAAAGAGAATTATTGTTGACATATGAACATGGCAGTAAATATACAATCAGGTCTCTTTTGGAGCAATGGCATGGCCTCAGCTTTCCAGAAGGCCACGAGAAAGATTATTTTGATGGAGAGCAGAGGTTGGGCATTTATCAGTCTTTTGCTAGAATCTTTCTGCTCCAGAATTAGAACCTGTTTTCTTTTTCAATCTCAGGGAAAAATAGCCATTAAGTTTTTAGAAAATTCAGGTACTACTCAGATGCTTTACGGAGAACTTTCCCATGCTTATCTGATTCTTCTGAGGTAAATCGTATTTCCATTTATAAATGATTACCAAATAAAAAGCAGCAATCATCCTTTGGTTAACATCTTTGCACATATAATGTCTATTGTCCTGAAATGTCTTTTTTTTATTTTTCACTTTTGACATTAAATGTAGCTCAGCATGTAATGGTCTGATAACCAAATGTGAATAATAACATAATTACATAGCTTGATTTTTTTTTTGACATCATCTTAAACTGTATGAGAGAAATGTTTTCAAAGAGCCTAGAACAAATAGCAGCTAGAACAGACACAAGTACATAGCATGTGAACAAATGAATATTAGTTGAAGAAATGAATAAGGGACTAAATATACAGAGCCAAATGCCATTATCACCCAGAATATTTCTCCTGATGCTTGTTCAGAGATGTGATTCAAGAATGAGATGAACAAGGTTATAGTTTCAGAAATGTATATTCAAAATAGTATTACTATAATGAGGCAAAAATCTGACTCACTCTACTCATGTATTCAAAGTATTATTTTTTTTAGTGGTCTTACCTTAAAAAACAAACAGCGCTATTTTTGAATGCATGACCTGGTTTAATCCTCCCAACACTATTTGACTGTTTTATAAATGAGCAAACTGGAGAAGCCTGAAGGTATTATAAGTATTAATGAGTGGTTCAACCAGGGTTCACTTTTGAGTCTCCTTCACTCCAAAGCTCATGCCCTCTCCCTTGGAACAGATTTCTGTCTGAAAGCTGTCTCTTCCTTTGGGCAAACTCAAACAAAATCAAGATGGAGTCTAAAGAAAGGAAAAAACTAGCAAACGTTGATGATATATTTGAGTCAGATAGTTCCTATACATAAGCTCATTTGATCATCAAGAAATAATAAGAGAATCATTATATCAGCCACATTTCTATACGTGAGGAAACTGAATCCCAGAGAAGTTAAATAATTTGCCAAAAGATGGGATCAGATTTTAAGACCATATCTATTACTTCAAAGTTTTTTTCTTAGACTATGAGAAGCCTACAGCCAAGGAGGGAAATGGCACTTATTAAAGGGATAGTGTAATTAGAAATTATATATATTTCAAAAACATCTGAGAAGTCATTATATTCAATGTCTAGTGATGAGGAAACTGAGTCTTAGAGATGTTAGGTAATTTGCCTAAAATAATGAGGTCAGAATTCAAGCCCACGTCTATTGATTCAAAGAGATTGTTCTTCCCATTAGAAAATATAATTTTTTAACTGGAAGGGACTTCTGAAATACTTGAGGTCCCTAATACTAGATATTAGAATATCTAGATTTCTAATTTTATTGATGAAGTAAAACTAGGTGTGAAGGGAATGTTGTTCCTTGGAGGCTGGTGGAGAGCATGAATGCAGAAGGAACACTATTGCTTGCTGTCCACCATGAAAGAAGTTTCCAGATATATTATTGGAAGGTCACTCAACAAACTTTAAAAGAATTTAATTATGTAAATGAATAATTATAATAACCTTAATCTGGAAACAATCCTACAAGTTTCTTAGGGGGGAGCTGGTGGGAGACTGAGACCTCTTTTGCATATTAAAAGTTCATAGTACTTGATCAGCACTCAAATTATGTTTGTTTGATAAATAATGAATGAAACAATAAATAATAGAAAGCATTTTTATGAGCATGCCTATATATTTAAAGGTATATTCTTTGTCAACTCTTTGGTAAAAATTGAATCAATTTTTATGTCTATTTGGGATATGTATCTTCCTTTTCCTAGAATCAAACCTAAATATTTCTAGAAGATACTGTCCTCACTTTGTCAATGGTCTCGTCTGTGAGTGGTGAGTGAAACAGTGGTTGCTACAGAAATAAAGTATTAGAGGTGGGATAGGAAAAGATTGGAAAAGACTATATTAAAGATTCTAAGGTTGGTAAGAGAAAATAAATTATGGAGAGATGAAGGAAGGAAGTGGCAGGAAGTGAAAACGGACCCTCTGACTCACTAGGGTTTTATATATATACATAGACCTGTATGTGTAGGTATACACATGCACATACATTTGTGCGATAGAATTTAGGCAAGAAAAGGCAGCTAAAGATAATAAGGTTGTAAGAGATTAGTTTTTATCAAGCAATTTAAGGAGATGTAATGTTCCTAACCAATGAATTCATAAACAGTTGCGGACCATTTACTACTAAGTGTTAGACACTTTTCTAAGTACTGGAGACCCAGCAGTGAACCAACGTTTCTGCCCTCATTGGGCTCCTATCCTGCAGAGTTTTACTTGTATTATTTGTTTACACTTTTTCCATGTTGTTTTATAGCTGGTTAATGAAATACTAGCTATATGAATTTTCAAAATAGACAGTAGTGAGCAAATACACTTCTGTTAGCACATAATCTAAAAAGCAGTGGCAGAACCTAAAATAGTTCTCAATGAACAGAGCTGAAACAATTTGAGCAACATAATAAATAACATAGCATTAGATTATAATCCAAAATATAAAATAAATACGTGATTGCATATGATATAAACTATTGAATGAATAAATGTGAAACAATAAAACATTCTTACATAATAATTCTAATTCCAATTGTCAGGAAAGCAGAGAGCTTAGATTCACCTCTCCTGAGACCATGCTACACTTAATTTTTATTTTCCCCCCAAGAATAGCACAAAGAAAAGAAAGATAATGACTATATAATGAAGAAACCTGTAAATCACTACATTAACCAACTGACGGATGTTAACATCACCGGTAATGTCATGTGGGTGTCAAGTATGCCTGAAACGATGTGATAAGAAGGGCACTTCACTCATGTGGTATTCTTCCCCAAACTTACATCCCCTGTCTAACTGAGAAAAACATCAGACAAACCCCGCTGAGGAAAAGTCTACACTATATCTGGCCAATAATCATCAAGACTGTCGAAGCCATTAAAAACAGGAAAAGACTATCATAGACCAGAAGGTGTGTGGAAATATGACAGCTAAATACAACATGGTACCCAGGATTGGATAGTGTGAAATAGCATATTAATGGAAAAACTGGAAAAATCAAAATTAAGCCTGGGCTTTAGATAATAGTAATGAACCAATATCAATTTCTTAGTTTTGTCAAATGTACCATGGAAACATAAGGTGTTGACGACGGAGAAACAAGGTGAAGTATACATGGGAACTTTATATTATCTTTGTGACTTCTCTCTAAATCTAAAAGTATTATAAAATCAAAAACTATTTTTTAAATAATTGTGGCATAAATATTAAAAAAACAAAACAAACAAAAGGTAAGGTGTGGCGGTGTTGTTCATAGGAATGAATAACTTAGAAAGTAAAAGCCTGAAAATGAATTACATGCGAGCACAAGAATTTTATGTGGATCTGGGTAAATTTCACCCAGGGAAATCTTCTCCAGCCTGGTAAATTCTGAAAACTCCTTCACATACTGGGCTGATTATCTGTGTCAGCAACAATGATTATAATGAATACAGACAAGTTTATGGCTATAAAAGCAAAAGTGAGATGAAGGAGAAATGTGGATTTTGTCTTTGAAATAGGTGACAAAAGGTTCTACCACGTGAGAACTTATTTTCCAGACCATAAGTATCACATGCTAGAAATACATACTTGGTGGGGAAAAATATCCTAAAATAAAAAACATGTGTGAGTAAAGATGTATGAAAGGATAATTTATATCTCCAGGGACTTGGGGAAGTAAAAAAAAATAGTCAAAGAAGGCTGCATTTCTTTCATTTAACAAAAGTTGGTGTGAGAATCCCTGGGCCATATATATTATATTTATTTCTATATTCCTGAGGCCCAAAACATGGGAGGAATGAATGAATGAATAAATGAATATGAAAGATGAAATGTTTGGAATTGTAGGAAATACCACAATATTAATTCTAGTGGAGGAGATGCTCATGAATGATTCTGATAATAAAAGATAATATAAGGAGTAAGAGGTTTTAATAAAGAATGATAGGAATTTGGAGGATTGAGGTTTGAATTCAAGATTAGATATAGAATCCGCCGTTTGTGCTGAGTTTTAAAGTATTGTTAGGACTTGACCATGTGGTATGTTAAGGTTCATTTATTTTCCTGTTGCATTTGGTGTGGAAAAGCGCTTTGTTAAAGCAAGAACACAAGACTTTGACTCTTAGATGGCACACCTAAACCCCATACGCTTAACTCTATAGCTTCAGTAACTTCATCAGCAGCATAGAGGATGAGAATACTTACCTCTCTCACTGCTTGCTGGGAATATCAAATTAGAGGATGTTTGTAAAAATGTCTAACAAAGCAGAATGGCAGGCAACTGAACCTAGACAGAGAGAAACAATTAACAACTAGGTGGGCAATCATTTATTTGGTCTAACTACTCCACAAGGTAATACTGGCATTTTAACAATGCCTAGTGAGACCCTGCCATCTGTAATTGTGGGATTTTGGATGAGGAAGAGTAGGTAGAAACTCCCCAGATCATTGACAAATAGTGTTCAGGTGACCTGCCTGAATGCAAGAAGCCATTTTTATGTATTGTTAAGATTTAGGTTGGTAGCTACCAAGACTCTAATATATTGGTTTCCAAAAGCTTAAATTCTATTCTCTCCACATAGGCTGGTGGATATTACACACTGGTTTTATCCATGGAATAGATGGTTTTCCATAGCAGTTCCCTAAGTTGATATAGTAACATATCTCCATTTTTGAATTAGAAAAGTCACATCAGGAGCTAAGTAACATCTCCTCATTTTCTCAAATGCAAATGGAAAAGCTGGAGTCTGGAAGGGTAATGGGAAATTGGGAGGAGGTGTAATATCTGGAAGGCAGCTGGTCATTTGAGAAATCTTTTTGCAGTTCCATTATTAGTCAGTTGGGCTTCATTTTTCTCCCACATACTCCAGAAATCCTGCAAACTTTAAAAAATCAGAAAAAAAAAAAAAAAAAAGCAGGGATTACTGTGGCTAAAACTTTGAAGTCCATTTTAAATGTCTCAACCCTAGACGTTCAGTGGCCTCCTGTCTTGGGCTTTTAGTTAGAAGAATGTCACAAAAGCTGGGAAATAAATAGCCATATTTGCTTTTAAAAAGTGTTTTTGCTTCCATTACATTATTTAACGCTCACAGTAGGAATGTGTGGGTCAATTTCATCATTTCTGTTTTCCAGATGAAAACGTCAAGCTGAAAGGGGTTAAGTGACTTTCACAATGTAACAAGGCCAGTCAGTATGTCTTTTCAGTCTGTGTCTAGAAATTTTTTCAACTATGCGCTGCTGTTAATACCTCAGTGCAAATTAATTTTAATTAGCAATTCCTTCCCAGTCCTACTGGCTTTTAAAAGAACATAGCAAGTAAAAAGGACTCATTCATTAATGCTGGAGTTTAAGATATTATAGTCTTTAAGCAAGTAGCTATTTAGAGGAAGCAAAGGACCTTCTGGGTGTTCCACAAATCACATAAAACTCAGGTGAAGCATACCTACTTGCATGTAAGATTTATTTTGATGATATCATTCAGCTATGACCCTGCCTTATTAGTAATATTATACATATTTAAATTCCTAAATAATTTAACATTCTCTTCTTGCTCCAGTAATTGTGAGCCAGAATAGCAGTCATGCCATCATCATTATTGGCCGAAAAAAGGACAATTATATAAAGGACCAGAAGGTGTAATCTGAAAGCCTAGAAAGCTCTAATAATTCTATAATAGTTTTACCACTATATCTGACATCCCAAAAGTCATAAACTGATAATTCCTCATATCAGTAAATCAAATATCATTATGCAGAACTTCAAGAAGCTTTACTGTGAAAGGAAGAAATCCTAGTGACCATCATTGAAGAGCTTGGAATGCTTTGCTTTTGTTTTTTTTCCCAGCTTGATTGAGATAGAATTAACATAGAATGATTTGAAGAATGATGCTGTTGGAAAGGAAATTATTAATAGAGATGTTAAACATTATAAGGTTTGAATTTCTCTGTCATGGATGGAAAAGTGCAGTAAAGTGCAGCCATATACTGTGGGTTTTTCATGATTACCCAAAATCGTTTTAGGAGAAAATAAATAGGCAAAGAAATATGGATAAAGAAAAGAAGAAGAAGAAGAGAAGAGAAGAAGAAGAAGAAGAAGAAGAAGAAGAAGAAGAAGAAGAAGAAAGAAGAAGAAGAAGAAGAAGAAGAAGAAGAAGAAGAAGAAGAAGAAGAAGAAGAAGAAGAGAAAAGAAGAAGAAGAAGAAGAAGAAGAAGAAGAAGAAGAAGAAGAAGAAGAAGGAGAGGAGGGAGGAGGAGGAGAGGAAGAGGAGAGGAAGCGAAGAAGAGAAGAAGAAGAAGAAGAAGAAGAAGAAAAGAAGAAAGAAGAAGAAGAAGAGAAAGAGGAAGAAGAAGAAGAAGGAAGAAGGAGAGAAGAAGACTGACAGATTAGATTAACCAAAAAAAAAAGGAAAACGACATGGAAATGGTAAAAGAACATTGCATCATGAGAACTTGAATCCAGGCCTGCCTCTGCCACTCACCAGCCTTGTGATTTTCGGAAGTCATTTACTCTCCCTATGTCTCAGGTTCCTCATCTAGAAATTATTTACTACATTAGACTTGAAATCTTTACCTTCCCTCCATGATATAAAACAGTCCTTGCTACAGTGGTAGATTTACAGACAGGCACTCACTCATCTGGCTTAACATTTATTCTGAGCTTCATGCTCTGGAATGAAAGGTAATTATAGTCTCTGAGTCCCACCCCCTCCCCTATGCTCCAGGGGCTTACACCATCCAGGGTAGACACAAAGTCCCTCACAAGACAAAGAGCGGAGGGTAGTGGTTAGGGACACAGGCTCCAGACGTAAGCTGCCGGAGTGTGAACTGCACTCTCCACTCATTCTCTTGGACAGTCACTTAGCTTCTCGCTGCCTCAATTTCCTCAGTTCTGAACTCCCAGGGTCTTGATTTCCTCAGCTGTAAACTGGATATGATACTAGCACCTAACTCATAAGTATTCATATTAACTTATACACTACTTTTAGAAAAATGTCTCACATATTACATGTGCTGTATAAATGTTTAGGAAATACTAAAATAAGGACCATAAAATGTTATAAGTAGTATGATAGAGGTATAAAAACAACAGTTCTCAACCGAGGGAATTTTGCTCACCAGGGGATAGATATCTGGTGGTACTTGAAGCCATTTTTGGTTGTCACTACTGGGAGGATGTCACAGGCATCGAATGGGTAGAGATTAAGGATGCTGATTAACATCCCACAATGAACAGGACTGACACGCACAACACAGAATTTTCCAACCCCAACTGTCAATAATGCCAAGATTGAGAAATGCTGGTAGGTCCAGAATAGCAGAGTCACACCAACGACCAAGGAATCCGTTTTTTGGGGGGTTTGGCAGGAAGCAGGAAGACATTGGAAAGGTGAAGGTAAATGGGTATTTGAGGAAGATACGAGGTCATGTCAGGCCTAGAAGACGTGGCCAAAGGCACTGAGATGCATGCAGGTGTGGCTGAGGTCCTAGGAATCTAAAGTCGGTTCAATTACTTCCTATGGTCTGAAGGAGCCCAGAGACAAGGGCACAGGTTGAACTTCACCATTCATACTTTACATTATTAGTTCATTTGCTCCTCATTACAACAGTATAAGATAAATATCATCGTCCCCACTTTACAGAGAAGAAAACAAAGCATAGAAGATTTTCAAAACTTGTCAAAGATGGCTCAGCTAGTAATTTTAGTATAGTTTGTGGTTAAATGTATAATGCAAGTGGTGTTATTTGTAGATCACAGAATACCAAAAGAAGTGTCCTATGGTTTACACAAAACACACACAAGACTTTTAACAGAGAAAGGGGAAAGCAGTTATACACGTGAAGCCTTTTGTAAGCAAAAGGGAATCAACGGCATGAAAAATGCATGGTCCTTATGAAGTCTGTGGCAGAGCAAGAAATGGGACCCTGTGCTCCTTGATGACCACATAAGGAGGAAAACGTTAAGTATAGAGATACTGTGATCTGATAAAATGAAATCAACTGATTTACTCAAGAGGTGACAAGTATTCCCCAGGAACTCTTTCTAAGAGAAGGAGTTCATCGTAAGGGAGGTTGCTATTCAAGGTAAGATAAAGGGCTGTTAAGCAGACATATTGGGCTGCATGTTTAGCTGTAGGCTCAGGCTATTCTTCCTCTAAATAATTAAACAGCCCTTTGAAGATGCTGCGAGAGTTTCCCAACTTCTATTAACTTTCACCTTAAAATGTGGGTGACGCTGTACAGGATTTAATCAATAGACGAACAATAAGATATTTTCTTAGCCGTCCTCATCATACTATGTTGGTTTAGCTCAGCTGGAAAGCCTGAAGCAATGATTAGGTCTGTTGCTAAGGATTAAGCCACTGATTTATGGGCGGAAAGAATGTCACCTCCTTGTCCGTGAAGGGCTGTTCCTCTCAGCTGGACAGCCAAGGGCTCAATTCCTCTTCCCTTCCAAACCAAGAAAAATGTTTTAATTATGACTTAAACAACTGTTCTGGACAAATCCAGAAATAGTTTGCCATAGGAATTCTTTTCCGAAAGAGTAATGGCAAGAGTTTACCATAAATATATGTTTAATGTGTGTTCTGCTTGCATCTGGGTTCTCACAGCCTTGAGGGAAACAACAGATAGCATAAAATTACTGGTGATATTTTTCAGTAGTGAAATTTTAATTCATCCAACCAAAATGTATTGAACACCAAAGTTGAGTTAGTTGGTGTCCTTTCTAACTAGTGTTTTTCTTTTTTTAACATCACATGGACCCATTACTGACCTATTACTTAGATCAACAGCAAAACAGTAAACTACTATGTAACATGTGTTGTACAAACATAGCGTAGTACATGCACGCATTCATTCAACATTTATCAAACACCTAGTATGTCCTAGAATTTGCACTGAAATCACACAGTAGGCAGATATAGTTCTCTGAATGTACTGACATTGAATTTTTCTCCCCACACCTGTGAGTTTACTTTTCAGTTGGCAAATTGATTTTTCAGCTGTTTTTCTATGGGGTAATGGTTCTCAAATATCTTCACTCAATACAAAGCAGTTCTAAGCCAGAGGGAGGACTTGTAATACCATAAGGTAAACCCTTGGCCCTAAAGCCACTAGACATCGGAGCAATTCACATCTGCTCAGATATTTTAGTTACCAACTCCATAGCACACATTCAAGTGAAAAGTCTGACAAACGTGCCCTCTTTTCTCCCAGCAGTCAAGCCCCCCAGCACTGTGGTTTGGTTGAAAAATAAAACCATAATGCGCTTCCAAATATCGACTGCTTTTTATCAGCAGGTCTGTAAGGGTATACTCCACCCTCCACCACACTCACACACATGTACCTGGTTTCTTTTTTCTTTCTCTTCCCTCCCCTAAACAAACTTGTCATCCATGAACATTTTAATAGAACTGAATCAAAGGCAAGCCTAATGCTGTTACCTTCTGCAAACTGCACGCACCCCACTGTGCCATTTTAACTGGGGGGGTTCAGAGATTGAGAGACTAGGGAGCAGCAGGCCCTGACTGGGCTACAGCTCAGGGGATCCAAGCATGAAAAAGACCCTGGAAAGTGACCTGTTCCCACCGAAGAGGTCACTGTTTCCACACTTGAAAGGAGTGTCCAGACAAGTTTGAGTTAAGTCAATTGGACACATTTCAAACTCCTGGAAAACCAGGTGCTTCAAAAGCCAGCTTTTGAAATTCAAAGGTCCTGACAGGGCAGTGGGGAAAGGGAGAAGTCGCTTTTCCTGACTCTAAATTCAGTGTAGCTGTTTGTGGAGACAATGCATTCAGCAATCAAAAGATACATGTTTGTTTTTAGTGGAAGAGAAGAGAGGTTTAAAACAGGGTCTCTCTTTACTTTCTACCTCTAAGTTTTGGCGATGAGGCTGCCTTTTCCTGCCCTTCTAGAGAGGCAGACAGTCTCAGACTCAGCAGGCCCAGACACACTGACTTAGACTGGAAAGGTTTCCACAGATAAATAATTCTTGGCTGATGTCTTAGGTTAAATCCCAGCTCCTCCCTACGCCTGCCACAGCAGCTGCAAAATATCGGCCCCTCGTGACTAAGGTCCAGACCATGAGAAAGTGGCAGAATCACCACCAACTGATCACCGGGGTGATTTGTTCTCAGGGACACTTTAACCCCTCAAAGAATATAGCTGGAATTTGCAACTCAGTGTATCTGCAGAGCAGACAGGCTGGTCTTCACATTACTTTTAAAAGCCAATCAATATGGAACCAAGCCTTTGTACATCGTAAGTCCTCTTATTAGGCATTTCATCAAGAAAAGGACAGATCACAATACCTGGTTACTCTCAGGGAGCATGGTCAGGAGTGAAAATTCTTTGCTGTGCATTTTAATTCAAAATACATTACGTATGCTGTGGAAACTGGACTCTCTTGTTTTGAGTATCTTAGAGAGAAAAGTCACAAAGCATGAATTGAAGGGATAACTTGTTTTGAAAGGGGGATCAGAGAAATCCTGAAAAAAAATGAGAAAAAAGAGAGAGAGAGAATATATTTACAATTATTACCACTTATAGAAAGAGATATTAAAGAAAGTAGATTATGGGCATTAAGAATAAAGTTAACGTGGATATAAAAACCATCAAAGCTACTAATCTTTCTTCTATTCAGTGAATACTACTTTAATTTTGTTATTAAAATAGATAATAATAATAATAATAATAATAATAATAATAAGTTCCAGTTATAGAGTTCTTACTATGTGCTAGAAACTGCATCTACAAGAAAAGTATCAGAATCCCTGTTTTAAAGATGATAGGAAGTTGAACTTCTGTTATAGTAACTCGCTCAAAAATGAAATCCATCTTTATGCACAAGTCTGTCTGAGCCTCACATATGTGTTAGTATAATAAAAACTAGATGCACCATTAGGTAGTTCAATGTCATTGAGCCTCTTTTTAACGCACGACCTACACACAGTAGCAAAAACTTGCTGTGATTTACTTTCTGTAGTTTGTATAAAATGAAAACAATGGTCATATGAATGTGCTTTTCAACGTACATCTCCCTTTTCTATTAGGTTGGTGCAAAAGTAATTGTGGTTTAAAAGGTTAAAAATAATTGCAAAAACCGCAATTACTTTTGCATCAACCTCATAGAAATACTAACATGGTTCCAGAGAGATTTCCTTTACTCCCCAGGCTCCAGCCTCCATCCCTACCCACACCCCTGTGCCATTTTTCCTGTCCTTCCAGATCTGACTGAGAATCATCGATATAGTCAGTGAAATCAGTCCTCATATTGTACTTACTCTAGTTTATTTATTTGGGCACTGTCAATATGAATCATACTAAAGCCTAAAAAGATTTTGCTTTCTGAAATCTAATCAAACCAATTCCGAGTACAGCAAAAGGTGGATTCAAGACACATCTATGCTCATGTTGGATTTGAAAGAGAAGAAACAGTGTGAGCATGCATGCGAGAAAGGGAGTGCTGGGTTTGAGTGTCAATTGATCATTTATTGCCCGTGAGAAAGACCACAATTCTGAAGTTTGATTGCCTGGATTCAGATCCTGTCTCATCCATTTAGTAACTGTGACTTCTAGTTTTTTATTTACATCTCTGAGTCTCAGCTTTATACACATAAATCAGGGATATTAATGGCATCTGCCTAATGAGGATTTAATTAAATGACATAATGGACAGTAAGTCCTTAGAACAGTGCTTGGCATATAGTAAATGTTCAACTAGTGGTAATTATTATAGTTGTTGTTATTGTGGTTACTATTATTCTTGTGGCAGATATTATCAATATCTAGTATCAGTCTCAAGTCCTTCATGAAAACAAAAAAATATTAAAACAGTTATCTTTCAAACTAGATTATTATATTTAACTGGTTATATTAGTTTCACGGAAATACAGTTTTACAAAAAAATGAAATAATTTACATAAATGATGGAACTAAACGGTAAACCAGATAGTCTGTAATCAACCCCAAAGAGTTTTCGCTTCCCCTGGGTGACCAGCTGTCTTGATATCTCACTTGACACAAGTCACTGGGTGAATCAGGGAGTCATTCTGGAAGTGAAGCACATCTTACTTGGAGATCCCAGCTCTGATAAAGTTCAGTTTTCTCATCCATAAAATGAAACTAATAATAACTACCTTGGAATATGGTTAAAATGATTAAATACATAATGTCACAAGTAATAAAAGCTAACACTGACTGGGCTCTCATTTTATGCCACACGCTGGGCTAGGCACTTTATGTCTCAACAAATTTAATCTTCACAACTACTATATGCGGTACATGCTATTTGAATATCTATTTTTGCAATTGCTAAGTAGTTATTTAAACTAGTGTCTTCACCGTGCTTGGCATTGTTTTCACAGACAAAGCCTTTCAAAGACTGTCCTCTTCTAGGAGCCCTTTAGGTCACTGTTATCTTCCTGGGTTCCCCACAGCCTGTCTTGCCTGAAGGGCTTCAAGCTGAGTGTGGGAGAATTTACCAAAGAGAAAAACCATTGAGTTTTACCTGGGTGACAGCAATTATGCAGAATGACAAAAGGAGCAGTTAAGTTACAAGTTAAGGACGATAATTCACTCTCCCCAGGGACTGTCACTCAGAAAGCTTTGAGAAAAAATAACAGCAAAACAATGGCAGGCTCTATTATTAACAGTCATGTCCCCATAATGCCCTGGCATTCTGAAACAATAACGCCAAAAATGCAGTCTGCTGTCCCTCCAATGCTCACCAATCACAGACGCTATATCTAAAGCTGTCACTCCTTGCAGACTCACCATAGAATGGTCCTCAGGTCACCCCTGTTTGCATGGCGGTTCCAAGTAGTGGCCCTATAGAACACTCCAAATAACTTACTTGCCATCAGAACTCACCAATAGCTTTTAAAATACACGAACCAACGAGTGGGAGAAACCTAGATATTCAAATATGGATTTCCTCAACACAGGTATGAGAGAGCGGGAGTAGGGCGGAATTTACATTTTGATGTAAGACATCTGCCAAGACAAGTTGTGACTGTTATTAGTTTTGCACAATAGACAACAGTTTAAGAAAAACAAAATCACCAAATAAATAAAAAACATTGTGAAGGCCTGTATCTCCAAGAGTTAAAACACTACTGCTTTCTAATCCACCAGTATTGATTGAATATCTTTGTTTTACTTGCTATTTGCTGTACTTAAAGAAAGCATTGTATGTGTTCATAGTAAGTTGGTGTCAAGGTGGTATATTTATTGCTTGAAATCTATAACAATAAATAGATTAAGGGAAACTAATTAATTTTTGAGGGTTTATTATGTACTAATATATGCCAAACCATACATTAACACAGACTATCTAGTGTAAAGATTAATAAGATCATGGAGCTAGCTTGTCTAGGCTCAAATCTCTGTTCTTCCACTTCTTGCTATAAAAACTTTGGCAAAAATAAATAAATAAATAAATAAATAAATAAATAAATAAATAAATAAATCTCTTAAACTTGTATATGCCTCAGTTTCTGGAACTATAAAATAGGTATAATATTTGCCCCTAAATCGTACGGTGGTTATTAAATGAGTTAATACAGGTCCAATGCTTCAAGTAGTGCCCAGTAAATGATAACCACTGGATAAACATTAGCTCCTGCTATGATTTATTTAGACATTCAACAGCTCATTTCATCATTTTTATTCCCATTTTATTGACTGTAAAACTGGTGCTTAGGGAAATTCCATAATCTGCTCAGATTCCTGGGGGAGATCCAGGACTGGAACTAGAGAAGGTCTGGATGCAAGTCACACATGTTTGTCACCACTTGATTGAATTTGTCTAAGAGGAGTTGCTTTGGGGAGAGCCAGAACTGAGGTCAAATCCCCCTCTGTATGGCTTACAAGCTATATGACCTTAATCAAATCATCAAAATTCTGTTAAACTTAGCATCTTCATCTGTAAACTGAAAATAATTTTAACAGCTAATTTACAGAAGAGCAGTAAGGATTTGAAGAAAATTTTTTTTTTTTTTTTTTTTTTGCAAAAAACTAGCAGAAGCCTCGTCTCATACTTTTGTCACTCACAATGGAGGGAGTTTTATTTGCAGTTCACCTGGAAATAATGACATAACACTTGCTTTGCTTTTGGATATAAGCATGAGAGAGATTCATAGGGGAAATTTTGCAAAATATTTTATTGTTCCAAATAGTTTTTTCCCAAAAAAGTATTAGTGTTAGTCAAAGGATTCATTAAACTTTGTAAAGTTTAAATTTAAAATCCTAGGAACATCTGTATGACCCCAAATTGTTAAGCCTAGGGTCACTTTTGAAAGAGTGAGCTGAAATTTCGAAGGTTAGAAGGACGGGAGAATTGGGCTTTCAGGCATGTGTCCCAGCCACAAGGAATCTAGGTAGCTGTACACTCAGAAGTCAGTGCTCTGAACAACCCATTTTTCTTAAACACTCCGTTGGGTGAAGCACTGAGAATTAGAGTGCTGGCCAAGTAGGAGGAGTTCAGGTTGAGGCATGAAAGAGGCCTAGAGGAGACTAGTCTCTGGTAAGGAACAGCATGAACAGAAATCACATCAAAAGAGATATGGTGCATGGTTTCCAGTTGAGACTTGGGTAGAGAAGGAGGTAGAAGAAGAGCACAGACACCAAAGACTCAGGGTTGGATCAGGAAATGCTGCATTTGCATGTAGTTCATCGCTAGCAGGATGAGCAGAAGGGGTCTCCAAAGTGATGGGCCTGCAAGGCTGGACTAGGCGCTGACCTCTGTGCTCCCAGAGTTTCTCTGTCCTTCTCCAGTGGCTCTAGCGTTCCCTACAGACTGTGTTCATCTTTCTAATCCTCCAGACAGACTAGAGGTCCGTGTATCAAAGGCCCAGACAGTCAGTTGTGTGTCATCCTTGCCAAACATGGTACTGGAACGTAGTAAGTGCCAGTGAAAAGTTTTTGACAAAGATATGAAGGTAAGAATGATGGAATTTATTATATATACTTTGGTCCTGTCAAGTTTAGGAAAACAATAATCCAGGCCTGATCTTATAGGCCGAAGCTTGGAGAAATCAGGGTATGGAGACCAATGTAAAGTGAAAAATCTCTAGGCTAGTAATTCTTAGCAGAATTGCCTGAGGCAGTTTATGAAAATACATATGATTCCATCTATTCAAACTAAATATTAGAAAATATGATTTTGAGAGCATTCACTCATTCATGCATTTGCTTAATAAATATCTGCTACTACCTCCTATGTGTGGAGGGCCTCACTCGGTGATGGATTCAGATGGAAAACAATACAGACACAAGTTCTTCTCTAAAGTTTCCCATAGCCCAGAAGTGGCTCTGATATCAATCAAAGAAATTACATAAAAAATTACTTAATCAAAATGTGATAGTTGCTGCTCAGAAAAATAGGGTATATTTCTGCCATAGACTATGAGGAGGGTGGTATAAAATACTTTTGGGGCAGCACCTCAAAATGATTCAAATATATCTTCCATTGAAAACCATTGCCTTGGCTCTTTCTTATTTCTAGGATTTTTTTTTTTTCCTATACTACATCCACTTACTTGAAAACACTTTTAAATTTCTTCTCACAGTGGGTTGAAGGCTATCCATGTCCTATGAATCATTGACACCAAATAACCATTGAGCTGTGCTTAGATTTCAATACAATGGGGAAGCAGTTAAGTCAGTATAAACGTGTCATGTACCTGGTCATTTAAACCTAAGCTTCCCAAACATTAATCTGTACAACTCTTGATGACACGCTATCCCATTTCCAGGATAGGAACTGCAATTCACTTTTAACTATCCATATAAAAAGGAGCATGGCAAAGTCAAAAAAGACATTTTAACTTATAGTTCCAGCTTACTCTTAATGTTATGGCCCATACTAAATTACTGCCTATCTAAATGACTTTATTTCTCATATTTTTCCACCCCATTCTTTTACACCATCACAAGTATGATTAATATCCAGAGCTTCTGGTGATGTCAGTGAATACTCTGGATTCATTCAAACCCATGACAAAATTGAGGTTTTGCATCCCTGAGAAAGGTAAAAACTTATCCTCATTTAAAAGAAATTGTGATAGATGGACTCAATGCAACCACAAGTTTTGGAGAAATCAGTTGTCTTAATTACAGTGTATAAAATGCAGTCTCTTAGAAATACGGCGGGGGTGGGGACATTGTCAGTTTGCGGTTACGGATGGGTTCCCAGCAAACATTTAAAGAATTTATGCATCCTGACTGGATGGAACCACCCTCCCCAGGCTTATGCTTCTGTGTGGGTGCTTCTTTTGACTCAGAGGTCACAGTCGGGAGGGAGAACGGAAAAAGAAGCCTCAGTATTTGTCATTTGGGGGCCATTTTGAGCTAACTGGATGAGAGATATGAAAATTCCTTCTCTCGTTGAGAAATATCTAGAATGCTCAATGAAGGCAAATGTTTCTATTGTTTACCACATTCTCCCGCTTTTCTTGTCATGCATTCCAGAGGTTTCTGCTACTGACACTGCTGACATTGGCAAAGTTTGTTTTTGACATCCAACAACTTCCATTTCATCTCTATATTTCTCTACACTGGAGCACTGCATTCTCGTGATAATGCTAAACACTCCTGTTCCATTATTTTTGGCATTTTGTAGGGCATACTGTTTTTTAAAGACAAAGCTATTTGTTACTTCTATCATGTCATCTTTTTCTTTCAAGTAAAACACAAATTCTTTTCACCAGTGGCAAAATGAGCTCTTTCACAGATTTCTCTGGGTCTTTTATCTTAGTCTTCTTATAAACATAGAGATGAACAAAATGTCAAATTCTGAATCAGTATGCTATGGTCCAAAGAACACCAAATTGGATCTGAATCCTAGCTTTGCTTTCCAATGACCTTGAACATGTGACAATCGGGCAAGGAATTCCATATGAAGAACTATCTGGTCACTTATAGATTTATTTCTACATCTCTAAAATCTATAATTTTATGATTATTCTAAGAACATATGTAGCATAATTTCTAAGATGTTCTCCAAAGAAATCAACAATTCATAGATGTTTGTGTGTAATATTTATTTCAAAATCAAGATAGTAATGTCACCCCCCTTTATTGACGCAATGGAATGAGTCAGCTCAGAATATGAAAGCTACATCCTTTGTCCAACTGTTAAGTAAGATTCCTGAGTAGCAGATCCCACACTTTTAAAACAAAGGGATAATGTCTTTCCATTGTGATTTTTGTGAGAATTAAACAAGATCATGTATGTGGAAATGCCTAGCATGAGATCTGACACATAGGGGTTAGAAAATAAATGATAGCAATTCTTACTATTATTGACACAAAGCTTTGTTCTTTTCAACGCTCATTTATATACATTATTTCATGTTACCAGACTGAGTTAATGCGGCCAAGAAATTTCATTTAAAAAAATATCCCAGGGTCAATGACATTATAAAATTCCCATCCTGAAACGAAGAGACTGTCAACTGATTTTAACTTGTAGCAATAAACTCCTTATTTATATTTGATTCATTCAAATATCTCCTTGACCCAATAGCTTTGCAGCCAGTCTGCCATATTTTATTTATGCAGTCATTACTATGGCAAATATTTATCAAGTAGCAACTATGTGCCTGGATCTTATTTTGTCAGAAGCTAGATTTTTATACTGAAAAAGGACCAGGAAAACAAAAATTGCCTTAGTATACCATGTGCTTAGTGGTGAACTGATTTAAGCGGGCAAGGGGGAAGGTTGAGGGGGGACGAAAGCAAAGAGTTTAGGTAATTAATTGTTGATATGAATTTATTAAAAATTAAAAATAATCCGTGAGTACCTATAGCAATTCCACAGTGCAGTAAGGGTAACAAAGCTCTTTTTCCAAAAATGTCCTGAACCCACCCACTTTGCTTTAAGCCTATTAAAATCACTGACATTCAAGCCACCTTTATTTCTAACCAAGACTCTTAACAACAACCCCCCACTGGTCTCCACGTTTTCACTTTTTGCATTCTAGTATCTATTTTCTACATAGCAGCTAAAATTATCCTCCAAAGTGAAAGTCTGATCATTTTACTTCTTGATTTAAAACGGTTCCTCAAAAAATTAAAAATAGGACTACCTTATGACTCAACAATTCCACTTCTGGATATTTATCTGAAGAAATACAAAACACTAATTCAAAAAGATATCTGCACCCCTACGTTCAATGAAGCAGTACTATTTACAATAGCCAAGATATGGAAGTGCCTGTCGACAGACAAGCGTATGTACGAGGTGTGATCAAACAATGCAGTGAATGTTTAAATTAAAAAAAAATATATATATTACAGTAAACAACGCATTGCCATTAATTCCCCTCAAAATACCCCCCCTTGCTTTGAACATTTTTATCCCATCGTTCTTTCCACTTTCTGAACCAGTCCTGGAAATCCTCTTTCACGAGTGTCTTTACTTCATTCTCCATCATGACAATGCTCCGTGTCACACATCACTTCTGGTATGGTAATTTCTGTCAAAAACATTATGGGTGTGTCTTCATTTACTTTATTCACCAGATCTGGCACTGTGTGACTTCTGGCTCTTCCCCAAAGTCAAAATGCTTTAGGACATCGAGACAGCCACAACAGCACAACTAAAGACACTCACAAAAGAGGACTTCCAGAACTGCTTCATAAAGTGGCAAGAACGATGGTATATGTGTGTTCGAAGCAAGGGGGAGTGTTTTGAGGGGGATTAATGGCAATGTGTCATTTACTGTAATAATTTTTTTTTTATTTAAACATTCACTGTATTGTTTGATCATACCTCGTACAATGGAATATTATTCAGCCATACAAAAGAAAGAAATCTTACCATTTGTGACAACATGGATGGACCTAGAGGGTATTATGCTAAGTGAAATAATTCACACAGAGAAAGACAAATACCACATGATCTCATTTATATGTGAAATCTAAAGAACAAAATAAACAAACAAACAAAACAAAAACACTCTCACAAATACAGAGAACAAACTGATGGTTGCCAGAGGGAAAGGAGGTTGGGGAGCTGAGTGAAAAAGTAGAGATTAAAAAATACAAATTGGTACTGACAAAAGAGTCACGGAGATGTAGAGTATAGCATAGGAAAGAGAGTCAATAATGTTGCAACAACTATGTATAATGCCAGGTGGGTACTAAACTAATTGGGAGGAGACCACTGCATAAATTATATCAATGTCTAACTATGCTGTACACCTGAAACTAATGTGAAATAATAGTGAATGCCAGCTGTAACTGAAACAAAAATTTAAAAACAAAAAACCTTCCAGTGCCCTCCTGGTACACCTCTCCAACACAGTATCCAACAGCTGCCCCCTGCCCTGGCGAACCATGGTCAAGCCACAGCACCCTTTGGCCACTTCCAGAGCAAGTAGAGCTGGTTTTTGCTTCAGGGACTTCATATGTAGTGCTTACTGTGCCTGAAACACACTTTCCTCTCTTCTTAAGCCTGCCTCCTTTTGTTAGTTGGATCTTAACCTTCTTGAACCCTCATCCTGAAGCTTCCCCGTCTCCCAGCTATCATTATTACACCACATTGCTTCCGATTCACTTCTCCCCCCCGCCCCAGCTCTTTATCATTACTCACGGAAATGTTGTCTGTTTGTGTACTTGTGTATAGTCCAACTTCTCCATGAGAATGTACACTCCATGAAGCAAAGGTTGTGGCTTTCTCATTGACATATCCCTACTGCACAAGGAAACCAGCACTAAGAGGTTACAATAACTTAAATAAGTAAAGGGGATTATAAGTAGCATCTAAGAAGAATCTCAAGTCTTCTCATGTCTATTGGTGTTTTATTAGATTTCATGGCTGGATAATTTGTGCATACACAAAACTTGGCCCCTTGTCTCAAGGAGTCTGACACTAATTCTTGAAACAAAATATTATCTCGGCAGGAGTTAAAACTACAAGATAACAATAATACAATAATGTAATAAGACTGAATATGACAGTGTGCTAAAATAATCAAAGGGATAGCAAGTGCTCTGATTTTGCATAGAGTTTAAATCAGTATGTTAAAAGAAGTGTGTTTTTTTTTTTTTCCTCTCCAGTAAACACTATGGTTCTTTGAGTTCATATCACTTGCCTCTGTGGTTAGTTGATGTTTCTGTACAAACGTTAAACATGATGTTTCTGTTAAACAACTGAATGTCATATCCTAGCATCTCCTAAAATCGCTACATTTCATGCATTTATTTTGTAAATTAAAGTTATTTCAAATCAATTCTCTCTTGACCATTTAAAAAATGTTCCAGAACCTCTTGAAATAAATGTAGATATAACATTGGTGATATTCACAAATCAGCATTATCATGGGGAAGGTGGAACATCACCGAAGTAGCCACCTATTTGGGAAAATTTTCCTCTTGGGGGGATTCAAAGACAGTAGTTTATGTGGCCTGTTTATCATATTTCTTTCCATAGCATTGTAGTTTAGAAATAAAAATTATCCTTAAAATTCAATAAATCCTAAAATTTATTTAAAACTTTTTCATAAACTGGATCTAATAATCATTTCCCAGCTCCCCATCTATTCTATACAAACAAAACCGTCAAAAAACAAAACAAAATAAAAACAAAACAAAACAAAACTCCTCTCCACGGGGATCAATACTTGTTTTAAAAATATGTTGGATGAAGATATGTCCTCAAGAAGATATAAGAATGAAAAAAAGAAAAAAACAGGCAGCTCTCTTCCCAATATATGTGAGTATATTCATTCACCACATAATATACAAGTGGGTCCACATGCTACCAGGAGTCAAATTTGGGAGACAAAATTGATCAATGTAATGGCCTTCTTATACTAATTGTCTTTCTTGTGGACCTCTACCCTGTCTTTCTCCATCCTGGTTTTGTCTGAGACTACAAAAATATTCTATCCTAGTTAAGCAATAATAAGAATGCAATACATTATACAGAAAGTGACAAATTCCACAATATCCAAAGTTATACACACGGCAGGAAAACTTTTTCCTATAAAGGAACAAATAGTAAATATTGCAGTTTTTGCAGGCCATTTGTCTGTCTATACAACTCAATTTTGGCATGGTAGTGTAAAAGTTGCCATGGATGATACACAAACAATTGACCGTGGCTATGTTTTATTCACTCCATAATGAAATTACATCAAATAGGTTATATAAAATTCAAAGCATCTAAATATAGAATAATAAAATGTACTGAAAATGCATTGACTAAAGTGGAAGAAATCCAGGCCTAATAAGATAGCATATATTGTTATAAACTATCTCTACATGTCACCCCTGACAGATCAGAGAATAAAAATAGACACAGAAATTTGAAAAAAAATAACTTATAAGTCCTCATCTGCTTTAATAGAGGTCCGTAAAATACTGAATCTAAGTAAATACATATATCCAAAAATATGCAAAATATATACAAATGTTAGATAATTAAACATGTTATATCTCATTAAAATTATGAAAATATTAAGTGCTTATGTACCTAATATTCTGCTCAGTTTTGTTCACTATTTCATGTAGTCATTGCAACTACCCTGTGTGGAAGATAGTATTATTGTCTTATATCACATGCTTAGCGTCACAGACTTGAAAGTTCTTTAGCCAGGTGACTCCACAGCTTATCATCCATTATAGCCTAGGCATGAGACACATATAAAGTTGTATTTATAAAGTGTGACATAAAGCATCAAATCAAGTACCATACTTTTGTGATTAGAGACAGTTGGAGAATATGTGACATATTCATTTAAGTAAAAATGCAGGTAAAATTAGCATAAAATCAATATTTTAAAAAATGGAAAAAATTTTTAAAGATTAAAAAATAGTGAATGAGAAAATGTAATGTGTAGTGCCAATTTTTTAAATTAAAGCAATAAAATTGTTACAGTTCTAGTAACTAAAAAAATCCACAAATTTAGTAATAAAGGATATGACTCCTGGAACTCATAAATGATTATAGCAAGGTTGCAGGATATAAGTTTAATATACAAAGCATAGTTGTTTTCCTACAATGAAGCAAAGAATGGGTAAAATTTGAAGTTTAAAACATCATCTGTATTAATACCCCCCAAAATGAAATGCTTAAGTATAAACTTAAAAATATGGATAAAATCTTTATGAGGAAAACTGCAAAACTCTGATGTATGAAATCCAAAAAGACCTAAATAAATGGAGAGATATTTCATATTCATGGATAAGAACACTCGATATTGTCAAACTGTCAGTTCTACTCTACTTGATCTATAGAGTCAATGCAATCTCAATCAAAATCCTAGCAAGTTATTTTGTGCTTATCAACAAACTAATTCTAAAGTTTATATATAAAGACAAAAGATACAGAAGAGCCAACACAGTATTGAATGAGAAGAACAAAGTTGGTGGACTGACACTGATTGACTTCAAAGCTTACTATAAAACTACAGAAATCAAGACATGCTGGTATTGGTGAAAAAAATAGACAAATAGATCAGTAGAACAGAATAAGGAGCCTAGAGAGAAGGACCCACATTAATATAGTCAACTGGTCTTTGACAAAGAAGGAAAGCCAAGAGAATGGAGAAAAAAATAGTCCTTTCATCAAATGATGTTGGAACAACTGGACACTCTCATGCAAACAAATGAATCTAGACATCAACCTTATACCTGTCACAGAAATTAACTCAAACTGGGCTATAGACCTAAATGTAAAGGCAAAACTATTAAACTCTTAAAAGATACCATAGGAGCAAATCTAGACGTTCTTGGGTATGGTGATGACTTTAGTTACAACATCAAAGGCACAATCCATAAAAGTAATAATTGATAAATTGGAAAGTCACAACATCAAAGGCACAATCCATAAAAGTAATAATTGATAAATTGGACTTCCTTACAATTAAAAACTTCTGCTTTGTGAAAGACACTGTCAAAGGAATGAGAAGGCAAGCTACAGACTTAGAAGAAAATATCTGCAAAAGGCATCTGATCAAGGACTATTATCCAAAATATACAAAGAACTCTTAAAATCAACACAAAGAAAACGAACAACCCAATTTTAAAAATGGGCAAAATACCTGAACAGATACTCACCAAAAAAATATACAGATGGTAAATAAGCCATCTATATATGAAAACATGTCCATTAGGGAATTACAAATTAGCAACAACAACAGCAAAAAAAATGAGATACCACAACACACCTGTTAGGATGACTAAAATTCAGAACACTGGCAACCCAAGTGCTGGTGAGGATGTGGAGCAATGGGAACTCTCATACATTGTTGTTGGGACTGCAAAGTGGTACAGCCACTTGAGAAGACAGTTTAACAGTTCATTATAAAATTAAACTGCTCACTACCATATAATCCAGCAAGCACACTCTTCGGTATTTTCCCAAAGGTGTTGAAAAAACATCCACATAAAAACCTCCACACAAATGTTTATAGCAACTTTATTTATAATTGTCAAAACTTGGAAACAATCAAGAACCCTTTCTTAGTGACTGGATAAAGAAACTGAGATACATCCAGTTATTTAGTACTAAAAATAAAGGAGCTATCAAGCCATGAAAAGACATGGAAGAAACTTATATATTACTAAGTGAAAGAAGCCAATCTGGAAAGGCTGTATGATCCCAACTATGTGATATTCTGGGGGAAAAACAAAACTATGGAGACAGCAAAAAATTCAGGAGTTGCAGGGACTCAGGGGGAGAGAAAGATGAACAGGAAAACTTTTAAAGCAGTGAAATTATTCTGCATGATACTTTAATGGTGGATACATTATATACGTGTCAAGACCCATAGAACGCACAATACCATAAATGAACCCTGATATAAACTACAGACTCTGGGTGATAATGATGTATCAGCGTAGGTTACTTCATTGCAACAAATGTACCACTCTAGTGAGTGATGTTGAAATGCAGGAGGTGGTGTGTGTGTAGAAGGAAGGGGTATAAGGGAACCCTACACTTTCTCCTCAGTTCTGCTGTGAGTCTAAAAACTGCTCTCAAAATAGTGTCTAATTAAAAGAAAACAAAAGGTATGACTGATAGGGGAGATATTACCAGTTTTATGTATTCATGAAATTGATCATTTCAAAAGCAATGTGTAACAAAACATATCCATGAAGAAGAAATAGAAGACCCAAATTAAAAAGTACACAGCAATAACTTGAACAGGTTGTCAAAGAATCATTTATAATAAGATTAAAATCTCAAGAAAGGTCACAGGTGTTTTTACTCAGATTTTTAAGACCATAAAGGAATAGCTAGTTCTTATATGGTAGATACCATAAAGAAAACAGGAATGAAAACAACAAATATTGAAAGTGGACATCTAGAAGTGGTATATTACAAGAAATTATTTTCTTCTTTATAGTTTTGCAATTTTTTAAATGTTTATGTAATTAATGCACACAATTACAAATTTTATGTAAAATAATCTTAATTTTTAGATTAAATGTATAAATAGAAACATTTGATTTATTGTCTGTGGCCTAAAAAAAAAAAAAAGAAACAAATAAAAACCACAGCATAGTTTTCTGTGTTAAAAAGAAATAGATTAATGAGAATATGATATGAAAGCCGAGAGGGAAACGAAGAATTAAAACAAGTATCTAGGGCCAGCCTGGTGGCTCAGGTGGTTGGAGCACTGTGCTCCTAACGCTGAACTAGACAGAAACAACAGCTTGAATCAGAGTGGTGGTTGGAGGGAAGAGGGGCAAAGGAGGTAGAAGAAGGGGAAAAAATAAAAATGAAAAACAAACACAAGCATCCAAACAATCTACTAGTATGGTAAGACACGTGTGATTAAAATTTTTTTGTAAAATTATGTATGCATTAGTAACAACCACTTTTTCCAAGGATAGATTGTGATCTGTGAGGGCATGGGTCCTGTATCCCTCAGATCTGAACTTCCATAAAGCAAGATAAGGGCAGGGATTTTTGTCTGTTTTGTTCATCAGTATATCCTGAAGACCTATAACAGCGTCTAGCATATTGTAGGCACACAGTAAAAAAGTAAGCATAAGGCTTTCTTGAATCAATGATTAGCTACTTAGTAAAGAATACACACATGCACATGTGCGCACGCATACTCACAAACATGCTATTTCACTGTTATATTTCAATGTTATATTTCAAACTTTATTAGAAACTTCATTCTTATATACTCTATCTTGGATGCTTCTTTATCTGCTTTTCTAAGTGTACTAGTCATTACTGCTGATCACCAGCTATTTTTGGCTCCTTGTCTTTCAGGCACATGGCACAGTTCTATTTTCCAATGACCCCCCCCCCCCAACCCCACCACGTAGCTAGGATGGGGTCATTTCTGACCAATAAATATTGAACAGAAGTGATAAATGCTGAAGTATTTTATTTTTAATGCAAAACACTTTAGCTCTCTTCTATCCATCAGCCATGGGAGCCTCAAGATGACACTGTTTTGTCAGCTTGAATCCTATAGTCAGGAGTTGTGGACAGAGCTCGGAGGTGATCTGCAGAATGAGCAAAAAGCTAAACCTTTGCTGTTGCAGGTCATGAAGATGTTGATGTTGTTGCTACAGTACCTCCTAATCCATCCTGATTGACACATTCATCCACAGAAAATTGTTTTAATCACCATAGCTTTATAACCAGATTCAGTATCTTGTACGATACATTGTCCTTATTCTTCTTATTCATTATTTGCCTAGCTATTATCCCATGCTTATTTTCAATGCAATGTGTTTGTGTTCTACCTGGTATTGCACTGATTACAGATGAATTTTGCATGTATTTAAACTTTTACTACATTGAATCTTCCAATACAAGACTGATCAATTACTTCAAACTTCATTTATGCTCAACAGAATTTTTTTAAATGTTAGCTTCATATCAATCATGCATATTTCTTAAGTCTATCCCTGGACTAAATGTTGTAATTTAGGAATGCTCATTTTTTATGACTATTCTATATGATAATTTCCCTTCTATTATGATCTTCATCTGCTTATTATTTTGTATAGAAAAGATGTTAATATTTTATATATTAGTTTTTAAATTACCTAAATAAGTTCCTTTAATTATTCTAATAATGTCTGTATTTCTGTTCATTGCCATGCATTTAAAATATATAAAAACACAAAAGATATTAATTTAATGTCCTCCTTTGACATATTTATACCAGCATCATATTTTGAAAATAATAGTAAGTGGAAAATACTTATACAGCAAAAGAGTAGACAAATAATAGGTCATAAAATAAAAGTTCTAAACTGTAAGTGGTATCGTTTTGAAATTAAAATGAAGTATTAGCACAACTTAAAAGGTTATTACATTAAGAAAAAGTAATTTCCCATAATAAATACTTGAAGCTACATAATTGTAAAAGTATTTTACTGCTGCAAAACAACAATGAAATGAGGTACTAAAATCTGTACATTTCACTAGTTTTGATGTTGGCCATAGTCAGCAAGACCGGTATGTTTCCCTGTTTACGTACGTAGATCATAACACACCCAACTGAGTTTCCACATGGTGTCTGCAAGTTGTTATATTTATGATTAATTGCAATTAATATTTAGGTTTGCTTCTTAAGACCAAACATTACAGGTATTTAGGCAACCCTCTCCCTGCAAGTTCTGTAGATGTCAGAGCTAGACCCACCCCTGCTTCGTTTGCTTTGGTCTTCTTACTGCTGGATTCCCTGACATCTTATCTCTTACAGGATTATTAACGCCCCAGTGCCTGATCCTTGGGGAATATATTTCAGTGTCTTTCACTCCATTCCCGTTTTATGCGCTCTGAAAAAGAGCAAGATTTGTGAGCAAGGGAATTTTGTGCTGTTTTATAGACAAACAGACCTATGGTCTGGGATTGAGGAGTGAGTCTTGGGTGTTAGGGAGCATCCCTAAATTACAACAACATGTATCCGGCTCTTTCAGCCCACAGCTCCCTCCCTCAAGGGTTGTGAAAATGGAGGGAGTGTTTTTCATTCGCATAAGAAAGTGGGGAGAAGTTACCGGTTTTTATTGGGCGTGGCCAGGAATGCTAAATATCTTTCAATACAAGGTAAAGAATTAAATTGCCCTTGTAAACCACAACCAAAATCAAACCAAACAAACAAATATATGAAACAGCCCACATCCTGAAAGCTGTCTCCCCACCAAGGAAATAACAGACATTTCCTTCATATCCAATTCTCACTTCTCTACCTTGTGCTCCTTCTAGACATACAATAGTAGGACTGCACTTTCTACCTCTTTTCAATTTAAGCATAGCTGCGTAGTTTCTTTTGGCCATTGCAATGTGAAAGGAAGCTAAGTGTGTCACCTACTGGTGGAAACTTTAAAAACCCCTGCACAGTTCTCTTAGTTTCCTTTTTCCACTCTCCACACTAGTTGGAAGCACATGTCGAGATACGGCTCTGACATGCTGGGTCCCTGAGAGAACACATGAAAAAGCTTCTGCCAAGTCACACTATGCCTGCAGCACGAACAAGAAATACATGTTTATTGCATTAACTCACTAGGTTTTAAGGCTGCGTCAGATCCTAGCTTATCCTGACTAACGCTTCCCCTTCATACAGTAGGAGTCAAATCATCTGTAAGTTCCTGTTATAAATTGTACTGTTACATCCAAACTTCATAGGTCGAAGGCCTAACCCCCAAGGTGAGTATATTTGGACATAAGACCTTTAGATAGGTAATTAAGGTGAAGGTCAAAAGGGAGATGTCCTAATCCAACAGGACTGGTGTCCTTAGAAGAAGAGTCAGCCAGGAGGTGCACACACAGGGAAAGACCACATGGCCATGTGAAAACACAGAAAGAAGACGGCTGGAAGCCAAGGAGAGAGGCCTCAGAAGAAAACAAACCTGTCAACATCTTGGTCTTGAACTTCCAGCCTCCAGAATTGTAAGAAAATAATGTTTCTGTTGGGTAAGCCACACAACCTATGGTATTTTGTTATGGCAGCCCTAACAAACTAATGCAGACACAGTTTCACTTTCTTCACATAGTCTTTTGAATCTCTTTTAGTTACATCCTCAGCTACCACAGAACAGCCTTTTCCTGATCTTACACCAAGCCCAGGGTCCCCGATTGTCACTCTGGCCTCCTGCTTTGCATGGGAAATATGCTTTAGAGTGAGTCCTCCAACCTGGATCTGAATCCCAGCTCTCCAGTGTGTTGTGTCTGTGTTTTAATCCCAGCTCTTTCCTAAATTTACTGCGAGACCTTAGGGTCACAACTTTATTTATCTGTGCCTCATATTCATCTTTAAAACAGAGATACTATCACTCCCTTCCTCTGAGAGCTGTAGAGAGGATAAAATGAGATAATGAAAAATAAAACACTTAGGGTAGAGCTTTATAGTGAATATCTAAATTATGATGAATTTTTATTATTATCTCCTCTAGGTTGGAAGGCTCACCACCAGTGATTGCTTGAATCACAAGAAAAATCTTGATGAATGGCTAAGGACTGGGATAAAGCAAATGAGGGACTTGCATGGCCCTGAGAGGTAGCAGTTCCCTAAACATTGCTCCCTAGTTGCCTCACTTGCCTTCACTCTAGTCCCTGCCCTGATACACCTGATAAAACTTTCAAACCTGAGTCTCATTTGCCAAGTTCATTTTCTATTATCAGCCTCTATAGCAAGTGGAATTGCTGAGCCCAGGGACCTACTCAGGAGTATGGGCATTTTTCAACACTGCTTCTGCCAGCAAGGTGGTAGCAAGATTCCCATATACCTTGTACTCAATCTCATTCAACTTACAAGGTAGTCTAAGACATTTTCAGTCCCCTAAACAACAACGATGACAAATTAAAGTTCAATGGGCAATTTACTCTGAAATCAAAGACCTTGGAAGTGCCCTTAGAAATGCTTGAAAAAGACAGAGCATGCAAGGTTTGATAGCGAAATGCTACCACATACTTTATTTGAATTTTATAACGAGAAAATAGAGGCCAGAGATGTGTTCCTTTTTACACTAAAGGAAATAGCTTCTATCAGCTAGAAGATCAGCTCCAATAACTTCAGGGATCTATTTGGCTTTATTAGGTCTGTTGCCATTGTGATGGGCTAAGAAGTTTCCTTTGAAGAGAAGTAATTACTGTACCAGAGCCCCTAGTCAGAGAAATGCAATTGCGTTTAAAAAATCCACTTGCTCAGCACAATTTAGGCTCTCTGTGCTTTTCCATAAGCTGGATCGATAGCTAGCAGATACATAGATTGCCATGATGGCTAGAGCGTAAGTTCTCTCGCTTGTATTTTTAAGTGATACTAAAAGGAAAGAAAAACCACAGTGTGAAACATACTTACCAAAAGGTAAATTAGTGCTTTATCACATTCACAAAGCAGTCACTATCGTATCATCAGGGTACTAAGCAGAAAAGTATAGGAACAAATATTTACTGAACACCTACTTTTGGCCAGGCACTGCAATTTTTTTATTTTTTTATTTTTTTGCCTTTTTATTGGTGAGTTCACTCCATTTACATTTAGGGTGATTATTGATATGTGAGGATTTCCTGTCATTCTAGCTTTAGTTTTCTGGTAAGGCTGTGTCTCCATTGTTTCTTTGCCTTTTTGTTGTTGTCTATTATTTCTGTGTGGTGGTATTATATGATGTTTTCCTCTGTTTCTTCTTTTATTACAGTATATATTTCAGTTCTGGATTTTTTTTGAGTGGTTACCCTTAAGTTTATGTAAAAGAAAGTTTACACTTTCTTTTACATAAAAGAAAAGAAAAGAAAAGAAATGGATATTTAAAGTATTCCGTTTTCTTCAGCAGGCTTACTTTCTCCATTCCCATATTCCGGTTCAGGCCTTTACTCTCCCCCTTTTTATGTTTTGGTTGCCACAAATTGTCCCTGTTGATGGTGGTCGAATAGCCTCCTTTAGTATTTCTTGTAGTGCAGGTCATGTATTAGAAAATTCCCTCAGCTTCTGTATGTCTGGAAAGGTCTTTATTCCTCCTTCATATCTAAAGGATATCTTTGCTGGATACATTATTCTTGGCTCATAATTTCTCTCTTTCAATAGTTTGAATATTTGGTTCCACTCCCTCCTGGCTTGTAGAGTTTCTGCTGAAAAATCTAGTGATAATCTAATGGGCTTTCCTTTGTAGCCTACCGTCTTCTTTTCCCTGGCTGCCTTGAGAATTCTTTCTTTGTCGTTGATTTTAGACAGCTTCAATACAGTGTGCCTTGGAGAAGGCCTGTTGGGATTGAGGTAATTAGGTGTTCTATTTGCTTCTTGGATTCGAGGATCCAGTTCTGCCCACAAGTTTGGGAAGTTCTCATCAACAATTTGTTTGAATATATTCTCTGTTCCCTTCTCTCTTTCTTCTCCTCCTGGTATGCCCATTATTCTTATATTGCTCTTTCTGATGGAGTCAGAAAGTTCTTGTAGAGTTCTTTCATTTCTTTTAAGTCTCAAGTCTCTTTCTTCTTCCATCTGTGTGATTTCCAGGTTTCTATCTTCGATGTCACTGATTCTTTCCTCCATCTGATCAACTCTACTACCTAAGCTGGTTATTTCATTCTTAATTTCTTTTATTGAGTTCTTAATCTCCAGAAATTCTATTTGCTTCTTTTTTAAAATTTCAATCTCTTTCGCAAAATGCTCATGTTTTTCTTTGATTGTGTTTCTGAGTTCATTAAACTGCCTTTCTGTGTTTTCTTGCATCTCGTTGAGTTTTTTCAGAACTGCAATCTTGAATTCTCTGTCATTTAAGTCCCATATTTCCATATCTTTAAGTTTCTTTTCTGGAGACTTTTCACTTTTTTTCTGAGCTGTCTTGTTGCCTTGGCTATTCATGGCAATTACTGATTTATTATTTCTCTTCCTAGACATCTACAGGAGTGGCTTCTGCAACAGGTTGATAGGAAGAGGTTTTCCTTTTATTTTCCAGTATTTGTTGGTAGAATGTTTTATTTTCTCTCCGACTGCAGCCTTTTTTTTCTCTCTCACACGGTAGTGCTATGTTTTCTCTGCACTATTCCAGCTTCTCACACAATGGGGGGATTCCTTAGGAGACGGGCTTCTCCTCTGTTAATAGTTCGCCTGGGTCACAGGGTACAGTGTCCGTGTGGGTATGAGGAGAGCTTTTGAAGTTCCAAAGCTCTCCCTGCACCAGATTCAGTGCCCATATGTTTCAGCAGTTCTGTTTACTCCTGCAGGAATCCGCCCAGATAGGTAGGCCAGGGGCAGGGTGAGTTGTGAGAGGTGGCACAGAGCAATGGTGGCGACCACCACCACAGCTGGTCCTGCTTCCACAGCTCCCTCCCCTCTGCCGGAACTAGTTGGGCTGTGAATCTGTGTCTGCAGTCCGCAGTTCTCAGAACAGCAAATATTCTGTTCTTTTGATCTGACACTGCTACTGTTCCACTTCTAGCACCAGGCAGATGGGGGCGGGGCGAGCTCTGGGAGAGTAGGGAGGGGGCGGCCAGTGTTAGTGCCTAAGGCTTCCGTTCTCTGCTCAGCAGTGAGGGCTTAAACCACTGTTTTCAGCCTTCTTCCCTCAGTCTTTGCTCCGAGGTCTCTGCTGTGAGTGTTGGGTTCAGCCGTGTTATATGCTTCCCCCTCAGCCCTGTGGGCCATAAGCGGAGCCCTAGCAGTCCGAGTTCTTCCCTCTCCCGCAGCTGCGGTAGTTACGGGATGCAGTGAGCTCAGAACACTGAGCTAGGTCTGCGTCCTGCGCCCCCGAGGCTCCATTTCCGCACTTCTCCCTTCCCTCCTTCCATGCTCACACGATTCGCCCACCTTTAGGTGAATTCAGTGGTGGGCCTCTTCGTCTTGCCTGTCTACTGTGCAGGGAGTCCTTTGTCTGCAATTTGATTTATATGATTTTAATTCTATGTTTCTCATTGTGACCACATAACTGTGGGTGGACAATGCCTGAGTCACCCTCAATAGGATATACAGAACTGAAAGGAAAGGAAAAAAAATTAAATCAGTGCACAACAATTACCCAGCTATATTTCATGAAAGTCTTAAAAAAAAAAAAAGATATTTGCCTCAAATCCCTAGAATGTATTCCTTACAGCTGATACATATATATAAGTGTACATGGTCTCAATGAGTGTTTCTTAAGTAAGCCCTTTATCTTCCCAGGGCCCCTTTGAACAACACCTCCTGCCTGTTATGGAAAGATACTGAAACCACATAAATGCACTCAAGACCATGACAGTGAAATTCTCAGCCCCAAACTGGGCAACATCTTTTACTGAGTGGCATTTTAAGAGTTTTATTTGTGATGATTTCTCTCTACAAGGTTAATTCCTAAAGTGAGGAATAACACCTGACACAATTCTTTTTCAATATTTTTCAAGAGGCTTAACCATTTCCTCAGTGTTGGAAGGTTTCTACTGATTTGGAGTCCCGAATTTCCTTCTAAGCAACTAAGTGAACCCCCTGATCAAGGCCCTTTACTGAAAAATTAATGCAGAACAAATTCAGTTTAGCATAATCTGAAGATTTAACTCTCAGGATCCTGAAACGAGGACTACAAATTAAAAGTAAAATGATATCTTCTCTAATGCTGTGCTGTGGCAGGCCTTGGTTTGAGGGGGAAAAAAAAAATCCATCTGGCCTTAATAAAGATGTGTGCCTTCTGGGTTGTTGGGGTATATTATTTCCTTTACATTTTTACAGTGAGGGCTAATTTTTAGTGCTGTGGAACTAAACAATTTATTTTATTTTAAAATAGATCAGTCTTATTGATTCCATAAGTCTTCATTAAAAATAAATGAGTAAGTGTTGAGCATCTCCTCTGAGACAGTGTGATAAGTCTCATGCCAGAGAAAACGGGATGTGCTCGCAGGAGAGAACCTTCATCCAACCCGCGGGTTAGACAAAACTCCCCAGAGGTTCGGGACCTGGGTCAAATTTTGAAAACAGGCAGCAATTACCAAGATGAAGAATGAGAGGAAAGACTTGCCGGCAGAATGAGAAGTGAATGCAAATCACATTACTGAAGTCTGATTATGATGCATTTCCATCTAAATCCTGTGCTTTCTCAGATGTCTCCTGAGCATCTCCCATCGGCAGCCAGCACATGCGCATGCGCATGCGCCCTTCCATCTGCACTTGATCTTAGCCAAAAGGCCGAGAAGCGGTGCGCTCTTCCATCTGAATTCCCCATCTTGGACAATGGCACCGTGAATAACGCTTTCTCTGTACCAGGAAGCATGAGCTAAATTCGACCCTGCCGTCTTCTTTAACTACAATATGAAAGAAATCACTAAATGTTCTCTATTCTATCTGCTGGGTGATTTTGAAGCCATTACTTCCTCTCCATCTCCAGTAAAATTTACTTATTTAATTGTATTTTTCCTCTTTAATTTGGACAACTGCTATAGCCAGTTTTTATTAAATCGTCATCTACCTTTGCAATTTAGCAAGTTTCGCAGTTATGGTAAGGTAGACGCTAAGTGTTGGGGGTACAGCAATGAATATGACACAGCCCAGACTCCAAGAGATCATATCTAGTAGAAGAGATAGAGAGCTAAAGAGATCATTTTCATACAAGGCATTTATACAAGGTGTGTTAAAAATGCACACAAGCACATGAGGAGCAGAGGGGAAGGCTGGAAAGCCTGCCAAGTGGGTGAAAATCCTGTGGTGTGAGGTCAGGATGAGAAGGAAATACCATAGAGAAAATAGAATTAGCTTCGGCCTGCATACAACAAGCTATGTTAAAGTTGCTGAAACTTGACATTCGGGAGTAGGAAATGATGAGAAGTAAAGGTACTGGGGAAAGCAGGTGCCAAGTCGTGCAAAGTCTTGTGTACCATGTTAACAACAACAGGAATAACGTCAGTTACTGAATGCCTCTTGTATTCCCACATGATTATGTACTTTATTTTTTTTTTAATTTTAAAAATAGCATTTATATAAAATCTACATCATTTGTAGTTAACAAGTTAAAATTCTTATCAATTTACTTATTGTCATCTTTTCTATATCTTATGCTACAGGATATATTAATACACTATCTATCAAATGTTTGTTTAACATTTAGATGTATTATCGCCAAGGCAATCCATTGATTTTTATCAGTTTAGTGACCTTATTTTTAAACAATTTTAGTAAGGCTTGCATTTTTTTTTTAACTGGTATCAGCTTTCAGTGATTTTTCTCTGTCTTTGCTAACATATTTGTTGCTATACATTTGTCTTTTTTTTTTTTTTGTAAATTTATTTTTAATTTATTGGGGTGACAATTGTTAGTAAAATTACATAGATTTCAGGTGTGCAATTCTGTATCACATCATCCATAAATCACACTGTGTGTTCACCACCCAGAGTCTATATTTCATTATGATAATTATATTTTCAAAAGATATTATTAATATTTCCATTTTACAGACTTGTAAGGCTCTGGTGTAACTTAAGTCGTGGATGGATTCTAATGCACTCAAATTCAAATTCAAATATGATCCACAACTGCATTGTCCCTCTTTCTCATTTTCACTTTTCCCCAAAACCTCTTTATTAACAGATAATTTTGGTTTTAATTTCAATTACACCCGTTCACCAAAGGATTATTATGTCATTCTCCTGGCTTTTGCTGATCTAGTTAGCCTTTCATAGAAGCCTCAAACTTCTTAGTGCAGTTTATGTTTTCCTGCTCTTTCAGCTCCATTTCCCTACACCCATTCTACACCCTACATACACTTAACTTCTTGAATTTCCCTGAATATGTCTGAACATCATTGCATGTGCTATTCCAGCTTGTTCAAATACTATCCCCCACCTTCTACCTTCCTTGATCTCTGAAAACTATGTATTTATCCCCCTGTGCCCAGAAGGAAGCAAAATCCCATGTTTCCTTCACAGCAGTATATCTTCAAAAAATGAGGATTCACTCTGAAACATGTAAGAATGATTATGAAGACATTGAAATGTGATATTTAACCAAAGATTACATGAGAAATGTCACCTTCCATAAAGTCAGCAAGGCAACTGTACGAGAGAGGATAATATTTTCCTTTAACTGGTCCAGTAAGGAAGTATAGTCATCCCCACTGATGTATGGTTGTCTCTGAATTTTCTATGCCTGTGTTTTATAACCTCCATACTTAGAAAGGCATGCTTAGAAAGACAGCATGTATGGTCTAGCCAAAGGCATTGCACAAATCAAAGCCTGACCCATCCTTTTCTGTTCCATCACATGGGGATTGCAAAAGGTATACTTTTCATGATGCCCATATTAGCATAGCCTGACACCAGATTCAACTGCAAATAGTTTATACCTGAAGGTGGATGAGGGAGTTGAGACGTTCAAAGATGTGAGCGTATAGATAGCTGAATCACAGGTGTAATATCATTTATGCTATCCTGCAGTACCTATTTGCTGAGGACCTACAAAGTTCCATGTTACCAAGAATAGAGACATAAGACCAAGTGTCAACCATCATAAAACTTAGGATCTTGCTGAGGACACGGGACATAATGTAGGGAATATAAAGAATAATGAAAAACAGCAATAGAAGACACTTCATTGCATAGGAAAACATGTTAAAATCAGCAGTTTATAGCTTATTTAGCTTGTGAATAATGGAAAGAGCGCTGGAGTCAGAAATTTGGGTTCTTGCCCCAATTCTGACATAAAATACCTCTATGATATACAACTGACTTAAATTTTCTGACTTTCGAGTTCAGGTAAATATAACTGTTTTGCCCATTTCACTGGGCTTTGGACAGAAGCAAATGAAGGTGCTTTTAAGTCTACAAAAGAATAAACAGATGCATGATGCAAGATAATTTGCAGCAAGGAACAAAATTTTAGTGGACCACATAGCCAGAAGTTTCTACACATGTTCTCTTCTTTATTCACTTTCAAGGTGGGTTCTTCTCAGATTGTACTTATTAATCACCCAGTTAAATGTGATTGTTATTTTTATCCAATAATGATTTATTAAACAACTATTATAAGCCAGTCACTGTGTACAATGCTGGGAATTCAATCAGGGGCACATCATCTAAGGACCCTGTGCCATGCAGAAACTGTTTGTCACACAGTGGATGCTTCATAAATGTTAGCATTACATTAAAAAATAATTTCTATATTTGGTTGGTATATACAGAGAGGTTATTTAGAGTGAAGAAGAGATTTGTGTGATTTAGAAACTGCCTAAACAGAGTGGACAGAATTTTTTTTCATTGCTGTGACAAATATTTGCACTCCAAAATATACCAGAAATGATACAATAATTTTCTACTAAATTAATTTCCAAACTACAGTAGCCAAAAGGCAAAGGATAGGAGTTGATAATTCATATCAGGGATAAGACAAATGACAGAAATAAAAGATATAAAATAAACCTTGACAGCTTTTTGGCATCATTCATAAGCAAATATGTGTCTATGTAAGTATGTATACATATATGCAAATACATATTTGTGTGTGTGTGTATATATACATATATATATATATATATAAATTAAATGAACAAATAATAGCAAATAAATTACAAAATGGAAATATTCAACATCTGAAAAGATGTGGTGAAACATGTATTTTTACAGTACCGCTACACTTGGAGTACACGATCTTTCTGGAGAGAAATTTAAAAATGTATTACTATATTGGAGTGGCTACTACTTGATTTGATAACAATTTTCTATTGCTTCATGACAATATTCTTACATGTTTGCCAGCTTAAAACATATTCACTGTATCACAGTTTCTATGCATTAGGAATCTGGGTGTGGCTTAGCTGGATTCTCTCTAAGGTCTTCTCACAAGGCTTAAATCCAAGTATCAGCCTGTATTGGGGTCTATTTGAGGCTAATTTACTACAAAGCTCACTTGAGTTGTTGGTATATCAGTTTTTTTGTTTTTTGTTTTGTTTTGTTTTGTTTTTGTGGTTTTCATATTGAGGCCATCAGTTTCTTACTCGCTATTAACTGGAGGCTGCCCTCACCTCCTAGAGATCACCCACTCTTCCTTTCCACATGGAACTCCCCAGAGCAGCTGATCGCTTCCTCAAATCCAGCAAGGGAAAAACTAGTAAGATGGGCATTACAATTTTATGCAATATAATCATGTACACATAATCACATACATTCCGTCACCTATGCCATTTTCTGTTGTTTAAAAGCAAGTGAGAGGCCACCACCACACTTAAATGGAGGGAATTACACAAGGCTCTGTGAACAAGATGAGAACAAGTGCTATGAAAATTTTACAAATTACAGAAGATTGAAAGCCCCTCATTCTACTTTTAGAAACTAATGAAACCTTAATATCTAAATTTGTCAAGACAAAAAGAGACTTCAGAAACTTCACACCAATCACATTTTTTATAACATACAATTTCTAAATTAAAAATTAGAAATTGGTAAATCTGTGTACCTTCTGCTCTATTTTGCTTTGAACTTCAAACTGCTCTAAAAATAAAGTCTATTAAAAGGCTAAAAATGAAACCTGTGTAACTTTACTAACAATTGTCACCCTAATAAACTTTAATTTTTAAAAAAGGCTAAAAATGTTAGAAATTCAATCCTACATTATAAAATAATACTAATACAGCATAATAAAATCAAGTTTAATCATTCAAAAAAATGCAAGGATATCCTGTATGTGACATATATCCAATCAATATATTGAACAGAAACCAAATGCAACAAAAATGTAAGTCCTCCTATGAGTACACTATAAATAGAATTAGACAACCAATTTATTATTTTAAAACTGGAGATGATGATTTTGAAGTTCACATGAGAGGATAAATTTCTGATTATGGAAAAAATGAAAAGCAACAGAAGATAATTTGCCTTATTAGATATCAAAACTTACAATAACACCATTAAAATAAAAATGGTTGCCAATTAAATAGGTATAGACAAACTTATCACTACTTCAAAATAGATCCATCTGCCTGAAAGTGTGACTGAATATATGACAAGTTGTAGCTCAATGCAGTAGAAAAATGGAGATGTGTTTCCAAGTCAGCATAGGTAGTTAGCCATCTGTAAGAAAACAAAGCACACAGCATATAAAAATAATTTCCTTACAGACTAATGTATAATTATTTAACATAAAAATAATTATAAGTTACATAAATACATGTAAACAAAATGTGAATGATAAAAAGTGACATGCATATATAATTTATAACTTTGTAATGTATTTAAAATAATTTAAAATAAAACAATAAATTAGAAAAATTTAGGAGTTCTCATGTAGCTCTTTTGGGAATGAGTAGACCTGTTAAAGTAAGAGGAAACCCAGATGTCATAAAGGAAAATGGGCATGAAAAGAATTCCATGAATATAGTCAAATAGTAGAGTATTTGTAAGTCATATAGAAGGTAAGTGATTACTACCTCAAATATAGATATAGATATAGATATAGATATGAAAAGATTAAAAATAAGAATATTTTATGCATTGGCATTTCATAGAATAAGAAATCCAAATGACTGATAAATACAAAGATTTTTAGCCTCCCTGGCAGTTAGAAGTTGAAGACATGATGAAAAACCATATTTTACCTCTCAAATTATGTTTTAAAAAATGTAAAGTAATATACATTAAAAAAAAAAGTGAAGTAACGTACAGCCTAGTGCTAGTGACTCGATGTGGGAAAACTGGCAGTCAGTTGATGGCAGGTGAGAATGTGGGTTGGTACTGCATTTGAGAGAGTAATATGTCAATATCTTTAAAAACAAAACTTCCATAGCCTTTATAGTTTTCACTTTCGGTTTTCACTATTATCGAATATGTCCAGATTAAGTTCAGGTGTTCAAAGCAGTATGTACAAAAACATCTATTGTAGTATTCTTTTTGGATGGGAGGGCTGGCAAAAAAAAAAAAAAAAAAAAAAAAAAAAAAAAGCAAATAATTAGGAATAAAGAGAAAGAAGACACTGAAAATAATACAAATGTTGGTTAATTGACGGAGGTCAGTGTATGAAATATTATGCAGTATTTAAAAATAATGAGTCAGTTTTATACTTATTGACACAAACCGATATCCATGCTGTATTATTGGGTAAAACAAGACGAAAAGAAATGTGTATATAAAACTCTGCCGAGCCCTTAGCACTGAGCACCACAAGCCAGGAGTGAGACCTGGTACCACATCAGCCACTGGTTACCATGGGGTAGGCCACAGAGTGGGGTGGGAAGTTGAATTGCCTCAATAACTGTAATGAACTCATTTTTTTCTTTCAATTTTTGAGAAAACAATAATAATTTACAAGAAAAGTGTACATTCAGTTTAGACGAAGCTATAGGGTTTGTAGATTTGCCAGGTTTGGGGTTTATAGCCATGATGTCCTGTTGCTGGCCTTTGTAATCTATTTCTGCTGAGTTCTTAGCATTATATTACCTAAATAATGTAAAGAATACAAGGGAACCAGCTGAACGTGAGAGAGGATGAGAAATTCGAGGTAACTGCCCATCCCTTGAATGTTGGTATCCCTCAGGTTTCTGTCCCAGAGCCTCTTCTCTGGCCCTGTGACACGTATTTGCGTTGTATTAGAATCACCTTGTTATTTTCGGACTCTCCCACAGGACTTAAGGGCCTCACCTGGCCAGAGATGACGACTTTATTATTTACTCTTTTCTCCCTGAATATAATTAGCAGCTATAAACTAGTAGGGGATTCAAAAGATATGTGTTGAATTGTGGGAAGAAAGGGCAATTGTGAGCCAAGGTGGGAAGACACGCAATACCTATCCTCGTGCCTGGCACACGCATGACCTTTACAGAATGTCACCACCCCACATCCCTTTTTTTCTCACTGCCCCCACCCCCTTTAGACCTGTGTACTGCTCACTTTCCCAATTCAGATGCCATAGCCCAGCAACAGAAAAGCTATCCAGTGATTCATCAATTCCTCACCTCCAATGCTTTGCATTCCTGGCTGCATTTCAGCCCCTGGTGGGAGATCCGCAGCCTTTGGCTCTGCTTGCAGAATGGCCAAAGAGCACATCTGGATCGGGCATTTCATTTTCAATTCAAACCTGGTTGTATTAACGCTCTGTCATACTTAATAAATACTGGGCAACATATAGTCTGCTAGACTTGGACTCATTGGAAAAAGACAAAGCATGACATTGTTGAGGCCATACCAGCAGGGGGTATAATTCTTCGTAAAGCTATATAATATGTTCCAAATATATTGCAGCTGTTGATAGGTTTTATTACATTTGCAGTTAGGGACCTTATTATATTTGTAGAAGAGATTTATTATATTTACTTTTATTACTTTAGCAATTTGGGATATTTTCGTATTTGTCACGAACGTACTCCATTTACGCTCACGGAGTTTATACCTTAAGTTTGCTACGGGAGCAGCTATGAACAATTTCACCTGTTGTCATTATACATGTAGTCATTTTCATTACCACTGCACTAATATTTCACAGTATTTGCAGGTGCTGCATATTACATTAGTGGTTTGAATATTTTAAAGCCAGCAGTGATGGAGGCAGTGCAATCAGCGGAAGAAAGGGCGCAGACTTATCAATGCTCAAACTCTTGGCAGATGGAGGGAAACACGCAGAAGTTGTCTATGAAAACTAGACTCATTTCGGGGAATACGTGTCCAAAGGACTTAAACCGTCGTCTGATGTGCTCAGGCTCACGAACTCCAAATTGTCCTTATATCTTATTGCTTCATATTTCCAACATCTTTCCACTGATTAACTTAAGTGAAGATTCAAAGATTGAATTCATGATAAATTTATGTTTTCAAAGTGAGTCCTTGCCTGAATTATCTCTACCTTACAAGGCTAGGAGATAGTCATATAAAACACCATTGTAGGTGAGTATGGGCCAAGTTCTTTGCCTAATTCAGAATTTGACAGTTTAGGCAACAGTCTAGGCTTTGACCATTTATAGTCACTTCTGTCCATTGATAAATGAAGCAGTTGTTCCAAACCCCTGTTTAAAGTTATGGGACCCATCACTGCTATTAATGGAACCAGTAAGAGAGGCAATTTGGGCAAGGGGAAACCTGGAATATTTACAATACACGATGGTACGAGCAACTGCAGAAGGAAAACAGTAATAATCACAGCAGCTTACGTTTACTGAGTGTTTCCTACTCGCTAGCCACTGTTGTTAAGCACTTCACTTGTACCAATTAATCCTCATAAAAAACCCTATGAGATGTTTACATAATTAGCTCTACTTTACAGACAAGATAAGCTAGGCAACTTGCCTAAGATAGTAAGCAAGCAGTAAGGTAGAACTAGATTTGAACCCAGGAAATTTGACTTCAAAGTCCAAGGACTTAATCCCTGAATCATGATATTAATTCCTAGCTTCCCAACTAGATATAGGAAGATGGCCTTCTATTTCTTATAAAGATTTATATTTAGTTTTTATTCATGTTATGAATTATGCTATAATATGTTCATTGGACTTTCTCCAGACCTATTGGGACTCCTATTTAATCAATATTTGAAGAAATATAGTTTTTTCTAAGTATATGGGAATCCACTAATTTACAAGAATAGTTTTCTCTCTCAAACTATTTGTTAGCAATCTGGATATCGATTTAACCCAAGGAAGAAGTCTATATCACATTTGTAAATACTCTGCCCCAGTATAAAATTCTGACAATTAAGTTTGCGAACTTGTTGCAATGATATTGCTAACTTTTTTTATATATATATATCAGAGAGATTATTCATTATGAATTTGTACCAACTGGACAAACAGTTAACCAAGTTTACTATTTGGAAATGCATGAAAAAGATGACCTGAACTTTTCACCAACAATTCATGGCTCTTGCATCATGACAATGCACCAGCTCACACAGCACTGTCTGTGAAGGAGTTTTTAGCCAGTAAACAAATAACTATATTGGAAAACCCTCCCTATTCACCTGATCGGGCCCCAAGTGACTTCTTTGGTTACCCAAAAATCAAGAAAATATTGAAAGAAAGACATTTTGACGACATTCAGGACATCAAGGGTAATATGACGATAGCTCTGATGGCCATTCCAGAGAAAGAGTTCCAAAATTGCTTTGAAGAGTGGACTAGGCACTGGCATTGGTGCATAGCTTCCCAAGGGGAGTACTTCGAAGGTGACCATAGTGATATTCAGCAATGAGGTATGTAGCACTTTTTCTAGGATGAGTTCGCGAACTTAATTGTCCAAACTTTTTATGATAAAATAGTATATGCTGTAATGAAATATAGCAGTCAGTAGCACAAACCAATCATTCTTGACTCATCCTTCAAGCCAGAACAGTAAAACACAATTTTCTAGACTAGAAGTAAGAAAACCTAGATCTGGTGTCTGCTCTACAACACACTATGTGGCATGGATAAAGCCACAGGCTTACAGAACACCAATGTCCTCATCTATAAAATCAGGCAAGACAAATAGTTGCTCCCTCATAGGTTGTTATGGGGTCATAGGTTTACCAGACTTAGCAAATAAAAATTCAGGAAGCCCAGTTAAATTTGGATTTCAGATTTTTTAAAAAAAATACATTTTTAATATAAGTATGTCCCATGCGATATTTGGCAAATACACTAAAAACATGTTCACTGTTTATCTGAAATTCAAATTTAACCAGGCATTGTATATTTTATTGGGCAAGTCTACAGGAGAATTGAATGATATAATGCATGAAAATGAAGTTAAACATTTTGACATTCCAACACAAGCTACTGAGATGGTAAATATGGCTGATGCTTCCAAATCAGGGAAAAACCACTTGGGGAAGACTTAATACAGAGTCTTAATGTTGATTATCTCCCAAGGATTTGTTCCTCAGCAGGCAGAGGACTGACTCTATTTGTGGCTACTTTGGAAAAGAACGGATCTCAGCTAGAGAATGCTCAAAGCCAGGGAGGAGGCAGATCATGTAGGACAGGGGTCTTTTAGCATTATCCATGGACCAGGGCCAGTCTGGCTGCCCCAAGAGTAATCAGGTGGGAAGCTGTTATATGTGCAGTTTCTTAGATCCCACCTCAAGAACTCCGACGCATAACTCTGTATTGGTCCACAATTCTATGTGTTCTTCATGGCATAGTGTTAGAGACTCTGACCAGTGTTCTTCATGGCCATTTCTGTGTCTTCCTCACCTTGGTCATCTGAGTTCGTGTGTACATGGAGGTGCCCACAATATTTTAGGAATTAATGGGTGTATGAAAGAGTGTGACACCTGAAACCCTTGCTCTGTGAGAAAGGGTACAAGTCAGGAAAATTTTTGTAATAGGTTGACCAGAGTGTCCTCACAGGGAATGGGGAATGAAGAGGGAGCAGTATGGGAGAAAAGATTTATAAGAGGCAACAGACCTTTGATAGCTGGACGGTAATGACAAATGCTGAGCTAAGGATTCAATGCAGGGCCCATGGAGGGCCTGGTGGGGCCACACATGGGCATGCTGATGGGGAATTGACAGGACTCAGAAGCAGTGGGCTTCAAGTCTTTTCAGGCCGGTGACCTCAGGAACAAAACATGCTGGTTTGGAAATGGTGGAGTTGGGTACCAGAATCTTTGAGTAACTTAGTCTGAAAATAGCCTTCCGCTTTGCCTCATTCTGATATGTGATCACACTCTACTCACACACTTAAATGCATTGGTCCAAAGAAGAAAGAAAGAAGGAAAGGAAAGAAGGAAAGAAGAAAGAAAGAAAGAAAGAAAGAAAGAAAGAAAGAAAGAAAGAAAGAAAGAAAGAAAGAAAGAAAGGAGGAAGGAAGGAAGGAAGGAAGGAAGGAAGGAAGGAAGGAAGGAAGGAAGGAAGGAAGGAAGGAAGGAAGGAAGGAAGGAAGGAAGGAAGGAGGGAAAAAAGGAAGAAAGGAAGAAAGAAAGGAACTCAGAGGATTTTAAAAAGATAGTGCCGCATAGGGAAGGCTCTGTTTATTATTGTAAGCAACAAGCATATTCTAATCATCATCATCACCATCAGAATAAGTGGGTTGAGAAAAATCGCACCAGCTGCATATTTATAAGAGCATCTTTTTATCTCTTTGATACTAGTATACAATTAATGAACATTAGTATCTCGGTTCGTTTAAGCACTCAGTGATTTTTTCTTCATCTAAGAACTGAAGTTTAGAATCATATTTGTTGGCAGCAGAACAGAATTCTCTACCCCTCCTGTTACCAGGTGAAGAAACTTCACCTAAATGAAGTCTCCTGGCTCTGGCTCCACCTCTGTTGCTCCTTCCAGGGCTGGCAGAAGTCAGCCAGCTGACTAATGTGGTCAGGAACACACGTTGAGCAATCCTGCCACCATCTCCTCCTCTGTTCTCGTCTTCCTGTTCACAGAAAGTGGCATCCTGCTCGTCCATGGCATGAATAATTTAGTGGGTGGGCTCTGACATGTTGGGCAAAGTCTTTGATCGTGCAGTACTGCCTGTGACCCGTGGACACGTCTGCTCCATTTAGGAGTAAAGGAGTAAAGTAAGCTCACGTGACTCGTGATGCAGAGCCAGGAGTCTACCTTTACCTTTATGTCAATAAAGCAGATGCCTTGATTCTCTGTATCTCTAGTTCCAGGATGCATTTTCTTCTGAACTAAGGTTAGGAATAAAATTATTATTTATTAAGCTCCTCCAAACGTCAATATTTGCATGCATTGGTTAGGAACCTGAGAAAAGGTAAGAAGTAGCTTTGGGGAACAAAATACCATGGGGAGAGATTGGCGGACAGCTTTATTCTATAGACTTTAGTAAGTGTGGCCTAAGTGGAACTTTGTCCTTGTTATGGTTTATAGCGCCTTTGTTCACAGGCAAGTGGCTTCATTGATGTAGGTAGGGCTATTTTTAGCAGGCATAGCTCATAGAAAAATACAGGTCTTTAGCAAACAAGCCTTGCAATGACCTTAGCCAACTCGGACAGCTCTAGCTTATTGAGCAGTGCATGTTGGCCTTGACTATGTAAAGGTACAGCTTGATCTTGAATTATAGGAGTGTGGTTTGACCTCTGCAGAAGCCAGTGAGGTGAAGTTTGGAGCTTAGATATAAGATGATGCTAAGGTAGAAAAGTGCAAAACTGAAAAGATCTGTGTCCACAAAGCAGAGAGGCGAGAGAGGCAGCCTCCTTTGGTGGGGCAGAGGTGCTGAGCTGCAAGGTCATGACTAGGAACGGCATCATGGTTGGCACCATCGTGGTTTGGCAGTTAATTTGCCATCAGCCCTTCAATTAGTGTAAAGTAGAATAACTCTAACCTGGTTGTTCATGGCTTACGAGAGAATCAAAGGTGAGGTAGATTTAGAACACCATGTTTGCAGATGGACTAAAAGAGGTTTCTCAAACTCAAGTCATGAATTCACCCAGAGAAGGGTCATATGTTTTATCAATGAACAAATGAAAGTGTTGAACTGAATTCAGGGAAGTGATGATGGTTATGTTTTTATCTCCGTCTGCCAGGTTACTCTCTCTCTCCCTACCGGATAACATTTCAGATGGAGAAAAGGGGTTTTATTGATTCAACCCCTAAAACCTCAATAATAAAACATAATGTGCATTTGTTTTTAACTTTTTAGTTAATCTTTTTTTCTATCTTCATTTTATCCTCACAACAGTACCAGATAATATACAATGGTGGCAATGATTAAGGGAGTGAAAGTACAACAGTGAAAACTTGATGGATTCAAAATATATCTTAGAAACTGGAGCAATGGACCTGGAAGATGCATTGGACATGACGGGGAAGAAGAACAGTAGGGAAAGATACTTGCTGGGTTGTAGTCTTGATTAATTACATAATTATGATTAATTATGATGGCAAATACTGTAGAAGAACAGGTTTGGGGGAATAAACAGAGCCTGTTCAAATTCAGGGTTATATTTACTTATCTTTATTATATTTTCAAATGTATAAGACAGGACTGATAATTCTATCCTCCAAGTTAGAAGAGTAAAAAAGAAGATATTTACGGAAAAGTGCCTTTGAAAACTGCAATGCCTTCTGAATATACAAACTCTTAACTGAGGCAATTATCCAGGGAGTAGAAAGAAAACCTGATTCTTGTTCCAAATCATCTATAAATGTTAGACATCAAAATTGCCCCCATTTTTTTTTTAATTTTGTGGAATTTATTTTTGGCTTTTAAGAGCTTCTTAAATGTGATGATTTATCAGAAATGGCAATACAATCTTCTTTACTCCTCTTTTTAAAACAGGAGAGGATGGGATAGGATAGCTAATATGAAGGGAGTAACTAATATGTTCCAGACACACATTATTCACTTTACACGTATTATTTTATGCATATTTAACTAATTCATCTTCAGATCAAACCTCAATAGCTGTTATTATGCCCATTTGTCAGATGAGATTCAGGGAATAACAGTAACTGGTACAAGGCTACAATGTTAGTAAATAAGTAAATCCAGGATTTTATCTTAAGTTTGATAACAAGAAAACACATTTGGTTAAACAAATAAGTCTTAAGAACCCACCATATGCCTGGTGTCGTGGCCTGGCTGTTTATCACAGCAAAACTTCCCAGTTACATAAGAGGAACAAAAACAAGCAGGCATAAAAAAATGTGAACAAGACCCTTGGCCATAATAAATATTCATCGCAGGCTTTTTCCTCTAGGGATATGAAATCCTGCTAATGCAGATGGAGTAGTTCTTGATAGGGATTCCGGACCATAAATCTAGGCTTAGAGCTGTATGTTTTTTTGTCCCTAGTTTAGCTGATAATTTTATTTCTTCATCTTAGATAACAGCCGTCCCCAGCAATTACATACTTTGCTAAGTTTATTTATATAGTACAATTGACAGCATGTGCTGAGAGGCTGCGAGGGGAGGGGAAGGTGAAAAATGTGTGTGCCCTGCAAGTTTCCTGCGGTTCCATGTCAGGCGTGGAGCAGAGTGATGATTCAGATCAACTAACCCTTCCTTCTTCCTATAAATAGAACAAGCTACAAACAAGTCAGCATTTTCCAAAAGGTGACCTTTGAAAGTATTCCCCCACACTGCGGTATGAGGGAAATGAAGTATCTGTAAGTATATTCAGAAGCCAAGTGTTGCTTAAAACGCTGGATTTCTCAATTTAAGAATGGGATTAGAACTTCAGACCACTTCTGACTGTGAAGTTCCTGCTCATGGATGTATCCAAAATCCATTTTTTTTTTGTATGTGTGTTATAGTTTATATTAGAGCAGATGATTCTGGTGATGTAGATTATGACAGAAAGAATATGTTCCAGGCAATATAGTAGATGCTCAATAGATAACTAGATTTTATCATTTAAAAATACCTTCTTATTTCCATAGTGTTTTTTCTGCTTGCAAACCAGTTTCCTACGAGGTATGACAATTAAGTTTGCGAACGCATCCTAGAAAAAGTGCTACAGACCTCATTGCTGAATATCACTACAGTCACCTTCAAAGTACTCCCCTTGGGAAGCTATGCACCAACGCCAGTGCCTAGTCCACCCCTCAAAGCAATTTTGGAACTGTTTTTCTGGAATGGCCATCAGAGCTGTCATCGTATTATCTTTGATGACCTGAATGTCATCAAAATGTCTCTCTTTCAATATCTCCTTTATCTTCGGGTAAAGAAAGAAGTCACTGGGGGCCAGATCAAGTGAGTAGGGAGGGTGTTCCAATACTATTATTTGTTTACCGGCTAAAAACTCCCTCACAGATAGTGCCATATGAGCTGGTACACTGTCGTGATGCAAGAGCCATGAATTGTTGACAAAAAGTTCAGGTCGTTTTCATCTAACTTTTTCATGCAGCCTTGTTAGCACTTCCAAATAGTAAACCTGGTTAACTGTTTGTCCAGGTGGTACAAATTCATAATGAATAATCCCTCTGATATCAAAAAAGTTAGAAACATCGTTGCAAGAAGTTCATGAACTTAATTGTCAGTCCTCGTATTAAGAAGACTCTCATTTAAAATTCATAAAAATATTCATAACTTTGACCATAGAACCTCTCCACTAGGAATATTTCATAAGAATAATATTAAAAAAATTTTCTAAGTTAGAGAAATAGATGGATTTATATGTTAAAATGAAGGGAAATGCTATGCAATTTTATCTAAATAAAAAGTTATGGAACCATTTAGATAATTATGAAGACTATAAAAAATGGAAAATAGTTTATAATATAATACTGTCTTTCCCCGAAAATAAGATCTAGCCAACCAGCTCTAATGCATCTTTTGGAGCAAAAATTAATATAAGACCCGGTCTTATTTTACTAGAAGAAAATATATAAGACCAGGTCTTATATTAATTTTTGCTCCAAAAGACTCATTAGAGCTGACTGTCTGGCTAGGTCTTATTTTAGGGGAAACACAGTAAGTGAAAAGCAAAATACACAATTATGAATGTATCCAGATAATAAGAAAGAAATATGCATACTGATAAGAGCCTACAGGCAACATTCGATTGGGTGTGTATGAGTATACACACACACACAAAGCTATTGATCTTGAGTTTTTGGATTATGAGTCATCTATTTTCTAAATAGTCAAAAGAATATAAAAAAGAACATAAACTTTAGAAATCGGATAGAGTAGGCACACAATAAATATTTGTTAAATGAATGAATAAATTAATGAATACATTTTCTTAAGTCTTCTTTAGATTGCCCTTCTTGTAGGGTATTACCTACACCAATGTTTCTTAAAGCGTGGTCCCCACCCAGCAAATAGCATAGCCTGAGAACTTAGAAATGCAAATTCCCAGCCCATCCCAGAAAGTCAGGGAGTGAGGCTGGAAGTCACTGGTGTGACAAATAATCCATGTGACTGATGCATGTGATGCAAGCTCAAGTTGTAGAACCAGTTATCTAGCCCAACTGACATTGCTCGGACCATGCATTCCATAGTCCCTATCCCTGGAAAACAAGAGACAGGACATGGGTTTACAAAATACAATGAAAACCCTAAGGAAATTATATGATGTCAATGTGAGATTTAGTTGTAGACCAAAACGGTCATGTTCTTTAAGTAGAGTTCCAGTAAAATTTTAGTAAAAGAAGTGAATGATACATAGTCTCAAAATCTGAAAGATACAAATAAACGAGTATTTAAAGTAAAGCCCATAAGTAAAGAAAAAGAATTAAAGACTATGCCTGAAAATTAGATTTAAGTAAGCTCCTAGGTCAACATTTGATCAAAGTATAAGACAAAATCCAAATCAGGGTGACAGGCTAAGGAGCTAGTTTGTCAAAAAGCCAACCAAGGGGTCCCCATGGGAAGAAAATCTACACTTTGGATATTTATAGGGAAAAAAAAATTAGTTTAGAAAGCAACTTTGTCATTCATCAGAAAATTCACACGGGGGGAAATTTTATAAGTATTTCTGTCATGAGAAAATCTTCAGACAAATGTCTAAATCCCATTTCTCCAGAGAATCCATTTTGGGGAGACCAATAAATGTGATCAGTGTGGGTAAGCATGCTATCAAAGATATCTTCATGTTTCCTTTTGAGTCTGCACAGGAGAGAAACTATATAAAATTAAATCAGTATGAGGAGGAAAATTTAACTGGACATCTCTTACAAAAGCCACATAAGAAGAATTCCTAAAACACATACAAGTTAATTGTGGGTTGCCTGCTCTTAAATGATTATTTATGCTACTGTGCCCCTTGGTTGCTGGCAGTAAATGAGTAAATTCTAGTCAATGCAACAAAAATTCCATGTGTGGTTATTATGTGTAAGAACACTCTTAAAATCTATGAAGGAATTAAAAAGTACAAAGCGTAATGCCTTTTCTCCGAGAAGACTGCAATCGACCCACAGAGATAATTCAAAATGCAATCAATTCTTTAAAGTGAAGCAGGCAAATTGTTTAAAAAGTGACAAAATACAAGGAAAGGATGGATTTTCTCCCAAGGAGTAGAAGCTGGAGAGGAACTTGAATCAGAGATGAACTTTGAGGGTGGAGGATGGAAGATAATTCAAAGGGTTAAGTGACTTAGCAAGAACATTCTGAGGTGGGAGAAGTTGAGGAAAAGGGGAAGAATAAGCAGGACTCAAGAGGGAAAACATGGTATGGCAGGCAGAATAATGCCCCTCCCCAAGATATCCACATCCTAATCCCCAGCACATGTGGGTATGTTCAGTTACATGGCAAAAGGGTTGCAGAAAGAATAAATGTTACTAGTCATGTATCTTTAAAAAAGGGAGATGATGCTAGGTTACTTGAGTGGTCTCAATGTAATCATAAAAGAGAGTCAGTAAAAGATGCCAAAAGAAGCAAGGTTAAAGTGACGCAATTGCGAGGTCTGAAGATCGAGGAAGGAGGCCACATGCCAAGTTATGTGTACAGCTTCTAATAACTGGAAAAGTAGGGAAATGGATTCTCTCTTCCAGCCTCCATAAAGAAACAGGCTGACACCTCAATTGTAGCTCAGTGAGACCCATTTGAAGTTTTGACCTCCAGAACTGGAAGATAAATTGGTCTACTCTTCAGCTACTAAATTTGAGGTAATTTGCTAGAGCACTGATAGAAAGGCAATAAACCTGGATTGTAGAAAATAACTGGATGGCAGAATGTAAGGCAGTACTCAGAAGGCAGATGGGTGCCACGGTGAGAGGCACCTTGGCTCCCAGGGAGAGGCAGTCTAAACTCAAAGCTATAGTGAAACATCGCCATAGATTTTGAGCTGGTGATTTGTGGGGGCAGAGAGGGGTGTGCAGATTTAATCTAGAGGCAGTGCGTATGATGGATTGGAAGAGAAAAAGATGGGAGGCAGGACGTCTTCCTGGGAAGCTGATAGCAAATTTCAGGTAAGATGGACTCAAGGACTGAAAGGCACTGCTAGCAAGAACAGTAATGAAGGGAAGAATGGGGTAAACATTACAAAGACTGATCTAATTCTGTGTATGTGTGTGGGAACCTGGGGTGAATTAAAGAAGATAATAAGACAATGTAAGTTTGGAGCATCTGAAAAATGAAAGTCATTTCTTATATTAAAAAAGTAGATGTGTCAATTGGATATATACAATGTTTTACACATCAGAATGTGGCAGAAATCCAACGGGTCACCAAAATCAATTCTCTTTCCATAGAAATGGGGATCGTAGCTGGATACAGATTTAGACTAAGTTTCCCAGTCTCCCTTTCTGATAGATTATGTAACTAGGCTCGCTCCATTTAGAATCTGGGTAGAAATGATGTGGGAAAATCCTTCGTCAGGATTCTTAAGATAGTCAGCGTGCCACTTCCACACTTCCTTTCTCTTCTGCCACAGCCTCAAGCTAGAGGGGGACTGGGTCCCAACACGACCTGGAGGAGAAAAGTTACTCTTCCTACCTGAACAATCTTCCAGGATAGTTACATGAGGAAGAAATATGCTTCTATTTTCTCAAGCCACTGACACTTTTGTTTTCATAGCTGTGTCCGCCCTAACAAGCATATAAAGCTTCTGGCACAAAATGTGTCATCAGTAAATGAAGTTGTTGACTTTCTTTAAATAAAGTCAAACTCTACCTAAGCAGATTTAAACACACAGTCAGTCATACATTACGGTACACATACAACCTTTTAACCTAAAGTTTTTTCATTCATTTGCAAAAGCAATATGGGAATCTTAACTTTCAGAAATATTATATTGCATAAATTCAGAGGGAAGACAAATCTATATTAAACATATCAACAAGGCATTAAAAAAAGACTAATTCAAAGGAAAAGTGAAAAGAACCAAAAGCAGAAAATATACTGGAGTGCCAGAAAAATGTATACACATGACTTGTATTCACCTTTTGTTATCAGTGTATATTGAGTATTATAATTTTAACACAGTTTTTTCCTTTCTTAAAATGTATACACACACACACATACACACACACACATATATGTGTATATATATGTATATATATATATGTATATATATATATATATATATATATATATATACATATATATATATATATATATCCAAAATTGAGAGAACTCCAGGATCACAAAAATGAATAAACACATTAGTATACACACATAGTGTGTAAATTTAGAAAAATTCCCTGTTATCATCTCAAAGCTGAGAATAGTTCGTCAATGATTTGGGTTACCATGTGGGCCACATTTCTCTGCGATGACAAAGGAAGCTTCCAGAGGAAGATTTTTCTGGATACAAACTTCATCTCCTTTTACATCTTTTAGACTGAACTACAAATGTATCACCTTACAGCTCATTAGGCTTAGAGAGGAATAATTTAGCTAATCATTATCCAGCCTTAATGATGCATGGAAACGGGCTGAGCTCAGCTCCAGGCAGGCTGACCTACTCCAAGGAAAGGGCAGCCAGGCCAGGCAGCCATTTCCAGCATTAAACAAACCAAGAGTCAGATCACTGAAGGCAGAGGGCAGAGGAAGGGAGAGATCTCCTGTATGTTTTGATATTTCACTATCTCCATATTGTCGGGGGCTCCACATGCTATAATCTAAGGTAGAATTAAAGTAAAAAACAACTGGGTATCTGCCAAGTGGATAAAGAAGTAACCTGAACATTCTATAATTCTAGGACAGAGTAAAGAAGGAAGGAAGAACGCTGATTGGTGTTTATAAAAAAGATTTTATGTAGTTAGCTTTGCCACCGTGCCTTAGTTAATACCTAGCATACCATTTTCCACCTTAGCCTCGCCATCTTTATCAGGTCAATTCCAGTTTTTGCTTCTGGCTTATTATAGGTGTGGGCTGGTTTCCTTGATCTCTCTTACTACCATCATTGCAGTAGAACTATCTCTGTCCAGTTTCTGCATTGGACTATTATTTCCCAAGAACAGGAAATCTATTTCATAGATCTGTGCCTTAGATTCCTGTCAGAAAAAAAAAAAAGTGGTAATGATAATAATAACACTAACCTCACAAGCTTGTTATGAAGGTTAAGTTGGTTAATATATGCAAGGTGTTTTGAATTGCACGTGGCGTATGGCAAGTGTTCCAGAGGTACTGGTAGTCATTGTGTTCGATTGTTATTGTTCAAATGAGTTAAAACAGTCTCTGTCATAAGGAGTTTCAATCCATTTAAATTTAGATTAAAATTAAGTAAAATTAAGTAAAATTAAAAATTTGGTTTCTTGAACACACTGCCAAGTGTTTGATAATCAGCTGTATGTAGCTAGTGACCGTGTGGAAGAGAACAGACATAGAACATATCTATCATCACAAAGCCTTCTCTTGCAGTGTTGATTTCAACTGGCCTCTCGGTAATTTCTGAATTCCCTTTCTTTCACTAAAGAGAAGGAATCATATTTATTTCATCCGTCATATTTTTAGCACCAACGTATTTCTGTCGATTGAATAAATTCTTCAACAATCAGCTTAGCCTACAAATTCTCCCCCATATTCAAAAGAGCAACCCAAATGTTTTCCCTAAGTTTCAGACTTACAAACCAAATTTCTCTGCTACACAACTCCAAATGCGTGTCCTGAAAACGTCATATTAAACATATTAGCATCCTAGAATCATTTTTCTTTCTATATGTTGTTTCTATTATTTAGCGATACCAACACCTAAGCAGAGTCGCATGTAAGAAGTCTTGAAATCATCTGTGGGAGGGAGAGCTAGCTGTGGCTTAGAGCCTGTTTCTCATTCCTTTGTCTGTTTATATGTGACCCAATCACATTTCCCTGCCTTCTTTGTGTTCCAATATGGCTATGTGACTAGAGGACAATGCAATGTAAGTGGAAGTGTGAAGTATCGTTTTTAGGCTGGAATTTTAGAAAGTATCTCTTCCTTTCTACATGCTCTATTTCCCCTTCTGCCAGCTGGATGAAAGATAGGCGAGTCAGGCGAGTGCCAGGAGAGTCACAAGACAGGGTCACTAAATCAACATATGGAGGAAAAATACTCACCTGCGAGGAACATCTGCTTTGGAAAGTTGTATGAGGAATAAAGCTCTATTTTATTAAACTAAGGGAATTTTGGAGTTATTTATTATAGAATCTAGCATCATGTTTACTAGTATGTCAATCTTTTTTCCTCTCTAAACTTCATGTTTCAAATTCAAACATAAAGTGTGCTGACCATACACCAAGTCAAATATTTTTTCGTAATTATCTAGTATCTTCCAGAATCCTATGGCTATTCCATTCCAATTCTTACCAATCATTGGATCTAACTCAAAAAACCTTTCCTCTTGCTAAATTAAGCCAGTCAAATCCCAAATCAACCTTTCTAGTGTTCCCCTTTTATTTTTGTCTCAAACACTTTATGTCCCTACAAAACTAGATTGCTCATTATTTCTGTGTGCTCCCCCAATATTCTCCTCTCCATGCAATTGTTCAAGAAGTTTACCACAATATTCATAGCTGCCTTTCAAATTCATACTCATCTCTTAAGGACATACTTAAATTCATTACTTCCATTATAGTTTTCCTTCTCACATTTCCCTATTTGTAGTAAGTTTCTTAGGTCTTTTCTGATCCCCAATATACCTTCTTTAATCATTGTTGCTGGAAGACTATCCCATGAGAGAATGAGTGACTGTATGTATATGCCATGTTTCCTCAAAAATAAGAACTAGCAGGACAGTCAGCTCTGATGTGTCTTTTGGAGCAAAAATTAATATAAGACCCGGTCTTATTTTACTATAAGACCGGATCTATAATATAACATAATATAAAATAAAATAATATAATATAATATAATATAATATATACTGGATCTTATTTTACTATAAGACCAGGTATATAATATAATATAATATAATATAATATAATATAATATAATATAACATAATATAATATAAAATGATATAATATAATAATATAATACTGGATCTTATATTAATTTTTGCTCCAAAAGACACATTAGAGCTGATTGTCCGACTAGGTCTTATCTTGGGGGAAACACGGTAATAGTTTTGTCCCTAATTGAACAGTAATAGGTATCTCAAGAGAAGGAATTCTGCCTTATTTTTTACTTAAAATAAATAAATAAATAAAACAGGTACAGTGTCATGAACATAGTAATTGTTTTAAACACTAAAAATAAACAAATTCAATGTGATATCCAAGACATTGAGCAAAGACTTTGAAGAAGCCACAGACTGAGTCGGAGCCACCTTCTGTGTCCAGTGGCTCCCAGTCTAAGATGGGCAACTGGTGGGGGTCCAGCCAGAAACCTACCAGGTTTCCCCAAAAGTAAGACCTAGCAGGACATTCAGCTCTAATGCATCTTTTGGAGCAAACATTAATATAAGATCCGATATTGTATTATATTATATTATATTATAAATTATATAAGACCTGGTCTTATATTAAAATAAGATCAGGTCTTATACTAATTTTTGCTCCAAAAGAAACATTAGAGCTGAAGGTCCGGCTAGGTCTTATTTTCGGGGAAACATGGTAGATGGCATCCTTGGTATCTGGTACTTCCTTGATCCCTCAATCCATTAAAAGTCGCATTAGTGTCACCTGCTAAAGATATCTCAAATCTGGTTTGTTCTCTCCATCTAATCCAATTTTTATCACATCTCACTGCACATCATGTGACATTTGACTCACACAAACTGAAGACCGTAAGATTTTCCGCTTTGCTGATGCTGCCACCTCCTTTTAAAACTTTTAGCACTTTCCTATCTCTCTTAGAATAGAGACAGAATTCCAAATAGTCCTGGCCCTTACATCTCTCTCTTGACTCACCTCCTACAAGGTTCCTCTTTGCTCTCTCTGTTCAACCATATCAGCCTTAAATTGATTTTATAACCCATCACAAGGGCTTTCCTTAGGGATGCCATTTGTGATCTGCCACATTAGGCTATCACGGGTACCCTAGCACTATGTCATCACCTTCACAGACTTTATCACAGTTGTAATCATGAACTTGCTTGTCAGATAGATGTCTACCTTCCCACCAGTTGTAATAATGAACTTGATTGTAAGATTGTTTGATAAATGTCTGTCTTCCCATGGGTCCATGTAAGTTTGATGAAGGCAAGGATTATGTGAATTTTCACTAATGGTTGCTTATGTGACATACGGTAAATGCTCCATAAATATTTGTTGAAATGAAGAATGAATGGATAAATGAATAAATAAACCTAAATCTACTAGTCCTTTTCTTTGTTAAATCTTTCTTTTAAGGAGCTCATGTTAAGTCAATAAGTCAGACGTGGAAACTTGAATTACATTGCATTATTACAGAAGTAAATGAAAATAATTATAAAGGCACAAAGAAGCACTTAATTTCACTCGGTAGTAGAGGAACATTCAAAATATTAACACTTTGCAGCTAAGTCTTAAAGAATGGAGCAGACCGTGGAGAGGAGGTGTTATGGGATATAGAAAGGACACAGAACTCAAAGGGAGTCACTACATAAAATAAAAATCCATGAAAGAACTTAGCCTGTGTGGGGAATTCACATTCTGAGAAATACAAGTAATGTGGCAATTTAGAGGCCACAGAACCGATAGGGGAGTTGTAAGAGTAAAGATAAACACAGGCAGTTTATTAAGGGACATACAATTTTATTCTGAAACTGTTATCTTGCATAAGTATAATTATCCAGCTACATAAATAAAAGTGAAATATTGTATTTAAAAAACCTTTGACTGAACTCATTTCTTTTCTGAAAAAGTCTCCCAATTGGAATATATGTTTTAAGGCATACAGAGTCATGCTTTTATAATATTAACCACTACTGCCATTTCTATATATGTATATTTTTCAGTCTGAAGAATAATACTAAAACGGCTGTTTTTGTTTCAAGTACTGGTGTATCTTTCTGCAAGGATGCCGTGGTAACTAGTTCTTTTAATAAACATTGAATATACTTCTCAAAGTTTACTTAGAAAATAAATTCTTGTTGCATGTTTTCTGATTAGGAATTTTATAATAAAATCCCCAGGGCTTTAGCCACATATTTCTTACTATTACCAATCTTTCACTTAAATACACTCACACTCACACGCACGGAGGCATAATGTTCTCATGAAGTGCTGTATATATAAAGATAGGTGTTCAGGTGTTTAACTAGCAAAAACATCTCAAGGATATTATACAAATAAAGCTCCCTGCCCCCACCCTTGGCTTTCTGTTTACTAAGACAAGTTTTAGTTACAAGAAATTTTGGTCAATGAAAACAGTGAAAAACTGTTAAAAAAAATTTTTAGAGTGGTTAATAATGCATGTAAGAACCATCCCTTACATATGTTTAGGACTTTACAATTTATTGGGTGTCAGTGTGTGTGTGTGTGTGTGTGTGTGTGTGTGTGTGTGTGTGTACAGTCTACTGTATTCCAACAAAATATGTGTAAAACTGACAATAATATCCATATTTAACAAATGAAGATACAATGACTCAGAGAAGCTAAATGACTTGCCCACGTTCACCAGGTGAGGTAGTAGAAATAGCACCAAGCAGTACGTCTTACAAGTAGCCTATCTGTAATTCAAATGTAATTTACCACCAGAAGTGAAAGTATTAAGAGATATATTTTTAAATTTAATTTAATTTTAATATTTTTTATTAGTTTCAGCTGTACAAAGCAATGCGATAGTTAGACATTTCACCCATCACAAAGTGATAATCCCCCTCCCCCAATCTATTGACCCTCTGACATCGTATATATCTATTACAATTCCACTGCACTCTACACCTGAAGCTGAAGCTGAATAATGCTGTATGTCAATTATAATTATATATATATATATATAGTCATGGGATATGGAGTATAGCATAGGGAATAGAGTCGACGGAATTAATAGATATCTTAACATAGACAGATACTATAGGAATATTTCTCCTTTGTTAAATATGTGTCCAGTCTTCAAAAATAATACACTACTTGTTTCCCTTTATGTAACTGGGCCTCATGGTCTCTGCTTATTTTTAGTTCAAGTAACATAAAATAATCGCATTCTTCTTGAACATATCGTTACAAAAATAAACTGAGTTTTTAATTACTTCAAATCTTTACTACCAATGACAGTATAATAGATGTTCTTAAGTTCACTACATGATGTAGTCGTTATGGTATAGTCAATAAAATGCTTTTCATCTGGAGTACTTTGTTGGGTAGCAATTCATCATTCTTACTAGAGGGATCAACCTTCCAATAATAAAGATTGGCTTAAATACATATTTTCATTTCTGCATTTCACTAATTAACTTCTATTCTTAACCCTGGGCCTATGTTAATAATAATCAAAAGAATCAGTTTATGAACGCCCCTTCATTTCAATGGTTTGGTTCTTAGATTTATACAAAAATAAGACACAGAGCTTTTGAACCTAACGAGTCTGGTTCAATCTTGCAGCGTCACCATTACTTGTAACAGTTTAGTAAATTATACGATTTATGACTTAGAAGAAAATACTCTCAAGTCTCTTCAGAGAGTATTATTGCTGTCTAATGTAGAAAACTGAAGTTTAGATAATCCTAGGTTAGTCTGATACCCCACCTTGCATGATTGATATTGAATCAATAACTTATTTAACTACTGAGAATTTGGTTTCCTAATTTGTAAAATGGGAAAAAAAATCTTATCTCTTAGTGTCGTGATGAGTATCAAATAATAATTAAATATTAAGTAATATTAAAAATAAAATATTGATTAAATATTACATAATTTCAATTAAATAATATAATGTAATTAGTATTTTGTTTCACTATACATAATTTTACTTCTCAGACACAGGCAAATAAAGATGCGATATGGAACTTAATATCTCGTAAACTTTCCTTTTTAATATGTTTTATTGACATTGTTATTTCCACCCATTATAAAATCATGCTTGTTTTCATTTGTGGTATACTTTCTCAACTCTCTATCTTTCTGTAATTGCTATAAGTTGTGGAGAGCTATGCCAATATAGAAAGTTATCTTTGCTGACTAAAGCAATTTTCTTTAAAATAAACATAAATTTTGTGGCTACCCAAGAACCCTCTTTGTGTGTATTTAGAAAAAGCTAACAATGTGGTCAGTTGAAAAGGTTTGGGAGCAAAGAACAGTGTCAACAAAATTTTCTGAATTTTCGATGGTTAAGGAACTTGGAAGAGCTAGCTTCTTGAGTAACTCCCAGTTCAAGATGATTTAAAGAAGACTGAGCTGTCTGGTCATTTTGGCCCTTTAGTCAAATAAAAATGGGTGCTGGAGGTCTCACATTGAAATAAAGATGACGGTGGACATCGGACGGTTTTGTTTGCCCAACATTTTCTTACCCTTTTCTTGTACTGAAGTACATTACTTCCCCTGGGTAAATTATTTGACCCGACCCAAACCAAGATCCACATGGTTCTGATTCTGGGGAGAGACCTTTTACTCATACTATCCCTGAAAAGAAGTTTAGAAATACTAGCCAAGCTCAGCTATACGATTCTCACAATCCTTTTATCTCTATCTATCTATCTAGCTAGCTAGCTATCTATCTATCTAGCTATATCTAGCTATCATCTCTGTCTATCTAGCTATCTATCTACATACCATCCATCTCTGTTTCCTCTGGACTCACTAGGGTGATATGATGTAAAGATGGCACTCCCTGTGACCATACCCCACTTCTCCCTCAGTCACATGGGGAAAGCTACCTGCAATAGGTGACAATGAAGTTATCAAAGAGGAAAGCAGAACCCATTCAAGTATTCATTCTGTTAATCAGTTGTTCATTCAATAATATGGATATAGGATCTACTACGAGCCAGTTCTAGGTACTTGGGATACATCAAAAGAAATAAAATCCTTGGCCTCATGGAACTTACATTTTTATAGGAGAAGGAGCTAGAGAGGGAGAGGAAGAGTTGGGATGGAGAAACAGAAAACTATTCAATAAACACAGTGAAAAGTAAGTCATATGATACATTAGAAGGTGACAAATGTTATGTAAAAAACTAGCCAGTTCAAGGGGGATCAGAAGTGCCAGGTTCAGGTTATATTACTGAATAGAATGGTCAGAGTATGACTTGCTAAGAAAATAAAATCTGAGCAGAATTCAGGAAAGTGAAGATATTAACCACATGGATCTCTTGGGAGAAGGTTCAACAAGTGCAAAGGTCCAAAAACATTTAGTGGCCAAGAAGTAGGATAGTAGTGGATAATACTGGAACATTAGCTGGAACATAGATCATACAAGAACTCAGCTAGTGTACTATATTCACAGTCAAAATAAGACAAGCTTTATGATCATGTCAGCTGATACAGAAAAAAAGCATTTTGCAAAATTCATCATCCATTCATGATGCATACTCCTGGCAAACTAGGGAAGAAAAGGGAATGCCCTCAACATAATAATGGGAATTTGACATTTTATACATCTCTTCCTCTGTTGCAGGAGCTTTGTTATAAATTAGGTCTAAATCACATCTTACAAGTTAATAAACTGAGTTTTAAAGAGGCTAAGTAACTTAGTTACAGCAATGCCTGAATCACAGTCTGGTTATAGAGGTCTCATACTGAGTCACTCATAAGTTGAGCAATAGTCCACATGCTATTGAATGTGGTAAGTTGTCATAGCTTGAGATACGACTTCCCAAGAGTGATATACTATTAAATTTTTCTGCATTGGCTATGTCAGTGTGCTAACTTGTGGGAAAATCTATTGTTTTCGGAGACTACAATCTGAGTGTTTGTATCTTAAAAAAAAGTTTAAAAATTCCCTCCTATAGTCATTGGCAATAAATAAATAAATAACTGATATCAACCTAGAAATTTCTGGCCTGGAATACTCAGGTGAGAGAGGGAATTACAACTTAAGTCTGCAGTCCTTAACCAGTAAGGCAGGCAGACTGCCAGCATTTTGCATGACCTGTTATTATGAAGCAAAGTTCTTCTTAGAATACATCGATCAACTAATAAAGAAATGTTATTTAAAGAATACAATTTGGTCTACTACACGAAGAGTATGTACTCGTATTTTTCCTGTAGTTGATAAAAAGAGTACCAAAGCAAGAAGTAGGCAACACAGCACAGAAACAGTGAAATAAACTGAAAAAGACCATCAGAACCAGTTCAGGAGAGAAAGGGAATTTAAGCCACAGAAGAGATGTATCTTACACATACTGAGTCAAAATTGTTGCGAATATTTGAGTATGAAGTACCTGGAAGTTTATAACAGAATCCCATTAACATATTTATTTCCTTTATATTAACTTCTGTGTCCAAATTTATTGTATATAAAATACACTTTTTTCTCCCTACAACCTGTATCATCTTATAGTCAGGTATTTCCACAGCCGTCATTTTCAAAATGCTATCTGATTAATGAGGGGCGCTACCACGGTGGGTCAGCCAAGACCACGGGCTGTCGAAACATCATTATCAGGACTCAAATTCGCGTGCAGCTTTGTTACCTGGAAGCCACTCTATCCTCACTAATGTGGGATTAAAATCAGTACTGATCTCACGGGGCTGCTGTGATGATAAATTACATATTTTACATAAAGATTCTTACAAGATAGCTGTAAAAGAGTAAGCCTTTAATAAATGGTATCTGTCTTGTTTTTGAGAATATACCATGCATCAGGCTGATCTAGTCACAAACTAGTGACATGAGCATGAAGAAGTTATTCATCATGACCAATGATTTAGTGGCTTTATGCATTGGTTATTATCAAATGGGAGATAAAAATGATAAAATTATATGAATGTATGCAGGTTATAGGCAAATGCATTAGTGATTATAAATACTGTGATATCATTACACTGGTTAAGAGCGAGATCTAATCAAATTTTGGACTTTTGTAGCTAAACTTTTATATTCTATTTAAAAAAACAACAACTTTAAATTGAAATATCTGCAGAATGGTTCGATTTTTAAAAATGGGAATCTAAACCTCTCACACCATACACCCACATTGGAAAAACTATTGCTTTTATAATGTAGTTTTCACAATATGAAGTATCTTAACAGAACAAACCAACACCCATGTCATTTTTATATTAATATTTGAATGTCAACATCAATGACTATTATAATAAAGATTTAAGGGCCAAGATTGGTAAAGCGGGATTAATTCCTGAAAATCCCAGTTTCTCCTCGGATTGGGCAAACCCTAATTTACAAGTCTTTCTTAAGGAGTTGAGTGTAATTTTTGAAAAAGAACATTTTGAATTGCATTTTGCAAACTCAGATCACTTGGTGCACCAAATCCCAATTTGGAAATTGGGTGATGCCTATTCAAAGAAAGGTCTTTGACCTTCAGGCTTAGACTGTTCATTTTTCTATGTGGAATCTTGATGCATGCACCCATGTCAGACTGCTCATTCAGACATCTTTAAAGCCTCACACATCTCTTGGCACGAAATACATCTTCAATGAGCCATATGTAAACAGTGACAAAGTTAGAAAATACCAATATGCCTCATTCCTGGCTAGAGAACTAGAACTACTTCAAAAAGCATCGACATTTGACATAGGCTTTGAAAGTTAATATAACTTATATGGCAAAATGTTAATGGTAATATAACCCTCTCCATTTTAGTCCTCAAAGGATGACCTCTGATATGCAATATGAAACTGTAGAGTGGTATAAAAATCAATTATGCCCTCTGTAGTGTATGGAGTCTTCTATGAGCCACGAAGATTGAAAGGTATACTTCCTTATGCTGGGGTCATACTTGCCCCTTCATAGGCCATTCAGAGACACCTGCCTCCATCAGACTGAACACTGTCATCTTTGTGATATATATTCACAGAGAACCAAGCAAATCTATCAGTGTGTGTGTGTGTGTGTGTATGTGTGTGTGTGTGTGTGGCGCGGGGGCGTGGGGGAGTGTTAGTTTCTACCTCACATAAAACTTTGCAAAAGATTTCTCCTGCATGGATTCCCCCTTTACCCATGGCTCTGTCTCTGGATCATTCCACTCTTGACCTCACCACCACCTTCAACCACAAGGAATCTCAGAGGGATTTATTTAAGATTAAAAAAAAAATCAAAATATGAATAATAACATGGCAATAACTATATGTCTATCAATAATTGCTTTCAAGGTAAATGTATGAAATGTTCCAATCAAAAACATAGGGTGGCTGAATGGATAAGAATTAAAAACCCTTACATACGCTGCCTATAAGAGATTCACTTCAGACTGAAAGATATATACAGACTGAAAGTAAAGGGATGGGAAAAATAAATTTCATGAAAATGGAAATGAAAACAAAAACTTGGAGTAGCGATGTGTGTACTTATACTAGACAAAACAGACTTTAAAACCAAGGCTATAAGAAGAGACAAAGAAGGACCTAGTAATCCTATTTCTGGGTATTTATCTGAAGGGACTCAAAACTCTATTTCAAGGTGACACATGCGTCGATATGTTCATTGCAGCATTGTTTATGGTATCCAAATATGGAAGCAATCTGGGTGTCCATTAGTAGAAAAATGGATAAAGAGGAGGTGATATATATATATATATATATATATATATATATATATATATACACACACACACACACACGGAATATACATATATATACACACAAGGAATATTACTCAGTAGTGAATATAAAGGAAATAAATATCAAAAAGAATGGAATCTTGCCATGTGCAGCAATATGGATGGACCTAGAGGATATTGTGCTGAGTGCAGTGTCAGACAGAAAAGGACAGATGCAATGTGATTTCATTTATATATGGAATCTAAAGAACAAAATAAACAAATGAAACAAAAACAAATTCATAGATACCGAAAACATTTTGATGGTTGCCAGATGGGAGGAGGTGGTTGGGAGTGGGTGAAAAAGGGGACGGGATTAAGAAGTACAACTTGGTTGTTACACAGTAGTCATGGGGATATAGGGTATAGCATAAGGAATATAGTAAATAATATTGTAATAATTATGTATGGTGTCAGATGGGTACCAGATTTATTGGGGTGATAGATGCGAGGGGTTTGTGGGGCAGGGTGAAAAATGAAGGGATTATGAAGTATAAATTGGTAATTACAAAATAGTCATGGGGATATAAAGTAAAGCATAGGGAATATAGTCAATGATATGGTAATAATTATGTATAGTGTCAGGTGGGTATTAGACTAGTCAGGGGGATCACGTCTTAAGTTACATGTCTAACCACTATGCTGTACACCTGAAATTAATAGACAATAATATTCAATATCAAATAAAAAGTCATTGACGGCAGAGTTCAATCCCCTCAGTCACACTATATCCTCTGTCATATACTCTCTTAATAAAGCGGAATCTAGAGAAAGGCCCAAGACTTAACAGAATGACCTTTAAGTAAACTATCATCTGTGATTTTCTGTTCCAGATAAATGTTTTACTTATCTATAACATGGAGATAATAATTCCCACTCCATAAAATTGTTGTAGGGATTAATTAAGATGGGAAATCCCTTTCTTCTCTTTCTATTACGTTTGAGGTCAAAGGGGAAAAGAAATTTTAAAATAAAACAAAAAAAGCTCAATTGGTCATAAACACATTTTATTTGCTTAAGTGCAAGTCAAATGTTTGCATGTGACTGTGTCACATTTTATTTTGTTTGTTTCTCATTGCTGTCATATTAGAACTCAAAATTTCCCCACAGCCATTCTATAAAGCGCAGTGCATTCCCCAGGGGCATTTCCTTCAAGCATTTTAATATGATACCCTTTCGTTTGTGCAATATGTTCCATGCAAATCACATCTCAAAATGCTATGCAGAGTTAAATAATTCACTTAGAGAATTATAATACATAAAGGGAATGGGAAGAAGAAATTAGGAGACGCTGGCTAGACAGAGCACTGAAAACCTGTGGCTGTTAATAAAAGAATTAACTCTGGTGAAGCAAAGAATTAATAGTGAACAAAGCAATTGCTGCAGAATATCCAAAGTACTTGGTGATGCAAGATGTTATCATAAATTTAATATTCCTTATCTGAATGAAAACAGGGCTAACGTAATACAAAGTAGAATATCATGAACATTAAAATAAGAGAGATTCTAGAGGCAGAAATTAAAGGGTCTGTAAGACTCAGAAGAAAACACTAGAAATTCCTTTATCCATCTCTCTGAGTCCTGAATATTTTGTTTGTAAAATACACTGGAGTAGTAAAGTATTTGCTTCCACAGAAGGAAATGAATGGTGACAACACCAATTCCTGTAGCTGCTTGAGGTACTATTATAATTCATGGAAACGTAGAGTATTTGGGTTCAAAATAAATCTGACTATGAGGTCTCATTCCACCATGTATTCTTTATCTCTAGAAGAGGGACTTAGCTCTGGGTTTTAGATTTTTCCCATCTGCCCAATGTTGCATACAAAAAAAAAAAAAAATGTGCAGAGGGGAAGATCAAAGCACTTTGAATCACGGCAGAATCCTAAATAAAACATTACTTCTTGACTGTTCTTGTGCCCTCTTCTCATTGGCTCCCTTGAGGCTGAGCATTTCTTTGTTCATTCATTCTTGTATTTATTCATCAACAGATGTCTATTGTGCTCTTATGTTTATCGCAGGAACTGTTCTGTGCTTCAAATAGTGTTGCAGAAAAGAGTCACAGTTCCTCCCCTCATAGAGTACATAGTCTAATGGCGAAGAAAGACATCACGTAAGCAATAAACACATGTCATAATTCCAAAGTGGAATTTCATAAATGTTCTAAAGAAAACAAAGCCCACGTACAAAAGAATAATAGAGGCTGCCCTAAAAGTTAGAACATCAAGAATGTCTTTCTTTTGAGATGACTTTGAAATTGAAACATGAATAATTAGTAGGAGCCAATCATATGGACAGCAGGGAAAACCATATTCTAGGCAGATAGAAGAACACGTGTGGAGGCTTCATGTGGGAAAGAATCTGGTGTGTATGAGGGAGGAAGGAGACAAGTACATGGGAGCAATGGGGCTTCCTCTGGGTTTCCTTCTATACAGTGTTTCTCCCTCGGTGGTATAATTTTCTGTCCACTGGTGGGCCTCTTCTACAGGAATGAAATATTGAATTAGGGGCTGAGTCTTTCTTGCCTGTAAATCTATGTTGCCTATTACATATCCTAACACACTGTAAGTATCCAGTAAGTGTTTGTTTAACTAATGAAGGGACTCTAACTCCTGGCATAAGGTACTGATAGAATAAATATTTTACTGGTGGTAAAATACAGAAGTTAAGTTAAATCTCTGTCTTTCAGTTACATACCACTTCCATTCAGGGGACTGAAAAATCTTTGATCGAATAAGTAGCACAGTAGCCCTAGGGACATAAAAGAGAATTAGATAGAATTTCTGTCCTCTCTGACCTCAGAATATAATGGGGAGAAGGATAAGTAAATTAACAAGGAAATAAATGTGTATTAGGTTTTATGACAGATGCCCAGGTGACAGACACAAAAATTAGCCAGGGGTATCTTTGAGGGCTTCCTGGGGATGGTTCCCTCTTTTGTCTATGATAAATATTTGGTTTTTTTGAAAGTTATATTCAGTCAGTACAATTTAAGAAACAATTATTGCATCTATAAAATGTGAAGACGCCTGCTAAAAAAAAAATAGAAAGCAAATAAAATTTTAAATTACAGAGCCTCTGCTCTCAAAATATGGTGGGGATGTCCATAAAGAATTCTAGGACAAGGTGTTAATATTATCATGGAAATATTATCAGGGTACTAATAGGAGAGAATACTTTAGGACCTCACGGACGTCTTCATGGAAGTGGTAGGACATGGGATGGTCTTAAAATAGTGGAGGGGATGTTAGAAAAAAGTAAGGAGTACAGGAAGATATAGGGCAGATGTCAAAATAGTATACAGTTAATTTAGCAATAGTTTGTCTATGTTCAAGCAGAAATAGTCCTACCATTCTTATTTACAGATGGGAAAACCAAGGCTCAGATAAGTCTAAAATAATTCATTCAAGGCTTCATAGTGAATAAGCAACAGAATTAAAATGTGTAACACAAAGCCAATGCTATGTCCACATGGTTGGTTGGGAATTTCTGATATATTACTCCAGATAAATGGATTCATCAGTGGGAAATCGCAAAACAAACAAACAAACAAAAACAAAACAAACAAACAAAACAAACAGTTCCAAACCATGTATCAAAACTGTCCTGGGATCTACCAATAACTTATTTAAGAAGCTACTGAACTCGACCTTTCCCCAAGCATCTCTGTGATGGAGCCCATAGGTAATAAGGAGAATAGATGGTAGAGATTACGGACCAAATTGTGTTCCCCTCCGCAAAATCCATATGTTGAAGCCCGAACCCTCAATGTGACTGTATTTGGACTTCTTTAGGGATGTATTTAAGGTTAAATAAGGCCATACAGGCAGAGCCCAAATCTGATAGGACTGGGATCCTTCTAAGAAGAGGAAGAGACACGAGAGAGCTCTTTCTGTAAAGGCACAGAGGAAAGGCTGTGCCAGGACACAGCAAGAGGGCAGCACCGACAACTCAAGGAGATTGACTTCCTTGGAGCCAATCCTACTGACACCTTGATCTTGGACTTCTAGCCTCCAGAACTGTAATAAAACAAATTCCTATTGCTTAAGTCACCCAGTCTGGCATTTTGTTATGGCAGCTTGAGCATACAGTCAGGTAAGGAGGCAGGTGCTGATTAGTTTGTGTATATTTCACCAGTCAGGTCACAGAAGGACTACTGCCACACTGCATAATGACATCGGTTCACCCACACATTAACCATCTGGCCAGTGTTCCGGACTCGCAGTGATGAGATAAATCTACACGATATTCCAAGATACAGAAGACGCATTACTCTGAGCAGTTTCATCTTCCATTAGGAGTCTTCTCATGGTCTCCTGTTCTTTCTCTGTCTTAGGCCCCTATCAACACTGCCTTTTCTTGATTTTATAGATTCAGACCCTTAAGTATTTCTAAAAAACTTTCATAGAAAAAATGGAAAACTCCATTTTACAGATAAAGAAGTTGAAGACGAGGAGTAAGTTCTCCTTAGCTTATAGACTGTTTGATCCTGTTTACACATCCCTGATGTTGGTTCATAAGCTTCTGGCTTCAGGTTGACACTGATCTCTAATATTGCTTGCTCATGATGTAGAAATCTATGCCCTTTCATGAGATTCTAAGTCACAACCAGCGTGGCGCTATCCTAGGGAACCCCAAACACCCATTTCTCAGTCTGATTTCATCTTAAAATGAAATAAGCAAGAGAAAACAGATTTGGATCCAAGCAGAAAGGAGTCAAGGAGAAGAATTCATACTTTGTTGACACTGCCAAGTCTTTCCTTCTCCAACTATAGAAACTGAGGCCAGAGTGCTTATGAGTCTCTTAGGATCACATAACTACCTAAAAACTTTATATTTATGTCCACGTGTCTTACAGAAAAAGAATCTTAAGTTGGAAAAAGGAAAGAAGTAGAAAACTTTTGTGTAGGACTTAATTTGGACATCACAAAGACAATTCATTGTGTAAATCACAGGAAACAAAAATGTACTGAAGATTTTGGACACAACACACAGAATATTTGACATTAGGGAAGATGTGGCCAAGCAAACAATTTTAGTCCAAACCCAAATATAAGAATAAAGCTCATGGAATTGCAGCAATAATAATCCTAGGTGCTTGCAGACATATCTGCACACCTCCCATCTGTGCCCCCAATACTCTCACGCTCTCTCCCAGGCTTGTAGCCACATTGCAATCTAAATTGACTGTTTGTTCTTGCAAATGTCATTTCATAAATTGTTGTATCCAGCGTTTGCCTCAATTTAAAGTACATGACATCTACACTTTCCTGTACCTTCCAATTTTGCAATTCTTTCCAAAATAGCAATCACGTATTTCCAGCAGGCCGTGTTTTTTTACAAACCCCTGTTGCTTACTGTCCATTTTCCATTTTGGCCAATCCACATGCAGACCTTCTCTTATTACTACTTTATTTGTGAGCTGAAATACTGAGAGTAAATTTACTACTCAGTCAGCCATGGATCCCCCTGGGTATGAAAGAAAAAAACTCTGCTTATCCAGAAACTCTCCTTCTTCCAGTAGCCTCTGGGGATAATTCCTATAGTTTCTTTCCAGGAAAGAGTTGGGGGAACGGAAACCAGTAGCCTTCTACTTTGGGAAATTACAGCAAGAAGCCTGACATTATAAATTTTTGTTTGTCCTGCTTCACGGAGAAAATCTGACCTCATTTAGCCCAAACCTTCACCTTCAGTGAACTCTAAAGTCAACCGCTGTGTAAGTCACTCCAGGGAGCTTAAGTTGGTGGGATGTAATTTAGTGTTTCCCAGCAGGAAAGAAACTTAACCAACTCTCTGTATCAACACACAAGTCTCCTAACAAAGAACTCAGTCAATCAACTAGTCAAAAAGATTTGCCTTTAAAATAAAATTAACTAGAGAGAGAGAGAGAGAGAGAGAGAGAGAGAGAGAGAGAGTTTCCATTTGACAAAACTCTTCCCAATATTTCATTGTTAGCTGTAACCATTTGAAACTGAATGCTTTAATCAGATCAAGGAAAGAAAAATAAAATTACTTGAAGTGCTACTATGAGCTGGGCCCTAAGCTAGCATATTTCTATGTACATTACCTAATTTAATCCTTATAAGAATATTTCCTTTACCTGCCTATGTAAAAATTCATTCCCTAAGCTGCTTAGATGATAGATTGCATCAATGAAAAAATTTTCAAATAATCCTACATAAATATAATTGCTATCCATTGCCCATGGGTCACTTTTTTTTTTTCCCCAAAAGCTGGCAGTTTGGGTAATTTAAAAATGTGCACTCTAGCTCAGTGGTTCTCAGCCTGGGATGATATTGCACCCCCACCCCCACTGCCCCACCTTCACTGGGAATATCTATCAAAGTCCAGAGGCATTTTTGGTTGTCACAGCTTTGAGGGGTGATACTGCGATCTGGTGGGTAGAGGCCAGCGATGATGTTAAATGTTCTACAGCACACAGGATGGCTCCCACAACAAAGAACTATATGGCCCAAAATATCAATAGTGTCTAGATTGAGAAACCCTGCTCTGGATATTTTCTTCGTTATTCATTTAATATGAGATCTGACAACTAAGTTCTTGAACTCATCCTGGGAAAAGTGCTACATACCTCATTGCTGAATATCAGCACGGTCACCTTTGAAGTACTCCCCTTGGGTAGCTATGCACCATCACCAGCGCCTAGTCCACCCTACAAAGCAATTTTGGAACTCTTTTTCAGGATTGGCCATCAGAGCTGTCATCGTATTATCTTTGATGTCCTGAATGACATCAAAATGTCTTCCTTTCAGTATTTCTTGTATCTTCAGGTAAAGAAGAAGTCATTGGGGGCCAGATCAGGAGAGCAGGGAGAGTGTTCCAATACAGTTATTTGTTTACTGGCTAAAAACTCCCTTACAGACAGTGCTCTGTGAGCTGGTGCGTTGTCGTGATGCAAGAGCCATGAATTGTTGGCGAAAGGTTCAGGTCGTTTCTGTCTAACTTTTTCATGCAGCCTTTTCAGCATTTCCAAATAGTAAACTTGGTTAACTGTTTGTCCAGTTGGTACAAATTCATAATGAATAATCCCTCTGATATCAAAAAAAGTTAGCAACATCATTGCAATAAGTTTGTGAACTTAATTGTCAGACCTCATATCTATCATGCATCAGGTGTTTTGTCATGACCTGTGGAAACAAATCTAAGACAGAATCCTTGACCTCAAGGATTTCACAATCCACTGGGAAGAAAGACCAAGGGCAGCACGTAGGTGTTGGGCCTCACACGTGCCAGGGTCTGTGCCAGGAGGCAGGGCTACAGCTGAGGCTAACACAGATAGAGCCCTAACCTCACCGAACTTACAGTTTCGGGAGGAATATGGATATCAAATAATCAGTGTTTCACATGAGAGGTGCAGCCTGCTGCAAGATTACTGACCTTGAGGATCAGAAAAGGTTGCCCTGAGGAACTGACTCTTGAAGAACGTTCTACAGGCTGAAGAGAGATTTCACAATGTTTGAGGAAGATATCCTAGCATGTGTGAAGGCGCATGGGATGAAGAAACTGAAGAAAAGGTGGAAAAAAGCATGAAGTTAAGCTGCTGAGTTTCGGCACGGGTCAGGTGCAGGCACTACTCTGCCGGCATAAAGTATTCCTTTCTTTTTTCTTTCTTTTTTTTTTTTTTTTTCAATTTCAAGTGTACAAAACAATGTAGTTAGACATTTACACCCCTCACAAGTGATAAACCCTCTCCCCCAATCTGCTATACATCTGACATCGTGTATAGCTGTTACAACTCCATTGATTATTTTCCCTGTGCTGTACTCCATGTCCTGTGACTATATATACAGAGGGTGCCAACAAAATATATACACGTTTTAAGAAAGGAAAAAAACTATTCAAATTATAATACTCAATATAAACCAACAACAAAAGATGAATACAAGTCACATTTGACTTCTACAATTACAAGAGGTGCTCAAAGTGGCTCCCATCAGCGTCCAGACACTTCTGATTATGGCGAACTACTGCTTGAGCAACATTGACCAAAGTGTCCACATGTATACAATTTTTTGGCACCCCCAGTATACATTTAATTATAATTGACATTCAGTATTATTTAGCTCAGCTTCAGGTGTACAGTGCAGTGGTCAGGCATCTACATCCATGAAGTGGTCTCCCTAGTAAGACATGTGCCCATCTGGCACCCTACATACTCTATAACATTGTTGATTATATTCCTCAAATTGCATTTCGTATCCCCATGACAATATCGTGACTACTAACTTGGGCTAATTTTGACTCATTTCAAAGAAGAAGTGATCTCAGAGCTAGGACTTGAAAGTTGGGTCCTGGCGAGGGAAACAGGTTAGTGGTGGCATGGCTTGCTGGAAGAACAGTTAGGGGTCTGGATTTCTTAGCAGGTAAGCCCATGGGTGAAAGGAATGGAATATGAATATCTGCATTAACTAGGTCCTCTGCTTCCTCATATTTTATTGTGTTCTGTCTAGGTATGTGAATGGTTTACAAATGACTTCTTCTTTCCTCACAATATATATGTATATGATTCCTAACAGACCGTTTTTTATAAGCTTTATGAACTTCAAGGCACATTTTATCCCAGGCCCAGGTAGACCTTGCCCCGGCAGGCATCTAAATTTGATTGATGAAATGGGATCTTGGCAAGACCTTTTCCAATCGCCTCTGCCTGGCCTTTCCTTTACTACCTTTTATTACTGATTGTACTTCCTCAGCTTCCAGCTCTATTTAAGTGAAAAGTCCCAATTCACACCACTTCATGCCTTTTCACCTTTACTCAATTCCCAGCTTTTCAGAGCCCAGTGGCTTTTTGATGGCTGGTGTTCCTACCACACTTTTGGCAAATCACTCTGCAGCTCCCACACACAGCCAGCTCTTCACATACAATAGCACGCATGAAATTCTGTTCACAGCACGGACGCTCACACATTCCAAACTCACTGAAGAGATAAGCCCTCCAATTAATGATCTCCCTGTGTAATTGCTTTCCCTTACTTACCCAATTTACTTTTGATCATGCTCTGTTACAAATTCCCTCACCTGCTTACACAGTGAGTTCCTTTCAAAGGGAACCAGTGGGGGCTGAAGGGACTGGGCTGCGTTGTTAGATACACAGAGAGATGGTTTGAAGTGGATTTTTGACCTGTCATCTTTCCGCTTAAGCCTCTCTAAGTGTTGTATCAGGACTACCTGATGCCTTCCTCACAGTTCTCACTGGTTTATGAATACAAGTTGTTTCCTTTTGTTCCTTTTACTCTCTTTCTCCTAAGACACTGTCTTTTTAGAAAATGGTTGAATATTAATCTCAATTTGAATGCCTCCTGCCTGTCCAAAGACCGTGGCAAGACTAATAAGTCTGATGGCTGATTTCCCCAGTAACAATGCAAACTAAGATGTCAACTATTATAACTTATTCATTTTCAAGGCACCTTGGGTTCTGTGTGTGGCACATAGTAGGAGTTCAGTAAATATTTGTAACATGGATGAATATTTAATAATGGCATTAAATGTAGCTTAAGGATTATTTTTTTAAAAAAAGACAGCAAAAGAGATGAAGATGGGGATAATAAAGAAGTATCTACAGAAAGCAAATGGGTTATAGACCACATCAGAAGCCAGAGGGTCTGATTTAAAAAGGCTGGTGTGTGCACCTGATTCTACAGTTTACAGGTATCCGGCTGACCTGACGATGGATGGTAGCAGAAGGCTCTTTAAACTCTTTGAGAACACTTGTATAAATGAAAAAGTCTGGTCCTAGAGTCAGAAAATCAGGTCTCAATGCTGGGACTTAAGTCCAGCATCACCATTTGCTAGTTGAAAATGACCTTCCCTGAGATTCCCACTTCCACAGCCCCTGCCTGTGCCATGGGAGATTGACAGGAAGAGGCAAATGAGAAAAGGCATAAGAAAATTCAAAATCTGCAAGAGCAGCTACAGTCACTGAACAAAATAGACTGGATGAGAGTTCATTTAAGATGCGATGGATGGATTTCAAAGACAAATTCAGAAGATAAGGAAACAGAGCAAAAGTTGATGATTCCTTTTCTATTATTTTTATTGTATCTGTGGTGTTCAGAGAAAAATGACTTTCGATGGTCTTAATGGGCTATGAAACTATTAGCATTGGAAAATAAATGGCGTGTCATATTGCTCTTGAGAAAATTTGTACCTGAGCCCACCTGCCACAGTCTGAACGGCATTATGTGCTCAGTGTCTGCAGGTTGGTAGGACATTCTCTCCACTAACAATTGCATGAGGCCTTTACAGAGTGAATCATATAAGTAAGAACATGCTTTTGGAATAAGAGGGTAAAGGGTCCTATTCTCACTGATTTTAATGGGTTGGGTTTTTCTTTGCATGAAAGTGTAATTATCTCTGAGCAACAACTCTCTCTTAAACACTGAACCAAGAAAGGTGCCTTTATTTCCTCTTTGTCAAACTGGCTGCTGGACAGTCACAAGGGGGAGCTGATAGATTATATAAATGAGTTGAGTTTTCTACAAAAATATATGCAACCGGGGCTGAAGGTCACATGGCAGCCACGTGGAATAATTTAGTCCAATCAATTCATTTCTCCTTAACCAATACTTTGCTGAAGGCTTTCAATTATCCAGGAACTGTACAGGAGGGAGAGGAATCCAAAGATGAGTAAATGGGGTCGTGGTCCTCCAGGGCAGGGCCTTCCCAAATCTGACCAATAAATTAGTGGAAGGTATAAGATAGAGTAGCCCCCAGGGGATAAGTTCCAAGCCCCCCAGTGGATGCCTGACACTGTTTTTTCCTATACGTACACACCTATGATAAAATTCAACTTATAAATTAGACACAGTAAGAGACTAACAATAATAACTAATAATAAAATAGAGCAATTATAACAATATACTAGAATAAAAGTTATGTGAATGTGGTCTCTCTCTCTCTCTCTCTCTCTCTCTCTCTCTCTTTCTCTCTCTCATCTTATTGGACTGGACATACAGCATGGATATGTTGGACAAAAGGATGATTTGTGTCCAGCCGGGACAGAGTGATGGTGCAAGATTTTATCACGCTACTCAGAACAGCGAGCAATGTAAAATTTATGAATTGTTTATTTCTGGAATTTTTCATTGAATATTTTCCGACCTCGGGTAACTGAAATGGCAGACAGTGAAACCGTGGAAAAGGGGTGATTACTGCATATTGTTTCACAACCCAAGACAAATCCTTCCTTGGCTTTCTTAACATTAAAGAGACAGTCTGAATTTTCAAGATCTAAACTAAGAGAGCTCAAAAAGGAGATCCTTGGAGAGTATCTGAAGCATAAAATGTATCTCACTTTCCACAGGTTTCTAAACTCACACTGAAGAGGTTCTTTCTCTCTTTCTATTATATGCCTATACATGGATCAGAGGAATCCACACACAAGCCTAAACATTCAAGACCATTCACCTAGATTTCTTTTTTTAACTTGTTGAGACAGCTATGTTCTTGAAGCTAGTCCCTGTATATCTTGATGACCAAAACCACCTTTCTCCACCCCATCCCATCCATCTATAGTCATCATTCTCTCTCTCTCTCTCTCTCTCTCTCTCTTTCCAGTGTCAACCACAGAAGATATAGAAGATGCAGAAGGTGGGGAAGGCTGCAGAAAGAATAAGGTATACGTTAATCAGAATACTTCTGAATCCTCCTGCTTCTGAGGCTGACCCCGGCAATGGCCTATAGTAAGTCCTTGAGTTGGGAGAAACTTCTCCTGTCCTGTGAATCTAAAAGCACTGTGTTTTCTTTCTCTCATAAGGCAAGTGTGCTCATACCTTCCATTACAGTGCTTTGTCTATCTGTTGTCTCTCCTTGAGTAGATTTTAAACTCTTTACAGCCTGGAGCATATTCTGGTTCATCTCTATGCTCTTCACGTCGCCACACACTGTATTATGTGCAAGGCGGCAGCCCATATATGGTTATTGCACAAAGTGAGAGAGGGAGGTAAATAATACAACAGCCTGAGAAAACTTCATCTTGGCAGTCGAGAAAGGTCCATACACGGAAGCATCTCTGAGGAGTCCCTGTGAACTAGAAGTCTACGTAGAAGCATTGCCACCTCCTCATGTCCACTGTTGTAACTGTGCTGCCATTTACTTTTACAGTGAAACATCTCATCACATGACCTCTGGAACTAATTTGGCCAAGTTTGCAATTCCAGATAACATTTCACTGAAGCTTCATTACTATACCAGTAACCTAATAAAAAAAGAAAAAAAATTAAGATCGACTGCAGAACTTGAAATCGTCTGTCACTTCAGATGAGCGATGCCATCATTAACCTTTGAGGTCACATTAGCTATTATCAAAGTGTCACATATCACTGTGTCAAGATTAAATTAGACAAACTATTACCTCATTATTATGCTAACAAATCTCAAGCTTATCTGAATTAGTACTGTACAGACTGGAGACTTCTTTAGCCGGTTTACTAATAGTGCACAGACTAAACTATTTAAATGTAATGTATGAGATCAATTTCCCAGCTGGATAAAAAAAATCATCCGAAGCTACTTTCAGTTACGGTGAAGTCATGAACAGATCTGGAACTAAATTACCAGTTGGCCTTCGATTTTAAGGCAACGTGTTGAAGAAAAGTTGATGCCTATTGATTTTATTCTGAAAACCTTTTACTTTAATGTCAGAATTTCTCAGATATAATAAGTTTATACTTTATCTAAAGAGAATACATGGCTTTGAAAGCATCAAAGTAAAAATAACTTGTGATATGAAAGAGCAGTGTCTTATTTTGAAAAGGTTATCATCCAATCAATACACTAAAATATAGTGTATAAGGAATAACAGACAGCTAGCTGGCTGGAGGTGTGGGTTAAATCCAGGTTTAGGTAATGGCTGGGAGAAGGCCAGGACTATATCTTGACTCAATCTAGTAAATTTTAAATCTTATAACAATGGCTCTAAAAGGGACGTTAGAGATCATCTAGTCAAACCTTTGCCATTTCATGAATGAGGAAAGAGGTTCAGAAGATTTAAGTGATTTGCTCGGAGTTACAGAGCTTAAAGCACCATCTGCAAGTATGACCACTGTTGTACACGGACTGCCAGAAACAAGAAACTGCACTGGAAGCCTCCTGACTTTGCTATCTCTAAAATGTATGGAGAAGCAGAATTTGTTAGAGTTGAGCAGTAGAGATGCTATGGTGTGAGAGATAAGGAAAAGTTTTGTGTTCCTATTAAATACGTTTAATAATACAATTTATTTCTATTAAGTCATAAGAATGTTCTTTCTATCAAAATTGAACTTACATGGAGAGACTTATTTTTAATAAATACCCAGCCAATCCACAACAATGAAAGCTGCACTTCTGATATATCTACAGATTGTTTATAACTGTATTTAATTTTAACCAAATAGGAATCTTTTGATTTTCTCCTCAATCATTTCTTATAAAATAATAAAGCAAATACAATAAAATTTAGAATGAAAGCTACATAATCAAATATATCTTTGTGAAATTGCCAAAGTAGAAGTATTGAGTGACAGCTAGTTGCACCATGAAATATTTTGAAATTTTCACCTGTGGTTTGTTATAGCAAGGTCGGAATTCATTACAGAAAAGCCAATGTACAGGTGTCAATCTCTAATGTACAAAAGGAATAATTGTTCAAGAGCTGAATGGATTGAAGATGAGAAAAACTCATGTTGTGGTAGAGAACACGCTAATACACTAAGCCAAATATTATTGAAATGTCTGAGTATGTGCTTACCAAGCAGCTCTGTGAACTTTTTCAGTGCCTATGACCCAGAAGGTGAAATAAATAGCAAAGGGAACAGAAAGGATTTTTACCTTTCTAGTCTTCTGGATGGTGTTCCTACCTGCACTGTCTGAAGAGACGCAAATCGCAATGCCCAAATTGTAAATCTGATATGAGCCTGAGGTCGCAGTAAAGTAGCCACCTGAGCCGCCATGACAGACAAGGTGAAAGGAAAGTGGGCAGAGTTCCTAATTTCCCATTAGCAAACCGAGCAGAGCAGTTTTGCCGTTTGTTTTACATATTGTAGTTCCAAGTAAAATTTTATTTGAAGACAACAATTCTATTGATCTCGACGAAATGCAGTGTTTCTCTGGATTTTTCATTTTCCACGTGGATGTTAATAATCATGGAGATACCTGAAATTTGCTAAACAGAGCAAGTTTGATCATGGGCATCTCAGAGGACTTTTTTTTAAAAAAAACAACTTATCTTGTGGTAATTACAAACTATGAACTCATGTTTCAACTCTGAGGTTAATAACTTTCTCATGTAAAATGGGGTGAAATATAGGATCTGAGAAGCATTCTTTTTTCATGATATGCTTTCATGCTCCATAGTAATTCACTTCCTGAACCAAACCACCTGCTGATTAGATTGATAAGAATAGAAGCTTTTTTTTTTCCCCTTCAAGGTAACGATGGAAAAAAATACATTTGGAACATAAAAAAGTCATTGATGAGCTGAGCCTTAAGGTACCATTTTCCATCACATGCTCATGTCCACATTCAGCTCCCTTTGCCTTCTCTGCTCTCCTCCTCCACCCACCATGCCTGTCCATCCCACCCATCACCAGTCCTTCCTTAATGTATTCTTCTACATAGAGGTTCTTAACATTCTTATGTATGTCATGGATTCATTTCGACTAGTGAAGCTTATTTATGCTATCTCAGAATAATGTTTTTGAAAACCATTATGCACACACACACACACACACACACACACACACACGAAGTCAGTTATTAAAATTTCTAAAAATAACAAAAGAAATATATGTCCTTTTTATAAACACACTGTATAAATAGCAAGATCTTTCAGGAAATCTAATTATTACCATAATTTTTAGTGATGAGTTAATGATATTTGGATGTGTGATAACTATTATGTGATAAGAAAATGCCATGACTTTTATTGGCCACAAAGTCATGGGTCTGTCAATACCAACGAGGTCTGTTGCTCTCATTCGTAGCTGATAGAATGCTAAAGGTCTATTAGATCCCAGAAAAAGTAAGAATGCATATTTTTCTAATCCAAACTACGGGACTACTGAATTAAACACCGAGGTTAGATGTCTGATTTTATTCAGGTGTCACCTTCTCAAAAAAAAGTGTTTGGGGAACCATTCTCCACAATCTATAATCACCATTTCTCAGTACTCTGAAGGCAACATATGTTTGCCTCAACCAGAGCACTTGGCCCAGTGTATTGCCATTTTTTCATTAACTTAATTTTATTAAGTATAGTGGTACCTCGGTTTTCTAACGTAATCCGTTCCGGAAGACTGTTTGAGTTCTGAAACGTTCGAAAACCGAGGCGCGGTTTCCCCATAGAAAGTAATGCAAAATGGATTAATCCATTCCAGACCTTTAAAATCAACCCCTAAAACTGCAAATTTAGCATGAATTTTACTATCTAATGATACCATATAGATCCATAAAATTTACTGCGTTCATAAACCGAAATGTTTGTCAACAGAGATGTTCGAAAACCAAGGTATTATTGTATTCAGTTTTTATACTTGTATATAATAAAAAACAAGTATGTTCTCATTTCAAGATTCAAACAACATGGATGGAGGCAAAAACCTTCAAATCGCCCATCCTAAATCCCATTCTCTGCTAAAGTAACAACTATTATCATTTCTGCTTGTATCCTTTCAGAGCTATATTTTAGGCATTTAGGCACACACACATATTTACATACATAAGTATATACTATATGTACGAGGTGTTGTGTGTATTTGAGAAGCCTTGAAAATTACCAAGAATAATATAACAAATGCCCATATCCCAAACATCCAGAACCAATAGCTATTAATTTAGTATTTGTTCAAGACTTTTTCAGGAAATGATGTATGACAAATAAAGGTAAAGCCTCCTTAAGCTCCAAGATGCCTCAAATTTTATTGCAGCCTTATTAATGGTGGCCAAGACATGGAAACAACCAAAATGTCCTTCGATAGATGAATGGATAAAGAAGTTGTGGTATATATACACAATGGTATACTATTCAGCAGTAAGAAAAGATGAAATAGGACCATTTGTGAAAACATGTATGGATCCTGAGATTATAATGCTAAGTGAAATAAGTCAGACAGAAGAAGCAGAGAACCGTATGATTTCACTGGTATGTGGTATATAAAGCTGAAAACAGCAAAGGAACAAGACAAATAAATGAAGAAACAAAAACTCACAGACACAGACAATAGTTTAGTGGTTACCAGAGGGTAAGGGGGGTGGGGGGTGGGAGATGAGGGTAAAGGGGATCAAATATATGGAAATGGAAGGAGAACTGACTCCGGGTGGTGAACACACAATGGGATTTATAGATGATGTAATACAGAATTGTACACCTGAAATCTATGTAACTTTACTAACAATTGTCACCCCAATAAACTTTAATTAAAAAAAAATTATTTCCCTGTGCACTAACTAAACCTCAAGAAGCAAAAACACATAATGAGTTTAGAACATTTTATATACTAATTATGTCCATTTATACTACATATATTATATATGTACTACATAAATGGTATATTTACTAATGCATTTACTATATCTGTCCATTATCATAAATGTACATATAGATGCACATAAAATATATAGTTTTATGTTCATAAAATATAATTTTGATGTATGTTTAATTTTCATGAGTTATATTACATTGTATATACAATATTGTATCATGTTTCTTTTTTCACTCAGTTCTGATGTTTTGTACACCTACCACATTTCCATTGAAGATCTAGTTTATTTGTATTAAGAGCATTATTTGGTGTCCTAGATGAGTATACATTTTATTCAATCATCCACCTACTGATGAATTTTCTTGCTAGTTTAAACATCATACCTACTATAGGTGATGCTGCAGTAAGAGCCCTCCTAGGTAACTCTGTGCAAATGTGGGAAGTTTTCCCTTTGCCGAATTAGAATATATGAGTTTGGATATGTTTATTTCCAATTTTATCAGAATATGTCAAGTCACTTTCAAAATGTGTCTACTTAAATTCTCAGAAGGTGAGGATGATACTCCTATTTCCCCAAATGTTTGTTACTGTCAGATGATTTTTTTAATTTCATGACATTATTGATATATCATTGAAGTAAATAGCACATATTTGAATAGTTCAATTTGAATGGTTTTGACATTTGTATATGCAAAAGAAACCAACCACAGAATCAAGATAATGAACATTTCTATCATCATCAAAATTTCCTTGTGCCCATATGCAATACATTCTCCATTCCACCTGTCTCCAGGAAACAGTTGACCTACTTTCTGAAAATATAAATTAGTTTATATGATCTAGAATTTACATCCATGGACCCATGGAGTGTAAACTCTCTCTTGCTTTGCTTCTTTTACTCAGTGTAATGATTTTGAGATTCATGTTCCATGTATCAATCATTCATTCATTCCTTGTATAGGTTAATTATCCAGTTACCTCTTCGTGGACATTTGAGTTGTTTCCCATTTGGGGCCTTTACAAATAAAGCTGCTAGAAACATTCAAGTATAAGTCATTATGCATACATATGTGTGTTTTTTTTTTGTCTTTCTCATTGTGAAAAACTGGGAAAAGAATGGCTGAGTCACAAGGCAGGTGTATATTTAATGTTTTAAGAACTCTAATTCAAAAAAATTTATGCACTCCTATGTTTATTGCAGCACTATACACAATAGCCAAGACATGGAAACAACCGAAATGCCCATCGGTAGATGACTGGATTAAGAAACTGTGGTACATTTATACAATGGAGTATTACGCAGCCATAAAGAAGAAAAATTCTTACCATTTGCAACAACATGGATGGACCTAGAGAACATTATGTTAAGTGAAATAAGTCAGACAAAGACAAATACCATATGATCTCACTTATATGTGGAATCTAAAGAAGAGAATAAGTGAATGAACTAATCAGAAACAGTTTTGGAGACAAAGAGGAAAAACTGAGGGTTGCTAAATGGGAGAGGGGGTGGGGATAAGGAGGAAGGTGAGGGGATTAGAAAGCACAGTCAGTAACCACAAGACGGCCATGAGGTTACGAAAGTTAATTCGGGGAATGTAATAAATAATATTGTAAAGATTTTGTAGGGTATCTGATGGACACTTGTCTCATTAGGGAGACCACCTCAGGGATGATGTAGATGCCTGATCACTGCACTGTACACCTGAAGCTGAAGCTGAACAATAATGAATGTCAACTACATTTATATATATATATATATATATATATATATATATATATATATATATATATATATGTATATATACACACACACATATACACATATATATTCATAATATATATTCATAATATATATATGTGTGTGTGTGTATATATATATATATATATATATATATATATATATGTATATGCTTACAAGAAGCGGAGTACAGCATTAGGAATAGAGACAGTGGAAATGTAATGGCTGTGTGCAACGTCAGAGGGATAGTGGATGGGGGGAGGGGGGTCCACACAGTGTGAGGGATAGAAATGATAAACATCTAAGTATTACTTTGTTTTGTGCACCTTGAAACTAATAATAATAATAATAAAAGAATCAGTCAAACTATTTGCAAAGCAGTGGTAACATTTTATATTTTCCTACAGCAGTTTATGAAAGTTCTAGTTACTCCAAATCCTTGCCAGTACTTGGCATGCTCGTGATTTTTCATTTCAGCAAATCTAAAATGAAATGGATGTGTATCTTACCGTGATTTAATTTGTATTTCCCTGATAATTAATGATATTGAGTATCTTTTCATATGATTATTTACCATTTCAATATATTTTTTTGTGAAGTGTTCAAATCTTTTGCCCAATTCATATTGGATGGTTTATCTTATTGAGTTGAAAGCATTTTTCATAGATTCTGGGAATAAGTCCTTTGTCTCATATATGTGTTGTAAATATTTTCTACCAGTGTATAGTTTTCATTTTCATCTTTTCAATGAAGTATTTCAATGGCTTTTTTAAAATTTATTTTAGTGAGACCCAATTAATTATTTTCTCTTCTTTATTATGCTTCATGCTTTTCGTAGTCTATTTAAGATATCTTTGCCTATGTTGGGGTAGCAAAGATTTTCCCCTTTTTTTTTATTTTAGATGTTTTATTCTTTTAGATTTACCATTAGGTCTATGAATCATTTATAATTCAGTTATATTAAGGTCTTTGTTTATTCTGCCTATTCTAATTAAGTTGCATTTCACTATTTTTTAGAATCAGTTTGTCAATTTATAAAAGAAAAAGTAGGTGCTGAAACTTTGACTGTCATTTATTGACCATTTATATATCTTTTTTAAATTGTCATCTTAATAATGAACATTCCAACTCATACATTTGAAACCTATGAATTCTATAGAATCCATAGATGTATACATTTACTCAGGTCTTTCATTTCATTATTATTATTATTATTATTATTATTATTATTATTATTATTTTTAGTTTTCAGTGTGGAGGATTTGTTTTGTTAGATATATTCTTAAGTATTTTGTGGTTTTGGTGTCATTGTTAAAGGATTTTTTTAAATTTGAATTTCCAATTGTTTGCTTCTAGTATATACAAATACACTTTATATTTTATATTAACCTTGTATCTGAAACATTGCTAAATTTAATTTTTTGTCTTAGTAGTCATTTGTTAACTTCCCTGGGATTTTCTGCAAATCCCTGCAACTAGAGAGTTTAGCTTCTTCCTTTCCAATCTTTGCACTCTCTCTGTCTTTTTCTTGCCTTATTGCTATGCCTAGCACCTCCAGTACAACGTTGAATAGTCATGGCAATAGTGGGCCTCCTTGTCTTGTTTCCTATCCCAAGGGGAAGCAATTAAGTCTTTCACTAGCACATACAATATTGGATGTGAAATTTTCATAGATTCCCTTCATCACTGAAAAAGTTTCACACTGTCCTTAATTTGCTAATACCTTTTATTTTGAATAAGTATTCAATTTTATCAAATGATTTTTATGCAGCAATGGAAATAATCATATTGAATTTTCAGATTTTAATCATATTATTAAAAATTTGTCATCCATTTTTTGTTAATATGTTGAGTTATATTGATTGATTTTCAAAGTATAAACCAATCTTACATACTTACATATCTGGGATAATCCTTATTTGTTCATGATGTAGTGTTTTTTGTATTGTCAGATGGTAGTGTTTTTCGTATTGTCAGATTTGGTGTGTTAACATGTTTCTAAGAAATTAGCATGTATGTTGATAAGGGATATTGTTTTTCTTCTTTTTTTTTTTTTTTTTTTTTTTTTTTTCTTTTTTTGTATTTGAGCTGCATTGGCCTCCAAAAATGATTTGGGTACTGATCTCTCCTCTACATTCTGAAAATATGTGTGTAAAATTGGTGTTATTTCTTCATTGTATGTTTGATAAATTTTACTACTGGAGCATCTGGGCCTGAAGATTTACCTTTGAGAATTTTTTTAATAACAAACCTGATTTATTTAATAGCTATAGTAACATTCAAATTTTAAAATCTATTTTAATACATGTATTTTCAATAATTTTTATGTATCATCCAAATTGTCAAATTTGTTCACATAAATTTATGAATAGTATTTTCTTATTATCCTCTTAATAGCTATGTTCTGAGATAATTGCTTCTTTTTCTTTCCCGGTATTTGTGATGTGTTTCTCCTCCCCATCCCCGCCCCCACCACCTCTCTCTGTCTCTCTTTTAATCAGTCTAACTGGAGGTTAACAAATTTTTTGATCCTTTAAATAACTACATGTTAGCTTTATAAATTTTCACCATTCTTTGTCTGCTTTATGTTTCTTTGATTTCTCCTCTTTATTTTTGTTTTTCTTCTACTTTACTTGGGTAAACTCTTTTTCCAGGCTTTTAAGGTGAAATTTATGTCTTTAATTTTATATCTTCCTTCTTTTTTAATATAAGCACTTAAAAGTAGGTATAAATTTCCCTCTAAGCACTACTTTACTTTCAACCCCTAAATCTTGACATGTTGCATTTTTTCATTGTCATTGATATAAAAATATTTAAATGTTATATTATATGTTCTCTGCCAATCTCTCTGACGTTATCTGTACCTTTCAGTAACTTTTTCATTCCTCTCTGATGATATTGGCCTATTTTCTGTTGTTGAACATGTCTCAAGAACACCACTCCCATTTTAGTGTTTTTGCAATAATTGCGCCCTTCCCTTCCACTCGAAATCCTCTGCCCCCAGATCTCTGCATTGCTGGATTTTTATTTTCACCTCCCTGCAAAACTCTTTCCTCTCCTGTCAAACTAATTACACAATCTCTGTCACGTCATCCACTTTCATTTCTATCACGGCATTTACTACTTGATAAAATCATGGTTGTTTATTGATGTGTTGATTTAATATCTGTTTTCCCAATTAGAATGCTTTGTCTGTTAAAGGATTAACCTTACATATTTTGTTCACTGGCGTATCCACACAACATCAGATAGTAGGGGCTCAATAAATATTTGCTAGGTGTATTATCTTATTTAATCTTCCCAATAACTCTATAGGTTAGCCACCGTCATTTTCTTATTTTTTAAAGATGAGCAATATGATGTTTGTGGAAGCTAAATAGCAGCTTTAAAAAGATTCACAGTCAAGTTTTGAATGTTTGTTTGTGTAGCTCCAAAGCTTGAATTCTTACCCCTGGGGCGATGGGGCCTAGGATAACTTCCAGATATTTTGCTTGCACCCCTTAATAGATGACCAGAAAAACCAGAGTGGGTGCTGTTTGATGGGAGAAAAAAAATATTAGTATTAAAACGTTCCATTTCAGATGCTTGTGGAATATGTAGTTGCACAACAGAAATAGAGTTGGATGGCAACATATTTAAAATGCCATCATTTGCAGAATACCATGTGAGCATGAATGAGAAAGTCCAGACACTAGCATAGTAAACAAGTGTCAACACATTACAAAACAGCTTCCTCTAAACATTGTAATAACTGAGCTACAGTAGTTACAAATCAAAGTAACTTATTTCCAAATGGTTTAATACAGGAAAAGTGCAGACAAATGCTTCCATTTGGATTTTTTTTTTCCCTATGGTTAGGAGGTAGAGCATGTGTAAAGAACACATCATAGTTTGAGCAGAGCAATTCTCCAGAGCTTAGACTCCATGGTGAAAAAAGAAAGCAATCTCTTCCTTTTAAAATTACGTTTCCACTTAGTGTTTCGATAAAAAGATATTTTCTTAATTTTTATTTCCTTGAGTGATCCACATGTTAGGAGAAAATAAACACTCACTCTAAAAATAAGTTATTTAATTACCTTATATTTGCCTTTGAGATTTAGTTTCCTAAACTTTCTCAGTTCTTTAATGCCATATGTAATTTGTGTTGCAGAAAGAGAGGCTTTTGCAGTTTTGTAACTACTGCTTTGAGACTGAGGAAAGTTAAAAAGAAGGGCTGTCATTTACTAGAGGTGAGTTTGGTTAGAGTCAAAACTTTTGACCCTTTCACTAATAGGTACAAAGGAAATTGAAAGTCAGATAACAGTTACTCCAGAGAAGTAAAACTAACATGGAATTAAATTATGGCCGGAGGCACAGGCTGAGGCAGCCTGTGGAGCAGGCCAAGCAAGGCTCCTGTAAAAGGATACAATAGGTTTGATCCCAACTCAGTCACTCTCTGGCCCTGGGTGAGGCGCTTCTCTCTGACTTAACTCCCTCACTGTTTGCAAATTGCATGCTCCCCATAAGGTATCACTAAGTGCCTCTGGTAAGCAAAAATAAGTGGAATCAAAGTGAACATTTCTCTGGTGAGACGATCAAGGAGAGATGTAGGTATATTTTAATGTACATTCATCCATAATGAGAATGCCAGTGCCCTTTGTGACAGAAGATTTGTACCTTGGATCAAGGTCAGATGGGGGAGGGGCATGCAATGGAGGTTTTGCTAATCTGCCCTCAAACAAGTTCCATGATTTTAATGACACTTTTGTATACCCACCGTCTCCCTTGCCCCTCTCTCATGGTGTTGAACTTACCTGGTAAAATTCCAGCTCTCTAGCTATGCCTCACCTGTACTTATGCATCTAAATTTGGTTAGATGAAACCATGCTAAGTAGACTCACTTTAAATGTCTGAACTCTAACTTCACACAGGCCATTATGGATGTCCAGAAATTCTAGTACAAATTTATGCCCTTCACTGTTCTCCGAGATAACTATTTTACAACTTCTCTCTCCTCAAATTTCCAACACCTCCTCTACCATCTTCATTCTCAGCTTATGGTTTAGGATCCATTTCACTGACAAAATGGAAGCAATCAGAAAGAAAATCCACATGCTCTGATCAAAATATCTGTAACAAAATTACTTTTACATCTATAGAGTCCTTCATTCCACTTAGGGTGGATGTCCTGTCCATGAACCTTAACGGTGGTGCACTAGAATCCATCTTTTCTCACCTACTCAAGGTCAAGTTCCTTCCAACGTTTTGAAAGCATTTAAATGCCTTTTATTCTTTATTAGATCATGCTCATCAGCATATAAATATGCTCTAATAACTCTCAAATTAAAAGACAACAGGGGATTCTCCTCTAACTCTATAACCCCTTCCAGTGTCTATCACCTTTATAGAAAATCTCCTCAAAAAAAAAAAAAAAAAGAAAGAAAGGCATCTGTATGTATGTCCCCGAACCATATTCTCTCATTCTCTCTTGAACCCAATCTTACCAAGTTCTCAACTCATCATTCTACTGAAACTGTTCTTTTCAATTACTAGCCCACATCGTACTTCACCAACTAGCTCTGTGTGACACAGTTAATCAACTTCTTCTTGAAACTCATTCATTCACTTAATTTCAGGGATATCACTCTCACTTGCTTCTCTTTCCACGTCATGGGCCACGTTTCAATCTCCTTTGTTAGTTTCTCCACATATTCTGATCTCCAGCCAATGGAAAGGCTTGGGTGCCAAGCCGCAGAATTCCCTTCTATCTACACTCACTCCCTACATGATCTCCTCCAAACCCTAGTTTTAAATATCATCTCCAGTCTGACAACTTCCAAATATTTATCTTTGGTCCAAGCCTAGGACACTAGACTCATAAACACAACCACCTACTAGGCAGCTTCACTTGGATGATTAATATTGACGTTGAACCTAAAGTGAGAACCCCACAGACTTGCTTCCTTTGAAGTCTTCTCCATCTCATTAAATGACAATCCAAGCTTTCTAGTTGCTCAGACCAAATCATTCCCAAATCCTCTATTTTGCTTATACTCCAACACCAAGGAAAATATCTTCTGAAAATATACAGAATCAAACCACTTTTCAATATCATTGTCATTACACCCTTGTTTAAGCCACTGTCTTATCTCACCTGGATTCTTTCCGTACTCTCCTAATTTATCTCTCTGCTACAGCCTTTCCCTACTAAGGTCTATTCTTACCCAAAGTTACAGTGAGTATATCACTTTTCTTTTCAAATTTTCTTTCCAAACACTCCATCTCACTCAAAATAAAAGCCAGCATATTGACAATAGCCTAGAAGGCACCACATGATCTGGGCTCCATTAGATCTGTTACATCGTGTCTTATATTTCCGTCCATTTGCTCAGTATGCTCATTTTTAACTGGTCTTTTCCTTCTCCTAGAGTGCTCCAGATGCAATCCTATCCCATTTTTCCACTTTCTCTTCCTTCTGCTTGGAACATTCTTTCAAGACAGAGGGGAGTGTGTTTGGCAAAATCTTCCTTTTAAACAATTTGCATCTTACCCCTAGGAAGAAAGTTATTTATTCTTTTGGTACCTGGCAATCTTTGATTCAATTCTAGACGTGGGTAAAAAGTAGTGTGATGATCCTGGTGTGCTTAAATCTAAAGAAGCCCACAGATTGATAAATAAGCCCTTGTTGAAATTTTGCACCTATGCTCTGTAATATTCTTATTAGTAACTCCAGTTCCTAGTGTATTGGCATGCAAAAAAATAAAAATAAAAAGTAAATGAAGGCTCTACCTACTTTATGCAATGTGAAATTCATACATTAATAGTTCATAGTAATCTCAAGGAAATTGCAATCTGGTGGAGAAAGGAAACATATAGTCACTGCAGGGCTATGTCTAAATACTAAAAGTATGCAGGAGACATAAATTATATATAACAGTGTGGGGCAGGTGGTGGTCATGGTGTATTCCTGTTGATTGTGGGATTAAGACGAGTGGGAAGGACTCTGAGAAGCAGAAACAGACAGGAGGACAGTTTGAAAAAAGACCAGAGACTAGGAAGTGTCTAGCAGAACATGCAACCTCAGATTCCTGAGATTCTGCTTTCATAAGATAAAGGAGGCTTTCAGATTCTAAGACATCTCACTCTTCAATCCACACACATAGCTCCAGAGATGGATGGATTTCAATTAATATCAAGGTTTGTAAAATTGATTCTTGGATCTCGCTTGCTCTAGAAGCAACTAGAAAGCAACCACAATTCTGAAGTCCCTCAAGTTTGAAGGGACTGTATCCGTAGGGATTGCAATAATACAACCCCAGCACACACACCCATAGACAGAGACACACAGGTACGTAGCTCTAGCAAGAGGCCTTTCCCCTTGATTTGAGACATACTTGTGTTCTGTAGTCTTAGAAATTCCCGCAATGATTTCTCCAATGATTTCAGTTAAATTTGTTCTACAACTTGCACTACTATATTTTAATTTTTAAAATATAATTTAAGCTGGCACAGAATAAAATTAACTATTTAATTTTTCATATACTGTTTTAATTATTCTATAATAACACCAGATTGGTGTATTCACTGCCACAATCAAAATACAAAACAGTTCTTCCATGCCAAAAATTCCCTTCTGCTGTCCCTTTGCCAAGAAACTGAACCTTCACATCTAACCCCTGGCTACCATGATCCTGTTTTCTATCCCTGTCCACTTGCTTTTTAAGAGAATGCTGTATAAATGGAATCATAGAGTGAGTCTTCAGCCTTTTGATACTGGCTTCTTGTCCTTGGCAAAATGCCCCTGAGGTCATCCATATTGTTGCATGTATCAAGCATTTGCCCCTTTTATTGTGGCATACTATTCTATTGTATAGATATACCAGTTTGTGTATCAATTTACTGGTTGAAAGACATGTTAATCAGAGGACAAACTTCCAGCTTTAATATGAATAAGTTCTGGGGACCTAATGCACGTGATTATAGTTTATAACACTGTATTATATACTTGAAAGTTAAGAGAGTAGATCTTAAAAGTTCTCACTATAAAAAAGATATGGTAATTACATGATGTGATACAAACTAACACTAGGGTAGGAATCATTTCGCAACATATAAGTGTATCAAATCAACACCTTGTATACCTTAAACTTACACAATGTTGTATGTGAATTATATCTCAATAAAGCCGGGGGGGAAAGGGGCATATGGGTTGTTTCCAGGAATTAAAGCTGCTATAAACAGTTGTACACAGGTTTTGGGGTACACGTATTTCCTTTTGTTTGGGGTAAATACTACATGCTGGGCCAGAGAAATAAGTATATGTTTTAACTTTATAAGAAATATCCAAATTCTTTTCCAGAGTGGCTAAGAATTTGAGCTGTTCCACATCCTGGCCAGCAATTGGTATTGTTTGTGTGTTTGTTTGTTTTCTCATTAGGCCACTCTAGTACTTGGTAGGAGTATCTCAATATTTTAATTTGCAGTTTAATTTGATGTTGAATATCTTTCCATATGCTTATTTTCCATCAGTATATCTTGGTGAAGAGTCAGTCCAAATCCTTCCCCAAATTTATCACTTGACTTATTGTTGAAATTTAAGAAAGCTTTATAGATTTTGGATGCAAGTCTTTTGTTGTATATGAAATTTGCAAATACTTTCTCCTACTGTGTAGCTTGTCCTTTCATTTTTCTTAATGAAATGTTTTCCAGAACAAGAGTTTTGAATTTTAAACAAGTGCAAATAATCAATTTTTGTAATGAATCATGCTTTTGCTATAATACCTAAGAACTCTGCCTAACCCAAGGTCACAAAAGATTTCCTCTTATGTTTTATTCTAAAAGTCTTAAACTTTTACATTTTACATTTAGATCCATGACCCTTCCTGAGTTCATAGGTATAAAGAGAGAGGTATAGGTTGATTTTATTTTTTTTTTCTTTTTGCAAATGAATGACCAATTGTTTTGACACCATTTTGTGAAAAGTCTGTTCTTTCTCTATTCAATAATTTTTGCACCACTGTCAAAAATCAATTGGCCATATTTATGTGGAACTATTTTTGGCCTTTCTATTCTGTTCCATTGATCTATGTGTCAGTTCATTCATTTTTATCAACTTTATCTTCAGTACTTATAATAAGACTGGGAGCACATTATAATAGATAACAGAACCGTTTTACTTATAACAGTGGATCTCTTGGTATTTAAATGCCATCTTACTGTTATCTTAACCTGGTTACATAAGTCATCAAAGACATAAAAAGTCTTTAATCTCTATACAGGTCATTATATACAAATATAGCTTTCAAGGAAGATAAATATTAACATTAAAATTGCTGGAATATGTGCCTGATATCTAATTCTAAATATAGTACTTAAATATTGCAAGAATTTTGGATAATGAATCAAGCAGGGTGAAAATAGATGGAGTATTCTGAGCCATCTATACCATCTTTTCTTAAGTCATTAACCAAAATATAAGATTTCTCTCCTTTAATCTCTTCTTTGCTAAACCAATCCCAAACCATTAGTAATTATTTTAAGTTTTATGGGGTGGTTAAATTATTAGTGTATTGAATAACTAACTTATAATTTGTTTTGCAGGGGGCCTCTCTAGACTCTTGTAGCATAACCTAGAACAGTAGCCTTTGAGATATATAGAAAGACAAAATGATAAAACCTTGTTTCTATTTGCAAATATCATCCCCTAGTTTATAGTTTAGAACTTCCTTGCTACTTTAAGACATAGGTGATCTCAGATGTAGGAGACAGCTCTAGAACTGGAAATGGCAGGGACAAAACAACTAATTTTTAAGTAGTTTAAAATGACACTAACCTATATCTGGCATCTGCCTCCTATCCCAGAATTTTGGTTTCAGACCCTTCACTGTGATGCCAGGAACTGTTCTAAGCCATTAACATGTATATGCTCATTTAATCATTATAACGTCCATAGGAGGTAGGTGTGACATTAACACTGCCTTCTCATAGATGAGCCAAATGAAACAGAGAAAGTTTAAGTAACATGACCAAGACTAAACTGCAAAAAAGTAGTAGAGACAAAATCTAAATTCAAATAATCTGTTTCCAGAGTCTGTTCTTACCCAATTTTTACAGCTGCTAGACAAGAGTAAGGAGGAAATATAATCATGAATCAGTGAATTCATCACCCAAATGGTATATTATGTACCTGATAAAATTATATGATGCAGGCATTTGAAGTTTAAGTTGCTATACCACAAGGCATAATAGAAAGTAAAATGCAATAAGGAGGATTTTACATTATGTATAAAATATTGTATATATAGGCAACCATATCTAATTTAAAACTATTTTATGCTCTTGAATATTATTTCCCTTCTTTCTGCTTATCTAAACCCTCCTCATCCTTTAAGATTTCCCTTCCTTTGAAATTTGAAAGCTGATTGTTCTTCTCATATCCTAAGAAACACTAGCATAAGATAATTGAAGCATAAACATCAAGGCCAAATACAGAATACTTATGGAATAAAAGTTCAGGGATAAATTTGTGGGGGGGTTAAATGGAAAATATAGAAATAATATCTGACCTGAATCATGTTTAAGGATGGTGGACAAGGCAATTAGAAAATTATAGTTAGGTCAACGGGATAGTGTCCAAATAGTGTCCAAATAACCTAATATCAAATGAGTCAAGAAACTGGTAGATAAATTGCCATCTAGGAGATCTGTTTCTGGTATAGTAGGCCCTGGGCACTTGATCAGACATCAGAGACAAGATTTGCCTGCCTGAGAGGGAGAAGAGAGAGAGAGAGAAGAAGGTTAGTATAAACCAATGTCTTCTCTATTTCTTTGAAACAGGTATAAAAAGAGAGGGGCATGTGAAGCCTGTATCTGTGTGACAACATAATCGAACATTTTCACTGAGGCTCAAGGTTAGTTTGTTCACTGCTTTTCCTTTCTTCAGAGAGAGAAATAGAAACTCTGTCATGACCAAACTCGCCCATTCCATAAACACATGTTTCCACGGTCAATGAGGAAAGATATAATGGGATATTTTCTTTGAAAGCTGAAGTCCATACATTTAGAAATATATATTTTACCAGTGTGGAGTCATTCTGAAATAAATTAAATAGTGTCCATAAGATGACTATAAAATTGAAGCCTAGAGCCAGATAGAAAAATCTGAAAACAATAAAGAACCCAGTGAGACAGTAAAATCACAGGCTGAATCAAATAAAGGGGTGAAGGGAATTATTAGCTACAACCTTGGTTGTAAATATTAAGTACTGGTGATAAATGAAAGACATCTAGAAGAGATATACTATGATGCATTACATTGCAAAATTAATTCCAGCCAGAAGGTGTAGGAATGGAGTCACCTGTTTACATAGTAGCCAGAACTCAGCTATAAGAAGGGGCTACGTACACTCAACTATGGCTCAACTAGACCTATGTAGCTCCTCGAACTCCGTGATACAATTTTATAATACATTTAGACCATAGCAAAGAATATCAGTGTGCAGTAATAAAAATCTCCTATACACCTTTTATAAAAAGACAAAGAAACCAGCAGATAAAATGCACAAAAGGCATAAACAAATGGTTCACAGAATTAAAAATTTAAAGGAATACACACACACACACACACACACACACACACACATATACATATATATGTTTATGTATAAGATATATAAAATTAAAATACAATAAAATGTTGTTTCACCTACAGTATTAAAAACGAGACAAAGATATAATATCCATGTGATGCCTTTTTTAACATTGTTATTGATATCTATGGTGAGAGAATGCTACTTACGTATATTATTTCTGCATTGTCTATTTTCCCTTGTATCTCCTGTAGTTTATTTTTATGTGAGTCATTGCTGTGTTATTGGACGTATGCACATTCGTAACTCATATCTTTATTATTAAATATGGTTTTGTCATTATAAAATGTTCTTATTTGTCTCTCTTCATGTTTCTTGGCCTCAATTCAACTTTATCAGATATAGAAATCATGACTCATCTTTTTTATTTTTAATTCGCAACTGCCCAGTATATCTTTGTCCACTATTTTATTTTAAGCATATCAGAACCTTTTTGTTTTAGATGCATTTCTTGTATACAGCACACTGTATGGCTTTCTTTGCTGACTGTGATGGATTATATGCTGTCACGTCAGCATCATCCTTACCTCACTCCTCTGCAGAGCATTTCCCAGAATCCCCTTGTCTGTATGATTCGAGAAAAAAGATTGCCAATAAGAGGAACTTGCATGAATTTAAAAGATCAAAATGAAAGAGATGACATTATTCTCTTGAGACAGTTGTAACCAGACATATGGGCACAGAAGAAATTCTTTACAACTTTTAAGAATTACTGGCTTCTCCACTACAGCTGAAGATATTTGGTGGGGAATTCTCAGATTTCCAAGAATTGCATTAGCTTCCAGTTTTGAGAATTACCCACTTTGGTGTTTCAGGTTGAGACTTCAGTGTTGACTTCTGGCTTATAGGAGATCCTCTGACTTTCAGAAGTAGCTTCTCGGATGTCTGCCCCTCCAACTTCTCAAATGGAATTTAAGCTCCTCATTCTCCATTAAAAACAATTATATAGGAATATATAGAGTGACTTCTGTCTTTCCTAATTAAACCTTGACTATTTGGCCTTTTGAGTTCTGTAATATTTTCCATATTATATTTACCTTTAAATGTCACTTTACTTCAATCTCTCTCTCTCTCTCTTTCTCTCCCTCTCCCTCTCTCGCTTTTCTTCCATATTTAGGCAAATCTGTATTTTTTGTAATAGTTATACATTTATATCAATTTCTTTACATAATACTCTTAATTTTTTTTTTTTCATTTTTGGATAATGTCTATTTGTTTTCTACTATAAGCAGGTTTGTTAGGTAGAAGCTCATCTTTTTCTTTTCTTCTTCCTCCTACTACTTAATTTGAGGTTATCTATTTTAACTCCCAGTTTCTATCCATAAGGCAATCAGTAAACTCATTCTGCTTTCCTTCTTCTCTTCATATTCTCCCTACACTTATTTTAGTTCTGACGATAAAATTATATTCAATGCTTACTTTAAATACGTGTGACAGTGTCTTTTTAGACTTTTCTGTTATCTTAAGATCCTTCATTAGTATATTCCTTATGAAGGACTCGTGCAAAAATATTAACTGACATTATGCATGTTAATAGGGTGTCCATGTTCTGTAAACTTGTCTACATTTAAACATCAATTTGGTTAGATATACAATTGTTGGCTTACATTTCCTTTCTTACATTTTCTTCTGGCATAAAATGTTAATTTCATAAATTTTGATAAAAATCTGATATTCTTTTTCTTATAAATGACTTCATGTTTTTGGAATGCCTACGGAATTTTTGTTTCCCTGAAGTTTTTAATTGTGCCTGAAATTAGCTTTCTAGTCAATTTTCACAGGGTTGTAGTATGTGCTTCAATATGTAGTTTTGTCTTTTTTATTCCAAGAAAATTTACTTGAATTTTATTTACTGGTATTTGTTCTACTCCATTTGTTTGCTATTCCTCTTCTGCAATTGTTTCATTATATGTATGTTGCATCATTACCTATTTTAATATTGTTCTCACAAAACGTTTTTTCTCTTTAAATTTTCTTTCCTTTTTTCTTCTCTTTTTGTCTTTCCATTACCTATGTCCCTTCTGACATTATCTGTAGCCTTAATTCTTGCTAAAAACTTTACTTCTGAAATTTTCTTTTTCTTTCATTTCTAACTATTGTATGACTTCTGTTAGTTCTTTACTCATATTCTCATTTGTTGAATCAACCATTACCAAGATTGTCTAATTCTTCTGTTGTTTCCTTAATTCCTTTTTGGCTGTTTTGAAATAATAGCTTTATAGATTTTATCTCTTTTTGTTCATGACCTTCTGGAATAACTGAAACATCTATAGATATGTTACTTTGCTCATTTTATTCTTTTGTTATAGTGACTTAATACAGGGTTCTATTGCAATATATTTCAATTGCTAATTTCTAAGTGAAAAATATTTTCCTGGCCTCTTAGAAGGGTAGAGTATGTTTAAAAGGCAGTTAACTACATGACTGTACAGCAATATTCTCTATTGTTACCACATACGATCCAAACATTGCATTTTCTGAGATGTGCTGGTTGCATTTTCTTTGCAGACTTTTATATGGACTCTATCCATTCTTTGTACCTTCAATCAATCTTTGGCTCATTGTAGCTTCGACTCACAGCAATTTTACCTAAGTCCAGTGCTTTATTCCAAAGTGAGTTCCATTTTATTAATTGCAAGGATTCTTAGTAATTAGGCCACATCAACATTGTCTTAAATTCTGTTGGTCACCATTAATTTCATTACAATTTTAAGCCTCTATAAATATCCTCCAAGTTGGACTGTTCAAGATTTGCCCATCAAGTTTACTACAACAAACGGGGCAATTTCTGGGTTTTTCGACGCATGGGCCATTTATTCCCTGCTTCTCCTTTCTCTTGCAGAGTTGTTGAAACCCTATTGCTCTTATAGCTATTTTTTCTTTGACCTACACCTATGGGAATAGTTGGTCATGTAATTTTTTTGTAGATGTTGTTTGTGATGCTTCTGATATGTTATCTTAGTGGCTATTCCCATTTATGGGAGGGGGTTCTAGGCTACCCAAAAATTACATCATCAACTACCAAGTTAACAGTATATTTATTGTTGTAAGTACTACCACACACAAAATTTAATGAAAAGTGAAAGAAAATATGTCCATTAGAAAAATAATTTTCAAATGCTGTTTATCTCTAAGATAAGTTTAGAGCAACCAATCCAAATTTTATATTTGTATATTTTTTAGTAGCACACACATTGTGATCAAGAGGTTAGTTTTGCTAAATTGTTTTTTTTTAAATACTTGATAATTGTGAAGTATAGGTAAATCCAGCTTAAAATTTTAATGTATTTATTATTTATAAATTCATTCAAGGTTTTGAGACTTATTCTGAAGTTTATCTAACACTAGGATGAACAGACTATTAGCTCCTTTCTCTTCTGAATTTCCAATATTTCATTAAAATATCTTTCCTCGTCCACTTAAGAAGATGCAAACACATATAATTTGTGTGAAAGACCATAAACGAATCCCATCTCTCTCTGCAGGGGACCAATTTTTATGTTATGTAAAGTTTTCAAGCTTGATATTAATAATGAATGTTAAAAATAATATTTAAATTTCAATTAATCTATAGCACTAATAATGTGGATTCTAACATGGACTAAAATATTAAGCTGCGCTACTTAAGAAACAAGACTATCAACTCAAAGAACAAATGCTTAAACAATAGTTTAATGTGTACTACTCTCTGTATAAGCCAATAAGCATTAAGTAGAAAGCATTTTTCCAAAAAGTAGGATTGAAAATATAACCTGGAATGTACTCATTTTTAAACTTCAATTTTATAAATCTCAAGTCTCCTCCCTATTCACAATCGAGGGTCATTTATCTCTAAGATAACGTACGTGATTTAAGTCAGCTGTGCTATGATTATATACACTGTGGCTGAATTACAGATCCAAGGTTATCTTTTAATCGTTTGAAATGCTTTTATATTCAGAGAACACAGTTGGAAGCAGATTATGTTGAATTCTAGGAAAGGACTAGTTTATTCTCTTCCTGGTACTTAATGAAAAGCAAGGTGACTCAAATTTCAGTTTGAGTACTGTAAACCAAAACATGCAAACCCCATATATCTTGGCTTTCAAAGATCTTTGTTGGAAGAATTGTAGTGTTTAAATTTGGAAAGCCTGCTGAGGTTTTCCTATCTAGCATAAGTGATCAATTTTGGCATTTTTCCCAGGAAAATGCTGTCCATAGGATTTGATGAAGAAGTTTCATATTGAGCTATTTCCCAAACAATTAGAGAAGTCATATTTCCATTCTAGACCAGAGAGGCACAGAGAAAGAACAAGGAAAAAAAAATTAACTGTGTTTTGGACAATCAGGATAAAATCAGGAAATGTAAATTGAACAGGATCTCATCAATCTGAACCACAAAAATTTACTCAGGCCAAAATTCCATTTCTCTAACCAGAAACATGTACAGTATCTTTGAAAGATCCCCCAGAATCCCAGAGCACATCTTTTCCCAGCTCAACCAGCTTCCCTAAAGATATTTTTTAAATTAACAACAAAATGATTATTATAAATGGATTGAAAATAAATAAGAAACTTTATTTAAAATCAGAAACATATTAGGCATCACCACATAAGATATAATCCATGAGCACAATAATAAAAAGTTTTAAAAAATGAGTGACATTAAGTCAGAGACTTGCAGCTGTAAAAATTCCTGCCTCAGTACAGCATTCACTTCCTTTCCGTGTTCATGGAAAATGTCAAATATAGGGGAGCTGATTAGAATGCATGTTGCTCTGAAACATAGACTACGACAGTCTTTATGTTCCCAGTAAAACAATTTGATATTACAAACCTAACCGTCAATGTTAGACTAATTTCAATAAGCAGTTTTGACAAATTCCCAAAATCTCAAGGTAACTTTAACATCATCTTACCCTACTTTGCCCCATTTTACTGGTGTGGAAAAGACATAATTTCTTCCAGCTTATACAACTAAGTGCTAGAGCCCCAACCAGCATATTAGCATACCAGTTTTCACATTGACATTACATATCTTGAAAACAGTAGCACTAAAGAGTTTCAACAAATATCTATGTCCTATTTACTCCTCTGAGCCCGTCCTGTATTTCCAGCATCTTCACGAATGAAACCCAGGCCCTCATAGTCAACATTTTTCGAAATCAAATTCATTTTTCTTTTCTCCCAAATGAAATTCTCTTCTATATTACCTTTTCTAGTGAACGACAACACCATTCAGCCAATTTTCCAGTGGAACACCATAGAGTTTCTCCTCGTCATTCTCTTTTCCTTTGTCTCATGTGATAATTTGTCCCCAACTCCTGTCCCTCCTGTCACCCAAGTTTCTCATCAGTCTATTAGCCCTTTCTTGAAATCCACAGCTGCTCTTGAGTTCCAGCCATTATTATTTCTCAACTTCTAATTGAAAATAACCTCCTAATTGAATTCTAATCTCTATTTCCTCTTTAACCAATCATCCATTGAGCCATGAAAGTTTTATTTCTAAAATGGATGACATTATGTCATTCCTTAGTCTGGAATTCTCTATAGAGGCATCTCCTTACTACTTGTCTACGAATTCCTCATTCTTTATTCAGTGATCCTGAAGAGGACATTAGGTTTCATATGAAACTAGCCTATTACGTAGTGAGACCATTCTGTTATTTCCCCAAAGCTCTTCTATAAAAATTATAACATTTTATTTTAATAAAATAAATTACAATGTGTGTACTGTGTTTCCCCAAAAATAAGACCTAGTCGGACAATCAGCTCTAATGCATCTTTTGGAGCAAAAATTAATATAAAACCCAGTCTTATTTTACTATAAGACCGGGTCTTATATAATATAATATGATACTATATGATATGATATGATATCATATCATATATAATACCAGGTCTTATATTAATTTTTGCTCCAAAAAACGCATTAGAGCTGATTGTCCAGCTAGGTCTTATTTTGGGGGAAACACGGTATTAAACACTATCAGGGAGTTAGAAACACAAATAAATTGACTTTCCTAACTGCTGACTCTTGTGTCATTAATATGTTGGTATTTGTTTACTTGTATTTTTGTGTTATTTTATTTTTTACATATTTTAATCATCCTGGAAATTATCTCCAAACCCAAATACAAAGTGTTTGTATATCTATTCTTGATTTTCAAACTGATACATTATTGCCTTCCTAATATAAAATATGATGGTTATGATTCAATTACCTTCTGCTGTGTTTTCCATATATCCCGTTCTACCCAAATTATGCCAAATCTTATTTTCAGCTTCTTGATTTATTATCTACATAGATTTGCATATTTACTTAAATTTTGTTTTATAACCTATCAACTTAAGACATTATTTTTCTGATTTTTCATGATGTAAGCTAATACAATGCTCCCTTTTCTCCTATATTTTATTCACCATTATTTTTTCCATAAATGTTTTTGACATTTATTTGTTTTTATTTCTGTAAACTTAGTTCAATTAACAAATATTTATTGAACACATACTACACAACACAAGGATAATAGCATTTCATCATTTTTCAAGTTGCTGCTAAATATCCTGTAATTCATAGGACAGCACCCCCATACTAAAGAATTATCTGACCCAAAATTTCAATAGTGACAAGATTGAGAAAAACTGTACCAAGGTCATCTAACTTCTACATCAGTGTATTTGTTACAGTGAATAAATTGTATTCTTTAATGGCTTTTCTTAAACCTTTTTGACTTTCTGTTCTATTTTAGTTCATTTATTTTCTAAGTTAATTGCACAATTAACAGCTGGGTTTTTAAATTCTACTCAAGTTTTGCATGATGTTTTTTGAATCCCATGTCTTCCTCTTTCCTATATTTTGTCTTAAATTTGCTGGAGCACATTCTAGAAAATCACTTTAAGAGGTGAGTGGCAAACTTTATGAATCTATAAATATCTAAATATGTGTCTATGCTGCTATTAAATACAAACCTTCAAGACCAGCAGTTTTTCTGAAAGAAAGGGTATATTGAGTTGTTTGCTAGCCAAAAAAAGGATCGGGCCCTGAGTCACCACCAGCAGCAGGGCTAGATGGAGAAGACAAAAAGGTCTCCTGTCCTGGGTTTGAAGGGGCTCTTTTATGTGAGTTTGGAGAAGAAAGATGTACGAGGTCTAACAATTAAGTTCATGAACTTGTTAAAGCAATGTTGCTAACCTTCTTGTGTGTTTCTCCAGGGCCCAGGGCCCATCAACTCCAAGTCATTGTCCTTCAATCTAGTTATGGAGGGCACAGCTCAGTAGCAAGTCCACTCACCATTTTCAATCTTAGATACAGGGGTACAGCCCACCATCCCATGTGGGAATTGAACCAGCAACCTTGTTGTTGAGAGCTTGCACTCTAATCAACTGCGCAATCTGGCTGCCCTTCTGGCAACTCAAGAGGCAGATCATTGTCTTCAATCTAGTTGTGGAGGGCGCAGCTCACTGGCCCATGTGGGAATTGAACCAGCAATCCTGTTGTTTAGAGCTCACGCTCTAACCAACTGAGCCATCAGGCCACCCGCTAAACTTTTTTGATATCAGAGGTATTATTCATTATGAATTTGTACCAAATGGACAAACAGTTAACCAAGTTTACTATTTGGACGTGCTGAAAAGGCTGCATGGAAAAGTTAGTGACCTGAACTTTTCACCAACAATTCATGGCTTTTGCATCATGACAATGCACCGGCTCACACAGCACTGTCTGGGAGGGAGTCTTTAGCCAGTAAACAAATAACTGTTTTGGAACAGTCTCCCTAGTCACCTGACCTGGCCCCCAATGACTTCTTCCTTTACCCGAAGATAAAGGAAAACATTTTGATGACATGCAGGACGTCAAGGGTCATATGATGACAGGTCTGATGGCCATTCCAGAAAAAGAGTTCCAAAATTGCTTTGAAGGGTGGACTAGGCGCTGGCATCAGTGCATAGCTTCCCAAGGGGAGTTCTTTGAAGGTGACCATAGTGATATTCAGCAATGAGGTATGTAGCACTTTTTCTAGGATGAGTTCGCAAACTTAATTGTCTGACCTTGTAAGTTGTTTTGAAAGAATTTACATTGGCTATAGATAAAGAAGGCAGGAAGAGGTGAATCAAAGAAAGTTCTGGGATAGGTGCATAGTCTACATGGAAGTAGTATTTGCTGCTTTTGGCTTGGTTGGGGACAATAGTCCTGAAAATTCATGGGTAAACAAGATGCATTGGTGTCTGGTGATGGGCTGATAAGAGCTGAAATAACCACGTGGAAGTTGATTTAAGTTTCAACATACATTCTGGAATGTGTACAGTCTTTTGTTGGTTTCAGTCAGAGGCTCTGTTAACTAAATAACCTCCCTTGTCTCTCTCTCCCATTCTCTGGCCCGTTGTATTTTAATTTAGGACATCTCAGGAACTTTCACTTGTCACTGCACTTGCCCTTGACATTTTGGCATGGAAGAGCCTTTTGGTTTGGAACTAATAATAACATTTTTTTGTTTCCACTGTCACATTCAGTTTTGCTGACAAGAAGTCAGATGCCAATCTAATTCTCATTTGTTTGTAAGTGACCAGCTTGTTTTGTCTCTGGATAATTTTGGAATCTTTCTAAGATCTTTCGTGTTCTGACATTTCCTGAGGGATGTACCTAAATGGGTGTTTCACCTTCCTCCTGCTCAGTCACTTCCATGGACTCTTTCGTGCTGATAATTCACATCATACATTAGCTCTAGGATTTTGTTTACTCCAATTCTTCCCCATCATGTTTTAATATCTTAAGACAATCTATTCAACTCCTATTAGAAATTAAATATTGAAGCTTATGGGCTCTGGAGCCAGGACATCTGGATTTGAATTCGAATTGTGCCCCTTATTACCTGATTTACTTTATGTCTGTGTGCCTCCGTTCTTCGATCGGTAAACTGGAGACCACAACAATACCTATTTCGTGAGGTAATCGTAAGGACTATGGTGGCATGCATTAAAGAAATTAGAAGGGTATCTGGCATACATCAACTTTTAAATGTTTTCTAACATTATTTATATATTTTTAGTACACCGTACTGTCTCCATAGGTCAATGGATATAGCAGGGGTGCCAAAACTATGGTTACACATTTTAAGATAACATCTCTTAAAATGTGTGTACATTTTTTTGACACCCTCTGTATTCCTGTCCCTCACAAAATGACAATTACATGACGTTTCTCCCAGATGAGATCAGATCACACCTACCAGAAATAATGTACACATGATTTACTTGTAAGTTCTGTGTTTCTGTAAATGTCAAACTGCCGTTATGGTCATAGATCCGTTTTCATTAGATCCACAGATCCGTTTTCATCATTTCTCCTTTGCAAAACTATTTCAAGGGATTGTGAAAAGGAAGTTTTGGTGGCTGAATCTCTCCATTGATAGATGCAGATGAGCTACCAGTTGTTACATACATGCATGTACATACACAAAGAACAAAGACACATGCAATAATTCAACAAACCTCAAAATACCATCCCTTCTACATCAAATCCAGCAAGAAAAATTCCAATTGAACATTCCCTTTCCCTGTTTGACACTCATTTTTCAGAATGCCCCCATTTGAGGAAAGAGCATAATAGTCTTTGCATCACGACTTAAGTTCCCATCTTATCTCTGTCATGCACTACCTGAAAAATCCTAAGTAGGTACCTCCCAGGATTTCTCTTTCTCTGTAGTTTACAAAATGAGTTTAACCTAAATGGCATAGACGGGGCATGGAGTACATATCTGCACATGGTATATAGTAAATATACAAGCTTACTCTCTTCTTTTCTAAACCCAATTTCATAAACATTAACTTATTAGAGAAGAGAGGTGAGTGGAGTGATCACAGAATATAGTTTCACCTACAGATAAACTTACCAAATTTGGTTCGGAACTAGTAATTCATTAACGAGTATGACATAATCACATATTTTACATCTCTCTCTTTATATTCGTATGTCATTTTATCCCACACTATTCAACATTTTTTTCATGTTTCATTTTGCTGAATTTTAAATGCTCATGATTGGCAAGACATATGAAATGTTTAGATTCTCATGTCTACATTTCTATCACATTTTACCCGTCAGGAATATTTATTTTTTCACAGAATCATGGTATTGAAAACATAGGTTTCCTCTTAAAAGAACTGCTTATTGCTTTTCCTCAATGGGAATTCTTGATATTTTGGCACAAAATTATGGAAAAAAAATAAAATATAGTTGGATGATTTCCAGGGGGAGAAATATTTGACAAGCTTGTTCTGTTAATAGTAATTAACTTAGAATGCAAATTTCAAGATCACTCTCTATATAATAAAATCTCTTTGGCTCACCTCACAGTATTAAATGATTATAATTTTAATGGAAAATTTCTGGCAAAATAGTCACATTGGCTTGTATAATGTCCCAAGGAAGGACTTTAATACCACCAAAGGGAGAAGGTTAAAGTCCATTGAAAAGTGCCCTTCATTTTCCTGGAATGGTGCCTAGCTCTTGGAAAGCAATTTACAAAAGGCCTTTCTTTCTACTATAATCTTTTTCTTCCTTCCTGATGACTCTTTTATTTTAATGCTTATAGAGAGAGCCAGAGAGCCACTTAATGCAATGTTCTGGTGCATTAGGCAGTGTCCAGGAATGAGTGAAAAGATCTAAGATGTGGAGAATGTGAAGATTGGAAAGGACATGAAAAAAATGACCCAGCCTCATTGCCAGTATCATTTATTAATAGCAGCTGCAAAGATCAGTCACTTTTGCACAGGGAGGCATCGACCACATCTTTTGTTCAGACCATTCCACTCTAAGTAGCCAGGCGATAAGCAGGGTGTTCTCACTCTAGCCCCTCCATCTTTCTCTTTAACCTGTTCCCAGTGATCAGAGCCATCCCAAGAATTATAAAGATAAAATTCCTTAGCTGCCTTCTCTGAAAACTGCCAAATTCCAGATTTGTCATTTGTTCAACTAATATTTTATTTAAAGGGAAAAGGACAGAAAAAAATGTATAATTTTAGTTATGCACCACAGCGGTATATTCGATTCCTATTGCCATTGTAACAAATTACCACAAATGCAGTGGCTTAAAACAACACAGATTTATTCTCATAGTTCTGGAGCCTAACAGCAGGGTGTTGGCAGTGTTGTGTTCCATCTGAAGGCTTCAGGAGGAGAATCTGTTTCCTTGTGTTTTCCACCTTCTAGAGAATGTCTGCATTTCTTGATTCATGACCCCTTCCCCCCCATCTTAAAATGCATCACGACAGCCTCTATTTACATCATCCTCTAGTCTTCTGTGGTCACATCTCTCTCTGCCCTCCCCTATTAGAAAAACTTGTGATGACATTGGACCCACCCAAATAACCTACGATAATCTCCATATTTCAAAATTCTTCATCACAACTGCAAGGTCCATTTTGCCACATAAGACAACATAGGTTCAGGGAATTAGGACGTAGACATCTTTGGGAAAACATTATTTAGCCTACCACAAGTATAATGAAATATTTAGATTCCATGAGTCATTCAGACAAGTTTCAAAGATCACATGTTTGCCAGATTGTCAGATCTGTTATGAGAACTATGACACTATGTACGGGATCTTCCTATAAAAAAACAAAAAAAAAAACAAAAAAAGAAACCAACAACAACAAAAAAACACTACTAATCGAAACTATTAAGCAAGCTGAGTACAAAATCATTCAAGAATTTCAGAATGGAAATAGTAACGTCAAAATAAAATAAAAATGCTCATATCTGAAATGTAAATATTTTAATATATTTCACATAATTATCATTTCAAAAGTTTCATTTTGTTGTTTAAGAAAGGAGCTTTTACATAAGGGCTAGGCTATTTTTAATAACTGATATATCATATTAGATGTTAAACAAGTTATAAGGATTCCATATAGAAAATTTAGATATTTTATAATTACTTGAGAGTATCAAGATCCCTTTTGAGGAAATAAAAGCTTAGGTGGCTCTGGGATCCTACTTACAAATGTTTGGAAGCTCAAATGACTATAACCAGTTACCGATATGTATTTTTTAAATGTATTAAACTTGAAGCCAAAATCAGATATTGCGATTGAGCTGAAAATTTCTGATTTGCAGGAGAGTGCTATGTTTAAGGACATTGAAATTAATTTTCTAGATGAACTTGAGATTTATAGGTCAAGGGACAGATTTCATATTGAATAAATTACCTAAAGCGTGTTTCTCTCTTGGTTTGCAGAAACTACTATGCTAAGTAAAGATTTAAATAAATTACATCATAAAATGATAATGATGCTGATAATAGTATTACTAGCTGGCATTTTACACACACACAAACACACACACACACACACACAGATCCATGGATTGTTTGTTTTTTCAAATCTCCACATTCAATACTGTACTTGGATATGGAAATAATACCACAGATAAATGCAACTCAGAGATATCGCACATAAAATTGCATTGTAAATGCCAGAAGGCCAGGGTAACCAGCATTACACAGTCTTTTCATCTCAGACCTATTTTGAAATAAAAATCATTGTAATCTGCTTCCAGAAATCACCTGAGATTGATACACAGCAGTGTCATGAACCTCAAGATAGGAAGGGACCTTAGCAAATCAACATATTTGTTGAAAGATTTAAACACCAAAAAGATACAGGTTCAAGTATAACTTCTACTCTTATTAGCTGTGAACTCAAAAAAATCAGTCACTTGTCTGAGAGTCCAATTCTCCATCTATAAGAATGAGGTAATAATACAGGTATCCTTTGGTTTCACAGAATTGATGTGAAGAGTTTGTAAGTCTTTTCTGTCGTAGAATGCCGCACATAAGCAACAATCGAAACTATCTACTGAGCAATGGTAGCATGACAAATAATATTCTCCAAATTACAAAGAACTCAACAAAGTAGATCTGTCATTTTACTTAGAACAAAAAAAACTGGATCAGAGAAGTAGAGCTGATGGCCCAGAGTTACAAGAAGAACAGCAAACTTCGATTTTAAGCAAAGCCTACGCAGCCTGTTCTATCCGCTGTGACCAGTTGTCTCTCAATAAAATAGAATACAATTTTATGATTTAATCCAAAACTTTCCCCTATAAATAAAATGTAAATCCAGGACAGGGAAAGTATCAGTTTGAGTCAATCTGGTTTCTAGAGGCAGAATTTGGTGATCAAATTCAGCTTGAAAGGTGCTCCTTTTTCTCTAACATGATGATGACCTTGAACATCCTGTTGTGATCAAGAGTTTCATGAAAACAGTTAAAATATTATTTTTATAAGGTAGTATGGTTATTGTAATTTAAAAATTAATATAGTTCATATATTGTAATTTTTAAAAATTAAGATCAGGGTTCTCAACTCCGACCAAAACTCCACTTCATACCTCTTCTAAGGTCAAAACCACAATTTCTGCGCGAGTTTTATAACTTGACAATGGGTAGAAAAGAGGGAAGCACATTAGTTACTCCTTATATTCTTAGTTCAAAAATCATACATTCAGAGATGTAGAGTAACTTAGACATTCAATTGGAAACAAAGGTAACTCTTTTTGTTTTTACTAGTCTCTGTGTCTCAACTAAGAATAACACCTAGAAAAGTTGAGTTCATCTTACTCATCCATTTAATAATTCACACAGAACCCTCAGCATGCTCTATCACTATGCCACATAGAAACTGGGCTTACCCCTTGTTTCAAGCCACTGGTAGCCAATAAAAGCAAGTCTAGGTGATCGTTTCCACAGTCTGATTGATACAACAAGTTGCACACATAAGTTACCTAACATGCTATTATCATGTATGTGGTTTCCAGCTACACAGGTCTCCTACTCCTATAGGTTTTGCTATTTTCAAAATGGATATCTTGCTCTACCTCATTCACACTTAACCACACCTGGAGCATTAATACTTTCTATTGAGCCCCAGTCTCTTCTTACTCTCTCACTGCACCTATGATCTAAAGAAAAAGTCAACAGGGAAAAAAAGGTTGCAGTTGAAGATGCAGATATCACCCAGAATATCTTTTTCAGCTCATGGCAAACACTAAGTATGAAAAAAGAATTGCAGAGATTTTCTGGATGAGATGAGCCTCTGAGTGATTTGCTCTGCATGGAAATTTATTGTACCCAATCTGTCAACAAAAGTGACAAATTAATGCAGCTGGGAAAACTTGCTTCTGTCTCTACTGACAATATATTATAGAGGCCAGGCATTGATTCATTCATCTGTATTTCAAAGTTTCAAGCATACAGTTTATTATAAGGAACTGTATTACTCTATATGCATATTGGTATATATGCAAATATATAAACATATATACAAAATAGATGGATAGATAATAGATAAATAGACATAAAATTTAATTATCTTTAAAGCAATTCCATTTCATCTTAAGGCCCTTCTAGCAATATTTTGCTTAGGGAAAGGGAACTACCAGAGTATTAAAAGACATGTTGCCTTTTTAGTCCTAGAATTCAATAGCTTGCTCCCCTCTGAGAGATACCGTAATTTCACTTCCAAAAAGTCAGGTGACTGAAGGTAGCCTTGTCCAAAGTCCCTTCAATGTACTTATGAAGCCAGGTATGGTAGTATTTATTATCAGAAGAAAATATGTTGGGGAAACTGTGTATTTAATCACTTTAATTTGGATGTTATATGGTAACATTAACCAAATAGTCCAGATTGTAATGAGCGTCCTAAGATAACTGATTTCTAATCATTGAGTGCATTTATTAACACTGGTTGTTTCAAACCATCAAAATTTAGACAAAAGTCCACCACCTACAAATCTCTTTTGGAAACAATAAATTCTATATGTTCTTATTTCTTCTTTATTGCTATATTCCTAAACTTTCAACAAATTTTAAGCAAGGAAGAAAATGATTTTCTTTTAGATAGGGGCTAAATTAACAAAATAATTCATTCCAGGTGTGCGTGTATGGGGTTGGGCTGTGTCTAGATTAGAAACTAGATTTCAAGCTTTGCATGATGGCAAAGCATCCTCTCTGATCAGTTACATTTGTTCTGTATAGAGCAGTTCCACCAATCTACCACATCAAGTAACAAGGTACAAATTGTGAAAAATTATTGAGTCCGTTTTGAACAGTTTGGAGATTATGAACAAGATTAACTAGAACTATCAGGGTTTGAACTTTTGAAGTTCATGGTTCCTTGTCACTTTATACAAGCTATCTTTGGTAGAACCTACAGCATCCAATTTCCCTCCTCGAAAATATATCACATTTTTGCATTTAAAAAATTTTGCAATATCAAAAAAACCAAATCTACTTATAAAACAAAATATGAAGCAGAAAACATTTGATTGTTTGAAAAAAAATTAAATTAGTTGCAAAATTGAACTTCTCAACTAAAAAGCAACAATGTCTATGTCAAAATTTTAACTGTTAGCAGGTAGTTTGTAGCAAAGATGACTAAATAATGAGGCAAATTTGAAATTGTGTGTGGTTCTCTGTTGAGACTGTTATTACTTGTCTCCAACACAGACAGTTAACTGCTCACCTTTCTGAAATCAGGGGGAAGGCATACATAACCTTTTAAAGGTAATGAAATTCCATCTAGGTCAAATGAACATAACCAAACTCAAGAATAAATACTTTAAAATTGTGATTTTTAAAGAAGTTTTTGTAAGCTAGTAGATCAAATTTGGAGTCAAACATTAAAATATAAATGACTATCTTGGGCTGTATTGGAAGCAAAATAAGGAGCCAGGTTCAGCTCCTGGATCTCTACCTGGCATCAGGGTCAGGTAGACTGAGCTTGGTGCTTTCGCATGGCTTCCTGGGACAATACACCGACTGGTTCCTCCCTCTACCTGCTCCCTCATCCTGCAGCAAGCTAGCCCAGGCTTATCCACATGCCCATTTCCAAAGACATATGAATGGAAACTGCCAGACCTCTTGTGGCCTTAGCTTGGAACTGTCACAATGTCACATCTGCCACATCCTCCTGATCAATGGTGAGACCAGACACAAGGCGTGGATAAATTGAACCCATTGCCTAATGGGAAGAATTACAAAAGTATGATGGTCATTTTTGCAATTTACCACAAAGATATATAGCTTTCGTTTCATCCTAGGGATTTCTACCTTGTGGGTGGGATGGGGAAAGTAGTCTTTCATTGAAGCAGGTAGAATCTTCTTATGACTTTGATGGGCCCTAGCTACATTTTCCTGTTGACCCCTTACTCCATTAAACACACACACACACACACACACACACACACACACACACACATATATTCTATTTACTGCATTTGTATAAATATCGAGATTATATTCTTTAGTGAAAGTGTAGTAAAAATTTTCATGGGCCCTAGGCGTTGTGTGGAATGTGCCTTTTTGATAAGTCAATGCTTATTGCAAGGGACAGAAAGAAGAGGCTTTCTAATCAAATCATCTTCATATATATTTACTTATCTACTTTCTATCTCTGTGGATTTGTCTTTTCTGATATTTTATATGAATGGAACCATATAATAAGTGGCATTTGTATCTGGTTTCTTTCATTTAGCAAAACACTTTCAAGGATTATTCATGTTATATAGCATGCATTGTCACTTCATTCACTTTTATGGCCAAATAATATCCCATTGTTTGGATATACAGCATTTTGTTTATCCAGTCACCAGGTGGTGAGCATTTAGATTAGTTTCTCTATTCTAAATCATGTTTCTATGAACATTCATGTAAAATTTTTTGTGTAGACATGTTTTCATAGACACACACACACACACACACACACACCTTGGAATGAAATTACTAAACATATGGTAACATTATATTTCACTGCTTGAGTAATTGCCGAACTGTTGTCCAAAGTAGCTGCACCATTTTATATCCCATGCGCAGTTCATGTGAGTTCTGATTTCTCCACGTCTTTACCAAGGCTTGTTATTATGTGACTTTTTGAATACAGCTATCCTAGTGGATAAACAGTGGTATCTCATTGTGGTTTTGATTTGCATTTTCATGATGACTAACAATGCCTAGCCTCTTTTTATGTGCTTACTGCCATTTGTATATCTTCTTTGGAGAAATATCTACTTAAGTCCTCTGCTCATTTTTAATTGGGTTATTTGTATTTTTATAGATAAGTTGTAAAATATTTTTAAATAGATATTTTATATGAGAGTTCCTTATCAAATATATGATCTACAAATATTTTCTCCTATATATAGGCTGTCTTTTCATTTTCATGGTTGTGTCCTTGGAAGTACAAAAGTATTTTAAATTTTAATTGAGTCCAATTTATCTATTTTTTACTTTTGTTGTAACATATTTTTTAAAATGTTACCTAATTCAAGGTCATAAAGATTTACTCCCATGTTTTCTTCTAAGAGTTTCAAAGTTTTAGCTTCTACATTTAGGTCCTGATTCATTTTGTGTTAATTTTTGTATATGGTATGAGGTGGGAGTCCAATTTAATTCTTTTGCATGTAATTATCCAGTTGTACCAGAACCATTTGTTGAAAAACACTATTCTTTCTTCCACTGAATTGTCTTGACTACTATGCTACTATGTCAAAATCAATTGACCATAAATGTAAGTGTTTATTTCTGGACTTTCAATTCTATTCCATTTATCTGTGTGTCTATCCTTATGCCAATATCACATTGTATTGATTACTGTAATTTTATAATAGATTTTGAAATCGGGAAGTGTTAGTTCATTGACTTTGTTTTTTTTTACACAATTATTCTAGGTCTCTTGTATTTCCACATGAATTTTAGAACAACTGATCAATTTCTGCAGAAAAAGGCAACTAGGATTTTGATATACAATATCTTGAATCTGTACATTAATTTGGGGCATATTGCCACCTTAACAATATTAACTCTTTCAATCCATGAACACAATTTCCACTTATTTAGGTCATTTTAAATTTCTTTCAATTATGTTTTATACTTTTCAATGTACAATTTTTGTACGTCTTTTGTTAAATTTATTATATATATACACACACATATATATATGTGTGTGTATATATATACATATATACACACATATGTGTATACATACACACACACACACACACACACACACACACAAACAACTGTAAATGGGATTGTTTTCCTAATTTTCTCATGGAGTTTTAACTGTTTTCTTACTCCTAGCTGCTATCTAGAATCAATTATAACATCCAGACAATTCACAAGTACCTAATAAATACTAACAAATTTTATACACAATGAAATTTTCAGGCCATCATTGAGAAAACAGATTAAAAAAAGTATTATCCTTGTCTTCTAGTGTGAAATAATAAGAAAAAAAATTATATATATATATATATATATATATATATATATATATATATATATATTTATATTCTCCAAACACCCTTGTAATTCCCTTAATGATAATAACACTAGGAACATTTTTTGTTCTAATATTTGGACTTTGACCCTAGTTCCTCATACAAGGCTCCTAAAGCCCTTGGAATTTCCTGAGTGATGGCAGTGTCTTCTGTACTCATGAGGCAACTCTTGCTTGGTTCCTGGATGGCTTCAGGATGGCAGCTGGTCATTGAAATGACCAAGCCATTATTAGAAGTTAAAAACTTCCTATCTTACCCCCCACACTCTAGGAAGGAGAGAAGGACTGGAGATTGTGTTAAAGATTGGTCATACCTCCATAATGAAGCCTCAAGAAAATCCAAAAAAGTACAGCGTTCAGAGAGTTTCATACCAGGAAAATGGAGCACCCCAACCCCATGGGGACAGGGGCTCCTGAGCTATGGATACTTCTGGACCCCACACTATGTATCTTTTCATCTGATTGTTCATCTGTATCATTTGTTATATCCTTTATACTAAACCAGTAAATGTAAGTGTTTCCCTGAGTTCTGTTGGTCATCCTAGTAAATTACTGAACCCAAGGAGGGGTTCATGAGAACCCCAATTTACAGTCAGTCAGAAGTACAGATGACAGACAACCTGGGACTTAGAATCGGAGTCTGAATTGGGGGAAATCTTGTGGGTCTGAGCACTTAGCTCGTGGGATTTGATGGCGACTCCATGTAGATGGTGTCAGAATTGAATTGAATTATAAGACACCCAACTCATGTCCCAGAGTATGAGTTGATATGTAGAAAACCCATACCTCTGGTGTCAGAAGTTTTGTGTGTGAGTAAAGGAGAAACACAGGAGTGTTTTTCCAAACTCTTCTATGAACTTATAAAAAAACATTTTCCATTGTAAAACACTCATGTTGAATGGCAGAGGCCCTGCTGTATAATAAATGTTTCTGAGTAGTAAGTAGATGAATGACAGAATGATTGCAATTATGATAATGATGTCTGTTTTAATGAAAAAAATAAATGGACAGCCTCAGTCTACCGATTAATCCTACCTTCTACTTCTGGTGTAGTCTCACTCTACATTCCAGGAATTCCAGACTGTTTACATCTCCTAGACTGTCCCATTTCACTCACGGGCTACTGTATATCAAAAAATATACCTAGACCAATTTTCTGTCTCCAGCCCTAACTTCTTTATCTTTGCCAAACTCTTCCTTACCCCCCTAGTCTCAGCTCAGTGTAACTGTCACTTCCTTTTAGAGGCCTTTTCAAAACTTTCAACTTTGGGTTAGGGTCCTCTGTTGTTCTCCCACAGTAGCTCCCAATCTCGGCGTATCCCATAGGCTGCGAGCTCCCTGAGGTCATGGAACTGTGTACCTTCATTGTTCAGAACAAAGGCTGGCACATAGAAAGCATTAAAAAAAAAAAATAATGACCTCAAAAATAATTAAACACAAATGAATAAAATTATCCAGAAGCAGTTGCCGTCCATGTCTTTAGGACATTGGATTTAATCAACATTTCCACCTCCTGGTCCTCAATTTTCCTGTTTCTTTGTTCTCCCATTTCATTTTCACGTTTTTCTTACTGACCCTTCTACCTCCTATTTTAATTTTTTATTGCCATGTGTCTCTTGTCAAACATGGTCCTTGTTTAAAGCATCTTGAAATATTCCCCATAACGTTTAAACAGTCATAAAACTATTTAAGTGACACATAATACCATATGAAACTCCTCTAAAGAGGGATGAAAATCATGTTCCCAGAACCCGCTCCCCATTCCCACCCCACCAAAAAACCTATTGGGGTTGAAATAATGTCACACATCTAGAAAAAAACAATTTTGGACTCACAGGATGTAGTAGTATTTTGGCATTTCAAAACTATATATAAAATAAATATGTTTTGAAATCAACCTACTAGTTTACTGTCTTCTCCTCACGAACACATGCTCTGAATTGCATATTCAACCCAAGGTTTACTAACCCTGAGATGTCAGGCATATCACTTCACCTCTCTGTCTTCTAGCAATGACATGTGAACACTAACATCCCAGCATCCATCTGTCCCGATATATGGACGGAATGGAAATGTAAAAGACACATAAGCTGTCTGTCCCTGTTTCTGGCATGTTGAGTATGTACAATAAATTAGTTCTAGTCTCCATCCTCCCCACTTCCTATACAGACATTGCTATCATCCCCCGTTAAATGCCTCACTGAGATACAAGCCCTATTTTTGAGTAAGTACATGGTTGATAGTCATTTTGGACCATTTATCAATTTAAAAATGAAGCATACTACAAGAAAAACAAAAATACTCACAAATCGATTTCTTATGTTCCTTTTTTTGCTATTTCTATAACGGTTATTGAAATCCAAGTGAAGAAATTACGACTTTCTCTTGGGACTGCCTCTGGTTACGCCACAATATATGTACCTCCCTTTAGAATGTCAGTGTTCATTGTCACTGCCATATTTTGCTCAAAGAGTTAAGTATTTTCCAAAACTCTGCAAGCCATTTCCCCTATAAATTATTCTTATTAATGTTTCTATACTAAAATGCCTACATGTTGCATTTCTTTAGTGCGGGGGGCAATTTCAATATTTCAAAGACCCCTATAAATCAAGCATAGTGTTGTAAAAACGAAGCAATTTGGCTGGAAATCCAAAGACATGGTTCCTGTCTGACATTTGCATCAGAAAGTCAGCCAAGCTTCTGAGTGCATTAGTCCATGGAAACAAGAGTCCTCTTATGATAAACAAGGGCTCTGGGAGATGGTGTTATCACAAAAAGGATTATTTATGCTAGTTTGAGAAACAAGAAAAGGGGGGTAATGTAATCCCCTTCAGGTCTTGAGGCTCTGATCAAATAAAAATTTCAAAGTAAAATTTTTGAAAATTGGCTCTGAGAGTGCTTATGGTTTTAGTCAGAAAATAAGTGGGCAGAGGGACCTGGGGGATGCTAGAATATGAACAAAAAATGGGTTGATGTTAATTCTCTTGAAGCAGGATTTTAATTCTCTTAAATATCCGAAGATACACTTACTGCCCTTCAGACCTCACTGGAAATAAAATAATCTCTGCAGAGGAAAAACAGTAAAATAGAACACACAGACCTCATACAGAAATGCACTCTCATTTAGAAACACAGTTATAAAGCCCATAGACCAAAAAACATAGTCAAAAAAAAAATCCAAATATGCCAATTCATGAAATTTGCACAATGATTCTGAGCTCACACACAAGCCTTGGGATGGAAAGTAAGGCCAAGGGTTTAAACCAAATCCCTAAACTTAAAGAGCATAAAGTGTCTTTAAACTTAGAGTGACAAACAAAAACTAATATCTTCTATTTTTCTTTAATGTGGCTCAAGAATTTTTTTTCTGGTTCTTCTATTCAAGACAAGGAGAATTTCTAATATATACAGAAAATGCATGATTTTTACTCCTACCGTAAACATATAAAGCAATTTGGGCATGTTATTAGGATACATAGGAAATAGTGAGGGGAGCAAATAAACAAACCTTTTATATACACCAGGATAGACGTAACTGAAGACCACATTTCATAACTTGGAAAAGCCTAAATCATTTGAGAAACCACAGCATAATGGTAAAACACATCAAAATTGCAGTCTGTCCACCATGGCTTCGAATCCCAGCACTGTCTGCCATTTACAAGCTCTGGAAAAGATGTGTGGAAAAGATGTGTGCGTGTTTGTGTCCCTGCCTCAGTTTCTGCAACTTTAAATGAAAGTAACGCATATTGAACATCCGGATTGCATTATACAGTTCATCCTTTTAGTATTACAAACTATCATTTTCCTATAATGTCAGACACATATTAGGCACTCATTCAACATACTATACATTAATCTAATATAATAACAATAGTTGCTTCAAATGATTTGCAGATTACATTTAATTGAATCAACTTTAAAATAATCTAATTCGAGCCACATTAAATGAGTAATGAAATATGTTCAAAAGAGATTAAGAGTCTGAAAGCACAATTCTATGTCTAAAATACTCTTTCATGCTAAGCAGTTTGTTTATCAGGAAACTTCCTGGGTACCCAAGCGAAAGGGAGCCCTTGATGTGCAGCCACAGTAAAACAGATAAGCAGATGCTCTGTGCAGGTTAGAGGTGTCCTGAAAGGAGATGACAGGTCTGCAGAAACACTCATGTATATTCTCCCTTACGGTGATAAATAATAAGGACCTAATGTCAAGTGGAAAATCCACCCCATCAAGCATTGTCTTCATTACTTAACACCAAACAAATGAATCTGAAGGATGTTTACCATTGAATTGGCCACCTGCTGTGCTGCCATTGTGCTGTGGGGACTCAGATTAGAAACCCTCTTCCATTCTGTGTCTCTGCAGTTTTATGTCAGAGGTTATAGCGTAAAGGATAGATACAAACTCTTACTCTGATATAAGAGCATGCAAACTAACAAGGGATACTGGCTCAATGGAGGAGATCTCGGTTCAATACCAGAAAAGCATGGAGATAATAAAGAATATAATTTTTAGAACACAATGAAAAGATGAATGGAAAGCACTTAACCCATTGTAAGTTCTTAGGGAATATCAGTTAATGTTTTTATAGGTTAGTACTTGTGATAATAGTATCAATTCTTACAGTTATATGTACATATTATTATTTTTAATATTACGTCTAATGGAAGTTTTATAGTTACATGAATATATTATTATTCTTAATATTATGTCTGACGGAAGTTTCAGTCAACATGCCCAAGAAATAAGAACAATGATAATTAGGATCAAATGTCAGAGATCAAGAATATTGAGAAAAACTGGACAATGAGACCCAAGAAGGTGATCAGGACAGTGTCAGTAAATCATGACAGAGAACTTCCAGAATTTACCTAATACATGTTAGCCAAGGAGTAGAAAAGCAGTTGGATTATGCCAAAGGAGCAAGAATGTGATGAACATGGTTCCAGTAACCCATTTCTGCATCCCTGCTCCTCATTTCAACTTTCAACTACCTGTGTCCCTCTGAGACTTTTCCTACCTACAGACAGTTATTGTCTTTTCCAAGGCCATTTTACCACCTCTGTCAAAAAAGCTTTGTCCCATGCCCCATACTACCAAAATCCTGTTTTGTGATTTCTAAAATGACAGCTAATAAATATCATAATGCTGCCTATGTTAAGGAGATATTTTTAAAGTCTCTGGCTTCCTTCTTCACTGAGGATATAGATTCATTTCTCAGAGTGTTTCAGGGGAGCCACAGTTTGTCATGGGCTGAAATGTAACCCCTCAAAATTAATACATTGAAGCCCTAAGCCCCAACATGACTGTTTTTGGAGAGAGGGCCTTTAATCTTTAGTTAAGGTTAAATGAGGTCACAAGGCTGGGGCCCAATTTGCTAGGAGTAGTGTCCTTATAAGAAGAGAACTCTGTCTCTCTGTCTCTCTGTCTCTCTCTCTCTCCCTCTCTCTCTCCCTCCCTCTCCTTCTTTCCATGTGCACACAAGAATAAAGACCACGTGAGGATGCAGTAAATGGCAGCTGTTTGCACACTAAAGAGAGGCCAAACCAGATGCCAAACATATCGTCACTTTGATATTAAACTTATAGATTATGGTACCATGGAAAAACGAATTTCTGTTGTTTAAGCAAGCCAGTCTGTGGTATTCTGCCATGGCAGATTGAGCAGACTAATACACAGCCTTACCATACTGTTATGTGCCTTTTACAAACTATTAAAATTAATATTATAAAGTCTAACTACATTTTTTTCATCAACATAGTTAGATGTTTTGCTTAATGCTGCACACTAGAAAATGAATATAGTACATGGCTCACTGAGTGTTTATTACTGGAATATTGACTGATAACCAAGGAGAGAAAAACTTCCAAAGGCTACTTAGATGAGGATTCTGAATTTATTCATCAATTTTGGATGTGTGGGGGCATTCACAGGACAAGAAGGAATCTACAGAGGTGATGACTGCAACACGAGATGCTGAGGTCATATGACTCTTTTTGTTGTTGTTGCTGTTAATCAATTAATTCCACCAAAGAAATCAACTGAGAGTCTCTTTTTCAGTCATGATGCTTGATATACAGGAACATCTTCTATTTTCATATTCTAGGTTCTCAGTGTACAATATTTGTTGCCTCCAACCCAAACCTCCCTACGACCCTCCAAAGTTATCTACCATGGAAGCCTATAGGTAACCTTTCTGTAAGGGGGGCAAAGGGGGTGTTGATAAGGTTAAAGAAGAGTGTCAATACCAGTGACGAATCCAATTCGTCTTTCATAAATGAAAAAAAGAAAAAAAGCAAAAAGCAAAAAATGTAAAAGATAAGAACTCTACAATAAAATTAGATGGCTGATGGAAAATGTTTAATGCCTGATAGGAGAACTTAAGATTATTTTTAAATACTTGAGACTGCTTAGAAATTCCGCCCAACAAATGGAGGGTAATGATGTACATAATGAAGGACAGTAATGATGTACTGCTGAATATGTCACATTCATGCGTGGGTACATTCCCTTGTATCGATGTAGTTCCCGGCCCTAAAGCATTTGTCCTCTCACCTAACGTCTCATTTTCCTAGAGAGAAAACTCAAGAAACACTGTGTAAGCAATCCTTCCAAACATACGTTTATTTATCCGGAGTAATTTTTAAACTTTTCATGACTTATGGACATCTGACCTCAAAGTTTTGGCAAATTGATAGAATTGGTCCAATCTTCTTGCTCCTACATTTTGTATTATCTTGTCATCTCACATTTTCAGGGTTGAATATGTTTTGCATGCAAATTCCATTATTTGTGTTCCCAGGGTTGTTCTCTCAAACTAAAAATTCAACTAAAAGTGATGGTGAAAAAACAAACGGAGATTTCAACTACCCAGGGCATTATAGGAGATCTTTGAGACCTATGCAATCAGGTAACTGAAAACAAATGATGCTTTTTCTTTATCCCCAAGGACTTAATTCTAGCTACTACTTTCAATGATTTAATTTATTCCTTTTGTGTCATCTCCCACAAGATTGCCTCCAAAACACAGGCTTGCCAATGGCACATGAACGCCGTAGCTGCCGATTTTCTTAAGGGTTTGCAAAACAACATTAAGTAGCTATTTTTCTCATTCTGTTATAGCTGAAAATCTGTTGTGGTGCTGCCTTGAGTGTAATCATCCTTCCTCCTCAATCTACACATTTAAGTGATGTTTGACAAGTAACCTCTTCTCTATGAATTTCAACTACATTATCCATTGAATACTGGCAATAGAATCACCCTTAGAGAACTGTAGCAATGACATATATGTGATACAGATTGCTAATCATTCCCTCATATCCATTCTTCTTTCTTCCTTTAAATAATTAAGCCCCTGGGTTTCAACTGAGCACATAGCCTCCTGGTTAAAGATCGTGGATCACAGACCCCATTGCAACTAGTAAAGACCCTTGACTAAGTTCTGGCCAGTGAATTGGGACGGGAGTGATGCGTTAAACTCCTGGATGGTGTCCTTAAAAGGAAATTTTTTGTTCTCTCTGTCCTCGTTCCTCTTTCCCAAAGGCTGGGAGGGGGACACTGAGGTGGTGAACAAATTTTATCCTGCAGACAAGGAAACATCTCAGGGAAACATGAGGAAATGAATGTGGGTACCTGAGAAATCTCATGGAGTTAAGACCCTGGCCTACTTATTTTAGTGAAATTTTACATTAGGAAGAAAATACCCGTTTTCCTTGTTGAAACAGTCAAGCCAAAATCCTCAATCATCCAATGTATAAAGCATGCTGTACAGACACCATACGTAGGCATGATATTTCCTAAACACAGAAATTCCTTGCATATTAGAGTCATGCTAATATCCAGCACAAGAATATAAATTTAAAAGTCACCAGGGTTCTACACACTCGTATGTGTTGTTTGTGAGTCAGGACTAACTGTACCATTTTATAGATGATGACACAAATGGAGGTTAAGTAACTTTTTCACTATTACTGTGAAGAAATTGTTAAATTAAATACAGAGAGGTGGGGAAGGAGGGGGAGAAGGAGGGAGGGAGGGAAGAAGTGGGGAGGGGGAGAGAGAGACACAGAGAGACAGAGAGACAGAGCGAGAGAGAAGCTCCAACAGAAAACGTTTCAAGTGTGTCTATTCTTGGGATGATGATATACTTTATGGAGAGGTGTATAAGTACTGCATATTGAAAAGAAGGGCTTTTTTTCTTTTTGGTTCATTCACTGAGAACATGAGCCAACTAGAATTGCTGATCACCTACTATGTGCCTCTTATTGCACTAGGCACAGAAAGTAATAAAATAGTATGAAACATCACTACCTCTAGCCCTCAAAACCAGGTCTCAAAACCATGTTCTATGCAAAAGGAGGTAAAGAATATACACATGAATGCTCAATTGTATGTGTTTGGGGGAGGGACAGAAAAATGACTGCAAACTAAATAAATATCCCCCAAATGGTCTCCCTATCAATTTTACCTAAATTAAATGAAGGCAAATGATGAAGTTCAATGATCTGCAATACGATGATGGTGTGAAAACTCCTCTCTCCATAAGCATATTTATTTCTAGCTTCACTAGAATGATGAACTACCTATTCATAAAAATAGTCTAGTAAAGAAAAAGCAATAGACCATGAGCTGGAATTAGCATAGATTTCCAAAGAAACAAATCATGCCAGAAAATATGACTCTTTTTGTCATGCCATTTGAAGATAAGTCGATTAAGGAAGCATTGCAGAAGTATTGGATTATATTTGATTTATTCAGGCCCAAGTTAGTGTCTCAGGAAAACGTGCTCTCGTATTAGGCAAAATTGCTATAGGTGTTGGATGAGCACTGTCAAATAGATTGCATACTAACTGAAGGGTCATAAAACAAAGAGTAATCATAAATTGCCTGGCATGTAGATGAAAATGCCCCAACTACAAAAGTTTATGAAACAGACATAACCCAAAAAGTGATGACTGTGCCAGATATATTTTTATAAAACTAAATACAGAAAATCGTAATTCTCTTGTAGTAAGTGGGAGGGCAGAAATGTCAGAGCAATAGTCTGAGGGATTTTCCTTTACCTACCTAGTATTTGGGTTGCTTTAAAATACATCTACACGTAATATACATGAGATGCTAGTTTGGCTATTCGTTTAACAAAATACTAAGTGTTCACTCTGTGGAAGGCGTTAAAGAAGTAGAAGGAAAGGAGTTTACATTTATTTGGTACCAAAAATATATCATGCTTTGAGCTAGTAGTGGTCCATAATTGCTCCTCTTTCAAGAAAATGGCGTAATTCTATGCTGAAGAGCCTTGTCTCACACGGCAGCTGTTTGCCCTTGGCCAACTTATACACCTTCTCTGTTTCCCAGTTTTTTCATAGGGTTGCTGCTAGGATTAAGTATGTTAATATATGCAAAGTGTTTGCATACCATTATCTTAGGCTCACAACAACTCTAAGAGGTAGGTAGCAAATAAAGCTTGTGCCTTAGCATCTATGAGACCTGAAGTCAAATCTTGGTCTACTAGTTTCTATTCTGTGACCTGAAGCTAGTTAGTTCACGTCTTGCCACTTCAGGTTTTTCATAATTAAATGGAGGACCATACCTATCTTTTGAGATGGCTTTAAGGATGAAAGGTAATGAACTCAATTTGCCTATCACCATGCCAGGAGAAACAAAAATTCTCATTCAATGGAAGCTGTTATTGTTAAGAAAATTACATTGCCCTTTGAGCTCACTGCTTCAATTTCAAATTCCAATGGTTTTTCAGAAGCTATTTATATTTTTTAATAAAAAATTCTGATTATATGTTCATAATCTTTCATGATTAAAAGCATATACATCCATAATCCCACGGCCCAACAAACTTATATCCCTAAACCCCTGAGCAAGTTTTTCTTCTATATTACCTTTTGTGCTGCCCTATTTATTAGAGACATACCAGATGTTTGAGGGGTGGAGGGGTCAGTTAAACTACTGTTTAATGTCAGACATGGTAAATTACTTATCCTACACAAACATGTTCTTAACATTTAGAAGCATTTTGCATAGCTGTTGCTTGCTTAAAACCAAAGATAAAGATATTTGAGATACTAGAGTTTTGATGTATGATTTTTATAACATTGTTTTAGAAATAATACCTATTTTTACATATTAAGTATTAACTTGTTTTGGTTTGAGGTTGATAATTCTTTTCAAAGATCATTTTATTCTATATAAATTCCATCCATCTTTAATATAATTAGAATCAATTAACATTTATTTAGGACCTACTGTGTGCTAGGCCCTGGGAATAAAAATACAAAATTGGCATAACCTTTGCTCTCTAAGAATTTAAAATCTATTGGCAAATAGACATAAATTAGAGACTGTACTCATCATTAGAGCAGAGTCATTATATATTTGGTTCCATTTTTAAAGCGTTCATAACTATTAGTAATTATTATTATAAGACAAGATTAATTCTATTGATCTTTGACTTGAAGTATACAATTATAACATCATATAGAATTGTACATAATTTAAGGTCTTTTTAGAATTAGTTGTAAGTACTATGTAGGTTCAAATCTTCTAGTAGGTGGTTTAGTTATTTTGGCTTTCTTTGTGTGTTTGTTTACTTGCTTATTGTTATCATTATCATTATTATTTTCTGTTTTAGTTAATTCCATCAGAGTATTTTGTGGTTGAGTAAGAGGGTATGGTGTTGAACCTAGGACACTATAGGATTTTTCTGTCAATGAAAACTTACTTAGGTTGTAAGAAAATTTGGGTATTTTCCTGAACCTAGCTACAATAAAAATATATAAAAATGGAGGGACTCACTGTAAAGTAAACTGAGATGTATTGGGGAAAAATGTAAAATATCTCACATGGTGAATGTGTTTGGCATCAAACAGATGCTCTATAAATATTTATTGAATAAGATTATCTACCATGTTTATTGATCAGAGTGAGGTGTTTGAAAACAGATAATGAATACAGGAAAGTAAATGAAAAAGCAGCCACAAATATCATCCAGCCTCCTGTTTAAAAGAGTAAAAGAAAAAAACATAGAAGGGTGCCCCCTTTCTTTTCTATACCACAGACTGAGTGCCCCAAGTGTTGGATGAAATTAATAACTATTATGTTGATTTGAAAAATGAAGCTTGAGCTGTAAAGGTCAAGATGGCACTCTACCCATCTCATAATCTCCATGTATTACACCAGAAAATTTCCATATGCATTATTTCTTGTGATCATGTCAAAACATATTTCAAGAATGTAGAGCAGTTCTTATATTAATTTTTAAAAAATGGGAAATCTAACACTCAGGAAAAGAGTTTTTACAATGTCATATTACTTGTAACTGGCAGTGTAAAATGTAAGGTTCAAGTCTTCTGACTCCATACTGCAATTATTCAGTGGGAATATGTAGGTCATGTCTTGTCCACTTTAACTCCAAGGCCACTTGTACTCTTTCCAACATGCTCTATCTGCCTTATGTTCTAGATAATTCCAATATATCTGTGTAGATTATTCTCCCGCCTCTTGGCTCTCAGTTCTTTGTATACCTATCCTCCAGTGTTGATGCCAACTAACCTATCACTCTATCCCAAGGTTCCACCTCAACTTGGTCATTTACAACTATGGTGATTGTCCCGAATCTTTATTCCGAGCATACCCTACTTTGACCAGCATCTCCTTTCTTTCCAGCTTACTCAATCTAGTATTCCAACTCTGCCAATCCTTCTGTAGCACCATGATCTAAAATCCATTGATCCTACTCCCTCTCGTTTTCACCTTAAAGTGTTCAATAATTCCAATCACTATCTTCTCTATACCCTGAATCCCCTTGTCTCTCTCTTCTTTGATTGTGCTGTTACATTGATCTAAAAAGGAAAGGTGAAGGGTGTTAAGCATTTACAATACCCCATTGGCCCAGAGAGCCAAGAAAATACAATTCCATCTTCCCAGCATGCTGAGACGTGCGTGACACAATTCTCATTTTATATGAGAGAACACTGATTCTCATAGGATGAAGTGACTTGCCCAGAGTGATGGTTAACTTTCTGTGGCAACTTGACTGGGCTAAGGGATGCCCAAAGGGCTGGGGAAATGTGACTCCTGGGAGGATCTGTGAGGGTGTTTCTGGAAGAGATTTGCATTGGATTGGCTGACTCAGTAAGAAGATCACGTCCAGGAATGTGGATAGGCATCATCCAATCCATGGAGGGTCAGCATAGAACAGAAAGTCAGGGGGAGGACAAATTTGCTCTCTGACTTGTGCTCGGACATTCACTTTCTCCTGCCCTAAGACACTGGTGCTCCTGGTTTTTGTGTCTTCGGTTTGAACTAAAACTACCATCTCCTCTGAGCTCCCAGCTTGTAGACAGCAGATTGCAAAACTTCGAGCCTCCATAATCACACAAGTCAATCCCTCACAATAAACCTCTCTCTATATAATTTATAGCTATAACTATATCTATCTAGATATATCCTATTGGTTCTATTACTCTGGAGAACACTAATACATACAATATCAAAACAAATAAAGCACAAAGTCATAATTTAAACCCAGCTTCCCTAATGAGACAAAACTTGGTGGAAAGACTACCATTTTAGGAATCCAGAAACCCCTACCTTGCAATTCAAAAAACACTCTTTGAATTAGTTTAATAGATTCAAAGCACTTAGAAAAATAACTGGCAGCTAATAAGGACTATATACATGCTATCTCTATTGAAATTATTAAAGATAATGTAGTTTTACCTATTTGTTTATTCACAGAGAAGACACAACTTCAACATCTTTGATTTAGAGATTACTGTGTTAGGCTCTTCAAATTGAAAACAGTACACTGCATGGTGAGAATGACTGATAAGAGCAATTTTAAAACAATGTGGCAAGTATGCTAACAAGATGCAAACAAGACTACGGGGTGGGGGGTGGGGGTGGTACCTAACCCAACCAAGGGTAGAGGGGAGCCAGTCAGGGAAGCTTTCAGAAAAACCTAGCAGAGTACCTGGCACAATGTAAGAAACCAATAAATTATAAGTAAGTAGTAAATGTTATTACTGTTGTACTTGCTCTTTCCTGGAATTTTAAGCTTATTGAACTTTTATGTAAATCTAGCCCGATTCCCATCACTCGCTTTTAGACCAGCTCAGCAAAATATGTCCTTTGCTGTAATTCTCTATATGCATTTGAGATAAACAGAGAACAGGGGAGGGAGAAGAGGGCAGGAGAAAAAGTCAAGAAAGGCAGGATGGTGAGTAATTCTTCAGAACATCCCCCAGCGACAGATTGTTTAATTCAGAGTTCCTTTGAGTAAAAGCTCAGATAAATAACCTAAATATTAAAACAGAATAGTACAGTTGAGATTCATTATAAGGATATAGAAATTTAGCAACTGAGGCCACTCTTCACCTCTTTAGGGCCCCATGGTCTATTTCATGTTAGGTAGTCGCCCAACTCATTTCTCTCTCCAAAAGTTGCCTCTGCTTATTTTATTGCCTTATTACAAACAATACATGACCAACAACTACAACTCTACCTACTACACTCTCGGTCTCAGGGCCAGCCATTGAATGCTTATTGTCTCAATATCTCTATGCTAAATTTTTCAAGAGGAAACTTTTCACATTCCTAGTAAAAAGCTGGGTATGGTGATAAAAATAGCAAAATAAGAGAGGGTCTCTACACACAAAACATTCAATGTTTATTGTGAAAGAGTTGCCCCAAAATTATTCACTCATATAAATTTTTCTTTCTTTCAATAAGTATTGATTGAGTATCCACTAGGAAACTAGAAGTGTACTATATGCAGAGGATACCATCATAAACAGAAACAATCATAGTCTCTGTTCTTAGGAAACTACTGAAGTTTACTGCTTAGAAGTGGGTCAGACTTTAATCAAGAAATCACACAAACATAAATAGGTATTAGAACACAAGTTATAAAGGAGAAGTTCATAGCACTGTAAATGCATCTAACACACTTGATCTTGTCAAGGAAATTAGGAAGATTTTATTGAACATGGAACATTTGAGCTAAAATATGGATGCATAGGAGGGACTTAATAAAGAGATGAAGGAAGAACCTTCCATGTAGACGGAAAAAAAGTCTGCAAAATCCTTGTCGTCGGAGGAAGGAGCTCCAACCAGAGAAACAGAACAAGCCACTGCGGCTGATCCACAGAGTGTGATATGTGAGAAAAGCTTAGTCTGACTTGGCCATGCAGTACTCTGTAGGCCAGGTAGAGTACGAGGAGACATTTATAGTATTTAAGATGTAAGTTAACGATGATACCATTCAATGTATGCTTTGTAAACATAGCTCTCCCTGTAGTACTGAAAAGGGATTAAAGGGATTAGAGGTGTGATGATTAAATTTGATGTGTCAACTTGGCTAGGATAGGGTGTCCAGTTTTTCAGCCAAATATGAGGCTAGATGTCACTGTGAGAGTATTTTGTACATGTACTAACATCTATAATCTGCTGATTCAAAGAAAAGGAGATACCCTCCACAAAGTGCATGGGTCTTGTCTAGTCAGTTGAACACCTAAGAGTCAAAACTGAGGTTTCCAAGAGAATAAGAAATTCTGTCTCAAGCCTCAAATAGAAATACTGCCTGAGTTTCTATCCTGATGGCCAGCCCTACAGATTTTAGACTCAAGACTGCAGCCTCAACACTGCTTGAGTTTCCAGCCTTCCCTATGAATTTCACAATTGCCAGTCCCCACAATTGTGTAAGCCATTTCCACTATATATATATGTGTGTATATATATATATATATATATATATATATATATATATGTATGTATATATACATATATATACATATATACGTACATATATATTCCCCACTCTGGAGAATCCTGACAAGTGATACAAGGAACAAAAAATACTTTTGCAATCAAACCGGTAAGGGTTTATTGTAGTTTGAAGATTTTTGGTGAAAGATATAGAGAAAAATTGCAGGTTCCAGAAATTTAAAAAGTAATAGCAACAGAATTTGGTGATGAATTGGATGTGGAGGGAGAGTAGGAATGAGTGGGTTAAATGAAAACGTGGAATTTCTGGTTAAGCCTAATTGGATTAGTGACACTTTTCAAAATAAGTCTTCTTTGATTTGAAAGATTCCTCCAAGATTTTCTAGAGAAGAGATGTAGACAAGATAATAGACTATATCTGTCTGGAATTCAGAGAAAAAGTGTGGGCCAAAGATATAATTTGTGTGCCCTCTGGATGCAGCAGTGACTGGCAGCGTTGGTGTGCAAGTGGTAACCTGGGCAGACAATCCAGAAGGAGAAAGAAAGGGGCCCAGGATCAAGCTGAGAACCTTTTCAACAATGACAGGTCTTGGGTCCTGTGTCATTCCTGGTTCAAACAGGGCACACCACAAAAAAGCCTAGGCCTCTTTCCCAGATTTTATGCTAAGGTAAAGGAAGTTTTAGCTAAAAGTGTGAAAACTGAGCTTGTTAGGCAAACTTGTTAACACTAACCAACTTTATTGAGTTTCCAATATACATTGTTCTCCCCAAAGATACTTACACAATTGTATAAGACAATTCCTTGAAAAAAGGTATCTATACACATACATATATTTCTCTGGAGAATCCTGACAACTCCATGGTTTCCTCTTCCATGAAGCCGTCCCGCCTCCTATCAGCCTGTCTCAGTCGATTTTTCGTACCGTGAGGACAGTAACTGTAGCATTCATTTCAATCTTCCCACTGACATATACTAGATGCTCAGTAACTATTATGAAAATAATGAGTACATGAAATCTCAGAAGTGTATTATTTATTTGATCACAGCTATTATCACCAGTTTCATCAAAGTACAACTATTTCAGCAGTCCTTAAAATCCCACTTCCAAGCCATCTTTCTAAAATACATTTAGACAAAGCACAAAGAGCCATAAACCTACATTTAACCTATGTATTTTTTCCTCCATAATGTGTTTACATTAGTGATAACATTTTAATCAGTGTTTTAAACGTCATTTGCTCCTGATTTCAGTGATCCATCTCTTAGGCAATAGGAGACCTTGTGTGATAGCTCAGGTTCATCAGGCAGCCAGAACCCAGAAGTTTGGCAATAATTACAGAAAAGAAGTTGCACTCTAAGCATTGTGCCAACTTATCACCATCCAGGAAGAGAAGGTACTTTGAAGGCTTTTATGCTGTCCATGGCCACTGAGGTCAGTATTAAACATTTTATAGAAATGCCCCAAAATGACCTCCTCTAGCAACTTTTCTTAAATCTGCCAGGTCCCATGTGTTCAAAATAAGAATTGTACATTCTACATCTCTATTCAACGTTACTGAAAATCCTCTATTGAAAGTACATCAATGGTTTTAAAAATACACATGGAGAGAAAAGTAGAAAATGCATTTTCTAAGAAAAACAAATTAAAGAGTGTCTTCCTTGTTTTTTTCCTTTTTTTTTTTGGCTGCTGTTTTGTTTTTGGGTACTTTTTATTTATTTATTTATTTATTTAAAGACAGAATCAGCTTTGATGTGATGGGTGCACTGAACATGTCAAGCAGAATGCTATCAAAAGAAATAATTTGAAGCCATCCCTGAGGGAATATATATTTTGATGTCCGACTGTCCTTGTCTTACATGAAAGTATTTGGTTTAGACAAAAATTTACTTTGAAATGACAAACACACAGAATTAATGTAAAAACAACAAATCTAGGCCTTGGAATCGGGGACTTTGAACTCTGATTAAAGTCAGTTCACACAACCTGACCATACATTGCTTTTTAAAGAAACCCCAATTTGTAAACCAGGAATAAAATTGTTTCACTAGGTCCTCTGAGAAAATGGCAAAACTGGACGTTGAATCTCAAATATCCTTTTGATCCTTAGAAAACCACTAAAATCCATTGCTACAGCAAAGATATGTCCTCATCACTTGATGAAAAATTTTAAGCAAGTTAATCTCTCTCTCTCTCTCTCTCTCTCTCCCACCCACACCCTCTCTCTCCTTTAACAAAGCAATTGACAAGAAAATTAAAACAAAACAATTCTTATTGGAGACCTGAGATAATTGGCAACCCAGAACTATGTTTTTCGCATATTTCTGTTTTGCCTGAAGCTAACTCCAACTGTGAGTAAGGGCCCCTGTGCAGGCTAAAGAAACCCAGTCCTTTCTGATTATAATCAAACAACCACAATATTTCATATGTGAGACTTTTGCAGCCACTGGGTAACAAATATGCCCTTTGAGTGAATGACACCATCTAAATCCCAGACAAGTTTCCTGTCGGACTTGATACCTACAGATACAGATGAGGCAGTGCCTTAATCTCAGCCCCGTGGCTCTGCCCAGGGAAGTTGGAGCTGAGGCCAACTGCCCAAAGGAAAAATGCTGTGGAAAAAGAACTTTCCTCTCTCCTGTCTTTCTGTTCTCTCTTTTGTTTTGAAGCAAATTCCTACGGGTCCCTGTTCAGCCTGGAGGCATTTGTCTGACAAGTGGAAGCACATCCTCAAAAGGGAGAAAGAGTGAAATAAACCACCCCTTTGCTCTGGGGGATTCCAGGAGGATATTAGGGAACTAACTGGGGGTTGAGGGGGGGGAACGGGGAGCTCCCAGCTATGTGCACATTTGATAAGCTCCTGCAGGCAGACCACCAGAAAACAAACAGAAGCATGGGAGGTGGTGAGCAAGCCAAGGGACCTGAGGGAAGAAAGAAAGGAGGGCTGTGGGAATCGGAGAGGAGGGGGCTGGGCTGGGGTCCTAGTCACTGCATTTCTTTTTAAAGGAAAAGAAAAGGGGCCAATGTACAGGATAAGGAATCCCTCTTAATGTTTGCTTATTCCTTGTTTTGGTTTTGCATTTAGTTTATGTCTCAATATAATGGAGAGGGTCAGCCCATCTGTACCTTAACAATTGCTACACTTTCAACTCGGTGTAAACCATGACAGCTTCCTCCCTGGACACGGAAAGTCCAAAACATTCCCATTTGACAAAGCTCCTGATATAACATACAAAGAAATAACAAAATAGGGTTATGAAAATAGGTCTCTATTTTCAATGCTCTCTTTTAAAAATCAAAGGGATGTAATGAGCACCTCTTCCAATATTATCTCAGTGAACACAGATCAGGAGTGTGTGTGTAACTCCATTTGCAAATAATGCCCAAGCAGAGAAAAGGAAATGGGTAAATTAGGCCTCCTGTCTTCCTGCTCCAGGACACCTGCCTCCACCCCTCATTTCCATACTGAGCCCCACCCAGAGAGACTCACCAGCCAGTCAAAGAAAGGCCCCTGTGGAGGTTGGTGGGAGGGGATCACCCCAGGATCATCCCTAGATGACCAGTTGATGAGTGATGGCCCTTGATATTGTTCCATGTCAGGAAGAACCTGCTGCTGAAAGCTGCTCATCACCCTCCAACTGAGAAAGTCACTTTGCAGTAAACTTGTCATCTCAAAAGGCAGGGGTCCTTACTGGATAAGACCAGTTACATTAGGGGAATTTGAAAACCATCCCCAAATGTTGCCCTTCAGCTTGCAGAGTTGAATTAATTACAACAAGGCCCACTCACAAATGTAAATGCACATGCGATCATGCGTTGCGAAGGTGATATGGAAAATTGAGATACCTGCACGTCTATTGACCTGTGTCGCCAGCGGTGTGCAGAGTCCGGCTGGCAGAGGCTGCTGGGAACAGTTGTGCGTTCTGGAGACTCACTGTCTGGGTACCGAATCCCACTCCACCACTTGCTATTTGTATTCCATCACTTGTGTCTTCGTTTTCTCAACTGTAAAAGAGATAATTATACCACTTACTGATTCGTGTTGTCAGGAGGATGAAATGACTGAGTTCATGTGACAGTATCTAGGATGCCAGGTACATAATGAGCATTTACTAAGAGTTAGCTGTTAATACTGCTAACCCACACCTCACCATAACTTTAGGCAGTATCTATTTTTATTCCATTTTCATAATTTAACTGAGACTTAGGTCAGGTAAGCAAGTTGCCTACATCACGTAATGCATAAAAAAGGCAGGTAGAGGTTCAAACTCACGTTTGTTTGTAAGATTTGAATGTCTGCTACATCAATTCTCATTTACTTTCTCACATTACTGATACCCCCAAAGAAGAAGCTGGAAGGGCTGCAAAAACTGAGGTAAAAAAATGCAATGCACAACATTTTTCACTTTTTTGTTTTTGTTTTGAGAAGACAGGAATATAGAAAGCTGAACACTTTATTTTATGTTCTCTATATCAGCTCCTTTTTTTGTCTCCTCTGTCTCTTTATCTTTCTTCCCCCTCTTTCTCTGTCTAATGATAAAATGATCTGACATAAGACAAAATGCAAATTATGTGCTATTGCCTTAAATTGTTCCAGTTCATTTAGCTCACCATGAGCATTCATTACAGCTAATTACCATAACAGATTTGTATTATTCATAATTATTTTTTCATGTTGTAATGATCATAAATTTTAAAAATTCTGGCCATCATGAGTCACCATTCATGCTCATCAGGGACTTTTTTTTTTCTTTTTTTCCTTACAGAACATTTAGAGGCTCGTTATCTTCAATATATTTGTAGGTTGTTATTATTCATATCCAATAAAGCCCATTTGGGGTATGCCGAGTGACTTCAGAAACGCAGTCATTCTCAGACCTAATGACAAGCTGATGCTCTGCTTAATTGTAGAAAATCAAATTAACTACCTCTGATTAAAACTACAGCAGATTTCACTGTGTTAACAGTATCAGGTTCATGATTCCAGGCAGAGAGAGATGCTTCTTTAACTCAGCACAACACAGAAAAGATATATATATATATAAAAGATCATCCTCCCAAACTGGAATATTAGGCAATTATAAGCATTCCATAGGATTGGCAAAATGATGAGGGGAAAAAACAACAACAACTAATCAGGGAAGTACATCATCAGCTATTAGGATGGATCTTGAGATTATAATGCTAAGCTAAATAAGTCAGACCGTAAAAGTAGAGAATCGTATGATTTCACTGATATGTGGGATATAAAATTGAAAACAACAAAAGAACAAGACAAACACAAATGAAGAAACAAAAACTCATAGACATAGACAATAGTTTAGGGGTTACCAGAGGGTAAGGGGGTGGGGGGCTTTAGAAGAGGGTAAATAGGGTCTAATATATGGTGATGGAAAGAACTGACTCTGGGTGGTAAACACACAATATAAGTTATAGATGATGTATTACAAAACTGTACACCTGAAATCTATGTAACTTTACTAACAATTGTCACCCCAATAAACTTCAATTAAAAAAAAAAAAAAAACCAGAATGCAGTAGGTTCAAATCTCAGGCTACATGAAACAAATCTTATTTCATTATTTTCTTTAGACCAACTTGGCTTTGGTTAAGTGTCCCATTTCTTTCTAGCTCATGGGAATTTCAGCTCTTTTGCTGCATTCTTGAAGAGCCAAGGGCACTTGAAGGGCACATTCCACCCTTTAAGGTTATGCCAAGAATAGGGACTTACTGAACGCTGAGGCATCAGTAAGCATCTTTGGTGCCTTGCCACCCTTCCTCTCTGCTGCTCAGACACCCACTGCCTCTCCCTGCATGGTTCCCCTGCCACATCTGGTGCAGAAATCTTTGACTTAGTGGTGAGTACTCTACATAACTTCCATCCTCCCGGGTGCCCCTCTTGAGCAGTTCCTCCCAGGTGCTGCCACATCTTCAGGTGCTGTCTTAATGGGCACAAGTCCCCTTCTTCAGCCAAACCTACAGCATTCCCTCCTCAGTGCCCCAGTGGGCAGGAATTCATTGAGAGGCAATCTCTTCTCTACCTTTATTGGCATCTTATGAGACCTCCTCCAGCTGCAAGATATTGAGTAGACTCTAAATGTTCATGATTCCTAAATATGGAATCACAAGTTCTGAACTACTGTCTGAGCTTCAGACTCTACACTTCCTCCACATATCTTCACATGTATCTAGTAAACAGTCACAGCTTTGTAGGCCTCAGCAAACACACTGGTCAGCATCCCGAAACCTGCTCCTTTAGAGTTTCCACATCTCAGCAAATGGCACCCATAGTCACTAACTTCAGCCCGAGAGTAATCCTGAGTCCTCTGTTTCTTTCCCACTGCTCAGCAATCTCAGCAAATTCTGTCAACAGACTCCAGAATACGGCGTGCATCTGACTACTTCTGTCCATCGTCACTGTAAAACCCTCATCCCAGCTCCATATTCTAACACCGGGACAGCTGCAGTAGTCTCCCAGTTCCACTCTCGCCTCTTATCCTCCATTCTCTCTGCAAGGCAGTCCAATCTAAAGCATAAACCAGATGGTGTAACACACTGGCTTCAAACCCTCCAGTTACTTCTCACAACACTTAAGATCCAAACAGGCCTGTCCTATAAAACTATATGTGTAGACCTCTGACCTTGTCTACTACTGCATCTGTAATGCAGTGACTCAGCTCCCGCTCCACGCACAAGAACACAGGATAGGGTGCGGCCAAAAAGGAACAAAAATGGAGCCATAGATAGAGGAGTCATACCACTATATTCTCGATGGTGGCTGGTTGAGACACAAAAGCAAACATCCGCCCCAGTGAAGGGTCTTCCTGCACCCCAGTCTCACTGGCAGCCGGGCGAGACACAGGAAATAGGATCAACACGATCCACATCCCGCTGTCCACTTCTCTGCCAACCCACCAACCCCTGAGCGTCGCCACGGCAGTTATATTAGTGGCTAATGGCTAACCAGTAACAGCTGATGGCCACGCAGCCACAGTGGATGGCCATCTGATTACAGCTGATGGCCGTCTAATAACCGAGCCAGCACTTTTCTACGTGAGGGCGAGAGCCTGGAAACTGCTCTCTGGAACTCTGTCCCCACAGCATCTCTTCCCTCCCACCCCCTCATCCACAAGGCTCCAGCCATGGTAGCCTGCTTCCAGTCTTAAAATAGGGTTCCTTTATTTGGCTGTTAATGTTTATTGGTCCAGGTGTTGTCATAGAACACTCTACAGGTTTTTTTTTTTTTTTCATTTAATCCTCACAACAACTTTTACTTAGGTACTATTATTATTGCTATATGACAAATGAAAAAATAAAATGGATGCTTAGAAAATATATGCTAGTATGTGACAGATTGGGGTAAGAGAAATATGAGAAGGAAAAGAATTAAAACACAGGTTGGTGAGTAAGTGTCTTGGCGCTATGGCTTCTGAGTCAGGCACTCTCAGATGTATTCACCACACTGAAAAGCTTCCTGTCACAAACGGTCTGTCCTCCTACCCACACTGGGTTCACCACAGTCATCTTAAGCCTGGGTATCTCTTTCACCCAGTCAGTGAGAAATGACCAAGCCAAAGAAAAGTGAGGAATGAAAGGCAGAGAGAGAAAGAGAGAGATTGATTGATTCTTTGGAACTGAATATATTCTACCAAAAACTACACACAACTGAAATGTCCATCAACAGAAGAATGGATACATACATTATGAGTCCTCTTTATTAGTGGTTCTCAACCGAATGCAATTTGCACCCCAGGGGACATTTGGCAATGCTTGGAGATGTTTCTGCTTGTCACATCTGGGCATCAGGGAGATATAAAGGGTAGAGTACAGGACTGCTGCTAAACATTTCTACAATGCACAGGACACTCCCACCAAAAAAAAAAAAAAAAAAAATCTAGTGAAATATCTGGACCAGCCTGGTTTTGAAATTAAAGATGGCACCATCTCTCTTCCTTATGTATTTTTTTTAATATTTAACCTATGCTCACTATGTCACAGGAATTTTGCAAGGCACTAGAAGTACAAAAATGTATGTATGTAGATAATTATAAAAGAATACGAGAATCCAGTGGTAAAATTATTCACAGGTTATTTTGGGAGCAGGTAAGATTTTCTGGAAGCAGTTCTACTTGAGCTGAGACTGGAAGTAGATAAGGGAAGGAGACACCATTTTGTTCCAGGTTGAGAGGTCAGAATTGCAACCCGAGGGTATCTTGGATGTTAGAGCTTACCCACCCTTTCCTAGAATCACTTAAATTCCCACCAATTTCATTATTCGTTGAAAGATCCAGTTTGTTGAGGTAATAAAATACGACGAGGTTTTATTCAAATCAAGGTGATAATTGTGTGGGAAACTAGACCTGTCTTCTCCCTACAGTGTAAGAGAGATAAATATAATGGAAAACACTTATATCCATTTGTGGGGACAGAGCCCCAAAAAGCAGTTTCCAGGCTCTCGGCCTCACATAGAAAGGTGCTGGCTCAGGTAGTAAATGGCCATCGACTGTGATCAAATGGCCATCAGCTGTGGCTAGTTGGCCGTCAGCTGTAACCAGTGAGCCATTAGCCATGAATATAACTGCCGTGGCTGGGCTAGCAAAAAAAGGGGGCTAGCAAGAAGATGGTGGCTGAGCCTGCAAGTGGAGCAGTGAGGGTTGCGAACAGTATGGCTCCTGGTTCCTGTGTCTCCAATCCAGCCGCCAGTGAGAATATAGTAATATGACTCCCCTATCTATGGCTCCGTGGGTGGTCCTTTTTGGCCTCACCATATCCTGAGTTCTTGTGTGGGGAGTGGACCAGAGACCCCGCCTGACACCCCGCACGACACCATTATATGATGGTTCTCAAAGCCAGTCTCTGGATAAGTAACATGACCATCTTCTGAAACTTGTTAGAAATGCAAATTCGCAGTCCATTCCTACGACCGACTTAGTCAGAAAATGTGTTGATGGACCCAGCAATGTGTGGTTTAAGAAACCCTCTGAGTGATTATGAAAAACACTAAATTTTAAGAACCACTTATCTAGAGAACATGGGCTGGTATCAATCACCTCAATGACTAGCATCAATGTTGCCCCCACCCTACCCCAGTGTAAGCCCTTGGTGAGCTTGGTTGGATCAAAAGGAGCTGTAAGCAGCACTTCTGTGCATGGCAGTTGAAGGACGGCCTTTTGAATGCCTATCCCTTACACCAGTGTCATTCAGAATGTTCACAGAAATGGTGGGATTGGCACCCAGCATTATTATGGAACTTGTTTGAGGGCTGAAGCTCCAGTCCCCTAGACCATCCCAGGCCTATTGAATCAGAGTTTTCATCTTCATGAGACCTTCAGTTGATTAAATTGTGTATTAAAGTATGAGAAGAACTGCTATAAGCCATACTCTAATTTCAGACCTCTAAATCAATGCTTCCTTTTTTTTTTACAGTTGTTTAAATATCTGCATGAGTTTTACCCTATCCATGCATCATAGTTATTATTATTTATTTAACATTTCCATATGAATCCAACTGAGATTTTTAATGGGAATAAATGTGTTTAAAGATTAAACTTTGTACCAATTCCACTGGAGAAAAAGCAACTCAATTTGCAACAAACAGAGTATGCATAAAGATATAGTGGAAATTAAGCAATATTGCTAAATTATAGCTAGCTACTATTGGCTGCCAAAGATTGCTGAGCCTGTACTTCCTGTGTGAAAAAGAGAGAGGTGCAAATGTTAAAGAAGCATTAAAAACCCAAGCTGATAACTTAGATTCTCTCTAGGCAAGAGGACTGAACGAGAATTGGAAAAGGATAACCTCATTACTGTGTCATTTCCTATTACAGAAACCCTGATTCCTGGGAAACCAAATATTATCTAACTTATGACCTAAAAATCAACTCCTGTACCCATGTCAACAATCCTTTTGGAAATTCTGCTCTAGCACGGTGTTTCTCAAACTTTGAAAGTGCATTCGAATCATCAGAGGTCTCGTGAAAATGCGGATTCTCACTCCACAGGTTTGAGGTGGACCCTGAGATTGTATAATTCTGACAGGGTCCCAGGGGATGCCTGCACTGCTGCTCATGGGACCACACGTCGAGCAGCAAGGTTGTGGGTATGAGTACATCAGTAGGAAGGGCTTGCTAAGGAAGGGGAAAGGAGATGACAGGAGGGAGAAGGGGCGGGTAAAGGCTTCCACGTGGGCTTTTGTACACTCCTACCGCTGAAGCTCCCCCCAGGACGCAGGAGTCACAGTGCCCCTGAGGTGGGAGGTAGCATCGGTTTGAGTTTGGGCAGGGAGATGAAGCCCACTCAAGTGTGGAGTGTTCCACAGAGGAATTGGCTGCTCAGCATCACCCCTAATGACAGCTCATTCGAGTGTCCTTTCATGGGGACCTCCCTGGCCTGTTAGGCGTTTAGCAGCTGGGAACTGCCAAATCTTCTCAGAGAAGGGCCCTCATTGTTGGTCGTGTCATTGGGTTCCGAGGAGAACTAAAAGAGGAGCAACGCTGACTTTCCTAAGTATACTGCTCCCCCTCAACGTGAGTCTGGTTTTGGATCACCCCTGCCTCCCACTTGGATCCTGTCTAACCCCTGAGCCTCAGTGTACCTTAGTGCACAGTCATTGCACAGCCCCACTCAGCATTCACTCAGAGCACATCACCTGAGTCTTATGTACCGTGGGAAGGGAATTACAGAAGACAGAGGTGACAAAGTCCGGATGGGAAGCTTTCTTGTCGGCACTCATGGAGAACAACAACCACATCCCCTGGGTCCACACAGCTGTGCAGCAGCCAGGGAAACCTAGATCTGGTACACTTGCCAAAGCACAGAAAGCAACACCAACCTAGGCCTCCAAATCCATGAGTAGCAATGTTTGGCCACCAACAGAAGTTTAATTAGCCTGATAATTTCCTTTCCGTGACCTGGAGTCATTACCCAGGCCACAATCACGGCAGTGGACAGTCATCATAGACTCCATTTCCCTAAATTCAAAAATCACTGGTCAGCTCTCAGCCTGTGCCAGGCGATGCCAAACAAGCCATTTTGATCTCCACAGGCAAACGGCCAGTCCAATCAATCAGTGAAATAATCAGCCAGAGGGATGTTCAACTGAAGGACTAGGTGTTCAGTAGTTTTTTTCTTTTTTCTTTGAATCGACAGGTCAAATTGGTCAGAAGAAATTGCCAGCCCCAAGGAAACAAAGCCTAAATTGTTTCTCAGTGCTCTTTCCAAAGACAGGTTAAAATCACCCACCACGAAGCTCAGTGCCACTTTTGCTGCACTGCTGAAGTCAGATGCAAGAGACGCGGGGAAAAATCAGTTTTATTTACCAAATAATTCACCAGAGTTTACCATGCACCAGGATCTTCACTAATATTAACTAGTTTAACTCTTTAACAATCCTTGAGGCACATTATTAACCCCAGTTTACGGATGAAGAAACTGAGCCACATGAAGGTTAAATCACTGAGAGAAAAGTAGCCAGCCTGTGGGTGCTGGAGGCAGAATCACTCAAGACAACTCAGGCTCTTGGCCACTGGTGCTACACTCTTTGACCTCAGAGCCACTATGGTCAGATCACACAGTGATCTGCTCCTGCTGGTCCCTTTGGACATTCAGAGGACAACCCCCTGGGTGTCGTGGAGTCTAGCAGCGGCGAAGACAGTGAGATGGCTTAGCAGACGAGATCTGGGAGGATCACAGTTGCTCTCTACAAAGACTGACAAGCTCATTCTTTACAGAATGAACCCAAGTATTCTCTGTTGCTCCAGCAGACCAGGCGAGATCAAATGATAGAAGATGGATGTGGTATTATCCATTCTTCTGCTTGCTTATTTTTTCCTTCCTTCATTCAAAATTATTGAGCATGACATAGTAGTTAAGACCATGGCCATTAGAGTCAAGCAGATGTGGGTACAGGTGGTCCATACTCTTATGTTTAAAAGCTGTGGTCGCCACATTTCTTTTTTTTTTTTTTTAAATCCATCCATTCTTCAGAGGACACTTTGGTTGTTTTTCCTATCTTGGGTATTGTGAATAATGCTTCAATGAAAAGGGGAGTGCAGGTATCTCTTTGAGATACTGATTTCATTTCCTTTGGATGTACACCCGGGAATGGGATTGATGGATCACATGTTAGCTACAGTTTTAACTTTTTTGAGGAACCTTCAGATTGTTTCCATAATGGCTATATCAATTTACATTCCCACCAACAGTGCACAGGGTTCCCTTTTCTCTGCATCCTCACCGACATTTGTTATCTCTTGTCCTTTTGATAATAGTCATCCTAACAGGTGTGAAGTGATATCTCATTGTGGTTTTGATTTGCATTTCCCTGATGATTAGTGACTTTGAGCACTTTTTCATGTATCTGTTGGTCATTTGTATGTCTTTGGAAAAATGTCTATTTTTTGGTATATATATATATGTATATACGTATATACATATATATAATGGAATATTTATTAGCCATAAAAAAGGAAATCTTTCTATTTGCAATAATATGAATGAATCTGGAGGGCATTATGCTAAGTAAAATAAGCCAGACAACAACAAATGTTTTATGGTATCATTTATATGAGGAATCTAAAATAAATAAATAAATAAAAATTGAAAAGCCAACTTCATAGAAACAGAAAATAGAAAGGAATTCAATAGTAGTTGCCAGGGGCTAAAGAAAGGGGGAAATGGGGAGATATAGGTCAAAGGGTACAAGTTTTCAGTTATAAAAGGTTCTGAGGATATAACTAATGTACAGCATGGTGATTATATTTAATAATACAATATCGTATACTTGGAAGTTGCTGAGAGTAGAGCTGAAGCATTCTCACCACCAACAGAGAAGGAAAATAATTAACTATGTCAACCATGTGAGGTGATAGATCTATTTCTCGTTCTCAGTAATTATTCTACAATGTATATGTATATTGAATCATTATGTTAGATACTTTAAATATATGTATTTGTCAATTATTCCTTAACAAAATTTAAAAAATAAGTAAAATATAAAAACTGCAGACGTGGTGAGGACGTTATTATACTCTCTTATCCTGGTTCTCTTGATCTATAAAATCGGCATACACTTGTATTTATCTCAGCTTTGCGAAGATTAAATGAAATCATAGAGGTGAAAGGGAAAGCATAGTGCCTGACTTGACAAAAGATAATTTTTATCAGTGCCCCTTTGTCACAAGCTTGAGAGGAGATCAGATGACAGGACACGCCCCGTCCTTAGGCAGATAGAAAGTGCAGTGCTGAATACTGTGATGCAGAGCTCACAGAAAGAACTAGCAACTTGAGAAGAGTGGCGAATGTTTCAGCAAGGGGGCAACATCTTGTAGGTACTAAAAGAAAGGGTTTGTACGGTGGACGAGGAAAACAAAGGCAGCAAAAATAGCCTGTGAAAATACAGGCACACGTTTTTTTAAGGTGGGTCTTAATAGTTGTGGCAGAAATATAGAGTCCTTGCTCAGATTGAATGGGGGATGAGGAGAGGACGTTGGCTAATGGACGGAGCCCCCTCAGCTGCGTAGCTTTCTGCTAGGCTCTCAAACTTGGGATGTTAAGGAGAGGCAGGATGGCCATCTCTCATAAAACAAACCAAAAAATGTGGTGAAATGTATCTTTCTTTGCATGCTTGCTTCTCACCTGAGGTGTGATCTTCCACAGATCACTTTGCCACTTTGGGTGTTAAGCTTCTATGTGGAAAAATAAAAAGGATAACACACGCAAGGGGAAGCTTTGGGCATCTCATGTGAGTGTGTGTGTAGAAAGATTTTAAAAGATTCATACATTCATTCAACAACTATTGATTGTCTACTCCACGCCAGAAATAGTCTAGGTGTTAGGAATACAATAGTGAACACAACGCTGTCAGAACTCACAGAGCTTACTTTCCAGTGGTGAGAAGCAAAGACGAAAAACATAAACATATGTCAAGTATATGATGAGATTTATGGTGACTCGTGCTATAAGGAAAACAAAGGAAATAAGGGGTATAGGGGACGCTGTGGTGGGCTTGCTGTTTTACATAAAGTGATCAGGGAAGGTCTCTGAAAAGGTGACATTTAACCAGCAGGCCATGAAATCATGAGCCAGAGAAGAACAGAGATACAGGAGGCCACGAGAGAGAGTGGATCCTAGGAGCCACCTGGAGGTGATACGGCAAACAGAATGCAATGATCAATTTTCTTAAATGTTTCTGGGATGTAGACTAATCATAAATATTAGAGTTGACAATAAGAAGGCAACTGGGGTAGGTCAACTGTAAAGAGTTGTTGTCATGTAATGGTGGAGATATAACCTGATGGGAGTGGGTTCAAGAAAGGACAGACAGAGAAAGAAGGGAGATGATGAGTATAAATAACTCGCTGTGGTTTGCTGTCAGGGGGGCAGAAAAACAGGGCTGTGGCTAAAGAGAAATGTGAGGTCAGGAATGTTTTACTTATTTTTTTCTTCTTTACTTTTTTAAAGATGGCAGCTATGGCAGTCTATTTATGTGCTGATATAAACAATCCAGCAAAGAGGGGAAAATTAATAGTACAGGAAAAAGAAGAGAGGATTGCTGAAACTTTCCCTTAAGTAGAAGAGAGGGCATGGTATCCAGTGCACAAAGGGTGGGGTAGGCCTCAAAGAGAAATATGGGTGTTTCGGGCACAGAGATAGGGAAGGCAGAGTTTATATCCAGAGAAGACAGAAGATCGGATTCTTTCTGATTCCTTTTGATGTTTTCATAAAATGGAGAGCAAGCCTAATAGCAAAGATTTGGCATGGGATGGGGGGTGAGTGTAGAAGGTTTGAGGAAAGTGAGAAGATATAATAAAATAGTCATCCAGAATAGTAGAAGACTGAAGGAATGGTCTAGAGCAGGGAGAAAAGCACAGCTTGTGGGCCAAATCCAGCCCTCTGGTTGTTTTCATAAACACTTTTGTTGGAGGACAGCCACGTCCATTCATGTATTCACTGGCTACGGCTGCTTTCCTGCAAGACGACTGAACTGTGACAGAAACCGTATGGCCCCCACAGCTTAAAATACTTTCTATCTGGTTCCTTCCAGAAAACATTTGCCAACCTCTGGACTAGAGAGGTGAGTTGGACTTCAAAAGAGTGTTAAGAGTCACAAGGTCATGGCCATAAATTTAAAGGGAGGCTCGTAAACATAGATGTGACTGTGTGTGTGGCGGGGGCAGAACAGGACTGGGAAAGGGGGATTCTCTCCAGACACCTTCAGCTGTTCTGGTACATGAGTAGAAAAGGAAGAGAGTTGGGATTAACCAGAGTGGGTGCTCAGATGGGCAGATAAAATAAAGGCAAAGAATAGTAGACGGGTTGAGGGGGGATGAAAGAGCTGAGTAATGGACCCTGGATTCAATGCTGATTAACTGAGGGCACGAAGGGCAGAGTGACAGTAAAATGAACAATCAGTGGCTCCTACAACTTAGCGGGTTTCCAAAAAATGTTAAATTGGGGTGGTAAAGGGAATGAGCACTACAGGCACGAAAAGAAAAATGATGTTTGAAATTAAAATTACAGAGCAATTCCATTGCCATTTTGGGTTATGGAAAGGAACGTGAATCAGTACAGTGAGGTCAGGACAAAATAACACAAGTGTAATATGTGCTCTTCAGAAGGAGTATCCCATACAAATGTAAGAGAATATTTCCAATCTCCTGGACCTGAATTTTGCACATGGTATAGCATTTCAATTAGGGGAGTACATTTGGAAAGTATGAGCAATAAAGAACTTCTCTTGTTTGTCTAGCTTCCAAGAGATCAGAGAAATTGCATTAGGAAAAGGAAAAATCAAAAACAGGTAGGAGAAAGTATATGAGCTTTCAGTGTATGTCTTCCTAATAACTCCATCTCTCCAGGGAAACGGCTCCAACTGAAAGACACTGTCCAGGATTACTGTCCCTGGAATGGCTTAGATGACAGATAGAAAGCAGGAACTGCAGATTTCATTATTTCCCCCACGTTGTGGATGAAATGAAGCACAAGCTGAGTTATGTGAGGTTTTTCGGGTCTTTCCAAACTAAACACAGTTTGTCAGTTTTCAAAATCATAAAGAATGACCCATCTTCCTACCCTTACCCCTGACCCCACTCACATAGCTTTTTTTTTTTTTAATCATCGTGTCTCTTACATCAAACACTTTCAATGGGGAGATTGCTACTCGGAGCTGACTTCGTCCATGCTTGCCATCCTTCCTGATCCACCTTCAAAGTCGTGGATGCATTCCAAACTGATTAAATGGGTCACAGCCTTTGGGAGAGGCCAAAGCCAGCTGGTTCTAGTCAATTGTATTCCTTCCAATTGGCAAACGATAAATGGAGTTTTTTTTTTTTTTTTTTTTTTTTTTTTCCTCAGGGGGTTTGAGTCTGCAGTTGGTGATTGATGACTTGATATTATGCTTTTCAGGCTGGAGTAACAACTCACCCTCAACCAGAGTCCATGAATCTATCTCAATCTTGGGTTAGCCCATCTGCCTACCACAAAACGCTACATATGAGTTTATTTATAAATTCAGTTATATAATCAAGGAGATATTTACCCATGTACTTTCTTTAATATTTTGGTAGATATACCAATCTACTGTTTGTGAGGAAATAGAGGTGAAAGGGATAATCCCTTGCCCAAGGACATAACAGGCTATTAGGGGGATAGAAAAATAGATAATAAAAAATTAGGTTTAATAGGTAATAAGAATCACTCAGTAGGAAAATAAAAGAGAGACATCTATTCAGCCTAGAGCAGGGCTTCTCAACCTCAGCTATGGATATTTTGTGCTGGATGATTCCTTGTGGTGAGGACTGTTCTATGCATTGTAGAATGTTTAGAAGCATCACCGACCTCTAATCACTAGATGCCATCGGCAACCCCTTCCTCCCAAAGTATGACAACCAAAAATATCTACTGACGTTATCAATTATCTTTAAAGGGAGACGGAGACAAAATCACCCCCATTTGAGAACCATTAGGCTAGAGCATCAGACAACGTTACCAAGATAGGGTCATATCAGAGCTAAATCTATAAAGATAAGTAGTCATTTCCTCAATAAACAGAATGACAATATTATTTCTTCTAAAGCAAAGGAAACAGCATATGAAGAGGTAGCCAGGGAATTGTAAGTAATTTGATGTACCTACAGCATAGACAAAGAACAGATGTACAAGGGTAGACTACAAAAATAGATTAGACCCATATTTATCCAGACATCCACAACTGGAATATATTTTGGCAGCTCTAAAACATAGCACATTATCAGAATTACTTACGCAGATATTCAAATACATAGACACCTGATCGTCAGTCTTACAGAATCAGAATCTTTGAGAGTAGGGCCCAGGAATGCATATATTTAAAAGCTCTTCGTTTAAGGAACTATCAGAAGCTGGTTACTCGATGTTTGGAAATGCAGAATTTCATTACAAACCTACAGAATCAGAACCTGCAATAGCACAAGATCCCCAAGTGATTCCCATACATGTTAAATCAAGAAGCACCGCTCTAGTCTAGAGGAAGTCTTTCAATAAAACGGAAGTACCATTAATGATCGCCAGAAATATGCAGTGGGCTTGTTTCAGCACTGTTAGTTAAGAAACAAGAGGAAATTACATGAAAACATGTACCATCAGAATGCTCTTTTCAAATGTGTCCCACGTGGTAAATTGAAACTTTGTTACTAATATAAAATATGATCAGCTTTCACAAAATCATATGGGAAAGCAAGGGAGGAGCTGAATGTCCCGTTGATCATAAAATAACCTCTTAAGACTCCAAATCCAATCCTGACATAAATCTGCATTTCCCAGGATCAAAAACCAATCTCGATAGTATTATAGAGCCAATGAAAGGCAGAGGGAGATTTATTCAATTCTGAAATAACGAAAGGACAGATAGACGTTACGTTTAAGACCAGTTCACATATGTCATTCCAGATTAATGTACTTTAATCCCAGGCTGAATTGGAAGTTTCCCTTACCTATAGATAGTGGAGAATTAGCTCACTACAGAAACTCATAATGAGAGAGCATCTGCAAATTGCCCAGCACTATGCTAACATTTCATGTAAGCAATGGTTTGTCAATGGTACTGAACGGGAGGGCCCATGACCTCACGGGTAATAAGCAGTAGAGTCTGCGTGCGATCCCCCATCATCTGTCCATTAAATGGCTCTGGGTAGGGTTACGGGGGCAGGAGAGAGAGACTTGTGGGAACACAGGCCATGAGCATCTAATTTAGGATGCTTTAGAAAAGACTGACTTCTTCCCACATGTCTGGCCTGCCTCTTTAAATGCAAAGGAAGAGAAATTAGATAAAGTGTTATTTTAAGGCTTTCCCCTGCAAAGTAGGAACTGACATTCTCTTCCATGTTAATTGGTTACTGCTTTTGACAGCTATCAGAAATATTATTCAGTGTTGCTATACCGTGTATAGTGAGGTTAGGAAAAGCAAAAGGAATAAGAGTCTTTCTTGCCAGCAGTAAAGGAGGTCTAATCAAGATATGCATGAGGGAGAGTACAGGGTAATGGTTAGTAGAACAAACTGCAGATGTATTTGGTGGGTGTGAATCCTGACACCACTACTTACTAACTCTATGACCTTGAGGGAATTACTCTGTGCCTCAGTGTCCTCATTTGTAAAATGGGGATAATTATACTCACGGAATTGTAGAAAGGATTAAACGAATTGATTTAAAGTGCTTAGAACAAAATCGACACATAGGACACACTCAATATATATGTTAACTGTCATTATTGCTTGTTGAGCATATTAGTCATAGCTTGTCATTAGATACCATCTCCTACGTTACCTATTTCTATTTCTATTTACGTATCTATCATTGATGTATCATCTTAATCATTTTATATCTATTAGGTTGGTGCAAAGGTAATTGAGGTTTTTGCAATTATTTTTAACCTTTTAAACCGCAATTACTTTTGCACCAACCTAATATGTATGTATGTATGTATGTATCTATCTGTCTATCTATCTATCTATCTATCTAATCATCTACCTAACCTACCTACAGATTTATCTTTACACATACACACATAATCTTCCCTATCTCACAGGTGTCAAATTAAGGCACAAAGAACTCTCACCATTTCTATCACTGGATCTCCTTATTTTAACTGAAACAACTGGTCCAGAATCATGTAAATCAAGCTTATGCTGAGGTTAATTTGACTAACTGAGTATGAAGACAGAGGATAAGTGTGTCATGGATATGTTTTTTTAAAAAAACAAACAAAACAGTCTTTCAAATATCACCAGCAGCCCCTTTGTTCCCTACTGTTCTTTTAAGGGGTGTACTTTTCATTCTGAAGGAGTCACGCTCAAGATATTCACAAACTCTCCACCTACGGTTGTGCCATGTCAAGCAGCGCTTCTTCAAAAGTAGGAGGGGAAAAAATCAGAATCGCTTTTGGAATGTTTTTAGTATACACAAATCAAGCATCTGAAACTTCCAAGTTATGAAACACATCCAGATGGTACATTCAGTAAGAGCCTGTCGTCAGGCTGCCTAGGAATGAATGGAGCTTAGAAACGATCTTGCTGTGTGATCTTCCCCAAGTTAAATAACCTCTCTTTGCCCAGGTTCCTCAACTGTAAACCGGGGTAATGACAATTCCCATCTCATAGGGTTGTTGTGAGGATTAAATGAATTAATCTATGAAAGGCAATTCGGACAGAACCTGGCGAATATGAATTCAGTTTATATTTGCTATAAATTGCCTGCTTAAAAAAACCCTACCCATGAAGTTAAATAATAGATAACCCTTCCACTAGGAACTCCAAGGTCACAGCTCCCACCAGGACCCTTTTACACCTCTCTCCATCTCACTTCTTTTTACCAGACACACAGAATTCCTTTTAGGGCCTCCAAAATACTGACTTGATTCTAGTCTCATGATTTTGGTGTCAGCTGTTATTACTACCTGAGTCTCTTCACTTGGTTGTCTTCTCTTGCAGGTCTAGGTACCAGTTGAATGTCAACAACTCGAGGCTGAGGTCTCCACCCTGAGCTCTCCTTCTCCAGGACGGCGTGGTTCCGGACTTCAGAGCCCTGTCTCCTTCAGAGCAGGTAGCACCCTGCACAGTAATTTCATTATTTGTTTTACTTATTCTGTTTCTTTCATCACGGTAAGCTCCATGAAGGCAGAAAGTCTGCCTTTTTCATTGCTTCTACAAATAATTAGACGAAATTCAAGTCTAAACCACAGCGTAAAATAGAACCTGGCTATATAGAGTCCACGGTCAAACTCCTTCCCTTAGAGTTCACGGTCAAACTTCTACACTCTGACATTATATCGTTTTTAATCCATTGTCTAGAAGGTAATAGTACATAACTCTCCTTAGGGTCTCTGAGCACATCAATTTAGATGCATAATACACAGGTTCATAAGATCTTCAAGCTAAAAGCGATCTTAGAAGTCTCTTTGGCTTACGTTGCCATGTTACTGATGACAGAGTGGGATCTTGGAGTGGAGTGATAACTTGTGCATACAATTTAGCAGAGCAAGAGTTGGAAAAAACCCCACAAAACCTAGATCTGCTTTGTTCTCATTCAGTGCTTTTTCCAAAACATTATAGTGCCTGTTTCTGTTTTCACAGCTAATTGTCTTTTGTTACTTCAAGCTAAAATCACTTCGGTGTCTGTCTAACCTATCTACTGGACCAGGACATCCCAGACATACGTAAGAGAGGGTGCCACTCTTGAGAAGCACGCCCTTGGTAGGAATACAAGTCCATATCCTAATCAAAATTACTCAGAGACAGTTATTCTTCACGATGATAACTTTTTTTCTTATACTATTGTGTAAGTGATTGGGAGAAGGTGCTGTCTCTTATTTGTTTCAGACATTTTCTGATTATTTTTTTCTGTAATATAGACATATATAAAACATTGTTTAGTGCCTCTCTTTTTCTCTTGGGGTCTTCTATAGGAAGATTCATATGAGAAACGTCTTTTTTAATTGCTGAAAAATGGTTCAATTTTATGTTTTTCTTTGTAGAAAATCAAAACTAGTGTAACTGACTGTCTTTGTGTATGCATCCCCACTTATTTTGATCACTGGAAAATCAAGGCCAATGGAATCTAGCTAGCTAGCTATCTCTGTCATCTACCCACCCACCTATTCTAAGAAAAGACCATTTCAGTAACCAGTTAGCAAATAAGTGAATGAATTGAAGAATTTATACCACAGCTAGACTTCCTTATTAAGTATCTTGAAACAATATGTCATAGGGACTAAATGAAACAATACGGTTCTCTTGACACAAATCCATCTGTACAACTGGAAGAAAAACTCAGGGTTTATAATGTATCGATATTTTCCACACTAAGAGAAAAGGATCATCTCATTTTTAAAATATAAAACTGAATAAGGCTAAGCACAGAAATAAATAAATACACGCAGCTTTGACAAACAATATAGTCAAGAGAACACATCTAATAAATCACAAGCTAAAGTGACTATATAACATTCTCTGGTAAAAATCCTGGCTGTATCCCAAATATAGCACTTTCCATGACAAAAACCTGCTGAAATAAGGTACTTTCTCCTCTCTGTAGTGCACTATTGTCTAACAATCCCTGTTCTTTGGGAAAATAGCTTCTTTCTTATTCTATTAATTCGATTTGCATCCAACTTCTATGTACAACCCACAGCACCCGCAACCCCTGGGCAGAAAATTTGACCTTGACCAGTGAATCATAATAGCCCATTTTACCAGACACAGTGTTTGATCCAGGGATGGACAAATGAACCATGTTGAGCCAATAAGAGTCTTTCTCTTGGATTATTCAGTTTGGAGCTGGAAGTAAAAGGATCACAAAAGTACAGTCACGTGAGTTGGAAGCTGATTATTGTCACCTTCCCCACTGTGTAGAAAAGAGTGGCAAGTACAAGGGGTGGTGAAAATATATGGTGAATGTTTCAATAATAATAATAAAAAAATTATTACAGGAAACGACACATTGCCATTAATCCCCCCTCAAAATTCTCCCTCTTGTTTTGAACACACGTATCTCATTGTTCTTGCCACTTTCCAAAGCAGTTCTGGAAGTTCTCTTTTGTGAGTGTCTTTACTTCATCCTCTATCATGACAGCGCTCTGTGTCACACATCGCTTCTGGTACGGCAATTTCTGTCAAATAAAAACATTGTGGTGTGTCCTCATCCACCTTATTCACCAGATCTGGCACCATGCAGCTTCTGGCTCTTCCCCAAAGTCAAAATAACCATGAAAGGTAAACGTTTTGAATCGATTCAGGACATCGAGGCAGCCACGACAGTGTAACTAAAGGCACTCACAAAAAAGGACTTCTAGAAATGCTTTAGAAAGTGTCAAGAACAACGGGATAAGTGTGCTCGAAGCGAGGGGTGGGGGATATTTTTAGGGAGATTAATGGCAATGTGTCTTTTACTGTAATAATTTTTTATTTGAACATTCATCATATTTTTTGAGCACATCTTGTATAGTGTTGAGAGAGACTTAGAGAGAGACAGAGAGACAGAGAGAGAAAGTAGGAGGAGGAGGAAGAGGAGGAAAGGGTGAAGGGGATTGGAGGAGACAGACCTAAAGCCTCATTGGAATCATTTGTCCCTCTCATGCTTGAAGTGAGCACGTCTGGACTCAGACTGAGCTAGAGTTGCCACACTTGTAACTGCAAATGTTCTGACTAGTATATTTCTTCTAGCACTCATTCTCTAGCCATGTTAAACTACTAACCTACTTGCTACTCTCAGATTAGAATAGTCCTTTTCCTTCCATCACCATATATTTCATCCCCTCTTACCCTTATATCCCACCCCCCACCCCCCTTACCCTCTGGTAACCACTAAACTATTGTCTGTGTCTATGAGTTCTTGTTTCTCATTTGTTTGTCTTGTTCTTTTGTTGTTTTTGGTTTATATACCACATATCAGTGAAATCATATGCTTCTCTGTTTTTCTGTCTGACTTATTTCGCTTAGCATTATACACTCAAGATCCATCCATGTTGTCACAAATGTCCCTATAAATTAAAAAAAAAAAAAAAGAATAGTCCTTTTCATACCTCTGCATTTGGCACATATGCCCTCTACTCTAGTTATTCTTTGCTATGTCACAAACTACTGCATAACTTGGAGACTTAAAACAATCCTTTATATGGCTCCCATTTTTAAGATCATGAATCTCAGAAGGGCCTGGTTCCACATGGCTGTACCTAAGGTATCTGGGGCTAGAATAGTTTCTTCATGCACATGTCTGGTGCCTTGACATGACGTTCCCTGGACTCTCCTTCTCAGTGTCATGTCTCATCCTCTGAGTCTCTCCACATGGCTCAGGCTTCTCACAACATGGAGGCCTCAAGCAGATGCACTCACAAGATGGGTTCCAAGAGAGAACATGCTAAAAGAATTCTAAGCGGCCCTGCTGGAAGCTGTAAAATCTAGCTTCAGAAGTCACATAGCATCAGTTCTGCCACCATTTACTGACCAAGAGTGAATCCAAGGGCTAGCCCGGATTCAAGGGCTGCAGACAGCACAAGGACAAAACACCATGTGGTATGGCTCATGGCGGTGGCAGGAGAGATCCTTAGAAGCGAGCCATTATCCACTGCTCTGTCTGGAATGGGATATCTTGCTGCCCTGGTGAGTCCTACACATCCCTGGTTCTTAGCATGAGTATTCCCTTCTCTGAGAAGTCTTTCTTTCTCCACACATACATACTTTCGTCATAGCCATGTGTTACATCCCCTTGTAGTATGATTTACAAGTCTGCCTCTCTACTAGACTCTGAACACTTCGAGGGGATCAAAGATGTCTTAATTACATCTGAGACCTTCACTAATGGCTGGTGCAAAGTAAATGCTGGTTGGGTGAACAAACATATACATGTCAACACGTTTACTCCTTAGGTTAGGAAAAATTGCAATAGATGGATTCGAGTGGAATTCTTGCACCCTGAAAAGTTTCTGAGTCAGGACTATGTCAGCCTGTGGGCTATTTCCCTCCACAATATATTCACACATGATGTCAACTCATATCAGGATTGTAACAAATTGACTCAGTTGAAAGTAGTCAAAACAACTGACGTCAGTATGTTTCAGGATCCCGACAGGTCGATGAGCCCTGTCTTTCTCACACATTTCAAGCAAAGCGGTGAAGTCATACATGCAATTGGACAGTCATGTTCATAAAAATGTAGAAAAGGACAAAATGCCCCTACGGTTTCATCAGAGGGAAATGAATTTGGCATGCTTTCTCTAATTTGATATTTCATAATACCTGACTGTGAGCTAGGCAGATGCTGCTTGTATTAAGGGCACATTACAGATCCTCCTGCAGATGAGAAGCTGTAAGCTAACACAAGCAAAAATATAGACACTTTGTGTTGAAGTGCAAATAACCACAAGGGTTAGGTGTGTATCCCAATCATTACAAAAGAAAATTGGATTATTCTAAGCTTTCTTCCTTGCAGTTGACTGGGCTTAAACATAAGAAATCTCAGGAGGGGTGTGTGTGTGTGTGTGTGTGTGTGTGTGTGTGTGTGTGTGTGTGTGTGTTTTAAGAGCACTTAATGTGAGATCTACCCTCTTAACAAATCTTGAAGTGCATAACACGTACTGTTTACTACAGGCACTACGTTGTACCGCAGATCTCCAGATCTTTTTCATCCAGTATAACTGAAACTTTGTATCCATTGAACAACACTGTCCATTTAAAAAAGAGAAAAACAAAATCAAGGGACACACGAAAACTCTGAAAGGTGTTAGATATGTCTCTTACCTTGAGTGTGTTTATACTTTTGCATATGTTTGCATATGCAGATGAGTTTGCATATGCAGATGAGTTTGCATATGTCCAAACTCATCAAATTGCCTATATTAAATATGTATAATTCTTTGTATATCAATTATACCTCAATAAAGCTAAAAAAGAAGTCAGTTAAGAATTATTTTTTACTGCTTTTTTTGTTTCTATAAGGACTAAGAAGGGATAGATCCAAAGTAACAGTCAAGGAGATTAACAAGAGGAAAATAAATAAAATAATTGAATGCTGAAATCAGTGAAAAGTACAAATCCTTAGAGCAAAACATGGCAATAGAAAGCCTTTTTTTGGGATATAGCAATGGGTTGAATGAAAATCCCACAGTGCCTTAGAAAAATTGTTAGAGAACTTTTTTGGAATTTCTGGTTTGACCCACCCTGCTGTTCAACTCAGTGTTAACCTCCACATACAGCTCAGAAACACGTTAGACATAATAAGTTAAGGAGATGAATCCCCAGAACTATTGAGTGGAGAATAGAGAAAAAACAATTAATAAGCTGGAAATGTATAATAGGGGACAGGTGTGATTAATGAAGCCACTTGATAATTGCCAAGATGTTTCAGGCACCAACCAGGACATACAATGTCATCTATTTGAATGTTTATTAATTTGGCCATGTGGCAAACTGGAGACTTTTCCTAGATCTGCTGATTCTGAAACAACGTTGTCACTTCAACAATGTCACAACAATGTCACTTCTCAGAAAGGAATGTCAGCACTTTTCATCAAAGCCTCTCCTTGAATACTAGACCTGGGTCATGTGTCCAAACTTAGTGAAAGTCATAAACCATAATTTGGATCACCAAAAAGTATATGGCTACTGACCACGAGACACCAAACGCCAGGGCCAGACTGTAAATACTTCAGGCTTTGCAGTCTCTGTACAGTCTCTGTTACAACTACTGAACTCTGCCTTGTAACACAAAAGCAGCCATAAGCAACATGGAAAAGAATCGGGGAGTCTCTGTTGCAATAAAAGTTTATGTACAATCATGGAAATTCAAATTTCATTTCATTTTCACATGCCACAAAACAGTATTCTTCTTTGGATTTTATCAGCAATTTAAAAATGTAATCATATTCTTATCTTGCAGATCATGCAAAAACAGAAGGCAGGCTGGATTTGGTCCACGGTCCGCAGTTTGCTGACCCCTAATATAGGTTAACTCTAGTTAGAGACAGAGTTAAAGGATTAATTCTTTTTGTGTGTATATATATCCAAAAGTGACAGCTAGAGTTATTTATCTTGCCTTAAATCTAATTGGCTTGGGCTACTAATCCATGAAGTGCAAAGCCAAAAGCCTAAGTCTCTCTGTCTCTCTGTCTCTCTGTCTCTCTGTCTCTCTGTCTCTCTGTCTCTCTGTCTCTCTCTCTCTCTCTCTTTCTCTCTCTGTATGCACCTCTTCTCTCCCTGTTTCTCACATTTATTTCCATCTCTAACACACTATGTCCTTCTCCCTCCCCCACTCAACATTTGTCATCTCTCTTTTATTTCTACTCCTCAGTTCCACTCCAAATATAATGCAGTGTAATTTAGCAATATTTTTCGTTGACCTATATTTGCTAATGTTTTTCAATGGTGGGAAAAATTTAAAAAGGAATATTTTCAGTCATGTGGAAATTATACTAAATTCAAATTTCTGTGACAATAAATCACATTTTTTGGGAATATAAGCTAGAAATTACATTATAATAAATAAGTTTTTATATGTAGTAGGAAAAAAGAGTTCATAGAATCAGACAGTACTGAGTTCAAGTTTGAGCCCCACCAAATAAGTAATACATATAAATCATTCCTAAGTAACACAACTGAATTTCAAGGCAATTGAAAAACATTTTTAAGGAAAATCAATTGAGTCCTGTTTTAATTAAATCACTTGCCCAACATTTAAACCTGGTAAATGACACAACAGAGATTCAAACTCACGTCTGATTGTAGAAAATGTCTTCCTCTAACAATGATGTTATCATTTTCTATCAAATTTGTGTTTTTTTCCCCTTGTGTAAGCAGTTCTGTATAGAGAGTTCTAGAAATAGTCAGAATAGAGATTGATTTCCTCAAAGAGTAAAATCTTAGAAGAGGGAAAAGTGAGTCTCAGAGAGGTAAAATGAATTTCAGAAGAATCCTCCCAGGATTCTTCCCATGTATATTCCTCCCATGCATTGCCTCTGGGAGGCAAAGCGGGCATAGATGGGAAGAAGTATAACAATCATTGTGTACTTTTCCGAATTAGAGAAAGGGAATGATCATCAGACAGTTTCAGAAAATGGACGAGACAGAAACTGTAATGTGAGTGAGTAGACAGAGGCTGTGAGCCTGACCCTGTGAGTCCAAGACAGTGGAGACAGCGTCTTCCTCGCTCCCTGTCAGGGGATGTAACACTCCTTCTTCCACAACTGCCCCCACCTCACAGGGAAAGAGAGCCCCTCCCTCAGCACATTTTAGGATCTAGCAATAACCAGTGTAGAGGCCTCAGAAGCTGACAAAGAAAAATGACCAGTTCCCTGAAGAGATCAAGTAACCAGGAAGTAGAAAACCATGCAGAGTGATCACAATATTGACCCAAAGAAAGAAGATAGCTGAGGCTTTAGATGAAAACGTGAGTAAAAATATCATAGAAGCAGTTACGAGAAAAGTATCTCCCCAAATGCATTTTAGAGTTAGAAAAAAATAAGAAAACATGATTTTTCCCATTAAACAATTCAGTAGGTTATTGTTGAGAGTTTTACTATTGATGTGTAAGAGCAAGTGAACAAAATATCAAAAAGCATAGAGCAAAATATAAAAACCTGAAACACTGAAAACAGAGAGAAAGTTAGAGTCTAGACCCCAGGTGGTCCACCTGAGCCACTTCAACTGCCCCAGCTTTAAGTCCCTTCACGGTTTGCTGAGGCTGCAGAGATCTAGGGCATACCTTCCCCGGGGTTGCCCACATCTAATGAATTATCGATATTTAGGCATAAAGACCCAAGTATTTTGGGCCACCTTTGGACAACTCTAATGGGCTGTCTGTTCCAGAACTCCCTGCGGGGTTGGAAGAAGCTTTGCTAGGACTTTGACATGATTCAACATCTCCTCTACCCAATCATTTCTTCCCTTCTCTTCCAAAGGAGTTGATTCCTAATATTAGGTTGGTGCAAAAGTAATTGGTGTTTAAGAGGTTAAAAGTAATTGCAGAAACCACAATTACTTTTGCACCAACCTAATAAATACTTGGCCAACTAAACATCTCAGCATCTACATCCACATACTGATACTGAGAATGGTCTGAGAAAGCAGGTGCTTTGAGCGGTTCTGGAGATGGATCACTTGCTGCCCAGTTGCCAGTGAGGACAGCCCACCTGTGGTAGGTGAAACATCATCAGCCCCTGTTACCACAAAGAGCATACAGCAAAGGTCCCATAGAACCATTAGCTTTACAGCTGCCTGGGCACCCTGGGACCCTTGTATCGAGGGACCAGCAGGGAAGGAAAGGAATCACTTTGGCAGGGGTAATTGACTGATTATCAATGAGAGGCTGGACTGCTCTTACAAAAAGGGGCAGACAGGAATACATGCAGCACCCACGTGATCCACTCAGGCATGTTTTCATCATTTCTTGCCCAATTGTGACTCTCAAATGGTAATTTTACAACTAGAAAACATGAAACAACATTTACATTTCACTTTAGAAAGAGATCTGCAATCCAAGAATGTTATCTCCAGCCCAATTTTTAAAAAATATATACCAGCAGAAAATATAATTTCCAAAATGATATGATATCAATATTAAAAAGTAGAAATAAAGTTCTGAGAATGGTCATTTTTCTCACCAAGAGATGCCATTTAACACACTAAGAATGTTAAAAATGAAAGTCCAGAAATGCTAACTGTTGGAGAGGATGTGCCTGAAATTTTTCTCCAAGTTACATTTTGAGATTTATAAATTTGAAATTGTTGGCATCTTTGATTGTTCTATATAGACCATAATATTTATATTTTGAGAGACTATCCTTTTTATAGGTGCTGAGATAACTGGTAAACTCAGAGAAAATTCTGCTAAATGAAGAATATCCTCAAGTCTATATTTCCTGTTATATCGTGTAAATTGAAACTCAAATATTCTCACAGGTATTGTTTTTTTCCCTCCATTCAGAGTGTATTTTCTTCAACAAATATTTTTATGCAGTAAGACTCATCAAATAATTTCTCTACTCGTATTTTTTAATGTTTCAAAATTGGATGCTGCAAAATTAGGCTTCATCAATTTCATTTCATTCTGTTATTAAATGTGAATTTAACCGAGGAACAATAACAATGATTTTTTTTTTTACCAACTTAAAATGTTCCAAAGCGCAAATATGGAATTTCAAAATAACATGTCATACATTATTTGAGCACTCATTATTTAATTTGTTAAAATCCTTTTTGATTTTGTCATGATTAATGTCAATGACTTCTCATCTGCAAGCTTTGTTTTCAATAATTATAATTCAATAAAACTGTCAAAATAGGAAGTTTCATAAATTGCATTTATTATATTTGATTAAAGTATTCCAACAGATTTTGTTTTAAAAAAAATCACCCAGAATTTTAAAAATGCAATTGCAGTAAATATATTTCAATACAATAAATTTCAATGTAAGTCACACTGATGACTTTCAAAGTAGTTGTAATAAGACTCAAACTTTTCTAAAATCTAATTGATGATGAACAGCAATGAGAAGTTTGTACACTGCTGAAGAATTCTTAAATTTATTTTTAATTGAGATAAAGTAATTATAAAATTTATCATCTTAACCACTTTTAAGTCCACAGTTCAGTAGTGATAAGTGATAAGAAGTTTTACAGAACTTCTTGTGGTAAAACTGAATATCTGCACCCATTAAATAAGAACTCCTCATTTCCTCCTCCTCCCAGACTCTGGCAACCGGCATTTACTTTCTGTCTCTGAATTTCACTTTGTCTTTTTATGACTAGCTTTTGTCACTTAGCATAGTGTCCTCAAGTTTCATCCATCTTGAAGCATAAATCAGAATTCCCTTCTTCCTTCAGGCTGAAAAAACTACTTTGTTTGTTTTACGAGTATATACCACTGACAAAGACTTTCTCCTTGATCAAACTTCCTTTAGGCTCCTCTGAGCCCTCTTCACAACTAGGCCTTAATCTTGGTCTCTGTCCTTGCTGGCCTTCCATAGCCCAGTCTTGGCAAGAATCCCGCCAACTTAGTATAGAGTGAATCTATCACCCTTGGTTTCTGACTAAGTTCCTCGTCCTCCACCTTTAAATCTAAGCCCTTGGCCTGCCTTAAGCATGAATCCTATTATGTCTAAATTGGTTTAGCAAGAATCCCCCTCCCTTGATGTTTCCTTTTTAATAATTCACTGACCCCCTAATTCTGCTTGTTGACTGTGAAGCCCACGTGTCCTTGTATTCCCAATCTTTCCCTACTGCAATGTCCCTATTGCACTCATCTTAAATAAAGTCTTAGAATAGTTCTATCTTTAATTTCACATTTTGTTCATCCATTTACCAGATGGACATTTAGGTTACTTCCACCTTTTAGCTACTGCAAATAATACTGCTGTGAACATGAGTGTACAAATATCTCTGAGATCTTGCTTTCAATTACTTTGAGCATATACCCAGAAGTGGAATTGATGGATCACATGGTAATTTTGTTTTCAATTCTGTGGGGAATCTCCATACTATTTTCCACAGTGGCTATACCATTTTATATCCCTATGAACAGTGTACAAGAGCACCGATTTCTCCACATCCTCACCAACACTTCTTATTTTTAGTTTTTCCAGAGTAGCCATCTTATTGGGTCTGAGTTGGTATTTCATTATTGTTTGTTTTATTTTTCCAAAATAATTAGTGGTATCTGTTATCTTTTCTTGTCCTTCTTGACCATTTTCACATCTTCTTTGGAAAAATATTTTTTCAAGTCCTTTGCACATTTTTTTAATTGTGTTGTTTTTGTTGATGAGTTGTGGAGTTCATTATGTACTCTAGATATTAACTTCTTATCAGATATATAATTTGTAAGTATTTTCTCCCATTCCATAGGCTGTTTTTCACTCTGTTTATTTTGCCTTTTGAGGCACAGAAGTTTTAATATTGATGTAACTTATCTATTTTTACTTTTGTTGCCTGTGCTTTTGGTATCATATCTAATAAATCATTGCAAAACCAATGTCTTGAAGATTTCCCCATTTTCTTCTAAGAGTTTTTTTTAGCTTTAGCTCCTATATTTAGGTCTTTAATCCATTTTTTAGTTAATTTTTGTATATGGTATTTGGTAAGGATTCAACTTCTTTTTTTTTTTTTTTTTTTTTTTTTTTTTTTAGCATGTGGATAGCCACTTTTCCCAGCATCATGTGTTGAAAAGACCGTCATGTCCCCATTGAATGGTTTTGTCATGCTTGTTGAAGATCATTTGACCATTTATGTGAGGATTTATTTCTGGGCTGTGTATTCTATTCCATTGATCTAGATGTATAGTTTTTACCAGTAATCACATTGTTTTCACTATGTTAGCTTGATAATAAGTTTTAAAATTGAGAAGTGTGACACATCCAACTTTGTTATTTTCAAGATTATTTTGGCCCTTTGGGGTCCCTTCGATATTCCATATGAATTTTAGGATAGACTTTACAATCCCATTTGCAATGCTAAGGGGATTTTGATAGGGATTACATTAAACATGTAAATTAGGTAGTGTTGACATCTTAACAATATTAAGTCTTCTAATTCATCAGCATAGGATATTTTTCCATTTATCTATGTCTTCTTTAATTTCTTTAAGCAGTGTTTTGTAGTTTTCAGTGTACACATCTTTTGCTTCATTGTTTAAGTTTATTCCTAGGTGTTTTATTCTTTTTTATGCCACTGTAAATTGAATTGTTTTGTTAATTTCCTTTTCAGGTTGTTGAAAGTTGGTGTATAGTATGGTACATGTTGTATAGAAATGCAACGGATTTTTGTATATTGATTTTGTACCCTACAATTTTGAAGAATCCTTTTATTAGTTCTAGTAGGTGTGTGTGTGTGTGTGTGTGTGTGTGTGTGTGTGTGTGTGAAATCTTCAGGATTTTCAACATATAAGATCATATTGCAGCAAACAGAAATAATATTACTTCTTCCATTCCCTTTGGATTTATTTTTATTTCTTTGTCTTGCTTAATTGCTCTGGCCAGGACATCCAGTACCATGTTAAAGAGAAGTGGCAAAAGCAGGCATCCTGGTCTTTTGCTAAACTTAGAGGAAAAACTTTCAGTCTTTCATCACTGAGGATGATGTTAGCTGTGTGTTTTCATACATGGCCTTTATTCTGTTGAGGCCATTTCCTTCTAGTTTGTTGGCTGTTTTTATCAAGGGTGTTGACTTTCTTCAAATGCTTTTTCTGCATCAGATGGATGATCATATGGGAGTTTTTGTTTCGTTTTTTTAATATTCATTCTGTTAATGTGGTACATGTTACATTGATGGATTCTACTTTTTTTTCTTTCCATCTCAAGGAAGGTGCTAAAAAATGGTGCCATGTTGGATTTCTTCCCCCAATACTACTTATTATGCAACAATGGTACTCCTCAGACTGGTGTGCTTGTCAGAAGGGAGACTGATATCATACTTTTATTTGCTGAGCTATAGAATTTCAAAGACCTATCCTGTTCTATGACTTGCATGCTTTCTTTGACTTGCAAGCTTGGCAAGGCAAAGGGATTTGGTGTCTGAAGCTCTCTTTGGAAAGCTTAAATCTGAAAGTTGGCTAGAGCTGCTTGAACTTGCCCTGCAAAGAAAGCAAAGATAGCCTGGAGTAAGAAACAAAGATCCAAGTTTTACCAAAGAGCTAAGAGAGCTGAACCAGAGTCCTCCTAAAATAATAGAACCAAAAAGTCCTGTCTGCCAGCTTTGGGACCCTGGCAGGAACAGCAGTAGCTGAGAGGACAGAATAGATCAGACTTAATGTAGGCTTGATGGGACTTTTAAAAATATCTAGAGGTGGGACTTTTTTATAGATGAAAATGACCAAAGAAGCTATGGGATCTGTTCAAATGTTGGACTGGGAGAGGGAGGAATGATGTAGCCCAGTAACAAAGAAAGAAAAACCTGTTCTGCTTGTACTCCGAGGTCTAGCACGTCCAGTGCACGGGAGGTAGACAAGTAAATACATGGGAAGAGATTTACTACACTGTCAATAGTTTTAAAAAAGAGGTTATTTCATCTTGAAATTGTCATAGCTTTGTACAGGAGATAAGATTTTAGGATGCGAGATAGAGTTAAGAGAGGTTGGGGTGAATCACAACATTCCAAATAGGAATAAACAAGAATAGTGAAAGCAAGAATGTTGAAGATTTCCCATAGGAAGGTAAAGTATATAGTTTGAAGGACAGGGAAGCTTTACGTAGAATGTAGAATGTTAAAACACCTGGAAAAGTAGGTTGGAGTATGTTCCTGAAGGTCCTTGAACTTGAGTTTAAGAGATTAGGAAAAAAAACTTTTGTCGGGGAGTGGGAATGGGGGAACAGCAGTGAAATGTTTCAAATTCCCAAACTGACCATGGGATGATCAAAGTAATATTTTAGGATGTGTAAGCTGACATGATGGAAGCAAACAAGGGAAATGTATCAGAAAACAACTTCAGGATTGCAGCTGCACCATTACAATGTTGGTCACTTGACTCCAAAATCTCACATTATTAACCACCATACAGTCAGTTTACAACCAGATTTATTATAAATACCCTTATATAACTACTGTTCCCCCTGTGATAGTAGACAGAGGGGAGGACTCTATAAATCTTTAGGGACTTTATTTTACTTCATGTCATTCTCTGCTTTCATCTCATGATATTAATGCGATCTTCACTAAAGTGAATACTCCCGATTCACCAGGAGTCCAAGAAATTACTCTGTACATCTCTAAAACAATCCAAAGTGAGAACCAGAATTTATATTCGTTCCCAAGCTGGATTTGTTTTTGGTAATTTTATTCTGGTTTCTTATGTGCTCTGTGTTTATTCTTCATTGAGGAGTCCTCACAAAATACTTTGCGTGTATTTTGACTACGATCTTAATTAGGGTCCTTTGCCATCAGCGAATAAAATCAGACATTTCAAGTCTCATGAATGCAAGAAGCTGGTGTCCATTTCCTCTTAACATAAAGCATAATGTTGTAAACTATAAGAACATCTGTGAAGGTGTAACTGGAAGTGCAGGCGATTGCTGGGCCCTTGTGGACCATCCTCAGGTTGGTTCTATGAGCATCTATTGTTCATAAAAAGAGTGATTAATCTACTTTCACTTTTCTCCCATGTTAACCTTGCCTTAATGGCAAAGGTCTTTATAGAGATTCGCTCAGCAATGATAATAGTAAAATACTTAAATTTCTCACTCTAATATAAATTGAATTCTTTAGTCAAGAATACTCCCCATGTTTGACAAATAAATCGAGACAATATTACTATTCATAACATAGGATGCAATTGTGGACATGACTTATACTAAAACCTTTGCTTACGATAAACTCATTTTATTTTTATTTTTTTCCTCATATATTGTGTTTGGCTCTTTTTTTTTTCTCTTCATTTGGGAACATGTAAAGTCATGTGCATTTTAGTTTACAGAAGAAGTGTGGCATTTTCCCCCTTTGATATAAAAACATTTATTAATGTTTGAATGGAACTTTCAGAAGTCAAGCAGACTTAATTTGAAACTTATAAATAAAAGATTTGCACTTAGATTAAATTTTTCTCTAAGGCACTGGTGTCTTTCTTTATTGATCATTATGTTGCACAAAGAAGTTGTGCTAATTTATTGTGCTGCTATTTTAATTACGTCTCAACTGAATTTATTCACTCAGAAACATAACAGCAGCAGCATTTCTAGGCATGGGATCTAAATTCTTTCTTGGTCATGCTTTTTTTTTTTTGAGAGAGAGAGAGAGAGAGAAAACGGTCATGCAAATGAGAAGAAAAATCCTCTCAGTTTCAGGTCAATCGATTTCAATAAATTATTTTAGAATAAATTTAGGCAAAACCCTAAAGAATTTAGACACTTTCCAGATTGAGGTTAAAGACTGCCCAGGATTATATCACAAAACTAATTCACAGTTTTAAACCCTTCTCTCACATATAAAGTCTATAATGTTGAGAGATTAAGGAGTAATATTAGAGAAAGTCACTGGGGTTCTATGAGTACTACTATACCTGAGAGGTAAGAGATGAGAGTTCCTACCCTTACCTCAAACCTAGGGACAGGGGTTTCAGATAGACACTGAAGGTGCTTGTCATATGTCCTAGAAACTTGGGAAACGAAGTGGACTCACGTCTGTTTCCTGCTGAAAAATCTAAAGAGTCCACTTGAAATAGCACCATAGCAGCAGCAGTTCAACGGCAGCTCATCGGCTTATGAAGATGAGCCCAAAGTGGCTGGTACCTATGAACTACTCCAGGGGTTCCCCAATTTACATCGATTCAACTTACAATTTTTCAACTTCACAATGGTGTGAAAGTTCCATGCATTCAGTAGAAACCGTATTTTGAATTCTGATCTTTTCCCCAGGCTAGCAATATGTGGGTATGATACTCTGTCATGGTGCTGGGCGGTGGCAGTCAACCATGCGATCACAAGGGTGAACAACCGGTACTCTTCCGTGTACATTTGACGCTTAAACAACAGAGGGGTTTGGGGTTCTCACACCATGCAGTTGAAAATCTTCCTATAACTTTTGACTTCCCCAAAACTTTACTAACAGCATACTGCTGACCCGAAGCCTAACTGATAACATCAACAGTCAACTGACTTATTTTGTATGTTAAATGTATTATATACTGTATTCTCACAATAAAGTAAGCTGGAGTAAAGAAAATGTTACTAAGAAAATCATAAGGAATAGAAAATACATTTAGAATATTTATTGAAAAAATCTGCCTTAAGTAGACCTGTAAAGTTCAAACTCACATTGTTCAAGGCTAAGCTATGATGTTCTGTAGGTTAGGTGCATTAAATGCATTTTTGACTTGCAATATTTTGGCTAGCAATGAGTTTGTAGGGATGTAGCCCCATCAAAAGTCCAGAAGCATCTGTAGTAGACTGTGCGTGAGAGAGTGAAATGGAATGAGAGACTTTTATTCTCCCATGCATGGACAAGCAAGGGATCTTGGAATATACCTTGAACATGAGAATTATATTTCCTGTTACCTGCAAAAGTCAGAATTGACCAAACAGTAACATTAACACACGTGTCCATCTAGAGAATTAGAGAGTACCCACTGATGGGAAAGGATCTCATAAGAATTCAGGAAACTTCTCAGTGGGTGATTAATTCGAGAGTAAACACCTCCTAGACCCAGAAAGCACCAAACTCAAGCTCATTCACAACATTTTTGGAATGAATGAGTTTCTGAGCCTCTTTACTTCTCTTTCTTTCATTGCAAAAAATGTTCCTTGATCCATTGGTCAGAAATCTATTAGCAACGTGAGAGTGAAAGATCAAAAGTGCTGGCAGTGGAAAGAGAGAAGCAATCTATGAAGTCTCACCTCCAGCCCTGCACATAATCAGCTGATTCGGGTTCTAGCTAAGAGATGGATGGGAAAGCTGGCCTTCAAAGTTCTAAGATTTTGAGTATTACACTATTTTGCACAAATTAATGTTTGAATTGAGTCTCCTTTGTGGGTAGAAGTTACACAGACCTTTTCATTCTCTAAGAGTGAGCAGCAAATTCCTGAGTCCCAATGTAATTTTCTGGTTCAGGTGGACAGGAAGAACCAGTCCTACAATATGGGTTTAAATGGATACTAGGGGTGGGGAAAACACATGTTGTGATTGACATTGTTGCTAAATAATGAGTCCTGCTTATTTAACATAAGAGTTTCACTTCTCTTATCAGCATTCATGTGGCAAATACATGATTGCTAATAATCTTTATATTCTTTACAAACCAGTCAGGTCTTTGTGTTCTTAAAGTTATTCCAGAAATCCAAGAGCTCTGGTTACTAAACATGTGATCTCGGAATCATCAATAAGACCATGGCTGCTAGTGTCCTCACTTCACCTGCTCAGTGTTTGTCGTCTGGCTTCACCTCCTGGAATACATAGGGAATGTCTCTTTTCAAGATCACTCATGGCTACTCTTCCAATGGTTAAATCCTATGCAAAGTGTACAAACTTTGTTTTAACTCAGTTAAACTCTCCCTTCTTACGTTCCTCTTTCCACATGTCTTTTGTGACAATTCGCCAAGTTGGATTTACTTTGTAAAGAATTCAAGCTCTGCAGTCAGTCTTCCTGAATTTCAAACCACAACTCACCACTATAGCTTTGTGCTTTGGGACATTATTTATTCCCTGTAAGCCTTCATTTCCCCACATATAAAATGAGATAATAATTATATATAACTTTGTACAGTGTCTATTACATAATAAGCAGTCAATATTAACTAGGCTTTATAATTTTTATTGTCAGAATCATCTAGTCTCTCCCTTAAAGTCTCTATCTTGAACTCAGTTCCTTATCTTAGACATCAAATATGTGTATTTCCTGGAGTTATGTTTTTGGATCTCTTCTATGCCCAGCTGCCCATTTTATACATTCAACTGATTTGATTTCTTTTACTCCTACAATTATCACCTATAAATCCTAAAATTTACAAATCTCCTTCAAGCTCACAACTCTCTTCTGAACTGTAGATCCAAATAACAGCTGCTTATTGAAATTTTCCACTTGATGGATATTACATTTTCAAACCCAACAATTATAAAATCAATTCATGAACCATTCCTCTGGTGCAATACACACACACACACACACACACACACACACACACGCCTCTTTTTAGCCCTTCATTTCCTAGTTACTAACACCATGGGCATTCCAGTCACTTAAGCCCAAATGAATGAGTTATCCCAGATTCCTTCGCCTTCATTTCCCATTCCAATTTGTCACTAAACTCTGCAAATTCTGCCTCCCAAATATTTTTCAAATCAATCAACACTTCTCCATTGCTATTCTAATAATGAGAGATAAAATAAAGGCTTCCGGCCAAAGCACACATAGTTCTTCATGGTTTAACTACTTTCCATCTTTTCTCTCTAACCACTTTCATCTCCTTAACTCTGAGTGTCAACCACATCAACTATTTTAAGTTTCCGGAATGCACCAGATTTTCTCTTGCTCTCTTGGCTTTGAATATTGCGTATACTCTTCCTGGGCTGTGACCATTTCTTTTTGTATGTGACCTAGAATAAGTACAAACAAGCTGAGTACTCACTGACCCCATGATGGATGCTATTCTACACTCTCAACAACTATAACATACAAGTATCGTCATCATTCTCTTTTTAGAGAAGAGAAAAGAAGTTCAGAGAGATTAAATAACATACCCAGTCCCTCAGCTCAAAATTGTCAGATCCAAGTTATTTGTTGACTAAGTAAATGTTGGTTAGTTGTTGAGTCTTACTACATGAATTGTTATTTCTCTTATAAGGATATCAAAATGGGAAATTAACTATTTGTAGAAACTTATCCAAGATCCTATAGCTGGTTCATAATAAAGCAGAGATGTACTCACAAACCCAGATTTAAATCTTCTGTTATACTTGTTTGCCTTTTCCAAGTCTTGAGACAAAACAGAAAAATAAATCACTATGGCACAAAGTGACCACAGTTTTGTTCAAACAATTCCCCCTCACCATTCTGATCTTGCTCTTTTCTCTTCCTTTTACCAATGGGATGTTCAAGATCTGAATAAAATATTACGTCCTCTGTCAGAACGTTCTGGCTTTCTAGTTTGTGATGATTTGCTCCTTCTCTAAAATCCTATGACATTTCCAACCAACATCATCTGGCCTGGAAGTTAATCCTATGTAACTTGAATGGCTTCCTTTTTAAATCTTCTTTATATCAGTTATTTTTTATTAAATTATACATTCTAGAGTAAAATTCAAACTCTTTTATATATAGTTCTCTGGGTTTGCAAATACATTATCATATAACTACCAAAATCAAAATACAGAAAAATTCCATTAACTCAAAAAATTCCCACATTCCCCTATGTAGTCATCCTTCCCTCTTACCTTAGCCTCTGATAATCATGACTCCATTTTCTGTGTCTATAGTTTGGTATTTTTCAAGATGTCACATATCTGGTAGCCTTTGGGGGCTGGTTTCTTTCATTTACCTTAATGCACGTGAAAATCATTCATTTTGCTGTGGTATCAGGAATTCATTTCTTTTGTTCGCTGAGCAGTAGTCCATACTATGATGTACCATTGTTTGTTTATGCATTGACCTGTGAATGGACATTTCAGTTATTTTCAGGTTTTGTCGATTATGAATAAAGTTACAAATATTTGCATATGACTTTTGCATTAACAAGCATTCATGTCACTCAGATAAATCCTCAGTAGTGGGACTGGGGGCAAGTGAATACTTCACTTTATAAAAAAATTATCAACTTATTTTTCCACAGTTAAGGTACCATTTGACATTCTCAACATCAAATTATGAAAGTCTCAGTTGCTTTGCATTTCTCACAAACATGCTGTATTGTCAGTTATTAAAATCTTTGTCATGCTAATTGCAGTAGCTCATCATAGTTTTAATTTGTATTTCCCTAATGATTAATGATGTTTAGCATCTTTACATGTGCTTATTTGGTATCTATGTGTCTTCTTCTTTGGTAAAGTATCAGTTCAAATATTACTTCAAAACATTTCAATTATTGTTTGTTTTCTTACTGTTAAGTTCTAGGTGTTCTTTATCTCTCCTGGATACAAAATCTTTATCAGATATGTTATATAAAATATTTTCTTTCAGTCTATGCCTTATGTTTTTCTTAAGAGTATCTTTCAATGAGCAGGTGTTTTCTAAAAAATTTGTACATATAGGTTTCATTTTTAGGTATACGACCCATTTTGAGTTTAAGAATCAAAGTTCTTGTTTGTTTTTTATTTTTTTGCATACAAATGTCCAATTGTTCTGGCATCATTTATTGAAATGATTGTCGTTTCAACATTGAATTACCTTTAGTCATTTGTTACAACGCTGTTGACCCTACTCCTTAGGGCTACTTCTGGATTCTCTATTCTATTCCTTTGATCTCTGTATCTATAATTTCACCAATACCTCACTATATTGAATAGTGTAGCTATGTAAGTCTTAAAATTAGGTCATGCAAGTATTGCATGATTTTTGAAAAAATTTTAGTTATTCTAATTTCATTGCCTTTCTATATAAGTTTTAAAATCAGAATGTCAATTTTTACAAAGATTTTCCGCTAGAATTTTAACTTAGATTACTCTGAAGTTAGCAAGCAATTTGGAGATAACTGACATAAATATTAATCCTTCCCAATCCATGAATACAGGATATATGCATTCTTTTAAATATTTCATTCATCTGGTTTCATAGTGCTCACTGCACAGAACTTACACATTTTTTGTTATATATATTCCTAATTATTTCATGTTTTGGTGTTGTTGTAAATGGCTTTTATAAATTTCAAAATGTTTTTAATGTATAGAAATGTGATTGATTTTTAAAATTAAAATAGAGTTGACATACAATATTATATACTAGTTTCAGGTGTACAACGTAGTGATTTCACATTTGTATAACTTATGAAGTAATCACCACAATAAGTCTAGTAACGATCTGAAGTGTGATTAATTTTTGTATATTGACTTTGTATCCTGCATCCTTACTAAGCTCACTTATTAGTTACAGTAGCTTTCTGTGGATTTGTCAGTATTTTCTAAATTGATAATTATGTTGTCTGAAAACAGAGACAGTTTCATTTCTTCCATTCCTTGATATGGATTTATTTCTTTTTCTTACCTCAATGCACTGACTAGACCCTATAGTATGTTGTTCTTTGGACAGGTAAGAGTGGACGTATTTGCCTCGGTCTCTGTCTTAGGGGAGAAGCATTCAGTGTTCCACTAAGAAGTTAGCTATCCATTTTTGTAGATACCCTTTATCCTGTTGAGAAAGTTTCCTTCTGTTCCTAGTTTGCTGAGATCTTTTTTCATGAATGGATGTTGAATTTCACTAAAGTAATTTCCTATATCTTCTGAGAGGATCAAATGGTTTCACTTCTTTCTATAGTTGATGTGATAAATCATGCAGATTAATTTTCAAATGCTGAACAAGCATTATATTCCTGATACACACACACACACACACACACACACACACACACACACACACAACCTATACATTTAATATATTATACATATATTGTTTGTAAAAATTAAATTCTCAACCTGGAAAGATTTACCATAGGGTAAATGTTCTGTTCAACGTTTGAATCAGTGACTGAAACAAAACAATAGAATACAAGTTCACCACTATGGTTATCACACATGTAGCTGGATCAAAATGATTCTAGGTTGATAGACACAGATTATATAGATCCCTATATTAGGTCAAAAACATACAACACAAGTATACGGTATGTATTCTTTTAAGAAAAAATCTATCTTGATGTGTTTCTTTCACGGTACACCTAATATTCAACAATATTATAAATCCCAACTTAAGGCTTTGATAGTTTTATGCTGCATTAAAGTAGGAAAGTCTAAAAATATGAGAAGTGACAATCATGTGTGTGTCACTCAAAAGACATCTCTCTTCTATTCAGAGCACAACAATTTATACATATATTTGTACTTTTGTACACATACACACATATATACACTAAAAATTTAAATCCTTATTTTGTTTGGAAAACTTGAAATGTTTTTAAAACTATGAAACTACATGTTTTATCAACTAAAACATAACAAAACATCTAATAATTCAAAATAAAATTAACATAAAATTTTACATAAACTACATAAAAATGAAGTAAAATTTAAAATCAGATCATATTCAGAGGAGAGTAATCGGGAAGTTAAAGAGAAGAGAAATAATGTCATAAAGGAACTAGGAGAACTGGTGATGTTTTCCAACACTAAATGATTTTTACTTTGAAAGTGGATTGCATTTGTTCTAAGAAGTGAAAGTCAGAGAGTCTCTAGGTAGTACTCTCTCTACAAGTAGTGAATTCCTCATCACTGGAGTTGTTTATGCTTAGAATGTATGGAGACAGGATTCAAGCATTGAGGTGAAAATCTGGAGGCAGAGAATAAAACTATCACAGAAAAGACCCATAGGCCTTGGAGCCAGACGGAGAACCAAAAACGGAAATGTTTAAATGTGATTTGAGCTCTCTTAAAATCAATTTGATTGAGCAAACATCATTCTGCTGGATGCTACATAAGTTGCCTGCTGAACTGTGCTTCTCCCTCTGGAGGTTCTAGTTCCTGAAACAGGTGTGTTCTGCTCTCTTGGTTTCCTTGGCAACCATGAGCTCAGTAACCTTTCAATAGTTATGATTATTGGTGTAGTCTCCAAAGGGAAGGCCAGTGCTACCTTAAGGACTCTTTTGGGTCAAAAATGCCCCAGGAGGTGTGAATTTGTTCCTGAATTCCATGATGGTAAGGCTCAGGAAAGGGAGGTTTAGAATGAGAATTCTAGGGTCAAATGAATCAGAGGAAACGGGATGCCCCCCCAACTGCACTGTGCAGTGTTATCATAGCTTGCACATACCTGAGTTTCGTAGGAAATTGGGGCCCAGAACCAGCTCAAGAACCCTTTGGGAGCATTTGAGATCTTGCTCCCTGACATGTTGTCAGTTTGACTCAGAAAAACTCTTCTAAAAATTATCAAAATAAAAAAGAGCCCCCTCTTCCTTTCTGTCACTATGAGCCCATGTTGAAAGCAGAGGGCTTTGATAGACAGAAGCCAGATAGAGAGGTTTAAGTGAGTCACTCTTTTATGAGAATTTGGGCTATGATTAAAATATATATATATATGGCCTTGAAGCCATATGGAGAACCAGACTCCTGGTCAAACATTTCAAAAACCAGCATTTATCAAAGCACCACCTACCTGTATGGGGCTCTATCAGGGCCTATTGTTTTCCTACTTCTGCCATTATAAATCTATGTTATTTACCCAGTGAATTTTCCTTGGCCTATTCATGTAGTGTTCGGGGCCAGGATTGCTTGGTTTTATAATAACTCTTATTCCCTCTTAAAGTTGAAATCTTTAAGAGTTGCCCCTGGCCTTAGAGATATGAAAGGATATACTATAACTTTATGGTAACCCAAGTTTCCACGACTCTGGCTGGTATATACAAGTATAGAATGGGAGAAAAGGAAGGGGGAAAACATTCTGTTATGTTGTACTTTACAAAGACACTTTTTTCTTCTTGGTTAATAGGAAAATAGACACTTTAGAAATCTTCAGACTTGCTGTAGGCTTCGTGTTTAATGATGTAAAATTCAATACTTTTTCAAATACTTTTTCACAGCTGGACTAAACCCAAGTGTTAGCAATTTGCATGCTCTATATACAATTGGTGATATTTGTACTGAGTATTTAAACAATGCACTTCGGCATAAGGCTAGAAACATAGACAGACAGACACTTTCACTGGTTTCTAAGTGTTCCCTGGTTCTGACAGTGATCTGTATAAGCCTCTTAACAAGCCAGGAGTCCTGACTGAATTGTGTCATTTTAGCAAAGACATCATCACATCACTCTGTAGTACTGTTTTAGAGGCTATAACACAATTTCTTTATCTTTCCTTTCTTCTCTCCATATTTGAAGAATAGAAATCTTCAAATGTGATTTAATCTCTCTTAAAATCAATTTAATTAAGCAAACATCATTGTGCTAGATGCGATTGCATTTTGAACCCTGCTTTCAAAGGAATCACACTATTTTAGAGATGAAAATAAGCAAATAATTACTACAAGGTGACAAGAGGCCACAGAGCAGAAAGAATTTATGCAGTTAGCTAACAGAAGAATCATGGAAAATTTCACAGAAGAGTTATGCTTGAGTTGGATTTTGAAGGATGGATAGAAATTCTTCTTGGTAAGAATATTTCAAGTGGAGAGACCATAGCCTTCCTGGGACAGGAATCCACGCGTAGCTCACATGGCTGTCAGATAAGTAAAAAGTTGCTTAGAGGGGATGGGATGGGAAACTGCTGGACAGAAAATTGGACAGATGGATGAGGGAGAGATCAGAAAGGCCTAACATGTAATGCTAAGAAGCTTGAACTTCACTCTGTAGAGAATTAGAGGCCTTTGTTAGATTTTAATAAGAGGAACAATTTGATCAGATTTTATTTTAAAAAGAAAGTTACATGGACACTAGACTAAATTGAGACAAGACTAGAAACCAGGAGAACTCTCAAGATACCATTGAAGATCCACGCAAACAGTAATCAGGGTTTGAACTAAAGTGGGGACTGAAAATATGGAGGTAAACTACAGAGGCAATTTGAGGGTAGAATCTATGAGCTCAATCTACAAGTGATTGGAAATTGTGAGAGGGTGAGAGAGCTCAGGGGAGTAGGATATGAGTAAAAGAAAGAACCACGGATAACTTCAAAATTTCGAGATCTCCTATTTTAATTTTTGTACCTAGAAACATTGTGCCTCACATCCTTGCTACTCAAAGTGTGGTCCATGTATTTACTTGAAGCATTACCATCACCAGAACGTATATTGAAAATGCAAATTATTGGGCTCCTCTGCAGAACAGCTGGTAATGAGGTACAAGAATCTTGCCCTCCAGTTGATTTGTATGCATGCCAAAATAAAGTTTGAGAAGCACTGTTGTATGTGTTTATAACTAATACTTTATCTCTTTCATGAAAAGTCTTCCTTTACTCCCATCCGTCTCTGACTTCTCTATTTCTAGTTCTGTTCCTGCCTGAAGTCTACACAACAGTAGCCTAAAAAAGTGGTGTCAAAATTTGGAAGTGAGCTGCGTTTTTCCAATACTAAATTGGAGGCTCATTCCATATGGCCGTAGCAATTTAACGATAGTGCTGAAATGTTTCACAACCCACTGAGTGTGGCTCCAATATGGTAGGTGTCTGCTTGTTATTGCATTAGACAGAAACTCTCACAAAGAATGGACACCACAGTACTTGAACTTATGTCTATTTTCTCTCCACAGTCCTCATTTCGATACTACCAGTGACGGTACAGTCCTACAGTGATACCCTCTATTATAAATGCCTCCATTGTAAATAGTGCAGAAAAGAGAAGCTGAACTTACAATGCAGTAGTGAAAGGATGGAAAACCTTGTTCCTAATTAGGCTCTTGAGTTTGTAAAACTCCATTCTTTTCACGAGAGGAAATACTTCAGCGTGAGCATCAGGAAAAAGAGATGGTATATAAGAGCTGAGAATAGGAGATTGACAGACTCAAGTGAATGTCCAATTTATTGCGTTTTTGAATAGAGGTTTTCAGGGTTCTGCCTTAGATTGTTTCACGCGATCTACTGTTCTTTCCCTCTTTTCTCTCCCACCATGGCAGTTTTTGGAGTTGTAACTTTCTCAATTCATGCCTTTCCTCTCAATTTATTAATCTCGCTATGTTTTGAATGCGATATACTTTTAAAGGACTATACTATTTTCTCCTTTTCCAAAGAAACATCCCAGTAAAATGAAAATGAAGATAACTGAAGAAAGAAAGGAAACAAAGGGGAAAAGCAAGGAAGGCAACACTTAGAGAAAAGATAATGAAAGCCCCCTGTTGGGCTCTTACACAAACTAGTAGGCACATGGCTGTGCTAAGAATGCAACAGACAATAAAGGCAGCGCAATCACCTCCACTTAAGATCTCTGAGTGAAGAAAAACTTTATACCCTTTCTGCTCCTATGAAGGAACAACAGGACCACCCAGGAGGGGTATAAGAAGAGATGGGGCTCTCTTTCTTTCACAAAAAGAGAGAGAGAGAGAGAGATCTCAAAAATATCTCCAACTTATATAAATGGTAATACACTGAGACTATTTCTAGGCAGATATTTTGGACACTCTCCATTCAAATGAGGGCTGCCTCCATCCTATTTGGTCCTGGAATTGTAAACTTACACAAACATGCTACCGATGATTGACACAGTTTGTGGTATCTTCTTTCAGGATTGTCTTCAGTATGCTATTTTCTTTGTCTTGTTCTGCAGTGTGTTGGTTGGTCTGTGTGGTATGTTATATTTATTTTGTTTATTTTCTTCTTAAAACTGGCCATCACAGTAATGTGCTGTGCAGAGTCCATGGTTGAATTCTGAGTCTCTGGTCCTGAGAGGTGCTCTTCTAGAATCATCTGTGATTGTCTGGCACTCATGCCGAGGCAGAAAGTCAAGACTAAATTCACCATGACTATTGTGACCTGACTTTTGTGTTTCAGTCCTAACCCCAGAGGTTTACTGTGGGATGTATCATTGCTGTGATTCATCACCGGTCTTCCCTTCCTTTCCAGGTACCTCAGAATGCTGGCTAATCAGTCCGCACAGTTATATGCAACATGGGTTTTGAATGAGGGTCTGGCAGGATATTTCTACCTACTTTCAAGTAAACAGGCCCACGCTGTTTAGTAGCACTGTATTTCTGATTCACTATTGTGTTTTTCAATCCACCCTTATTGTTCTTGCAGTTAATGGAAATCTGTACTAGATTCCAGAAACAGACTGACCATCATTCCTCAATCTTAGTGGTTTGTGCTTTGATTCTATCCCCCTTTTCTTTATAAGTAATTATTGGAGGTAGATAAAAGCTCTGCAGACTCAGATGTTTTATTTCCTTATGCTCACATGATGTATATAGTATCTTTTTATTTTTATAAAATAGACCATACTGAATATTGTTCTGACTTCTCGTAAGAAAATAAGTAGGCGTGACAGAGTACCGTTTTTAAAAACAAATTTTGCTCTTTTGCTTTTGTTTAATCCTCATTTGGTTGTGGATTAAAGCTCACCAAGGAACAGGGCATTTCCATAGTTTGGGGACTGTCGCGGATGCTGGCAAGTGTGAGGAGAGCTCCCGGTCCTGTGGTCCTTCTGCTCAGTCCCACTAGAGCTCAAAGGATGACGTGGCTGCATCCTCCACGTGGGAGGGGCATGTACACCCTCAACTTCACCACCTTGGGGAAGAGAACAAAGACTCCCCTCAGCCTGAATAGACATTAGAAGGATAACTTGGCTGTTAGTCTCATAGGCAAACCAGGACACTCTCAGAAGTCAAAACCATGTGGACAGGAATAGAGAAAAATTTACCAACATGGTCTATTCAGAGAAACATTAGAAGGTGTTGAAATATGGTACGGGAATGACGGAGATGTGTGTACCAAAGAAAGCACACAACTGCAAAGTGCTGGTGCAAACTGTAAAGACCAAGACCGAGGTTTCTCAATTTATCAGAATTACCTGGACTACTAGCTAAAAATGCAGATCCCTAGGCTCCACCCTAGACTGGCTATGTCAAGAATCTGCTACTAAGACCCAACCTTAACAGCTATTCTCATCAGTTTGAAGTGTATTAAATTTAAAAAACCAGTATATTATCCATCTCAGGGTTTTAAAAGGCTATATGAGTCAGTATATTGTTTTTCAAGTCATTTTATAAATTAGATAAGTATCATGCTAGCTTTACATATTTTATAAGTAGTTAGAGCAAATACCAGACTATTGAGAGGCTGTAAAAATAATATATTTGCATGTGTGTGTAAATATTTCTCCTAAAGACATATTCTTGGAACAGTACACAAACTGAAAATTCTAATTATTTCTTTCAAGTCACCTCGTTTCAGATGAAGAGATTAGTGGAATTCCACAGCTATTAAAACAGAGTCAATTTCTTGGTCATTATCAATTAGACTTGCCTGCTTCAGACTCAAAAACCTTTTAATGTTCCCAGGCCATATCCCCAAGCTTAGTCAATTTTTAATATAAAATCCCTCTCTAATAGATATTGATTTTCCCATGCCATTATTTAGGACGAACCGTTATTACATTATACCTGAAAAGCTTCTTAGATGTTTATAGAATCTCCAAAATGCCACATTTCATCATTCCAACTAGTTTGTAATAATACTTACAGTACACCCCATCTAATAAAGCAGGAAACTTATACAAGGTATAAACAATTGGAATGAAGGAAGAAAAAGTTGTCTCACTTATAGATGCTCTGATTGTACACCTAGAAAACTCAGATTTGAAAAGCTATTACAACTAATAATTGAGGTCAGTAAGTTACCCAATAGCAAAGTAAATATATAAAAATCAATAGCTTTCCTACATAATAGGAAAAGAAGTTAGAAGAAATAATGAAAAGTGCATTATTCACAAAGTCATCATCTTCATGGTGCCTGAGCTGGACTAAGATCCTTGCAGATGGTGGGTGGTCTATTCCCCGATGCCATGAGAAGTGTAATGTGGGAGTCCTGGAGTCACACTTCTGGCATTCAAATTTCAACTGCTGCTCACTAGATATGTGACCTTATGGAAGAGAAGTAAGCCCATGTCTCATTTTCCTCATCTCTAAAATGGAATTATTTTTAAAAATAATTCATAGAATTATTGTAAGGACTATATAGGTTTTATATGAATCAGTATAAGTTATGACTCTGTGACTGTATATATATACATATATATGTATACATATACATATGTATATATATATATGTGTGTATATATATGCATGTGTGTGTGTGTGTATATATATATATATATATATATATATATATATATATAAACAAGGTCTGACAGTTAAATTCATGAACTTTTTGCAATTATGTTGCTAACCTTTATTGATATCAGAGGAATTATTCATTATGAAGTTGTACCAACTTGACAAACAGTTAATCAAGTTTATTATTTGGAAGTGCTGAAAAGGCTGCATGAAAAATTTAGATGACCTGAACTTCTCACCAACAATTCATGGCTCTTGCATCACAACAATGCACCAGCTCCCATGGCACTGTCTGTGAGGGAGTTTTTAACCAGTAAACAAATAACTGTATTGGGACACCCTCCCTACTCACCTGATCTGGCCCCCAATGACTTCTTTCTTTACCAGAAGATAAAGGAAATATTGAAAGAAAGACATTTTGATGACATTCAGAACATCAAGGGTAATACAATGACAGCTCTGATGGCCATTCCAGAAAAAGAGTTCCAAAATTGTTTTGTAGGGTGGAATAGGTGCTGGAGTCAGTGCATAGCTTCCCAAGGGAGTACTTTGAAGGTGACCATAGTTATATTCAGCAATGAGGTATGTAGCACCTCTTCTAGGATGAGTTCGTGATCTTAATTGTCTGACCTCATAGGCTAGGACTGTATGACTTTGTATATACTATGACTATACAGCTAATTAACTTACACCAATGCCTGGCACTTAGGGAAAACACTGAATAGATCTTCACTGTGATTATGTGGCATATGATTTTCTGAAATGATAGACATCATCTTGTACCAGTAGCTGATTACACAGCATAATTCAGAAAATTCAGGATTGCACCTAACAAGTTAAGATTCCTTACAATCTTGAGCTTCCTTACAATCTTGAGATTCCAGGGTTCACTGAAATTATACCTTGATATTTTTATTTCTCATATCATTTATGGCTTTTGTTAGTTGGAAGACCGGAGGTTTGGTACATGGGTGTTCATGTTCTCTCATCTAAAACAAATTAAATCTTAAGAGGGGGAAGGGCGCTTTGAGATAAGAATGACCAAAACAGGAATCCCCTTTCTTTTCTCCTATAAAATGCATTGAAACTTATAAAGCGAATGGTTGACAGAGATGAATAGAAGGAAAACTGGGATCTGTCTGTTGAGAAGTTGGGCTGATCCAGCCTGGTTCAAAAGGAATTTAGAAAAGTAGTGTGGGGAAATGGATGGTCTGTGGCTCTAACGCCAAGAAACCAAGATTATAATCTAAGCCTCTACATTTCCCATCTGGGGGAATGGAGTGGATATCACTAAATCTTTAGCCTCAGTCTCCTAATTTCTAAAATAAAAATCAAAGAGGAATCTAATTCATAAGACAGTTGTGATGCTAAAATTAGGAGCTTGGCAACAACAAAGTGCCCTATGGATATTCGGAATTAGAAGTTTGTTATGCCATGTACCCTTCTGTTTTCTAAATTGCAATGCCTCCACAGGTGTCATTAGACCTGAAATTATACCCTTATGAATTCTTTTTTTTTTTTTTTTGGCAAGGTGGGGGAGGGGGCGGGAAGCAAGTTCTTCCTGGCATCTTCAGCTATTAAGTCTCCTTCCCCTGAATGAAAAGAAATCCATGTACTATGTGAACTCGGACCACTTGTAACGTGATGGGGGTAAAAGTGGCCCAGATGTGAGAAGGAGACAAAAGATCTCTTGAGCTAATTTCACAATTCACCCATCACCTACCTCTGTCAGGGAAATATGGAAAAGAGCACCAATAAACATGGCTTAAAAATTTTTATATGATTTGTTGAGAAATACATTTGAGACCTGAAATATACATAGTAACCTCTCCTCAAATTCCACTTACATGAAATTCTTCCATATAGGAATTTATATCTCAATATAAATTTATATCTCAATTTCAATATCTCTTCCTGAACTGTAAAAAGATTTACCAATAAAGGTGGCAATTCATCTAACTGTAAAATTAATACTTTTAGGGATTAAACAAATTAATGGAGTGTCAGGTATAAAAGATAAAGGCTTCTGTGCATATTTGCTACAGTAAAATAAAATAAATTCATATGCAACTATTTTCTTCAATCTATACTTTAAAGTAGCCTAATAAGCTCCTCTCCAATACCCTTCCACCTGTATCTAACTATTCTCTCACTGAAACCTGAAAACTAGCCATCGTTCATATCTATCGCCCAAACCAATTACACTGAAATTCTTACAGAGAAGTCTTGATATGTGTCCAAGGACTGAAGGATGAAATTGAAAATGAATATGACCACTCCATTATTGCTATTTAAGTAGCAATAAGTATTGTAAATATGTGAAATGGTCATGTGCTTTTTATTTAATGTACTGTCCTTAAGTATTTAAATAAATTTTAAAAATCTGCATTTGTCAAGGTCCTTTGCTTACAAGCAACGGAAACTAAATCTGATTAACCAAAGTGAAAGAGAGAGACCAACAAAGAAATTGAAAATAGTGCATGGAGAATTTGAAGTATCTCACAGAATCAAAAGGAAAAGATGAAAAACATTCTTTAACAGAGCAGTCATGGGGTGGGGTATAGTATGAAAAAATGAAATTTTCCTAAGAGATTTCCCTATGTAATTAATACATTTTGGGTCACATGGCTTAAGACACATTTTCTGGCAGCCATAGTAGCTAAACATAGTTTGGAACCAGGGAACGGTGGCATCTTGATTGACAATCCCAGCAAGATTTTGTAGAGTGGAAAGGACAATTAAGTTTGCAAACTTGTTGCAACAATATTGCTAACCTTTTTTTTTATATCAGAGGATCATTCATTATGAATTTGTACCAACTGGACAAACAGTTAACCAAGTTTACTCTTCGGAAGTGCTGAAAAGGCTGCGTGTAAAGTTAGACGACCTGAATTTTCACCAAGAATTCATGGCTCTTGCATCACGACAATGCACCAGCACTGTCTTTGACGGAGTTATTAGCCAGTCAACAAATAACTGTACTGGAACACCCTCCCTACTCACTTGATCTGGCCCCCAATGACTTCTTTCTTTCTCTGAAGATAAAGGAAATATTGAAAGGAGACATTTTGATGACCTTCAGGACATCAAGGGTAATACGACAACAGCTCTGATGGCCATTCCAGAAAAAGAGTTTCAAAATTGTTTTGTAGGGTGGACTAGGCGCTGGCATCGGTGCAGACTTCCCAAGGGGAGTACTTCAAAGGTGACCATAGTGATATTCAGCAATGAGTTATATAGCACTTTTTCTAGGATGAGTTCGCAAACTTAATTGACCTCGTAAGTTTGTCAGTGAGAAATCAGAGGAAGAAAAATAGCATCTGAAGAGTCAAAAGACCCCAGACGTCCACTAGACTTTCCCTAACAACTTTCATGAGTTCACCAGTGGCCTAATGTTTTCTTGTTTTCCAAAATTCTTCCCCCATCAGGGTTGTTTTAGAAGCAGGGCCTTCAGGGGTGTGGGTTGGAATTCTGTACATAAGCCAGACTCTCCAAATGGCCCAGGGTGGGTGCTATAGAATCTCTTCTTTACTAGCTCAGACCACAGCTTAGTCCAGGTGAACAGCACTGGATATTTTTATGCTCAGAATCTCATTCATTAAAATTTCCATAGTAAATGAATAAAATTAGACCATATGTTTTTCCATTTACATGGTTTTAAAAATAGACATAAAAATCTATCATTTTTTTCATTTAAATAGCACAGGTGGTTTTTCTGTTATCTTTATTTTTTTTTTCCAAACTATTCGCCATTTCTTTCTTTTTCCAAATTTAAAAAAGCAACGAAAAAAGGTTCAGATATACACTAGAGGTGCCAAGTCACAAACAAAGGATCATGTTAAATAAATTTCAATAGCAACCAATCCACAGATTTCTCTCCACTTGAAAGAATTTGCCAAAGAAATTAACTTTTGAAATAAAACAGATTTTGGTCTTATATTGTTATAATCTTTCTTCCAAGTCAAGGTCTTCACTCTGACTTGGAGAACTAAAACTAATAACTTGTTTGGATAACACAAGATAAAAGTTTTTGAGATTTCAAATTGACTTTTCTGAGATACCAAAATCTGGATGAGATATATTTAGATAATTAACTGACAACTAGCGGGCTTACGTAAATTTTTTCCAGTGAATCGACATAAGTTTTGATCAAATAAGCAAGATATTTTGATGCTAAGACAACACAATGAAATAAAGCTGTTGAACGTCTTATGCTAGCACCTAGAATGACATGACTGCAAAGCGTTTGTTGTCCTTTGCATGGGAATGGGGAGGGAGACAGAGAATTGGAAGCATATGCTCTGATTCCATTTGTCACACCTGCCTCTGAAAAGATGTGCTATGGAAATACGAACAGAAACTTTGATCAGCCCATAGAAGACTCAAGCAGCGTCTTCTAGAAACCTAGGTTTCACTGGTAGATTGAAATGCCTGTTATTCGTCAGTTTCAAGTTCAGAGAATCACTGCGTGGAGAATAGGGTAAGGACTTCGGAACCAGAGAACCTAAATCCCAAACTCTGCTACTTCCGTGCCAGATGCGCACTCCTTGTGAGTTAATTAATGTATTACACTCATGGTCACCTACAGTATCCTATGGGCTTTTTGAAAGGGTTAGAAACAAATCTAAAAGAATAGGGAATTGCCTGGCATGTAACAGTGGTGAATTAATGATGGCTGCTATGAAATTTCCTCACAATAAAAGAATATTCTTCACGGGAAGTTCAATTTTTATCCTGATTTTACTTGGTACCCCAATATAAAAGATGAAACATCCAATCCAAAACAGACCCTGCCTTGGCCTGCGTTTCCAAGGAATTCTGTTCCAATGAACAGAATTCTTACTACAGGTACAAGTGAGTACCTTCTTACTACAGGTAAGAAGTGACCACAAATAATACCTGGGTTTTGCAAGTATGAATTTCTTGTATTAAATATGACGGATTCGATTTCTTTAACTTAATAGTACAGAAAGCCTACAGAAGTATTCAGCGAGAAAAAGGAGACTCCTCCTATAGGATACACTGCTTACCACGCAGTTATATATTAGCTCTCTGCTTCTGGTTTGGGTTCTTTATGCCTGTTTTGTGTGGTTGTGTACTTCCCCCTGGTCCCCAGCTGTGACACTCACCCACACTGCCATGGCCCTGCTGTGAGTCCTCCTGGGTGTGAGAGCCCATGACAAACTAATTCTCAATTCCTACGTCAATAATTACTAGAATTTCAGTGTATTGATTTTTTAAGGGAACATATCAATTATATTTGAGATACTCAAACATAGCTTGACCCGGCAATTGTTAACATATTACTGCTTTGAGCTGGAGCTCACAGTTCACTCTATTGCTATGAAAATGCTGGGACTGTAAAAATGGCTGTTCCCCATGGGGCTCTTAACCCGTGGGAGGTGCTGTACTTGATGCTTTCCTCATTTTGACTGATTTAGTCCTTCAAACAACCTTATGTGCTGTGTTTTATCCACAACTTAGAGAGGAGGAAACCAGATTGCACAGATAATGAGATGTACCCAATCATACAGCCCCTGAGAAACAGATCTCGGGTTTGAATCTAGATCCATCTGACTGCACAGCTCATGCACCCTCTTCTCTAGAATAGTCTGCTCCATGTGACACCCATCAGTTCTGTGAGGACCGCGTGTGCTCTGGGATCAGACGGGTTGGTTGGGATCCCAACTGTGCCACTAAACTTAATTGTACAAATTATTAAAATATTATTTAATAATGTTATAAATAATATTAACATGAATAATTATTAGGAATAATCAATTACAATAGGGGTATCGTAATGATTATATGAGTATGTAAGTAAAGCAACTTAAGAATGCCCTGGATGAAAGCAAAATCAATATAGGCATATTGTCAGTGAAGTAGTCACTAAGGGCTGTTAGGAGAAATGTTTGGACAATTCTTGCGACTTCGCCAGCCTTCTATCTATGATTTTCCCAGTTCTCCTAAAAGAGATCCCTTTAGTTAGAACAGTTGTGGTTACCTATATGATGTTTTTCATTTTAATTATTCTTTGCTCATTTGCCTCTGACTTACACAGACAATTACAGTTTCAAACACAGATCACAAGACTGCTTTTGCATTTTAGGATAAGATGTTAGACTCGATGTTGCCTAGCTGGTTCATTTATTCTGTGTGTAAATTGTGCTTTACGCATGAAGATTTGCACTGGACTCTATGTTATGATATCAATAGCATGTCACTTCACTGAAATATATCTGGGTATGAGTGCTTGTTCCTTTCCTCTTCAGGTTGCAGCAGTTGAGAACATACAATAAGCCAAATCAGCACGACAATGCAGTGAAACTTTATTACTGATAAAACTGTTTGGAGAATGGGGCAGGAGCAGCTATGTCCCTCTCAGAACCTAGGATTTTGGACCAAAAGCACCCAGAGTCATCTACCCCGTGGCAAGAGAAGTAGGGGAACAGCAATATGAAGACTTTTATCTATACCGAGAAAGGTGACTTTGCTCTGCAGCCTGTGATCGGTATAAAAGAGAGAAGAGGTCATGTGTGAGTACTAACCTTTGTCCCTAACAGATGTCAAGTCCTCCCCAATTTTCTACATCAAATGCCACTTTTCCTCAGCTAGGGGCCTATGTGACTCAACCCCTGAGTGTTCTTTCCCCTTCTCTTTACCGCTCTTGCCCTCACAACATTCTATCCAAGGTCATTCTTGATCAGTCCTTTGTACTTGCTGTTCCTGTTTCCAGAAATATTTTGCCAACTCATTTTGACATGATTTACTCCTTCTTGTCATTCTAGTCTCAGTTCAAAAGTCACCACCTCAGAAAGATATTAATAACCACCCAAATATAAAGACTCTCTCTGCTAGCTCTGTTACATAATCCTCTTTTATTGTATTCATGATATCTGAAAAAATCTTATTTATTTGCTTGTTTACTTATTTACTGAATGGCTTCTCTTACATGATGTGGGTGGACAAACATCCTTTGTAAAGAGCTAGGTAGTAAATACATTTATTTGGCTTTGAGTTCCATGTTGAAACTTCTCAACTCTACCACTATAGTGTAAAAGTAGACATAAGCAAAACAGAAATTAATTAGCATGGCTGTGTACCAATAAAGCTTTATTTTCAAACATCAGTAGAGGCCATATTTGGACTGAGGTCCTAGTTTGTTGACTTCTGTATCAGAATATTAACTCCATGAAAATAGAATTTACCTGGTTTGCTCACCACTCTCTCCTGTTCCCCTAGAATAGTATCTGGTGAATACAGCAGGTTTTAAATAAATATTATTACATGAATAAATGCACCCATGCTGACTGAATTCTGGCAAAAAATCTCCTCATGAAAAACGAGTAAGGAGCAGATTTTCCCCTAACACGTTCTAAAATTTTACATATGTTCTTTACTTGTAAAATAGATAATAAATATCTGGAATTAAGTTACCTTTTTTGTATTTTATCTTCATAAAAACCTTCTGCTATATCTCACCTACAAGGGGAAAAAAAAGCACTGAATCATAAGACATTGCTTAAAAATTAATATATTTTGAAAAAGTAAGCCAAAGTGATTTACAGCTTTTGAGAGTAATCAAATTGGGACTAAAGCAACTGAGATTGGTTTTACAGCCATCTTGCTGGAATGCAATTGTTAAGAAAAGGGAGGGATAATCAAGCTCCAAACCTGAATCAAGTCACGTCTCTAACATTAATTATTTCTGTGACTTCCAGGGCAGAAATTTTAATCTCCAAGTCTCAGTGTTCTCATCTGTAAAACTATTGGATTACTTAGCAATAATAAGAACACACGTGTATGAGTGCCTACAATACAATAGGCATTGTTTTATTATCTTACATATTATCTTGCATATATTATTTTACAATAGCTCTATGAAAGTAGAGACTCCATTTTACGGATGAGGAAACTGAGGCACAGAGGGCTTGAGCAAATGAAAACTGGCAAAATCAAGATAATTATTTAGGTCTTATGACTCCAGGTCATGCCCTTCACCCTACACTAGGCTGCCTGATAGCTAAGTCCCCAGTGAAAGGAGAATAGTCTATGAATCTGTGGTGAATGGATTTCTAACATTTCAATGTTTTTCTTGAAATCTTCTAGGCATCTTAATGTGATTCTCTAAAGTTTTGAGCTGCTAAGGCAAGAGCTAGCAGAAACTAAAAACTATTGAAATATGGGGAAGTGTTATACAACATGTGAAAATAAAGTGTTTATTCATGAAAACAAAATGCCAATTATACTAGAATATTGTTGTTGAATTTTTTTAAAAAGTAGATTTTTAAAGTTTGGGACTGGAGATCTTTTGCATCTTCAGTGCACTTTACAGGTAAAGAAAATAAAACCTAGAAAGAATTGATTCTCAAGGCCTCCCAGATGGGTAATTCCAGAATTGGAACCAGCGTTTTGATCACCTAACTCTCAGTATAGTGCCCTTTCCAAAGCGTAAAAGCAAATTCCAGCTCCAAGATGAACAATAATGGAGGTATCCACCATTCAGTATGATTTTAGCATTAATAACGCTCTGTGTGTGTGTGTGTGTGTGTGTGTGTGTGTGTGTGTGTGTGTGTGAGATGAGAGAGAATGAGGGGTCGGGAGCAGGAACTCCAGGCTGAGACTGATTGCATGCTGAGGACTATGCTAGGCTTTTTAAATGGATTGCTCCATCTCCACAATCATGCTGTGAGTATTATTGTCAGTATTGTCATTTTATAAATGAGGAAACTGAGCTAAGGGGCATTAGATAATTTGGTCAAAGACACACGGCTTATAATTGGAGAAAAGTAATTTAAACTCAAGTGATGTGATCCTGGAACCCATATTTTTAGTATCTATGTTAACAGACATCCTAAAAGGTGTTGGTCGCTTCTCTTAGAAACCAATACTGTTGTCTAAGATTCCCAATCATTCACTTCTATCATTTGGGTCACAGACTAACTTTAAAAAGCCTTCTGTGTGGAGAGATATACCAAGATGGTGACAGTTTTGTTTTGTTCCCCAGACAGAAGCTATGAAAAAGTTCCACAACATGGCTCTACCAGTATGTTTTGTGATTAAGTACATTTAGGAAATGTGGACTTAAACCCAGCTCAACATACTTTGTTGGTTTGCTCTTCTTTGCCTGTGGAAATTCCCACAACCTAAATACGCTAAAGACCTTGTGAATCTGAAAGAGGAGACCTAGTACACTATATTTCCTAAATGTATTTGTCTGCGGAGCACTTCCTATCCACACACTGTAAAATAATTCTTCCTGAATTAACGTTCATTTTACAAGTTAATACAGAAAGTTTAGAAATGAGGAGCCATCAGAATGACTCTCCTCATTTCACACAATCCTGAAGATTGACACACAGGACATGGAAACTGGATGACAGAAAAGAAGCATAAGAAAAAGGTTTGAAACAAAAAGTACAATTGGTAAATGGGGATTACAGAATTATGCCAGATGTCGCATCCTGCGTACCGTGGGCAAAGAGTGGTAGGCACAGGCAGAGAAAGGGAATGAGGAGGGCATTCCCCTAAATAAGCAGGGAGGGCATGCCAGATGTCTACAGCTATGGCTCTGTTGGTGTTTAAGCTAAAGCACTGTGAACTTTTCTTAGGTGTGTTGTCACACTCCAATAAATAAATACAAGGACAGTTACTCAACTGAAAATGCTTAGTATCATGGTCGCATCTCTCATGTTGATCTCATTGGGTCAAGAAGCTAAGAACAGAGTGAGGTATACCTTTGTAGGTTGAATTGTGTCCATCAAAAAGATAACATTCAACTCCTACATCCTGATAGCAATGAATATGACCTTATCTGGAAAAAGGATCTTTGATGATGTGATTATGTTTGGATGAGGTCCTACGGGATTAAGGTGGGTCCTGACCCACTATGACTGGCATCTTTATAAGAAGAGGAAAATTTGGATACAGGGGCACCTGGAAGAAAGCCATATACTGATAGATGCAGAGACTGGAGTGATGGTCTTACAAGTCAAGGAACTGCCAGGATTGCCAGCAACCACTAGAAATTAGGAAGCAGCAAGAAAAAATTCTTGCCTAGAGCCTTCAGACAGAACGTGGCTCTGCCAGACCCTTGATTTTGGCTTTCCGCACCGTGGGAGAATAAATGTTTGTTGTTTGAAGCCACCAAATTAGTGCTACTTTGTTACAGAAGCCCTAGCAAACTGAAACAACCTTGATTCTAATTATAGGTGTCAGACAGATCATAATTCTCAAGCAACACCACAAATGGCTGTGTATGGCGTAGAGCTTTGCCTCTTGCGAATATAAGCTCATAATTTCCAGACAATACAATTATATTCTCTGCACAAGTAGTGATACAGGCTGAAAGTGAAGAAGTAAGTATCACAATAGCTATGAGGGCAATGTAATCTCCCCCAAGTCATTGCCAAAGTTTCTAGTACTTGAAAGCTTACCATGAACACACACACACAAAGGTGAGGATGCACCAAAGGGGTATCAAGTATAACCATATGGCTCTAACATTCTGAAACAACAGAGAACAGAAATCAATGAAGAATTAAGAATAAGTGTGGTTCCAACTCTTAGACCTGCAGAAGTCCACGGCAAAATGGAAACCAATAACCAATGGTGTCCTCATGGATATAATGTGATATACGGGGTTGGGGTTAGCAAGGCTATTGACCTGTCCCAGTAGAGGGTACCTATGGGCGACTAATAGGAAATATTACCGTTTCCAATTTCCATTAATATAATCATTTGAGTAGGATTTCCTGGAAAACAGATAGTGAGACTGAAATTTGTATGAATGAGATGTGATGGCGAATGCCCTAGGAAACAACACCTGTGAGGGTAACAGATGCAGGGCTGGACGGAGGAAGAAGCTGAACCACAATGCAGTTGATCTAGGATGACCTTCAGCATTATCTTCCCTTGAAGGAAAAGGATTAGGGTTTTTATACGCCTGCCTCAGTCAACCAGGTGTTGGATGTGGGCTGCCCCAGTGATGGGGACACAGCCCTGGGAAGGAAGCTCTTTTTGACTAAGGGCAATTACCAAAGAGGGACACAGCTGACAGCCAGTGGCTATCAGCACTCCAAGTAACTGAGAATGAGTACCTCAAGCAGCAGGCAGCACCTGCGTGGCACCCTTTTCTCTTTCCACAGGAGTTTGGGCCTCCTTAAGAGAAGTTACAGGCAATAAAAGAAAGCAGTATAATTAGAAATGAAAAATAAATATCTGAAAATAATACTAAAGCAAGTATGCCAAGATGTGCAGATGTCACTGCAACTGAAGAATAGGGTACTGATCTTCCCGGTAGTTGGGGCAAAAAGGGGAACAGGATGTATCATATCTTATCCTTACCAAAGAGGAGAAAGCAAATTAATTCCTCAGAGGAAATAAAACTTTCTTTAGTAACACATTACAAAATAAGACTGGCGCATAAACTTTATGAGGTAAAACAGAATGGCTTCAAGGAACAACACCCTCCACAGCATTTTCATTACAGCGCATACAATCGTACATGTTATGTAGTTTTTTCTTGTAAATATGTGGTAACCAAAGATTAAAAAAACAGTGAAGGCTTTCTTTCCTCCAAGGTACCAGATTCATTTGACTCGATATGCAGAATTCTGGGGCCACACTTAAGTTCTAAGGTTAGACCTTCAATTTGTAGAGGAGTCCACCCATATCATGGCCTTTAGAGGATAAGTACCAAATAATTTTCCCTCTGGGCCAAAATTTCCTTGAGAGCAGGCTCCTTACACTTTTTAACTCTGTATCCCCCATTCCTACAACGGCACCTGGTACAGATATGTGTAGAATGAATGAGTGATATGGTTTCTCTAAGATTGGTGAGCAAACAATCTAAGGGATGTGTGTGTGTGTGTGTGTGTGTGTGTGTGTGTATGTTATGAGCAAGTATGGACTTTCAAGGGTGATCGAAATACATGTTGGAATCTAGACAAGCAGGAGGCAGAGTAAGAGGAAATAATTTTCAATGGAACAAAATTATGGAAGGCCTTGAAAGCAGTCAAAGAGATTTATACTTGAAGGCATAAGAAACAGGGAGCCAGTGAGGTTTCTAAAAAAGGGCACAAGATAAAAGCATTGTTTAAAATAAATGATCTTGGCAGCAGAAAAGTGAAAAACAATTTTTTCCATAAAACACGTTGTTTCCAACAAGAACTTGTTTATTTAACATTTTATTTTTAAACCAAATTTAGTCAACCCAGTTTTTCTTGTGGACAAAATTATTTTTATGAAACTTTTTCCTTAATTATAAAAAATTAATCTGCAAGCATGAATATATATAAAAAAATGGAAATAATTATACCAAATCATCCCCAGAGGAATTGATTGCTGACATCCTCCCCACCTTTTTATTCTGTACTTTACATAGTGAAGCTCAGACTACAGAGATAATTTCATCATCTCAATTTTCACTTAATTTATGATGTATATTTTTCTGTTATTGAAAACTCTTCAGGAACATTTTACAATTTCAAGAATTTCGTAATATTCACTTATATGAATCATCCATAATGTATGTAACCATTTCTCTGTTGTTGGATATTTAAATTTTTGTCCTTTAATTTTAAAATGTTTGTACTTTTATAATTAATGCTTCTTCAAGCATCCTATGCATAAATCTTAGTGGATATTTCAGATTATTCCTTAACAAAACATTCCTAGGAGGGGAAATACTAGTCCAAAAAACATTAACATTTTGATATACGAGTATATTTCTAAAATGTTTCCCAAAAAGTTATACTCGTATCAATTTGTACTCTCTCCATTAGTATATGAGTATACCAGTATTCTATACATTCCTTGGCATGAGGTATTTCTATTGTAAAGAAAAATTTTACTTATCGGAGAGGCAATAAATTATGTTTGATCATGGCTTTAATGTAAATTTCTTTCAATTCCAATGGATTTGAATATCTTACTCAAATATTTATTATCCGTTTGTTTTTTTACTTTATAAATTCTCTTTTATCATTTCTTTGCTACTTAACTCAAGCTTTCAGTAACAATATTTGTGTTGTCATAGGTCTCATATGAGCTCATTATATAATAAAGCAATTAAGCTAGCACCTAGTTATATTTGCTGAATATATTTATTGAGATAGAAATAATTTACGTTTTTATATATTGATTTTCTCTTTGTGATTGCTTTCATTTTTTTTTAATTAAGGTGCTTTTTCATTCACCAGTTTGATAGCAATTTTCTTTTACATTTTTATATGCTTTTTAAAAATCTAAATTTTAAAATGTAACTTTTTATTCCATCTGAAATTTATTTTGGTGCATGAGGTGAAATGATATATCAGTCAGGGTTCATGATTACTAACAAAGAAAAAGGCAGATGTCCCTGCCACCATCCTTACCAAAAGTTCAAGTCATCTACTTCTTCACTAACTAGTTTATGATCTGAGTCATGAGTTAGTAGATATAATTTTTGAAGCCCAGGTCAAATGCTCTGATATACCTTTGAAGGAGCTTAGGAGACAGTTCCAAACTTTGAGTTTGGAGAGGCAGAATTTATAATGTGCAAAGTTCTCAGAATAACACACGGGTGTTCAAAAGATGTTGAGTTGCCCCCAAATGACAAATACTCCCTATAAATGAAAAAATAAAGCAGCTATTGTTTCAAATAGCTTGCCAAGTGTGTCAGTATAATATATTAAGTAATCTTTCATTTCTCCATGAATGTGCTATACCTTCAATATATCATATTAAATTATAACATGTAGTAGTAGAATAGGTTTCTGGTTTGGGCACAATTTTTAATAGTGCCTTGAACATTTGGGAAGTTTAATATAAGACTTATAAGCCAGCCAACACACACACACACACACACACACACACACACACACACACACACTATGGCTTTTTTATATATTACAACAACAGTTACTTTTATTTGTATGCATCTTGTAATTTTAAAGTATATTAGGTTATTTAACATCTCTTACTCCTCAAATAATTAAAGCTAATTGTAGTACCCAAAGCCCACACTTTAACCACTGATGTCAGGGTTATCTCCACTTTAAAAATGATGAAGGAAAGAAAACCATATCTATCTAATGCTGTAAATACATTGACTAGTGTACGAGGTGTGATCAAACAATATGGTGAATGCTTAAATAAATAAAAAATCATTACAGTTAAATACACATTTCCATTAATCCCCCTCAGAATACTCCTCCTTGCTTCGAACAAACTTATCCCAACTTTCGTTCCTGCCACTTTCTAAAGCAGTTCTGGAAGTCCTCTTTCATAAGTGTCTTTAGTTGCACTGTCCTGGCTGCCTCAGTGTCCTGAATCATTTTGACATTGGGGAAGAGCCAGAAGTCGCACGGTGCCAGGTCCGGTGAAAAAGGTGGATGAGCACACACCGTAATGTTTTTATTTGTCAGAAATTGCCATACCAGAAGCAATGTGTGACATAGAGCATTGTCATGGTAGAGTATGATTTATGGCACACTTTAAAACACACCTTCTCTCCACCATAGCTCACACCCGACTGACTGCACCAAACAAGTTGAAACTTGTCACACACTGTTATTAAGGTTCGACCCGCACCTTCCCGTATTGAAGATCCCTGCCTTTCTGTTGGATGGCACTGGGCAGCAGCATTCACCATATTTATTGATCACAACAGAAAGCCTCAGTGTCACACATCACTTCTGGTACAGCAATTTCTGTCAAATAAAAACATTATAGTGTGTCCTCATCAACCTTATTCACCCAATCTGGCACCATGCAACTTCTGGCTCTTCCCCAAAGTCAAAATGATTCAGGACAGTGCAAATAAAGACACTTATGAAAGAGGACTTCCAGAACTCCTTCAGAAAGTGGCAAGAATGAATATTGGGAGAAGTGTGTTCAAAGCATGGGGGAGTGTTCTGAGGGGGATTAATGGCAATGTGTCTTTTACTGTAATGAAATTTTTTATTTAAACATTCACCGTATTTCTTGATCACACGTCATACGTGGATGAGGAGTTCTATCAGTTGCCATCTTCCAATATTCAAGACAACTGTGTGCATACTTTGGTGGTAACTCTCCTTAGGCAGTTTATTTTATAGTTCATTCAGGATGTAGAATAATCTTCCTCATGATTACAAAAGCACTTAGCACATACCTCATCCAATTTCCACCAAGATCACAGAGTCAGAATATCAGATGATATTATCAGCCCTCAAGAACTTTACCAAGTATTTTGTTTTTTTGTAAAGTTTTTTTTATTTAGTTCTTATGCCTTAGCCTTGGGAGCATAATAGCTCAACACATAAGTTCCCTTATGGTTCCAATTACAGAGGTTATGGTGGAAAAGAAAGTTCAAGGTAGAAATTAAAGATTGCACGTTCTATAGGGTTTTGAATGGGGCACATTAAAAGGCTAACTTTAATGTGGGAATTAAAAGGTACATTGCATTACCCGTGGAATAGCAATTCCTATATATGACTGCAGAAATATAGTTCCAATCTATAGAATGACTAAGGTGTATGAGACATCATCTTAGGTTCTTTTCAACCCTGAAAAATAAGTATTATTATCCCCCGTTTTAAAGATAAGGAAAAAGATGAAGCACTCTTTTTCCAACCCAGATTCCCATCTTCAAATTCCATGCTTTTGCCACCATTTCAGAGGTCAAAGAGGCAAACATTTGAATATTCTTTCATCTCTCATCTCTATTCACCTATCTTCGATACTGCTGAGTCCACCTTGGGCTCATCAACTCGGTGATGACCAAACCATCAATGTGGGAGTCAGGCTGCTTTGTCAGGTCTCAGTAACCAGAAACACTAGTGATTCCTGACCTTAAATATTTCAGTACTCCAGTACTAAAATTCACTTTTTATATGAATTTTATTGTTAGAAATGAACATGCTAGGAACTTACAAGTTTATTAGAAATGTAGGATGTAGTCAGAGAAAATATCCTCAAAATTCTTATAATTTTCTAGAGAGCACTTCCCAAATTTTATTAATTATATTTAATTATAAAGATATCAACTAAAAGTTTTATTTTAGCAAAGGGTCCCTAGAACATGGCATTCTAGTGAACAAATATGCATATGACTAGAATACATTTATCGATTCTCCAACTGCTCCATTCCAAGCCATAACCCCCAGTTCCCATACACTCAGATTAGCAAATGAGTAGCAACCAGCAGCACACCCAGCAGTTCTTCTTCCATCTGAAAAGATCATAGGGATAAATTATAAAAAATGATATGATGTGGAATGTGATTGATACACCAGGGCCATACTTTTTCCTTGCTCTACTAATATAACTTCTCTTTCTTCCCTGACCCCCAAAGACAGCTACCCTATTTTCAGGCCACATAGGCAACATGGATGATATTCCTAAAATGATGGTGTAGAAGAAAGATGGAAGAAAGCAAATCTTGGAAACCTGCAGCTAGAGGAGGGAAAGGGAATTTTCAAAGAGAGGCCGTAGAGTACATGACGCCTCCACCCCCGTTATTTGACAGCTACAGGTCAAGACTAAAATATAAAATTGGGCAAGTGACACCATTTTGGGGACTGATTGTGGCATGGAGGGTCACAAAAGGTAAATTAGCCTCATTCCTCGTATATTAAATATGCATATATTTTAGAAAAGATAAATTGGCAAAAGTATTAGAATGCCTAAATGATTTTGAAGGGTGATATTCTAAAAACACTGACTCATATCTGCAAGTTTCTTATTGTTACTGTTATGTGTTACCTTCATGAGTTGGGAACTTTATAGAAATTTTGAAGCTGAATAATGCCTATTATGGTGCTATTTAATGTTACTTTACCCTCAAAGTTTCAAACTTACAGTGATTTACCTAATTACAGTTTTAAAATATAGTGCTTAAATGTAGAGTTTTAAAAAAATTCTTTTAATGTAAATAAAATTATTATTGAAATTAGCATTTGAATATTTTTCTAGTTTGCATATTTTAAATACACAATCAGTTTTCTTCATTAAATAAAACTCAACAAATGTTAAAAGAATATGAGTTTAATCATTAATCATTAGTCATCTTCGTATGTCTATGCCAGTCCATTTTTTAATGAAACTGGTTTATAAAGACCACATCTATACTGAAAGAGAATCTCTCCTTGACCAGATTCTAGTCAAGTTCTTCTGAAACCTTTTCCCAACTAGGTCTTGACTTTGGGGTTTCCTTCAGTTTTGAATTGCCCAATTTTAGCAAGAATCCTGACAAGTTGGTTAAGCAGAATCTCCCACCCTCAATGTCTAATCAACCTCCATATCCAATAGAATTCTTCATGCTCTACTATTCCCCAGGTGATGTCTGATCACCCTGTTCTGGCTTTAGCAAAAAGTATGTTGGACAGGGTGAACTAGAATCCCCTCTTATTCTTGATGTTTTCTCTCAGTTCTCTAACTACTAAGCCCCACTCTGCTGCTTGGCTATAAATTCCCACTTTTTCTTATTATATTCGGAGTTGAGCCCTGTCTCTCTCCCCTACTACAAAAACCCCATTGCAGTGGTCCCTAATCTATCATGGAGATACTGAATAAAGTCTGCCTTACCGTTCTTTTACAAGGGTCATAAATCAAGTTTTTCTTTAACGATATTAACTAATCAATTAACTAATGTGTATTAATATTAGTGACAGTTATAGTAATCATAATTTCTCCTTAACTTACATTTTTAATCACTTTTATATTTTTTTCATTTTTTTTTGTTATATGCCTTAAGTTGATTTGTATACTGCTTTAATAGAAGAGTTTGCCCTTATTTATAGGAGAAGTCATAAATTTTCAAGAAAACCAACAACTTCAAATGTTTTCCTGAATCCAGCGGCATGAAGCCATCTCAGCTGATTCACATCTCTTAAACATGAATATACTACCTTACAGTTGATTTGGGAAAACAAAAACAATGCAGTCATTTGTGGATATGATGACTGAGAGAAGTAACTGGTGGCTAACATGACACTTCCATCTCAAGTCAAGTTTTCAAACTTACAGCAATGTATGCAAACAACATACTGGGAAATAAACCATCCATTAATACAGGGGCATGTATGAAATTTAAAAACATTTGTTTTAAATTATATTGATGATGCAAATTGTAAATATGGAAAATTCCCTGATAGGTCATGTGCTGAGGACACAACATGGATCCATGTCCCCAGAACATAGGACTTGAGAGTGAGTGTAAATGCTTTAGATGACTTAGAACTACAAGTAGAGTTTCTTTCCCTATGAAAATAACAAGTCACACATTAACTAAATTGCTGTCAGTCACTGCATTAGGCTGTGAAGATATGGAGGTAGAGGAACTATTATGCCAAAACTCTCGCCCGCCAAAATTTAGAGTCCAGCGGGGAAGACAAACAAATATCTAATTATAACAGAGTAACATTACAAAAGCATTCGTAGGTCAGAACTGGGTCCTCTAAACCTTGAAGAGTGCCTCATTGTCAATAAACATGTTTTTCCCAGTTACACACTGCTGCCTCAGACCAATCCTGTTACAGCCCAATCCAAACAGGTCAAATGTCAACAAAAAATCCAAAGCAACTTGAGCAATGTCACATTTTATGCAGGGAAGTGAAGGAGAATTTGTTACACATCGGCTTGTTTTCTTCTTCAGTCAAGTTTCTAAGAAATATGTATTAAGAGTCTCTCATAGCACTATGACAGATAATGAAGGGAATAATAAATATAAATGGCAGAAATTCAAATGTGTCAAAATTACACTAATGTTATAGGACTTATGTTGAGAAAATAGGTGAAGTTAGCAAAAGAACAAGCAGAAGATTGCTTTTACAGAAAGAATTTCTGAAGAAATTATATAAAAACACAGAAGTGACTAAATATATTTAAAAAGCAAGGATGTGTGTGTATATATGTATATATACACACACATAGATGTGTGTACATAAAATAATGGTTGGCCAGGGGAGAGGGAGGCTGACTCTATAGGAGGATACGCCAGAAATTTCAATATGCTGGTGACATTATGAATTTCAAAGAGGGTAGGTAGCATGAAAAGTTTTCCATAAGCATTTAGTAAAAAAATAAAAAATTAAAAAATGACGTTAATGGATTATGGAGAGTCACAACACTAAGAAAATCGAAATCACACTAAAAAGTCAAAGTCAAAATCATGCTCAAAATACCACTAAGTAAAAGGCATTTTAGAACCAAGGAGACAGCCTTATTACAAACTTCTTCTTTTTTAAGGCACCAAATTAGAGCATAAATTCTTTCCTTGAAAAAACTTGGAACAAATTCCTTAGCCTGGGAGATTTTCCCCTCAAACATGAAGAAATATGTGTTAGCTATTTTTGAGTAGTAGGAATGTAAAAAATGCATATTTTTGAGGATTGGAGACTTTTTGTCCTTGAATAACTCAAAATTTCTTTGTTCTTCTGAATCAAATTTAGTAAGTAATTAGTGCATAATGAGAAGCAGTTGTAGCATCAGACTCGATTTAGTTAAAGTGCATTTAAAAATACATAGAAAGACAGATAATCTGAATTTTCTAATGACGCTAACCGTGTGAATGGTGTTAAAGAATGTTTGATGGACTTAAAACTCTGTTTTGCTGATTTCCAGAAAGCCCTGGGATATTAATTTTCTCTCCAAGTTTGGTTCAACAATGTATCTGAAGTAAGTGGGGTTTGGAATCAAAGATCAGCCGCGAAGAAGCAAAGAGCATTTCCAAGAGAGTCTAGAAAGACGATTGCTCGAACACTGACTCACTTGTTAGCTGACTGGCCAAGCTTTCACTGCTGAGGGGAATGCTGAATCCTACTAGAATCCCATTCTGGAGATAAAAGTCTCACTCCTAAATCCACACAAAGCAGGCAAATGATAGGCAGGAATTAATCAGCCTCAGCAAAAGCAGAAGCAAATGAGACATAAAGGCTCAGACTGTTTTAGGTCTGCCAGAAAGTTTCTAAAGGGAGCAGGTGTGACAGTGAGCAGGAGAAATAAGAGGGGGGAAGGCAAGCTTAGCACCACTGTAGGAGTGTTCTGAGTGATCACTGCAGATTTGGGGTCTTTTAGGGTTGCGCCAGCTTCTTTTTCATTTACCACTCAAATTTCACAAGTTTATCTCTTATGTGAAGCCCAAAGCTTGTCACATATCTTCCAAGTAGCAATTCAGGGACCCAGGTTCCTACCATTGTGTTTGCTGCACCATCTTCACTGACAGAGTTGCCTGGTCCATTTACAGGAAGCCATCAGAAAGGGAGAGAGCATGGAGAATAACAGGTGAGATGTATAAACCAGATCTGGAAGGTCCCTTCACTTCTCACATTAACTAGAACTCCATCACATGACTACATCTTACTGCAAGAAAGACTGGGCACTGTGTTGAAACGGGGAAGAGCACATATCTGAGAGAGAAATCGCCCTGGATTCTAATCCCAGGTCTGCCATCTACTAGCTGAGAAACACTGGTTGTAACATACCTTGCTCCTGGTTGTAACATCTCTGAGCACTGACATGTTGACTTTCTCCTTCCAATTCTCCCTAGCCTCTATGTCAAACTTCATAGAATTTTCCAACCAGGAGCAAGGTATGTATGGCAGCTCAACTTATCTGCAGAGTTTAAGAAATACCATGTTAACAAATTAATAAATAGAACAAAGCTGCATAAACCAGGAGAAGGCAAAGATGAAATGGAAGCAGAAGCAGAAGAAGGAGGAGGAACAGTCCAACCACCCTCTACCATCAAACTATGGAGATATCCATTCCCAACTTCATTTTCTTATCATACATCGTCTATGCAAAGGCTGGCAATCTAGCTTCTCCCTCCCCCACCCCAACACCACTGAAACTTTACACTAATCCAGTGAAAGGTGCTCAAATTTTAGTGGGCACTAGGGACATCTGCAGTGCTTGACGAAATTCTAGGCTCACTCCCAGTATTTCTGATTCAGTATGGACGGGAATGGCCAGAGAATTTGCCTTTCCCACAAATTCATAAGTGATGCTGATTCTGCTGGTCCAAGTCCTACTCTGAGAATCATTCTCAAGTACGTGATTCTCATTCTTGACTAAATGTGGGAATTAACTTGGAAGTTTTCTAAAATGCCAGACCACTTAAACCGATTTAATTAGAATCTTTGAGAGTAAAACCCAGGTACAGTTTTAAAGTTCCCTAGGTTGAGAATCACTGCTCAAGCAAGACATAAATAGTTTTCTTTTTTGACATCTTCAGGAAATAATTTTCTTAACCATAAATCTGAAGACATGATTTGGACCTGCTGGGTTTGCCTTGGAGCCATTGCATGGAGCAGTGCTTGGATAGCAGGCACTACTTCCCGTAAAAGTGGACGAAGTTCTTACTGAAGTAGTTGATTTCCTTAAACTCTCTACTGTAATAAATAATACCTCTTCCAAGTACCTCTCATTTCACGTTTTGTATACTGAGTTTTCTTAGTTCTTACCTGGCATTAAGAGCCGTTCATTCTTTTTTTATTTGTTTGTTTATTTTGCTAGTTTATTTTCTTCCATTCACCTCCAAGGCTGCTCCTTGTCCTGTGTATTACTTTCTCTACGTTACTGTTTTAGTCATATCCTCCTTCCATTCAAGTGACATTAGTATGTTCCTGACTTTCAGTGACACTTAAAATTGGAAGATAATTAGATTCCTCCTCTACAAATCACTTAAATTATTACCTTGAGAAGGTAATTCTTAAGAGGTGTCATTCTGGGAAGTAAAAGTATAATTAGACATAGATAACAACAGCAAAATAGCCAACATTTACTGAGCATCGTTCATTGTGCTAAAGACTTCACATAGGTCATATCATTTATGTTTCACAAGAAACCTATATCTTAGATACTATTCTTACTCCATTTTACAGACAAAGGAAGTAAGACACAAGAATGTTAAATAACTGACCCAAAGTCATGCAGCTGGTGAAGGGCAGAGAAAGACTTCCAAAGAGTTACTCTGGCTCCTGAAATCAAGATCTTATAAATCTGTCATGGAAGAGAATGGAAAAGAGGTTCTAGAAAACAGAACAAGTTTACAGAAGATAGATAGATAGATAGATAGATAGATAGATAGATAGATAGATAGATAGATCCTTGGGAGGTTTAAAGCAATAATTAAATTCAATATAATTGAACAAAGGCATTGAAATAATGAAGCTCAACTAAAGGAATAAAGAAAAGACCACTATAGATGTTCATGGAAAAGGAGGGGCATGGAAGATCACACATGTCAGGAAAAATTAGAAAGAGGAGGGGGTGGATGGCTGTGCTCCCTGAGTTTGTCAGTGAAGAAGATTCATGGGTGTTTTCACGGACCTGATGCAGGCAAATCAGGAGACAGAGAGCTGACTTGTGATCACCTTGCTATCTTCCAATAAGTTGGCTCGTAGAGGCAGAGGAAAGCCGTCATCAAGATGTTATTTTAACACTGGTTTTTAGGAGTTCAGAAAATCCGAAGCAAAGAGCTGGAATGGAGATGCATCTGTCCCCAGATCAAAGGACCTACAGTTGGAGGAGTTCAAGAGGGACTTTTCAACAAGACCAGAAAAAAGTGACCCTAGGATAAGGAAAGATCTAGCTTTACCATGTTTCCCCAAAAATAAGACCTAGCTGGACCATCAGCTCTAATGCGTCTTTTGGAGCAAAAATTAATATAAGACCCAGTATTATATTATATTATATTATATTATATTATATTATATTATATTATATTATACCCAGTCTTAGATTAGATTAGATTAGATTAGATTATACCCAGTCTTATATTATATTACATTACATTACATTATATTATATTTATTATATCATATTATAGAAGACCTGGTCTTATATTAAAATAAGACTGGGTCTTGGTCTTATATTAATTTTTTCTCCAAAAGACACATTAGAGCTGATGATCCAGCTAGGTCTTATTTTCAGGGAAACAGGATAAACGTCAGAGAGGACCAGAGAACACACAGCCACTTACCTGAAACCAATTAAAGTCATGTATTTTCTTTATGTTACAACTTCTCTAACCCCTTCCTTTAACTTTGAGCTTTTAGAAACTGGGAAGCAAATAAATGAGAGTAAAGCAGGAGAAGAAGGCAGAGAAATAGCACAGAAGCCAAGCAATTACAGGTCTACACCCTGAAACAGGTTAGAGCTTGAGGAGCGGGGAAGACTGACATTAAATAATGTGCAGGGTTTTGATTAATAATTTACACTGGATATTGAAATTTCTGAATTAAGGTAGTGTTTACTTCTTAAAGTGACTATCAGACTGTGTTTTATCTAAGATTGAGCAAAAACATGGAGAAACACCAAAATACAAAGGTGTTTTGACTAAGCCATAAGTTGTTCTTATTCGATATAATGTTCACACATGTGTAACAGCGGTCTCAAGTGCTATTTTCATTTGTGTTCACCCTAGAATTCTTACAAGTTTGTCTGGAGGAGGCACATGGAGGGTATCAAACAAAAATGTACACAAGTGGACACCATGGTCAAGGTTGCTCAAGCAGCAGTTATTTGTAATCAGAAGTGTCTGGACGCTGATGGGAACCCCTTTGAGCACCTCTTGTAATTGCTGAAGTCAAACGTGACTTGTATTCATCTTGTTATTGGTATGTATTAAGCATCACAATTTTAATAGTTTTTTTTTCCTTTCTTAAAATGTGTATACATGTTTTTGGCACCCTCTGTAGATAAGTCTTGTAAGAAATTGTTTTCTATAAGGAAGAGAGAGCTTTCTATAAGCTTTCTAAAAGGCTTCTGGTGTGTGGAAGTGATAAATCAAAAGAAGAGATCATGAATTTTCAAGGTTTGGCTCAAAAAATGTGATGACATGTTGAATAAAAGGAATATCTCAGTGCACCCAGCTGATTGTGTCACTCAGACCATTTTTCAGTCCACCATGAGTCCTGATATGAGTAATCAGCAATAAAACAGTAACTTTCTCTTTAGATTTCTAAGTAACATGGTGGGTAACAGGATCCATGGGGTGCATTAGTCAGGTTTGGAGAATAAGACAGGAGCTTTTCTAGGTATTTTAAACAGGAAAAGATTTATTACCCAGAATTTGGTGCCAATAATACTGTAAAAAAGGCTGAAGGAACCAACATCAGAGAAGACCGACACTAGCTCTCAGGTTTACCTGACCAGCCTTTTGAGACTCAACAAGTTTCAACCGGGTCAGAAACTCCAGGAAACCAATGTCAAAAGGTCACCTCTGCCTGAAGCATTAAGCTGGGTGATTTTGAAATTGTTCCCAGAAGGCATTCCTGCTGCAGAACCTCACATCTGCTGAAGCCCAGGTGCCACCTGCCACTAACTAAGCATCATGGCTTCTGCTCCCTTCCACTTCTAACCCTCATGCAATGTCATTTACTAGAGGAAAGCAAACCAAACACATGCAGTAAGAAATGCTGGGACATGTACCTCCTGGTCTTCTAGCACCAGAGATACCAAAGAGAGCACAAGAGAAACACTGGAGACAGTAGTAAGGACCATCCCAGAACTCAACACTTAAGATATACCCCATGTAAGTGACTCTATGTTGGCTTGTATCATCAATATTTTCAAAGAAAATAATAAAAAGTATATCTGTTTGCATATGTGATTCTGAAAAGATCAATGTTTGGTCCCTCTAAAACAGATTTGGGGTTTTCCAGAGACAGGAGGTGTTCCTTTTCCACTCTGCAACATGCTGAGAATGCATCTGTCATATTCACAAAACCAGGGACATGGAAACAGGCACAGGGGACCAGGTACAAAAACATGTAAACCCACACAAGCCCAGAAACAGGCAGATACACATCAGGCCCCACAGTGATTCTGATCCCAGGCAAACTCTGTACTGATCAGGGTGGACACGGCTCTAAGTCAAATCCATACCCTTTTGCAGCATAAAGGCATTAGAGCTTAATCAGCAAAAACAAAGCCACTAAAGTTCCAAGGAAACTCTCACCTTAATCCTTCATTGGATATCAATTTTGACCAAGATTTAGCAAATCTTCTCACTGAAACATTTTTTTCAAAAGCTGTATATAGCATGTTTTTCCTCTTAGATGATAAGAAACTAATGATTTGAAATACAGGATTAAAGTGGCTGTGAAAAACAATCAAGCACACTTGTATTGTTGATCCTACTGTCTCCACCCCAACACCGCCTTTCACCCCTAATCAACCTTCCTTCCTGCCATCCAGGTGGATATTTCTGAAATTTATATCTCATTATGTCTCTCATTTGTTTAAAAGGCTTCAAAGACTCTCCACAATATTAAAAAAAAACTCTATGTAACAATATCTACAAGGCTTTTTAGAATCAAGTCTCTATCGACCTCTCTAGCCTCAATTTTTACCATGCTTTTCAATTTCAACAATAAATGGCTATATTTATTACCTATAAATATTGTTGTGAAGGTTAATGAGATGATGTAAGTATATAGCACATAGACTGTACCTGGCACACAGTAGGTGCTTAATAAGTCATCTTCAAATGCAGACTTTACAATGTATGGTTATAGGTGGTTTTCCATATATAATCTCCTTCAATATTCATCGGTACCCCTTCAATAAAGTAAATGAGATTTTAACATCTCCATTTTTTTTTAATTAAGAAACTAAGATTCAGGGACTTTATATGACTTGTTAAAAGCACAACAGCAGGTAAGTGGAAGATCTAGTACATGAGCTAGTTCATCACATTAGACATCCAAATGTTCTTTATAGTCTGGGGAGCACAATATCCAGTCTTCTCTTTTACCATCTTAACAGAATTTTGATTTGTTGGATGTGGCAATTTATCTAACTAAAACTCTATTTCCCAGGTTCACTTGCAGATGGAAGTGGCCTTGTGATTAATATTTATTTTTAGAAAAAGATATATGAGAATATGCATAGAAAAAGATATATTTCTAAAATATATCTTTTAGAAAAAGATATATGAGAATATTTACATAAGTGAGTTCATGGAAAGCAAACTGAAAGAATGTACCCCAAAATGTTGATAGACCATGATTTGTAATTTTTGAGGATGGAAATGAATGTAAGGAAAAAAAGAAAAAGGGCAAGTTTTACATTTTGCTCTATATTTTCCTACATTGTTTGACTTGTTGTAGTGAGAATATATTTACCTATCACGTTTATAAAAACAAAGGAAATATCATGTTAGAAAAAAAAGAAGAAGAAAAACAGCATGAGCTCCTCCTTGGTGTTGTTTAATGTGTTTGGAGAGGAAGTGTATGCAAAGCTTGCATGGGACAAGAGGCTTCAGGTAGTCCTGGACCAGATCCTGAAGGACCTTTCTGTGCTATCAGAGCAGGTAGACTTTATAGACGTAAAGACCAATAAATCATATAATAAAAAAATGGGATGAGGTACATTTAGAAAGACAGCTGGTAATGATGCAGAGAATGGATTGAAAAGCAGAAATGCTGGCAATCAGAAAAAAAGTTGCAAGTGTATTAGTCAGGATGGGCTGAGTCCATGGTATCACTCTGGAATCTCAGAGTTGCTCTCATCTACCGTGATTCATGGCAGACTGTCCTTAGCCATCAAGAAGTTGTAGCATCTGGAGCATTTGGGCTCAAAGGTTGTTAGGGCAGGGGAACAACAAGCATGGAGAAATAATTTTTGTTTTTACATTCCTTAGGCTAGGAGAGACATATGCCATTTCCATTCAACATCCATGGCCAGAGCTGTTCTGTGCCCATAATCTGACCACAAGGCATGTTGGGAAATGGAGGGAAGCTCCTAGATATAATTTCTTGTCTCTGTCATAAAATATTACCAACTTTGTCAGGTAACTGTATGGTGAATAGAAACCAGGGCACTATATGAAGAACTATTTTTATATGGCACAATTGATAAAACTTTTATAGATATTTTGTAGGATGAGGTACAATGTGCCCTAAGTACAGGTGTATTATAATGTTAATCTAGTGCCAAAGAATGACCAGGGTTTTGCTGATATGCATTTGAAGCTTATCTGATTAATCCGTGAGAACTTATGCTCAGAACAACAACCTTATCTAACCCATGTTGAGGAAGTCCGTTCAACTAGTGTAATGATTGTGGATTTTTTTTTTTTACATTGTGAAAGATCTTTAAGCTAATTGTGCCATAATTATTAATAGCTTTTTAATGTTGTTTTGAGTCTGTTAATACATTTGAATATAATCTCCGAACCAAATTTTGTAATGCCATGGATCTGTGCATTGTCCCACCAGATTCATGTTCTGTGTGTGCCTCTTTGAAAATACAAAGAAAATTAAGAATGTGACACAGAGTCAGCAGAATGGGGGCTTAAAGAAGAGAATCCGAGGACAGACCACACTTGAGTGTCCTACAGAGATGTGGAACAGAAAAAAAGAGGGAGTGGCCAGAGAGTAAGGAAAGAATCAGGAGTGAATGGTTTCATGGAAGCCAAAGCAGCAAAACAAGAGAGATGTCAACTGAGTGGATGCATAAGGCATCCAATAGTGAGCCCACTGTTTGGAGAGATCCTTGGCAACTTGCAAAAAATTACATGTTTTGATGTAATGTAGGAGTAGGAAAGTGTCTAAGCCAGAGGGAAGCGAAGTGCACTGTGAGTATAGCAAATTTTTGGAGAAGTTTGGCTGTGTTGCGCAGAAAGCAGAGATAAAGTTATCTCCAGGCATTTCCTCAAGTCCATACCAATATACTTGGAAGACTGCAAATTAATTTTATCTAGAAGCAAAGAAGACAACAAAAGACAACAACGGTTAGAGCAAAGAGGCACACACAGAACATGCATCTGGTGGGACAATGCACAGATCCATCGGAAACACTAATTTAACAATATAGCTGATTATCAATATCCTTCTCTTGCTTTAAATAAATTAAGAAAATGGATAGACTGATGTATTTTTGTTTCCTTATTCACATTTCAAAATGGCACCATGTTCATTATACATTTCCCCTGCCAAAAATACTAAACCTCTAATAAACATCCATTTGAAAGTTCACAAATGAAATGTTTATAAACAAATAAATATGGAAATGGCCAAGTTTCTATTATGCCCCAAATCAGGATCCATTTAGCAGCTATTTCTTTTCTCCCTTGGATATGCATTTTTCATGGAACTCGTTTCATATTTCTTCCACTAAGTAAATAAAAATATGACAGCCATTTCCATCTTCCCACTAAGTCAACCATCTCGCATCAGTGGTCAAAGACTATTGGAGCATTCTGACTTCCCAAACGGTCCCTTATTCCATAACATGCATCTAGATATTGAAATTACTTTCCCTTATTTTTCCAGTAAAATCTGGTGTTTACCAAATATTGATACTATGGGAAAAAGTGATATTGGCTGCTGTGTTTTCAACACAAATGCTTTCTATTAGTAAAGGAACAAGTTCAGAAACATGTTTTGAAGTCATGGTCACAGAGACTTGCTTCTTTACTCCCAAGAGCAACACATTTCATTTTTCTATTTGACAGGGACAAAAATGTCTGTGCTACTCAAGGAAGGAAAGTTCTTGGACATCATGTTTTATAAAAGGGCATTTTTGTTCTAGTGGACACCACCTAATCTAGATAAAGTTTCATTTCTGATCACTAAGATAATTTCAGTGATTTTATTTCTCTACCCATCCCCTAACTCTCAGCATTGTATAGAGTTCTCTCCTTGGCTCTCTTTCCTTTTTTTTTTTTTCTTTCTAACTGTTATCCATAGGTGGTGACCTCACGTATTCTGAAGGTTTCAAGTTGAGTCCAAGTGTTTATTCTTCTCCAAGAAAGTTTACTCACTTGCAAACTCCAGCCATGTACCTCCAACAATCACACCAAACGCCATGTGAAAAACTATAACTTATTATCTTTATCCCTAAATCTGCTCCAGCTCCAAAATAAGATTTGATAAATTATGACACTATCCTCTTCATTTCAAAACCCAGAAACCTTAAAATCATTTCTTCCAGCCCTCCACCACAACAAACACTTTATCAAATCTTGCTTATTTTTCCAAGAAATCATTTCTCCAAATTAGCTTATCCTTTTCACCTCCAATGCAATCCCAATAATGAATCTGAAACCTCTCTTCCAAGTAAGTATAACAGCTTCCTATCTATTATCTTCTATTTCCACAAGTCTTTCCTCTCGCTAGTGCATCTTGTACACTCTTATTAGCCATGTTTATATGAAATAAATATACTTATACATCCATTGATTCCCAATCATTTATAATATAAAGTCCAAAATTCTTCACATGGCTTAAGATTCTTTACAGTCTGTTCCAAAACGATCTCTTCAGACTCATCTACTACCAGGACATCTCACAGTTCTTCAAAATTCCCTTTGATTTTGTGAATCTGTGCCCTTTATTTATGTGGCTTCCTGTAGCTGAAATATTCTTATCTACTTTGTTCCACTAGTAAACTTCTAAACACTTTTAAAATTTTGTGATAGGAATTTCAAATGCTCGCCCTTATCTGTGTTCTCCTCTTTTTACTGGGCACAATAATAGATGTGAGGCCATATGACCAAGTTCCAGACAATGAAATTGTGGGCAGAAAGGATGTCTGCTGTTTTTAGGCCTGATCCCAACACTATCTACATAATTCTCCATGATTACGTGGAGTCCTCTGAAGCTTTGGAATATGGTTGCAAGAAGCCTGACTCACTAGATGACTTAAAATATGTGCCACATGCTGGAGGAAGCCTGACTCACTGAATGACTCTACGGAACAATGCTCCATGCCAACCAGCATAGCAACCGTGACATAAGCAAGACGTAAACTTTAATTATGCTCAGTCACTGAGATTTAGGGATTGTTTGTTATAACAGCTCTTGTTACTTACCTTAACTAATACAATGACCTAACCGGGTTATCATTCTCAAAGAACTTCAAAGAGACTGGTAGTTCTTTCCGATGTGCTGTTATGTTAACAACTTCATGCCCCCTTACAAAAACACAGCATTCTGTACTTTATTTTTCCTGCTAAATTTGTGTTTTTTCCAAATGAGATTTTCCCAGGAACATTGTCAAGTGGAGGTAATAAGCATGTTCTTTAAAAAACGAGTTTCATGAGCACATAAAACATTTGGGGAAAACTGGCTTAAACAAAGTTAAATAAGTACATGTGATGGTGAGTACACTTAATTACAGACTTCTGACTCTTTACTGCACTAACGTGCTTTGGGAATCTCCAAGAGGAGTTAGAGCATGTAGCATTTTCCAAACCTCTTTAATCAAGGAACCCTTTTTCAAGGCACATTTATCAGTAATTCTCAACAGGTTTACAAGCAATCAACTATGAGATTTGCAAGCTACGCTAAAGTAATGACTGTGGCTTTAGTGAAGGCAGGGTCTTCATACTTAGTTCTGTATTCACAGCACATAGCACACTACTGAGTGCACTAGAGAAGTTCAATTATTTGTTCATTTGTGCCTATTTTTTCAAAGGGTAGTGTTTGTTTTCACAGCAAACCAATCTTTACAAAAGATTTGCTCCTGAATCTTCTCCTCCCAAATATATCATTTTATCACACTACTCATGAGCAATGCAGATTTACTGGAGTTTACTAAAAAAAGTTTGTGACAAATGAAGGAGAGGGTTCGTGTTGCACACCAAACTATTAATAACCCAAAGAGAAACCTGTTCACATGACTATCCGTTTTTAGCCATCACCTGCAAGACACCGTCTCTTTATCTGCGATAGAGTCTCTAATCTTATTCCCAATTTCTTTCACAGAGTAATTTGGTTCTTTTCCAGCTCTCTCCATCTGGGGCACAGTGGAATCACGAGCACTGGATACCTGGCTTCTCAGTGGCCTTTCTAAGCATCTACCAAGCCAGAATGCTCCCACCAGGAAACTATTTTATCTATATCACTCTATAATACTATTATTCACTTGTATTATTTTCGTAAGAGTTGATATATTACCCCTTCTACATATTCCTCTTAACCACATACAAAAAAATTTACTTATTTTTATTAAAATGTTTATTGCTTTGCATATTCTGGCTTACCTAAGAATATGTAATAAAATATGTAACATATTAAATATGTATAGCACATATAGTATAACCTTGGAAATATAAATATGTAGTCTATGTAGTAAAAAATATTTAGCTTAATCCTTAGAAAACTCAGTCTGATCACAGCCACCACCACCATCATCATCATCATCATCATCATCACTAAAAGTAGAGAGAGGAAGGGGAAAAGTGGAGGGAGAAGAGAAGGAGAATAAGATGAAATACCTTCTGATTTGTTTACCATGTACCAAGTACTGCACGATGGAATACAAATTTCATTTAATGCACATCATATATTTAAAAAATTGCTGCTACTCTTTGTTAGGAATTCTGAGGGCTCTATTTACATGCAAAAATTAATCATAGTCCTTCCTCTCTCCAAGGTCTAAAGCAATTGAAAACTGGTATTAAAAAAAAAAAAAAGACATAGCTATGAATATATGCAGTTTACTACCATACACTGCATTGGAAAAGATAGCTCAGGCTTTGTACTTCTTCCTCCTGAATAGAATTTCCCAGTCAAAACTGCAGCCACCATCCTAAATAGGGCCAGTTGTGAAAATAATAGATTACACATAAATAGGCTAAAGAAGAAAATACACATGGTGTCAGTAGATGGAAAGAAATATTTGACAAATCTAACAACCATTCATGATAAAAAGAAAACTCTTAGCAAACTAGGAATAAAGGGTAACTTCCTCAATTTCATAATGAACATCTACAAAAACCTCATAGCTGATATAATACATAATGGTGAGAACTTAGATTTCCCATTAAGATTAGGAAAAGGGTGAGGATGTGCCCTTTCTCTACCACTTTTCAACATCATACTGGAAGTTCTAGCTAATGACTAAGGTAAGAAAGGCCTTATAGGTATACAAATGAAAAAGGAAGAAATGAAAATGTCTTTGTTTGCAGATGGCATGACCATCTATGTAGAAAATCTGAAAGAATCAAAAAGAACAATAAACTCCTGGAACTATTAGCAATTATAACAGGATTGCATGATCCATGTTTGATGTACAAAATTTAATTGCTCCAGTATATCCTACATATACAAGTGGAATTTGAAATGAAACACACAATACCATTTACATTAACTCCCTCTAAAATAAAACCCTCAGGTAAAAACCACAAAATTATGTACAAGGTCTATATGAGGGAAAGTACACAGCTCTGATTAAAGAAGTCAAAGAACTAAATAAAGAGATATTCTATGTTTTTGGATAAGACTTAGTATTGTCAAGATGTCCGTTCTTCCCAACTTGATCTATACAGTCGACATAAACTCAAACAAATCCCTGCAAGTTATTTATTAGCTATCAACACACTGATTGTAAAGTTTGCATGGAAAGGCACAAGATGCAGAATAGCCAACATAATATTGAAGGAAAAGAGCAAAGTCAGAGGACTAACACTACCCACCTTAAAGACATTATAAAGCTACAGCAATCAAGACAGTGTGGTATTGACAAAAAGAAAAAACAAAACACATTAGATAAATGGAACAGGATAGAGAGTCCAGAAATAGACCCAGATAAATACAATCAATTGATCTTTGACAAAGGAGCCAAGGCAATACAATGGAGAAAAGACAGACTTTTCAATAAATAGCATTGGAAGAACTGAACACCCACGTGCAAAACAAAACAAAAAATTAAGTTAGGCAAAGACCTATATCCTTCACAAAAATAAACACAAAATGGACAAGAGACCTAAAATTAAAATACAAATCTATAAAACTCTTAGCAGATAGCACAGGAGAAAAGCTACATGATTTAAGAGGATTAGTGATGACTTTGATTGGATTTGGTGATTACTTTCGTAGATACAACACCGAAAGCATAATACATGTAATAAATAATTGATAAATGATACTTCAAAAAATTAAAATTAAAATCTCTGCTATTCAAAAGGGAATGTCAAAAGAAGAAGAAGACAGGCCACAGGCTGGGAGCAAATATTTGCAAAATACATATATGATAAAAGACAGTTACCTAAAATATATGAAAAAACTTTAAAATTCAATAATAAGAAAATAAATAATCTGATTAAAAATGAGCAAAAAACTTGGAACAGACACCTCAACAAAGAAGATACACATAGCAAATAAGATTATGAAAAGATACTCCATCTTACATTTCTTCAGGGAATTGTTGAGTGAAACAACAATGAGATGCCACTTACACACCTATTGGAAGGGCCAAAATATAGGAGACTGACAACAACAGACGGCTGACAAGGAAGTGAAGCAATGGGAACTCTCACTCATTGCCGATAGGAATGCAAAATAGTACAGCCACTTGGAATGAGAGTTTAGCAGTTTCTTGTAAAATGAAACATACTTTACCATATGATCCAGTAATAACGTTCCTTGGTATTTACCCAAATGAGTTGAAAATTTATGTCCACCCAAAATCTTGCACACAGATGTTTATCGCAGCGTTATTCATAATTGCCAAAACTTGGAAGCAACCAAGATGTCCTTCAGTAGTAGGTTAATGGATAAACTGTGCTACATCCAAATAATGAAATACTATTCAGTGCTAAAAAGAAATGAGCTATCAAACCAGGAAAAGACCTGGAGGAAACTTGAATGCATATTAGTAAGTGAAAGAAGCCAATCTGAAAAGGCTGCATGCTATATGATTCTAACAACATGACATCCTGGAAAGGGCAAAACTATAGAGAAAGTAAAAAGATTAGTGGTTGCCAGGGGTTGGGGGCGGAGGGGAGGAATGAATAGGCGAAGAGAAAGAATGTTTAAGGCAGTGAAACTCTGCTGCGTGGCACTATAATGGTACACACATGTCATTATAAATTTGTCAACACCTATAGAATGTACAACACCAAGAGGAAACCCTAATGTAAAGGATGAACTTTGGGTGATAATGATGTGTCAATGCAGGTTCATCAGTTATAACAGATGGTAGTGGAGATTGACGGCTGGAGAGGCTGTGAGGGAGTGGGGGTGGGGTCAGAGTGTATATTTCTACTCTCTCTATTTTCTGCTCAATTTTGCTGTGATCCCAATACTTCTCTCAAAAAGTAAAGTCTGTTAAAAAAAAACAACCTTTGATGTGATAATAGAAGGTACAATATATAGACAAAGAACACCTAGAGGGTTGTAGAATCCAAAAGGGTAGAGAGCCAGACAAATGATATCAGAGGCACCAGAGAGGAGATTTCAGTGGCAGGGAACCCAATTTAAGAACCTTGTTCCCTATTAAATTATTCCCTGAAAGGTATCAAGAGCCCTATAACACAGCAGTCCAGAAACATAGCAAAATGGCAAAAAATAAAAAAAAGAAAAAGAAAAAAAAAAAGAGGAAAGGATTTATAGTAGACTGCTTCTCACTGATTTCTACCTCCCAATATCCAGTTTTCCAAAACCCCTTACCTTCAGTAACCAGTAGAATATTTCAAAGTTAGGAAATGTCATCTCCATAAGTAGATCACAAAAATTCTGACTTCTGTCTTGGTAGCAGATTTTCTCCCGTACCCAGTAAAGCAAGCTGCCATATTGGGAAGGGCCATGTAGCATGGACCTGAGGATGGTCTCCTGTCAACAGCCTGCTAGGAACTCTGGCTCTCAGTCCAATAGCTCAAAAAGAAGGTAATTTTGCAAGTAGCCATACAAATGAGCTTGGAAACAGATCCCCGGTCGAGTGTTCCTATGATACCCCAGCCCTTGCTGACACCTTAACTGGAGTCTCATGAGAGACCCTGAACCAGAGGACCTAGGGAAGTTGTGCACAGACTCCAGACCTACAAATATTGTGAGAAAATGAATATGTTATTTTAAGTCCCTAAGTTTGTTTTAATTTTTATACTGAAACAGATAACTGATATAAGCGCTTGCCAGTTTGCTCTGCCAGCTCTCAATTTAATGCTAAATCTTTTGCTTTGCTTTGTATTGAGATTACTCTGTGGCAATGAAACTTAACCAAAACATTCAGCTTAACCAAACATGCTTAACCAAAACATGCATGGAGAAAACTGCCCTGCAGTTTAGTGTGAAACATTCCCTGATTGAGCACATATGATAATAATAAATCATGTATTGTCTCAAAGCTTTGGATCAGTAATAGACACTACTTATGCTAATAGTTTGTATGTCATTACTGTACTACTGTTAGTAACTACTATTAAAAATCACTAGCTATTAAGGAAATGCAAATCAAAACCACAATGGGTAACACCTCATACTTGTTAGAATGGCTATCATAAACAAGACAAGTAATAACAAGTGTTGAAGAGGTTGCAAGGGAAAGAAACCTTCATACACTGCTGGTGGGAATGTAAGTTGGTACAGCCACTATGGAAAACAGTATGGAGGTTCTTCAAAAAATAAAAAGAATAGAACTACCATATGACCCACAATCCCTCTTTTAGGTATCTATCTGAAAAATTTGAAAACATTTATCCATAAAGATATATGTACCCCTATGTTCACTGCAGTATTATTCATGGTGGCCAAGACAAGGAAACAACTAAAGTGTCCTTCGATAAATGATTGGATAAAGAAGATGTGGTACATACATACAATGGAAAATTACTCAGCTATAAGAAAAGATAAAAAACTGCCTTTTGCAACAACATGGATGGATCTTGAGAATATCATGCTAAGCAAAATAAGTCAGATGGAAAAGTTGAGAACCATATGCTTTAACTTATATGTGGGATATAAAGCTGAAAGCAACAAAAAATACGAACAAACAAAAACTCATAGACACAGACAACAGTATAGTGGTTACCAGAGGGAACGGGGTGGGGGTCGGGGGCAGTGACGGGGGGCGGAAGGATGTAGAAAAGAGTAAAGGGGGTCAACTATATGGTGGTGAAAGGAGATTTGTCTTTGGGCAGTGAACATAAAATGCAATATACAGATGATGTATTATAGAATTGTACACTTGAAACCTACATAATTTTATTAACCAGTGTTACCCCAATAAATGTATTTTTTTCAAAAGAGGCTAGAAAAAAAATAATTGTTAATAACTATGTGACTTTAGGCAAATTAAAATAACTATGTGACCTTAGGCAAATTATATAATTTCTCTGAGCTCCAATTTCCTCACTTTTTAAAAGGATATAGCAACATTTATACAATGAAGTACTACGCAGCCCTAAAGAAGAAAGAAATCTTACCATTTGCAACAACATGGATGGACCTAGAGAACATTATATTAAGTGAAATAAGTCAGACAGAGAAAGATAAGTACCATATGATCTCACTTATATGCGGAATTTAAAGAAAAGAATAAGTGAATGAACTAATCAGAAACAGTTTTGGAGACATAGAGGAAAAACTGAGGGTTGCTAGATGGGCGGGGGGGGTGGGGGTAAGGGGGAAGGTGAGGGGATTAGAAAACAATCAGTGACCACAAGATGGCCACGGGGTTTTGAAAATTAATCTGGGGAACGTAATCAATAATGTTGTAAAGATTTTGTAGGGTATCCGATAGACACGTGTCCCATTTGGGAGACCACCTCAGGGAAGATGTAGATGTCTGATCACTGCACTGTACACCTGAAGCTGAACAATAATGAATGCCAACTATAACATTATATATATATATATATATATATATATATATATATATATATGTATATATGTATATATATGTATGTATACATTTACAATAGGCAGAGTACAGCATTGGGAGTTGAGATAGTGGAAGTGGGATGGCTCGGTGTGATGTCAGAGAGATAGTGGATGGGGGGAGAGGGGTCCACATTGTGAGGGATATAAATGATAAACGTCTAAGTAAAAAAAAAAAAAAAAAAAAAAAAAAGGATATAGGAAGAAGATTACATATGCAAAGTTTTCTTACAATTCTCAGACCACAAAAATAATTTAGCAAAAATTAACTCATATTATTGTAAAAATGATCAAAGGAATTCCAGTTACCTATTAAACTAATTCACACCGGTAGGCAGCCTAAGGTTGTAGACGTAAGACAGCTTTCCCATGACACTGCACTGATATGATTTCTTAAACATCACTGTCTTCTAGTGAAATAGGCAAATCTTACATTTAGGAAAAAATAGTTTTCCAGGAATCTGTCATTAACAGATTTATTTGACTGACTCAGAAGGGTCTTCAGTAATTCTTAAAAGAGAAGGAAGGAAGCTATTGGGGGAAGTGAGAAAAAAAGCTGGCCTTGCAAATCCTTAACTAGTTAAATGTTATTGTTACCACAAAATCAAGGCAAAATGTAAATCAAAAAGATCTTTCTTTCCTTGGGAACAACTCCTTTCCTAAAACTCAAATAAAATAAACTCTCCTGTAGAGCTCACTGAAATGAGAAAATCAAGAATAATCTTCAAATGCTTTTAGTCCTTGGGATTCAAAAGGATGAAGGTCCGTTTCTCTTTAGGACAAAATCCAATAAAAGCATTCTTGATTCAATCAAGCATGTAGGGAGATAAAGTTATTACTTAACCTTGGTGCATTATCTTTCCTTATTTAGAGTGTTGACTTTATTACTACTCCATTAAACAATGATTGTACATCTTTTCTAAATAAACACCTAACAAAAATTCCTGAAAGTGTATTAATAAGTATAAAATACTCTAGAATAATTTCTTGCTAAAAAGTTATTTATAAGAAACATGTACTTAGGAAAACATAAAGCAGATGAGATTAAAAGAGAAAACCTATTTCAAGTCCATTAAAAGACACTAGCAAAAATAAAAACAGTATGCCAGGCATTGTATCAGGTGTCGTCTCATTCTCAAAGTTCTCTTGCCAAGATTCCCGCAAAGTATGTGTCATTTCCACTCTCTTTTTATAGACCAGGAAACGGTACCTCTGAGATTATTTTATTTATTGTGATATACGCACATTTATATTATCATAATACTTGAATCCTAAGCTTTTTGTGGGATTTCCCAAAAGTAAAGCCCTATTTACCTAGAGGTTTGACAAAAACTGGTGGCTTCTAATTTTACAAAGAAGAAACAAAACCGCTTTTTAGACGAGTGTGCATTTCTAAAAAGGATGACTTCACACTGAAACAAATCACCACAATAAAATCAAACAGTAAATAGATGAACACTCTGATACTTGAGATCAGAGGGTTTATCTGGGTTCCAGCCTAACTTTCTATCATCCTGCTAAAGAGTTACCATCTACCTTTCAAATGACCAGGGAAAGAAGCAGCTACGTGAACACTGGGCCTTTTTAAATTTTTGAGCTTTGACGTTTTGTTGATATTTTATTTTATAGTTCAAATAAAAATTGTACTGAATTGTCGCAATATTTTGTCAGTAATTGCTGAGCAACAAGAAGCATGAGGATATTTCAGGGAGCTCACGGGTAGAATTCTGGACCTCCTGCTGAGGCAGTTACCCACTGCATGGCTAATTTCAGTCACCCTGACACGCGTGAGGGCCATGGTGGTGCAGGGGGGTGAGGAGATTGTTCCCAAAATACACTTTTCTGTGGACTAATGGTAACTAAATGTCCTGGTGTTTACAAATGTCATCCTCGTTCAATTGATCTGGCCCAAGCCCTAATTTCTGTATTTAAGAAAATCCTCCTGTGATTTTTAAAGATCCACCAGAACGGAAACTGTGTTAGTTTCCTAGAGACTCCATTGAAAAAAAAAAAAAAAAATACCACAATCTTGCTGGATTCAAGTAACGGACATTTATTCTCTCACAGTTCTAGAGGCCAGGCATCCAAAATCAGGATGTTCTCAGGGCCACATTGCCTCCAGAGACTCTGGGGGACCATCACCCCTTGCCTGTCCAGCTTCTAGGGGCTCCAGATACGGGGCTGCATCACTCCAGTCTCTTTCTCTCTCTTCACATGGCTTTTCCACTTGTGTGACTCTTTGTCCCCTTCTTCTGTCTCTTATAAGGACATGGGTCATTAAACTTACAACCTACCCTGAACCCAGGTGATCTTATCTCAAGATTCTTAATTACATCTACAAACAGACTGTTTCTAAATAAGGTCAGTCACATTCACAGGTTCCAAGGGCAAGACACATTTGAGGAGTCACCCACCATGCAACCCACCTACGAAGCCTTGAGCTCTAGCCCAGCCTCTTGAGTCAAGTGCAAATCGAGTCTTCATCTCCCAACTGGATGACCTAGAGCACGTTTCCCATCTACACAATGTGGACAGGATAAGCGTCTATGCCCCGCTTTGTGGTGAAAAGGCACACTCTAGAGATAGTAAGAACCTTGGTAGCACATCTGGCACAAACGTTCCCTATTATTACCGGCTGTTTCCTCAATAGCTTACATTATTAGCTATGCAGGCAAGAGCAGCTGGCCAACACACAGCCAGAGAGAACACAAGATATGTACATTATGGGCCTCTTGTTCTAAATGAGCTAATTTTATAAGACGGAATCTCAAAACGGAAAGAAAATGTAGTGATCAGCCAGGCCAAGTCACCTGATTCTACAGATGACACAGATAATGCTCAGAGAGAGAACGTGTGTTTTCAATAACTACACAGAAAGCTGGTGTTACAGTAAAAACTAGAACCCAGGACTTCAAGCTCTCTGTTTAGTTCCTACCTCTGTATATTATATTATTTCTCGTTGGATGAATCATTAGTGATAATTATCTCCACTGACGTACAGAGAAATCAAAATCTTGAAAAAATAGATTTCTTTTTTTCCATTTTAGAATGTTTTCTCCAGTCTGACTCTACTTCTAAAGTAATCAAGAATAGTAATCTTAATTATACTAGCAGATATTGGTTTCGCCATCTGGAGCAGATTCCCTCAAATAAATAGACATTTGCTCCCCTTCCACTGACCATTGCTAATAAAAGAAATGAACATGCCATGTTGACCCACTCACCCTTCCACTGTATGGTAAAATGTGTGTTATTGAGTTGTTGTGCTATTGAGCTCAGAAAGTTTCTAATAGTATTCTGCTGTTGTCTGCGTCACTATAAACTTAATAAGCATCGTATACAAAGAGCCTGTTCCTGAGATTACAAAGCTGAAACAAAAATAGGCGATAAAGGGAAGGCATTAGGAGGTGGAAAGGAATAACAGAATAGTAGTAGCGCAGTCACTTCATAGTTTGCCAGAATATACGTCTAAGAAGCCTATTTACACAATTATCACTCTTGGTTTGGACTAATATTTCAGTGATTTGTCCCACTTCATTTTTAACTGTATAACTCTATTTGCCTTCACTTCTATTTGCTCACAGAAATTTGCCTATCATTCAAGTCTCTTTATTTACATCTGATTTCCATATAGTTATTTTTATATTTATCTGCTCTCCCTTTTAGATTACATGCCCCTTCAGAACCAAAAAGAGACCCTCTTCTACAATGGAAATTCCCGAGAACAGGGCCCATTTTATCTTACTCTTCGCTAGATCAATAAGGCACAGCATGGGCCGGGCATAAGGTGAATCCCAAATCATTCAGTGTTGAGTAAGTTAATATTTCCCTTACCTAATTCTCACTTAACACGTATCTATTGATTTGAACATATAGAGGAGCTCACTTTTTAAACATTCATTTCTGTGCCTTCTACATAATGTAATGCTCATGGTTAATATTCAAATGTGTCTACTGAATACACCACAGAAAGCGTTTCTGGAAAGACTGTAAGCTGGTTACCCAACTTCTTCCAAATAAAAGTATGGTTAACCTCATCTTAAATTACCTTAATAGTTCTAAAGCCACTTCTAAAATATTTCTAACATTTCAAGTTGGCAAATTTTATTTCCAGGGTTAAGGAGAGAATAAAGGACCAATGTACTAAAAATGAATTACGGCACTAGTTTGGCCAGTGGAAATCATTTCAGAGCTGTGCCAAAAGTCTTTTGAACGTGGTCCATCTCGCCTGCCATGAAGGTCTGCCACCGTGCCCTACAGCTGGATTTCAGAGGCTAGATAATCATTCCCTCTGGGCATCTAGGGCAAACTAAGCAAGGCTGCCACTAAGCTGGTTGATAATGTGTCTCCGTGCTAGTCCTAGACTTGATTTAATAAAGCAATTTTATTAGAACAGCTCAAGGAAGAGCAACCCAGAGAAGAAGCCCAGACTGTTCTTCAGGCCAGGGTACCAAGATGTCAAATTTACCTTTGGTTAGCGGGATCAAGGTGTCCCGCTAGGTGTAGGACAATGCTCCCTCTCACGCACCAGGGAAGGGTCTGTTTCAGGACTCTCTCCAGCTTCTTACCAGAAACTTATTCCTTGTCTTGCGGTGGCATACTTCCAGTCTTCATGTGGACTTCTTCCTGAGTGTGTCTCTGTGTCCAGATTTCCCTTTCTTATTTAGATACAGTCATACTGGATTAGGGGCCTACTGCAGTGTGATCTCATCTTAATTAATTACAGCTCTAACAACCCTATTTCCGAATAAGGCCACATTCTGAAGTAGTAGGAGTTAGGACTTCAGCACTGAGGTAGTGAGGGTTAAGACTTCAACATCTTTTGGGGAGACACACTTCAATTCATAACACTGAGTAACATAATCTATAAAAGAAATGCACCCACCAGATATGAATTTTGCAGGGAGGGGCTTGGTAATCCAAGGTTCTCTCATTTCAGGTACAGATAGTTTGAACTGGTTTGAAAGCTGAAGATAATTTTGAACACAGGTTCTGTGTGGGCATAATCTCTCTCTTCACACATTCCAAGAGCCTGCTGAGGGAACCTGGGCCAGCCAAGCCAAATGTGAAAATACAGGCACAGAGCAATTGGTGGAATGAGTTCTGTGCTTGTCACCTGGACAATTTGACTGATGTTAAAGAGCTGGATTTGATGTTTGCCAAAGAGCAGTGGGCAAATAAGCCTTTTCAGGCAAAGGCCTTGACATTTTTTGGAGAAAAGACATTGTTCTATTATTCCTCCTCTCGCCAGCACTGATTTTCAAGCAGCCCAACACTGTATATTGTCAGCTCTTTGGAGTAAAGCACTTAGCAAGAGATTGCGTGTTGTTTCAAACTGAAAGAGACATAGCACTGCTTTTCCACCCTTCCTTGAGTCAATGTGGCTATTTTCCAATATTAATAAAAAGTTCTATTTCTGCAAAACTAACCTCAAACTCCATTCTCTCTCCTGAGTTCCAAAGATTCGATGACAAACTTAGCATACTAAATCTTACAGATCCAAATCAATGCTGAACACAAAAGAAAGCCCAGTGCCCTCTGGTAACACAAGAGCACGATTATTTTTGGACAGAAAGCGCTTAACAGAAGCACAGCTGTGAAGGTCTTGTTCCCCTTCCAGAAGATCGCCTTTACATTCCAAAGAGTATCCAAAAGTCATAGAAACCAAGCTCAGACAGCATTATTAATATGAAATAAAGTTATGTCACACTTAGTTTTCAAAGATAGTAAATCCACCAACACCAGTGAAATTAAATAAATATTTGAAGTCTGAAGTTAACATCTATGAGAGAGCCAGGAAAAATGAAATTTTCAAATCTGGTTTAGGAAAAAAAAAAATATCTGTTTCATTAGTTTTTCTCCCTGACCATTAAAGATTAACTGTATATTGACTATAGAAATGCTATTTATTCAATGATGAAATTTAGGTTGAAATTGAAATTGTTAAAGACACAACATGGATGCTGAGTGACTAAGTCAGACAGAAAATGATAAATACCATATGATTTTGCCTCTATGTGGAATCTAATAAACAAAATAAATGAATAAACAAAACAGAAACAAACTCATACATATAGAAAACAAATTAATAATCATCAGATGGGAGGGGCGTTGAGAGCATGGGTGAAGGGATTAAGAAGTACAAATTGCCAGTTATAAAAATGGTCATGGGGATGTAAAGTATGGTATAGGGAATATAGTCAGTAATATTGTAATAACTGTATGGTGTCAGATGGGTAATAGAATTATCAGAGGGATCACTTTGTAAGTTATATAAATGTCTAACCACTATGTTATAGCCTGAAACAAATATAATATTGTATGTCAAGTGTAATAGAAAATAAATTTTAAAACAGAAATTATTAAAGATAAATACACAACCCTGTAAAGCTGACTGCACAAGGGAATCGTATGCAGGCACAATGCATTTTTGGATACACCCAGTCTGATCATGTCACCTCACTGCTTAAACATTTTGCTGATGCCCCGTTGAAATCAGAGTACCTTTACAGAAAGCCTTTAAGATTCTGGTCTCTGGTCAACTCTTAGCCTCCTCTCTAACTCCACTTTATCTCACTTCCTTCCCCTCTTCCAGGGTCACACCAGACCCGCACATCTCCCTTCCGGGCAAGTTGTGCATATATGTGGTAGTGGTCCTGCTCTCCAGAAGCCTGGGGTATCTTCACTGCAGGGGTCATGAACAAGTCTTGGAGATGGACTGGGTGCTCCTTTGTGGATAATAGCTGTGCTGCAGCTATTATCATATGTTTTATACAGGCAGGTTTAGAAATCTACCTTCCTCACCTGTTGTATGCCCCTCAAGAGCAGAGACTCCAATAATTCATATTATTTGGCCAACACGTGTTTAATAAGTAATTGCTGACTGAATAAGTGAAAGTCATCATGAAATGTTCATTGACTATATGTCACATATGATATGATAATTAAATGTTTGCCAAAAATAATTAACAAAATTGAACTATTTATAGGAAAATCAGGTTCAGTGTAAGAGAGAAAATAATTGTGTTCTGTTCTGCACTGGATTAGTGATTCTCTGAAGATTTTGCTCAGCTTTGGACACCATATTGTTTAATGGCTTCTTCCCCCACCCCGACCCCCCCAAAAAAATTTCTAAGTTCATTCTAGAATTCCTAGGAAAAATATAAGCCAAAAATTATTTAAATTATCTGTTTTCCTAGGATCTAGAAATAACATTCGTTATTTTTGTATCTGTTTTCCAGTCTTGCTCCCTTTCTCTCTTTTTTTTTTCAAATGAGCATCAACATTTAAGAAATGGTGACAGACTAGACTGTGTAAATGTAATGTTTACATGATGGTGAAGAATCTAGAAACAATTACCTATACCAAAAAAATGGAAATCTGACTTTTTTCAAAGGCGCAATGACTATGTTTCAATACCTACAAGTTCACCATGTAGAAAAGGAATTAAGTTCAGATCTATATGACTTTTGAGAGTACAATTAGTATCAAAGGGTAAATACTAAGCTGTTTTTCCACCTAATATAAAGAATAACTTTCTAAATATTTGAGCTTTGTGAAAATTGAAGTAGCTTCCTGTTTAGGAAGTGAGTTTCTTTTATCTGGAGGTAAATAAACTGAAGCTGGTTGCCTATTTGTTGAGAATGTTAGAGAAATAATGCAACTATTAAATTAATCATGGAGATGACCTAGAGATGACCTCTGAAGGGCTCCCGGTATGAGACTTAACGATTCTATGACAATAGATTTTTTAATTCATTATCAAGAATATTTTCAAATGAATTAGTCTCTTTTACTCTGGGCAAGAAATAATATATTAAACAGAGATAATTCATTTTACACAGGTTCAACAAATATATATATATATATATATATATATATATATATATATATATATATATATATTACTTTCACTGTGCTAAAAAGGAGAAATATATTTATATGTTCAACAAAAGGCATGTAAAAGAAAGTTCACTGGAGCACTATCCACAATAGCCTCAATCTGGAAACTACCCAAATGCTCCTCAACAGTAGAATAAATAAAAATTATATATTCACCCAAAGGAATACTTTATAGCCATGAGAATGAACAAGTTACCACTATATGTAACAACATGGATGGATTTCACAGACATCAAGTTGAGCGAAAGACACAAAAAAGTAAATAAAAGCAGGCGAAACTAATGAATTGTGTTAGAAGTGAGGATAAGTGTTACCCTTGTGATGAGTTTTGACTCAAAATGGGCATAAGAAGGCTGCTGGAGACTTTCTGATCCTTGATCTAAGTGTTGTTTACACAGATGTGTTTAATTTGTGAGAATACATTGAACTGGACATACGATATGTGCATTTTTCTATACATATGTTGTATTTCAACACCAAGTTGTAAAAATGGCCTCTGTGTCCATTAGTTTTCTATATTCAATACCATAAAAAAGCCATTATGGCAAAGTCATTGAATTTATATTTTAAAGACTTATTCACTAAGAGGATCTAAATAATGTGAAAGTTTAAAAAATTATCTAAAATCTTGTGAACAAAAATATGTATTTTTGAGACAAACACTAGCAATGCAGTCTGGTCACCTTGATGTATTTGGTCTAATTTGTGTTGAAATCCATATGCAGTGACAACTAATGATAGAGCACTTTTAGGTTTGTTTGTATGTTGCTTTAAATACATGGTGGTGTATTTTTCATGGGAATCCTGGCAGAAATTAAACTTCCCAGAATTTTTTTAAGCATCTTCATGTATGGATAAAAGATTATAGCCGTATGATTGTGCTTCCAACAAGCCTTCCACTTATTCAGTAAAGCAGGTGTACTGATTTCTCAGACCCCAGCCAGTCATTCAGATAGTCTCTAGGCAAACGAGAGCCCTACTGCCAGGTTCTTTATACTTTCCAAAGCCAACAGAATAGGTCTGAATAGTACTCTTGGAAAACAGTGTTACTGTACCACATAATTGACAAAAAATATTATTTTTCAACTATTGGCAGCTTTGTTCTGTGGCGGAGGTCGGCCAATGTTTTCTGAAAATGTCCAGATAGTGACTATTTAGACTTTGCATGCCATATGGTCTCTGTCACTAGTACTCAGCTCTGCTCTTGTGATGTGGAGGCAGCCATAGACGATACATAAACAAATGAGTGTGGCTGTGCTCCAATAAAACTTTATTTACAAAAACCTGGAGGGTGACAGATTTGGCCTGTGGACACTCATTTTCAACTCCAGTTGCAGGGGATAAAAAGGTGTTTTGATTTGTTTTGTTTTCTCTTTTCCCATGTGACTGTCAAACTAGTCATCTATTGTCATCATTCAGTGGTTCCTCATCTGGGATAACCAGATTTTAGGATGTCTTTTAACTCTGCTCAATTTTAAAGCTGGAGGAAAATAATACATTTATCCAGCATGCATGGACTGACAGAAATCTAAGTTTCTTATGCTTTTCACTATAATTCCCTCAAGTTCTTCCTTTTAAAATATTTCTGCAGCCTCTTTTCCGAGCAAATTACTATTGACTCCTTAAAGTTTGGCTTAAAGTCATGTCTTTACAAAGCCTTTTCTGATGCCCCCAGCTAGGTTATCTCCTCTCACATGATACCCACTATTTCTCTTTGATGTTACTTATCACAGTTGATAAGTTACTCAGAGTAGTTTTTTAATATGCCAGATTCTAAAGCCACACTACCTAGAGTTAAATCTCAGTTCCAAATTTATTGGCTCTGCAATTTTTGACAAGTTATTAACATCTCTGTGCCCATGTCTTCGTTTTTAAAATGGAGATAAGAATAGTAACCTACTACACGGGGTTGTTATGAGGATTAAATTATTAAATACATGTAAAGCCCTTATAACAATATTTGAACACAGTAAAAATTATCTTTTGTTAGGAATAATTAAGTTAATAATTGAATATTCATCCATTCACTTCTTCAAAAAATGTTCATGAGGCAACTACTATATACCTCTCCATTATACATATATACATCTCCATTATAATATGAGCTCCATAGAAATGCAGAATTACCACAAATTTAGTGGCTTATAATAACATCATGTATTAGCTCATAGCTCTGTAGGTTATAATCCATTGAGATCTATGCTCAGAGATCACAAGACTGACATCAAGGGTTGGTTAGACTGGTCTCTTATCTGGAGTATAATGAATATTCATTATGTGCTTTGTAGTAGGCAGAATGTCTAACTTCTTCTTACCCCCCTTCAACTCTGCCAAAGATCTCATGTCCTAATCCCTGGGGATATGATGAAATGTCACTCCCATGATTATGTTATGCTATAAGGCACAGTTGACCTTACAAAAGGGAGATTACCTGGGGAGGCTCCTTTTGATCACATGAGCCCTTAAAAGCAAGGAGCTTTCACTGGTTGGTGGTCATCTGTGGAGAAGTCAGAGATTCCAGCCTTGCAGGGATTTGATGTATCATTGCTGGCTTAAAGAAGGTGCTGCTATAAGAGAAAGAAAGCAGATTGCCCTAAAGAGCTCAGATAGGCCCTGGCTGGCTATCAGCCAGCAATGAAAAGACCTAAGTCTTACAACTGCAACGGACTGAATGCAGCCAACACCAGGACTGAGGAAGAGTGAGCTTGGAAGTGGATTCTTTCCATCTCCAGACAAGAGCCCAGTCCAGCCAACATAACTTCATCTCATGTTGATCAGAGGCTCATACTGATTGAAAATCAGTGTGACAGTACTGAATAATGAATAAATGATTTCTGCTTGGTGTAAAATATTTTTCTACAAATAGAATTTCTGGAAGACTACTTGACAAAGGACTCATTTAGATTGAAAGTTGGGAGTCACTTTCTTAAAAAACTAGTACTCAACCAGGTACACAGTGAGGATAAATTCCTTAATTCATTCAACAAACACTTTAAAACACTATTATGGGCATTGTGCTAAAGGCTTGGTGGAAAACAGTAGTGAATATACAGAGTTCCTACCCTCCCAAAACTTACTTGATGGTGGGAAGAGTCAAAGGCTAGTGGCTAAGAATGTAGAGACTGCAGCATGACTGCCTGTCTTCAAACACCAGCCCCAGCTCTCACTTGCTATATAATCTTGGGGAAGTTACTTAATACTTTGCCTCTGTTTTCCAATCTGTAAAAGGTAAATAACAATACTGTGTATTCTTAAGAGTATCGTGAGGATTAAATTAATGAATTAATTTAGTTATCTACCATTTGTTAATGTAAACCCTTGGAACTTCATGTATCACAGGATTTCTCAACCTCAGCACTGCTGACACTGTGGGTCAGATAATTCTTCGCTGTGGGGGCTGTCCTGTGCTTGGTAGGGTATTTATAGCATCCATGGTCCCCATCCACTAGATGCCAGTAATAGATCTCTTTCTACCCTCCCCCACCACTCGTGACAGCCAAAAATGTCTCTAGATGATGCCAAATGTCTGCCGGGTACCAAACCTCACTGCTGGTTGAGAACCACTGGTATGGCACTTAGGAAATGTTCAACACATATTAGCTGTTACTATGTTTAATCGTTAACTAATTTTGGAGGGTAAAGGGAGAGATTTCTCATAGGAAGTTGCTCTTGCACTGAGTTATTAATTACAAAATCCCATATGTTAAAAGCATGCAGCACAATGTTTTTGCAAGCATTCAATGTTAGTTTCAAGTCAGTCAATGTTAATTGACTGATTCAAGTCAGTCAATGTTAATTTCTCTCTCTCCTCCCAAATCTTTACAATTGACATAAACCCCATATGCAGTCCCTCCCAGGATACCTTTTCTTTATCGCTAAGGACTTCATTTTTTAATTTCATTTTTATTTTTTTCCTTCCTAGTCTATTAGTAAACTCTTTAAACCTCAGTTATAATGCTACTGAAGGTCATTTCCTTGGTGGAGTGGTTTCTCGCATGGAATAATCTAAGCAGAATAAAACCACTCCTGAATATGATGTCCTTGTGCCTCCCTATATTCTTGTAAGCATTGAAAAGTAGCTTCAACAGAAAAGCTTTCTGTGTTTGTTTTGACTAATTTTTGTTGAAAATGTTCCTGAAATACATCAAGCTCTTGCTTTGCCTAAGTCACTATAAGCTGATAGTAATAACAGAAGTTGTCTTTGATGATTGAAGATCATTCTGGTGCCAAAGCCATCACTGATCTGGACACTGAGCCTTCTTATACAGGACTGTAGATGTAGAACATTGGAGTGCTGAACACAAAACATTACCTGAATGAAGCCTTTCCATTCTAAACCATCAGTATTGGTTTGCTGTCTTGCCACTGGCTTCAGCCTCAAGTACTAAAAATACATCTGCTATTGAAATATTCAGATTAGTTGTGCCTGCTTGGAATTACAATGAAATATTATGTTCCCTAAATTGTATCTTAGGGGCATCAAATGCAAGTGAATAATTAAACTCTGGCAAAACACAACAGAAATTATGAAAGTAATAGTGCATGAGAGAATTAAAACTCCCCAGCCCCTTGAAGTCAGACCTGCTCCTCATTTGAATGAAATGTGAATGGGAGCAGAAGTGAGGTATCTAACTTTGAAGCTGAAACTTTTGAACCAACTTGGGTTTCACATCACTGTCCTCTTCTCCTTCTGTCAAGAGGCTGGGGATATTCCAGGTAGAAAGAGTTCCATTAGTCTGGATCTCAGAGTAAAGAAGGCATGGAACAACCAACTTGACATGCACTGACAGCAAGAATGAAAAGTAAACCTTCAGTGTTGTTTGTTATCACAGCATAACCTAGCATATACTGACTGATACATGTAATAATAGTGATTCATTTATTGAACAGTTTTGCACTCTTTCTATAAACCACATGCAAGAGTACACACTTATAAAGAAATACAAGTAATGCCTGTTCCTAAGGAAGCTTACCATCTCACGGGATGAAAATTCCTACTAACTAGAGAACTGGGTTATCTCTGAATTGTAAAATTGGCTGGTTTTCTATAACAGAGCAGAGAAGATGAAGCATTATGTGAGGCTGGTAGACAAGAAAATCTTGGAGGCTGGGCAGATCCGTGAACCTAGTTAACAAGGTAGTTATCTTTTCTTTTGTCAAATACAGCTGCTAGCAGGAACATGAATGGAAACGGGTACAACTGCAGTGGGGCACTCATGAGAGGTTGTCAGGAAGTGGACTTCTCTCTAAAGGTCCGTGGGGAGGAAAACAGAACCCACTCTGCAGCCAACACTTTTCCAGCTCTGAAGACATGATTCCCAGCAGTCTTTGCTGCTGACTCCACCACCCAGAACTGCTCTCAGGGTATCAAACACTACCGTGTAACACAGGACATGGGAGGCCTGGTAAGGGGACTCCACCGGAACACAAAGACCACTTTATTATTTGGCTGTGGCCTGTGTTTGGTTTTCCAAGGATTCTGATGTATGGAAATGAAGCAATTGAAACCAGAATGATTGGGGTCTGACGGCTGTGCTCTTCTCTCCTAACAGGAGTAGGCAGCGTTTTATGGGTCTCATAAATGGGTTTATGAGGCTTTGATGGGAAGTTGGCAGCCCCAGCTGACGACAGCGACCTGATGAAAAACAGCTCTTCTCTGCACCTACATGAAGGGTTTATGGCTGTGGTTGTTTACTCAGAGCCCAGGCAGAGAGTGGCCAGAGGAGTCAAAGAGATGGGCCTCAGAAATGAAAGTAAAGGGAAGAGCTTAGTTCTTGCATGTGAGAACCAAGAAAAGCATTGGCTGGACTAAGATCGTAGGGGCCAGAGAAGATTATTAGTCCACTGAGCAATCTTAGAGATGCCTTTCTTCCATCTTTACCAAGTGTTCTTTCTCTTCCTCGAACTTCACATTCTCATACATCACTTCTGGCTTGATGATCAAGAGACTGAGCTTTGAACATATGGGACCTGATTTCATATTCTACTGCCCTCCCTATGACCTTCTAGCTGTGTAACTTTAGGTAATGCGTTTAACCTCTCTGATCCTCTGTTCCCTATTCTTGCTTAATAACAATTAAATGAGATTATTTTGGTGGAGTTCTTAAAACAATGCTTCCTATACAACAACCATTTAGAAACTAATGGCCATTTACTAGATGACCTAGGTTTAAGACTCAGTTGTACCACCTTAGGCAGGTCAATTAACCTGACAGATTTTAATTTTCCTCACTGAAAACATGGAGGAGATGGGAGTAGGATGGAGGAATAAATTAACATATTGTATGTGAACGTGGTTTGTAAATTTTAAGGTAGAATACAAATTTCATAGGGATCATGCAAATTCTCAAAAGTACATTCTTTAATAATAGTAATACCCAAATATTAATACAATGTGTGCCGTATGTCAGAGTTTCCTCTAAGCACCTTACATGTATTAATACGTAATCCTCATTAAATGGCTAGGAGCTGCCTACTTTGTAATCTCCATTCTATAGAATGGAGAAAACTGAGGCACAAAGAGGTTAAAAAAATTTATCTAAGGCAGAGCAAATATTAAAACTCAGGTAATCTGACTCTTCTATCCTCACTATATTAATTTTCTATAATACCTATACATATTTTCAAATTTAGATATACATTTTCAAATGGTCAGACACATAGATTTGTGTTTTACTTAATGAACAAGATGGCTGGTTCTGTGTATACGGTAATTTATCTAGAGCTAATTCCACAGAGAAAAGAAATGTATGGCTTATCAAGATTTATATGTCTTTCACTTACTCATTGCACAAATATTAATTGAGTGCTTACAATGTGGTAGGCAACATGGTAGACTGATGGAAGAACACTGGCAAATTTCTCAAAATATTTATCAAGATTTTTCCATCTACTACTTACAGACCATTTAGTCACTGTTTCACACAACCCAGCTTACTTTAATCTGGCTTCCACCACAATCACTCTGATTAACTATATTCCAAATGGTACATTCTAGTCACTTACCCCAATGTTTGTAGGTGTGTGGGTGTGGGTGTGTTTTTATCATACCAATTTCATTCAAAGTCTTTGTTTACCACCTTTTACTTAAAATTCCCCACTCACTCAGTTTACATAATGACAATTTTCCCCTCCAGAGAGTAGTTTTCATTGACTCATTTTTCTCCTCAAGCCATCATGCATGGAGCATTCAATGACCCCTCTCTGGCTCATAACCAAACTCTATGTCTTGGCATTCAGTGTCCTTCAAGATCAAATCTCATACTACTCCTCTGGCTTTACCTCTCACTACCTCCTTCATGCATGAAATCCTCCAACATTCCTCACTCTTCATCATTTGTCCTATCTCTACATGTTTATCCAGTTTGTTCTCAGCATTGACTATCTTCCCCATTTAATGTTTGGTTCCAGGCATCTTTCTCACTTAGGCTGAGCCCCAGCTAGAAGTAATATTTCTCCATACCCAATGGTAACTTACCACGTCTATCTCAAACACTGTATTTTACTTTGAACTACAGCCTATTCTATGGTTGTCTTTTAGCTGCTAGGAAACTAAAATACTTCCGGGGAATGGACTGAGTCTTCATCATTATATTCATTCTCAAACTTAGCATAAATTTTTATTTATGGTCGATATTCAATAAGTGTTACTGGATGGGTGGTTCGATGGATAAATGGGTGGTCACATGCTCGTATAACTAGTAAGCGAATCTTTCTATTAAGGTATACGTTTTATGACTTATAGAATAAGACTTGATTAAAATATCTTTATTGGCATTTGTTATCTATTATAAATATTTTAAGTTTAGAAAATATTCTTAAGGTCTATCCATAGCAAAATGACAGGAAAAAAAAGCTTTAAAAAAAGTGATTGTTGCTGGCAGCACTGGACTAGAACTCTGAGATTCTGCAAACATTGGCCTCTGAAAGTCTCCAGTGCCTCTATTTCTTTCTCTGAAGTGAAGTTAAACACAGCCTCTGAGTGTCCCTCTGGCTCTGGAACTATCTAGATCTGTCTTGCATCCTTCCATGGACAGTTTGGATCCAATATATGATGTTTCCTCAAACAAGTAAAAATTAAGAAGGAAATTGCATCACACATGATTAACAGAGTCATGTACTTGCCATGGTGGCTGGGAATAAATCAGGCTTCACATCCACCAGTGGGTTGTTTTAGAGGAAATTCTGAAAAGGGTATTTATGAAAGAAAAAAAAAAAGCCAGCTACCAATAGTCCCTGCCAAGTCTAAATTTCTAGAACTGTGTATGAAACCCTGAGTTATACTGAGTAGTGGTTCTCAGGAGATATGCATATAGATACACACACATATATATATCCACATATGCATATATGTACGAGGTCTGACAATTAAGTTCACGAACTTGCTACCCTGCACTTAAATTCGCAGCACTGTATAAACAGTTCAGTAAGGTCTCATAACCTTGGGACATGAGTGTCTCACAGCTGTGTTTGTGTTGACGTGTAGCAGTGTCTTGCTGAGTGGTGTTCATTACTGTTGTTGCGTGGTTTTGTGTATTGTCGCAAGAATGTCTGAGCTTGAATTAGAGCAATGAACAAACATAAAATTTCTTGTTAAACTTGGCAAGAATGGAAGTGAAATCAGGGACATGTTAGTCCAAGTTTATGGGGATAATGCCATGAAGAAAATGGCAGTGTACAAGTGGATTAAACATTTTTCTGAGGGGAGAGAACGTGTCACTGATGAAGAGAGGTCAGGGCAGCCATTAACGAGCAGAACTGACAGAACTGACGAAAACATTGCAAAAATTCATAGAATTCTGTGTCAAAATTGTCGGCTGACTGTGAAAAGCACAGCAGACCAAGTAAACATCAATAGAGACTCAGTCAGGAAAATCTTAACTGAAAATCTTGGCATGAGAAAGGTGTGTGCAAAAATTGTCCTGAAGGAGCTCACCAATGAATAAAAGCAAAGGAGTTTTTAGCCAGTAAACAAATAATTGTATTGAAACACCCTCCCTACTCACCTGACATGGCCCCCAATGACTTCTTTCTTTACCTGAAAATAAACGAAATATTGAAAGGAAGACATTTTGATGACATTCAGGACATCAAGGGTAATACGACGACAGCTCTGATGGCCATTCCAGAAAAAGAGTTCCAGAATTGCTTTGAGGGGTGGACTAGGCACTGGGGAGTTTCCCAACGGGAGTGTTTCAAAGGTGACCATAGTAATATTCAGCAATGAAGTATATAGCACTTTTTCTAGGATGAGTTTATGATCTTAATTGTCAGACCTCATACATACACATATGTACATATACATGAATGTGTATGTGTACATGTACACATATATCCATCTGTATATGTATTGTATGTACATATGTATATGTATATATATGCACACATATACACATATCTGTATGTGTGTATAAAATGAAATATGCAAGAAATGGAAGCTTTAAAGGAGCAAAAAAATTAAAAAGAAGACTAAGAGATGTGGTAGAAGTGGTGCTAAAACCACGCAGTTGACATAAACCAATTTTTTCATTTATGTGCTGAAAAGACAAAGGAAATAAACCACTTTGAAGATATTTATCATTGCTCTGCTGGTGAAGCATGCACTCCATACTGATCAACAAGGAATACAGAACTAATATATGATGTATTAACAATAACTATATTATTTAGCGTGTCCATTATTTTGTCACTAAATTCTTCCCAAATTAAACAAAATAATATGAAATCTATGTAATTCTACTAACAATTGTCACCCCAATAAATTAAAAATAAATTTAAAAAAAAAAAAAAAAGAAATAGAAGCAAACTGTTCTTCATTTTTCATAAACACATTTGCTGGGAAAGGATAATAGCATGTGACTTTGAGAATGCCTTTGATTCATCTCTACTTTTTCATTTGTCAAGTCAATGTGACAAGAAAACAAGGAATGAATTAGACAGGTATTCCACAATTTACCAGGAGTTAAGCACAGGTACCTTGCTTTTTGTTTGTTTGCTTATTGGCTTGTTTTAAAAAGAATTGTCACAACTATGATCAGAAACAAGTTATGGGCATTACTAGTGAGAATGTATTCAACTAATTTTTTCAGAGAAATAAAAAGCTTGATTTGTGTTGACTTAGAGATATGGTTGAAGTGGAGAGTTCTGAGATTGTTAATTTTTGAATGTCCATCACATCCAAGGCCTTTTACAAATGTCACCCCCTTTCTAACAGATGGGGCTACAGAAGACTGAGTTCTAAGTAATCAGCCTAAGGTCGTCCAGTTAATAATTGGTAAACACAACATGAGCACATATGTCTGCCCCAAAGGCTATGTTCTAGGACTCATAATAATACTCTTGAGTTCATCTGTTATTTTACATTTCACTTTTAAAGTTATCTAATTATTTTACATCTTACAACAATAAAGAGATAACAAGACTGAGAAATGATAACCTTAATTCCACAGGTAGGCAAACTGAATCTCAGAGAGTTTAAATATTTTGGTCAAACTCATTTGTTAAGTGTAGTACCTAAGACAAAATATTCTGCCTCTGATTTTAAAGCTAGTTTTTCTTGCCATGGAACATACTGCATTTCTCCAAACCTCAGTATCAAGATAAAGCCTTGCATATGTTTTAACGCCTTAACATGTGGCCCTATTTTAAAAGAGCAGATTAGTATTAGACACACACACACACATATTGCACTATAGAGTTACTTTAATATATGTTATAGATTGAAATGTACAATTTTTCATTAACACAAAGATTCACAAACTGCTATACTGTAGAAAAGCTGAATAAAAAATACCAGAAACACCTCCAGCCAAAGAAAATTGCATAAATACAGCAAACACTAATAGCTGCACTCTGTAATAGTAATAGAGGCATGAGCTTGTCTTTGCTTGATTGGACTAAAACAGCATTTTAATGGAATAACCTTCATTTGACATTTAGCTAACTACTATTTCACAGAATCACATTTCATTATAAAATGAGAGTCAATCTTAGCAGTGATTGCAGCACTAGTTATTACAAAAATGTTTCTTATTTTATTCTCACAATCAATACCCTCAAACTCTTATTGTAAGATTTGTTTTCCTCTTTCTGATTTGAAGGATTGGAAAGAGGATAAAGAACTTCCCAAAAGGCATGATCCTGCTTTTTTACAATTCCAAAGAATGGCCACTTATGTTAACATATTTTTTACTTTTAAACCACCATTTGAAGATCACTATTAGTTTTCCTTAAATGAAAGAAGAAATTGAAATCAAATGTGTCCCATGACTTCACCAAGTTTGCATAGCTAGTGTGTGGCTGAAATGAGAGTCAAAACTCAAATCTAGTCCTGTCCACTGTATTACGTAATTATACAGGAACTTAATTTGACTTAACTGAAGCCTACAGAGAGAGAGAATGTGTCGGTGTGTAGATTCTGGAGATGGAAAGCTGACCATCACTAGCCCATATAGCATTTTGATGTGAATTAGAAAAGGATGCCTTAACTTGAACAGATGTTTTCAGTCACTCTCCTTTAAATCAGATCCTTAATGTGGTGGCCTTCAAATAAAGAATACGAAAGAGATATACAGGGGAGCGATCCAAGATGGTGGAGTAGATGAACACCGTGCCTACATCCTTCTGTGAACACATTAAAATTACAACTAAATTATAAAACAATCAACCTGGAGAGCCATCTGAAGTCTAGTCAAACAGAAGTCCTATAACTAAAAACATAAAGTAGAATCCACATCAAGACTTGTAGAAGGGGTGGAGACACAAAACAGACTGGCCCCAAACCTCTGTGTGGCATGGCAGTTGAGAAACAGGAGGGATATCTCCATCATGGAAGTTCCCCTAGGAGAAGCAAGGGACTCCAGGCCCTCACCAGGCTCCTCAGCTGGCATACTAGTGCCAGAAGAAGGAGACCCCACAATATCTGGGTGAAAAACAGTGGGTATTCCAACCATCTGGATGGGACAGAAGGCTGCTGGAAACCCAGACATCCACTTAAACAGCCAGTACACAGACTCACTCACTCTCAGTCACTCACTCTAGCTTCTGGTGGAGGGATGGTGACTTGGGGGGTAAGGTGTCAGAGACATACAGGGGACAGACTGAAGTGTGTGGCTCCAGAGCAAGGTCTAGAGGACAGTTGCAATGTTCCCTGTGAGGAACCCTGCTCCCATGCAGCCCTCAGGCGGGTACCATCTTTCCTGTGTTGAGCCCTCCCCCACACAGCCAAATCTGAATCTGCTGCTTCACCCTGCTCACTCCACTGGGATCCTGTTATACTCAACTCCTCCAATGCTGGAGACACTTTCTTGCAAGCAGCCAGCCTTGCCCACATTGCACTCTTTCTTGGAAAACTATCAGAGTCCAGCAGGCCCCAGGCAAGTGGTAACTGGCCTCGGTAAACTCTGAGACTTTTGCTGAGTTGATTCAGGCTCAGCACTGGCACCACACCAGAATTTACATTAACCTGGTGACCACAACTCTTCCTATTCTAGTGACTCCCTGAGACACTGCTTTACCCAACTTGCATACCACGTGAGGCTTTATCAGTAGCTGAAACTTAAGAGAGTCCACAGGTGACAGCAGGTCTTGGGATATCCTGGTTTTTTGCAGAGCTACCCCAGGCACAGTACTGGGGGCAGACGTCCTCAGTTTGCAGCATGGCCCCTCCCAGAAGGGATTGGCACAAAATATTCAAAGTGATGAAAAACAAGGACCTACAACCAAGATTACTGTACCCAGCAGACCTATCATTTAGAAAGGACAGATAATAACGAGCTTCCCAGACAAGAAAACACTAAAGGAGTTCATCACCACCAAAGCATCATTACAAGGAATCTTACAGGGACTTCTTTAAGATGGAAAAATAAAAGTAAAAATTATGAATAATAAAGTGGCAATAGCTACAAATCTATCAATAATTATTTTCAATATAAATGGATTCAATGTTCCAATCAAAAGACATAGGAGTGCTGTATGGATAAGAAAATAAGACCCTTATATATGCTACCTACATGAGACTCACTTCAGATTGAAAGACATACAGAGACAGAAAGTAAAGTGATGGAAAAGATATTTCATGAAAATGGAAACAAAAACAACAAAAAAAGCTGGAGTAGCAATGAAGAACCTAGTAATCCCATTTGAGAGTATTTATCTGAAAAAACCCAAAATGCTACTTCAAGGGGATGTATGCACCGATATGTTCACGGTAGCACTGTTCACAATGGTCAAGATGTGGAGGCAGCCTGTGTGTCCATCGATGGACGAATAGATAAAGAGGTGGTTCATATATACAATGGAATATTGCTCAACCATGGGTGGGAATGGGTCATCTGCGGGGGTGTGGATGGACTTGGAGGGTATTATGCTGAGTGGACTGTGAGACAGAGAAAGACAGATGCAATTCAGAATTTTGCTTATATGTGGAATCTAAAGAACAAAATAAACAAAAAAAACAGAAACAAAGTCATAGATACAGAAAACATTTTGATAGTTGCCAGATGGGAGGGGTTTGGGGTCACGGGTGAGAAAGATGAAGGGATTAAGAAGTACAAATTGGTAGTTACAAAATTGTCATGGAGCTATAAAGTAAAGCATTGAGAGAGAATATAGTCAGTAATATGGTAATAACTATGCATAGTGCCACGTGGGTACTAGACTATTCAGGGAGATCACTTCTTAAATTATATAAATGTCTAACCACTGTGTTGTATACCTGCAATTAATATAATATTGAATGTCAACTGTAATTTAAAAATTTTAAAGTGGGGGGAAAAGGTGAAGGGGAATAAGAGGTTCAAATGTCCAGGTATAAAATAAATAAGTCATGGGCATGTAATGTACAGCATAGGGAATATAGTCAAAAATATTATGATAGCATGATACGGTGTCAGATGGTTGATGGACTTATCATGGTGATCACTTCTTTAAGTCTATAAATGTTGACTACCTATGGTATACCTCTGAAACTAATATAATATTGCTTGTTAGCTGTATTTTTATATTTGTTAGCTATATTTTATTAAAAGATTTTTATTAAAAAAATCTTTTAAAAAGAGACATGTAGGAGGTGAGCGGTAAGATTGAAGACATAGTGAAGCCATGTGGTGTCTGAATGCTCAACACTCTCCCATGTTACATGAAGTCATTAAAGGGTTTTACAAATGAACAAAACTGGCAGCAGAGAGAAGGCAGGAGATGACAGCAATTGCGGTGAGGTCCCAGTCATGTCTTAAAACATTCTTTTTTGTAACACCTCGCATGGTCCCTCAAGAGATAGGAGAAAAAGAAAATAGTCAATTAAGAACAGTTTTCCTCTTTTATAGTTTGAAAATCTCTTTCATCAGGTGAAGCCAAAATAATTCAGGATTTGTTTTCCCTTCCTCTGCCTTTAACTTAAGAACTAAGTTTTGAGGTGTGAGTGGGGAACTTACATACCAACCTGGTATCAGTTTTGATCCCATATATTGACATTGGAGGCTTCTCCTATCTCCCAGAGACATTTCTCACACTGCCTGGTCTCTGGATATCCTGTGGTAATGTCTACAGAAGTGGGGTTGATCACGTCTAACTCTTTTGGGTATCTTGTCACACCTCTTTATTCAATAAATATTTATTGGGTATCTAGTATATATCAGGCAGTGTTCTAGGTTCTAGAAACACACAGTAGTAAGCAAAAGAGGCAGAAATCCTTGCCTAATTGTATTTACATTCTACTTACTCTTGGTATCAGTGACATAGCTTCTAGTCCTAAGTCCAAAAGTTCCTGCCCCTGTGACCTCCTCATCCCAACTCCAGGCCTCCATTTGTTTGGGAGGTCACTTCACCAATCTAGATACCTTCTTCAATTGTTTGTAAACTACTTTCTATGTATCAGAATACAGCAATGTCTTGCTAAATACAAGGTTGGGATTTCCCCAGGAATGAGTGCAGAGTAATTCTCTTCTGAAGGGGATGAGTAGAAAATAGTCCATGGATATCCCACCTGTTTCCCTTCAATTCCGCTTTCCCTGTCAAATATCCATTCCAGAAGAGAGATTTCTGTGTCCCCCATTTCTCTCTTCTGTTTCCTTATGTAATGTCCCTCACACGTCTTATTTCAATCTCATGATCTAGTTTTAACACCAAAAAGTGTACCCTTAAAAGGAAAATATACCAAGAAATATTATGAATATATTGTCTTTATTAAAAAATGATCCAAACATCTTTAAGTTCATTGAAGCCAATTTAACACAGAAGCCGTGAATGAGGAAAAATTTAGGGCAAACACACAGATTTATATGTGGTAGGTAATGTAGTTGTAATACCAAGGATGACGTCCAAGTACCTTTACGTAACTGGAAAGATGGTGGCAGTGATCACCACCACAGACAACAGAAAAACTGATAAGACACTCAGCTCATTTTGTGTAGTGTATTAGTGAAATATTTGATTGAAGATGTCCATCTTCAGAATCATATGTGTAAATCCTTAGCACAGGATTATTTGAGGTCATGGAGACTGCCACCAACTCATTCTACAGGTTCAAAATCTGAGGCATGGAGCAGTTTACTGAGTGACATATACTGGGTCAAGTCTATTTTTTGGCAAAGGCAACCTAAATCTTTCCTCTCTCCCAGCCCAACAATGAGGTACACAAAGAGTTGGGAAGACAATGTTTCAGATGGGAAGCGATGAAGAAGGAAACAAAATCTATATTTTCAACCAAAATGTTAGGCTTAGAGATATTACACGTGAGAGAATTTTAAACTATCCCTGGCTGAACTGTTGTGTGTACTTCCTGAAATACCTGTCACATTTACTCGTCATTGAAGTGAATTCATTAAAAAACAAAAGAGCACCCAGAGCCAAGGATTCTTTGCGTAGACTAGCTGTGAGGGATAAAACGCACATTTGAGATGTCTCTGTACGAGAGTGTAGAAAGGTTGGTTTGCTGCAGAAATGAATAATTTCCCAGAACAAATTCTTTAGAGTCTGTGGTTGTGCTCCATAACATGAAGAGAACTGACTGCCCATGGGAAGAACAGCACACCCTGGGGGAATACCACCTTACTCCTCCACTGGTTCTTAGACATCTAAGCAGTCCATTCTTCTGGAGAACAGACTCCAAAGTAAACCCTGTCTTCTCCTTCAGATTGACTGATCAAAGAACAATGGGTAGCACTAGGACGCCCTGACAACTCAGAGCATGCATCTCTATAGACTTATCGACTACAGCTCATTTTCTACTATCAGTTTAACAAAATTACTTCTCTTTCACTCAATTATGTCAAGGTGTCTAAGAGGAAAATTGGTTCTGTAATTTTAAGAGCTTGCAAATTAAGAGCAGTATAAGTTTCCTTAAGTGTGTCATGAAGGAGTGACGGAAGGCATGCTCCCTCCCTCCCACATGACCACACGCTGCTTATCCTTTAGGCCCCAGTCTGGTATCACAGTACGTCATGTTCTCAGAGTAAGGTCCAAATATTCAAGATGATTCAACACAACCAGCTCTGGAAAACAAGTTTCAGAATGATAGATGATCATACATGAAATTATCTCCAGCGTTTTGAAACGTCATCTACCATTCTGTGAAACATCACCATTTTTTTTCCCTCCAGGATAAAAATATCAAAACAAGGAAAAGTTATTTCAAACGTACTCCTGTTATCTTAGGCGGAAACAATAGTGCTATAGGGAGAGAGGGGGAGAAAGAGAAAGAGGAAATGTGGGAAAACAAAGGAGGGAGGAGATGAGATCATCTGTAAGGAAAAATACAGCAACCAGACCTGGCCAGGACTAGATCTCGGTGTCCGAGAGCAGATTCGGACGCCATCTTGCCACCCAAGGTGAAGTTTAGCTAATCGTAATGGATTATAATATTATTAGCATTGGGGTTAGGGAGAATCTCCAACCCCTGTGTCGTCATGACAGTTCCCACAAGGGCCAAATAAGGACAAAAATCGCCCCTCCCGATGGCAAGGAGTGGTAAGCGAGGACCCGCCTAGGAACGCCTGTAATGTCACCCCTAAGTCTTGAATATTTCACACCTTCATTTTGAAATAATAAATTCCTAAGCCTCTTTGTTCTTCAGGGCAGTTGTTCTTCTCCAGAACTGCGCGCTCTCCCTTCTGGAGAGTGCACTGTCTTTCTTTAATGTTAAATGCTTGCTTGGCTTATCGGTATGTTCTTGAATTCTTTCCTGTGATGATACGCAGAACCCGTTTTTCAACAACGCCCCCAATCTCCATTGCACCAATAAGCCTACAAGGGAATCTGTTTATCATTCATTCATTCATTCATTCATTCATTCATTCATTCATTCATTCATGTAATAACCAGAGAAGGGATCTACTATTGGTCACATGTTATGTTCCAGATACTCAGCTAGGCTGTGCAGAGAAATGCCTTTAAAAAACTTAAACACTGGCCTCAAGGAGCTTACAATCCAGTGTGGAGCTAGACATGCTACTAATAATTGCCATTGAGTTATTGGATGACGATAATGATGATGATGATGGCACATATGTACACAGGGGAGCTCAGAGGAAGGAGTAGGTAGGTCGGAGAAGGCATTCCAGCAGAGCAGGGACTTGGAAAGGCCTTGATGGAGGAGCAAGGACTTGTAGAAAACACGGGGTGCCATACAGGTGGAAGCCTTGGCAAAGACTGCTTGATGAGAAAATGATAAGGCACGCGTGATCTGTCCATAGGTGTGCTGTTTTACCATATGCTCTTCACCTGAATGCTGAGCTCTAGTGTTCTGCCCTTCTTTCCACAACCCCTACTGTAATCTTCGAACTAAGACTGTCCTGTACATGAAACCCTGTCCACCCAGCTTTTCCCTTCCCTAGCTCAGACTTTAACACTGGTTCCCGTAAAGAAAGGAATTGGTATAGATAATTCTAAGATGTCTTAAGAGTTTACTGGGTGTGATTTAGATCTGCATTTATTTCCCACCTCCCTCTCTACTACTTTGTTTCCCCGAAAATAAGACCTAGCCAGACCATCAGCTGTAATGCATCTTTTGGAGCAAAAATTAATATAAGACCCTGTCTTATTTTAATATAAGACCAGATATAATATAACATAATATAAGACCGGGTCTTACATTAATTTTTGTTCCAGAAGATGCATTGGAGCTGATGGACCAGCTAGGTCTTGTTTTTAGGGAAACACAGTAGCTGTGTGACACTAAGCATAAGTTTAACTATCTAAGCCTCTGTTTGCTCATCTGCACAAGAAAGATTTAACTCACTGAGTCATTTGAAGATTGATTAGTCAATACCATATGGCCCTAAATCAAGACTTAAACCACTTTTATCAATAAGAATATCTGAAGGTAAATTTTTGGCAAATTTGATATTATACATTTTTATAAGTATGTTTAAAATACTCAAACACATACTTGTAATAATCAAATTATATGTTAGGCACTCATATAAAATAATGTTTTATGTAAATAACGTTTGAATTTAAAAGGCTGCTTTTCAACTCCTAAAACAGAATCTATTTTATTCTAACTGTTCATATATACATATTCAACATCGGTGCCTTCATCATCACTGAAGACAAGTTTCAAGTCTTTTAATACCAATTGCCAGAGCACACCATCCTCATTTACTTGAAATACAGAGCTTTTTTTGCTGTAGTATCCTTGTATAATTCTGTCTCTGGAATTTTATTCCAGGATGCAAGTGCCCATTTGCATTCCCTGAACATACTATTAAAAATATCCAAAGGTTTAGTCCTGCTAGGTAGAGATAAATCAAAATAAAAAACTGGAGAATGACACAAATAAATTTAGAAAAAAAAAAAGAATGAAAGAAGAAACAGAAGGAGGGAGGGAGACCAATGGAATATAGCTACATCTAAAATGTTATTAATAATTATAAAATCATTACAAATATGAAGTTAAACATGAAACAGAAGATAAATGGCATTATAATTTATAATTTAATACTAATAATACTGAAATGAAAATCCTAAGTTATTCATTATAAAGAGGAAGTAGGGTGATGGATTAATAAGAAATAAAATCATCCTAAGTATTCACATTAACCCGGTAGATAATTAGATTTCCTTTTGCTGTTTTTTGTTTTCAATCATAAACAGGTATGCACACGTTTAAGAAAGAATACATCTCCTTTTAAAACAGAGATTAATCTCACTGTACTTCCTTTTCCTTTCCCCAATCACTCTCAATTCTTTACGCTGAATATTCTTATTTGCCTTCTCCTTCATATCGTGCTTTTACTACTAAAACTTATAACTTGCTTTTTCCGTTTTAGGGCTCCTGTGTTGCCTTCTCATGGAAGATGAAGATTTAGCTCTATTTCATTTGTCAGCCTCCAAAACACTCTCTCTCTCTCTCTCTCTCTCTCTCTCTCTCCGTCTCTCCCTCTCTCTCTCATATTCACTCAGATATTTTTATTACCCCCTACTTCCTAACATGGTTAAAAACATTTACATTATGGTAACCATGAAGTGCTATTCACAGGTTATAACAAGTGGGTAGTAAGGATTACTTATCCTCCTCCACAAAATATTAACTTTTAGAAAAAGGGCTCTTTCAGAAAGACTAGCTTAAATTGGACCAGACTTTAATCTCCACCGGTGTACAGCTCTCATCACGTCCTCCAGGAGGTGTCAGCCTGCATGAAGACTTGGGAAAAGGAGTTTAATGAATGGACACAGCCTGTGTGGCAGCAGCTGATTTCAGAGCACAACGGGCACTCATCTTCTGCCACTTCCACTAGGCATCCGTCACCCTCAACTATCATCTTGACACATTTTGGTGGCTTACCCTTATGGTGCGGTCCAAACCTTAACACCTGATGGAACATTTGATAGTCACATCCTCCTCAGTTCAGGGTCCCTGCACATATCCATTCACAGTTACAGTGGGACAAGGGCATACCAGGAGGCACCTGAGCAGATCACTTGAGTTCCTCATCCACGCCTCCTGCCCCCATCATGTATAAGTAGCCCTATTGTTTCCTCTTGGTTAGGGTCAATTGCTCCTGCCAATATGGCAACCCCTCTGTTTGCCTGCTGGTCTCTGGGTACAAAGAAGCTAAAGTGCCCTGGTGGCAGCTGTAAATTTTAACTCGATGGGTCCCTTGCTTTACCTGTTGGTCTCTAGACTAGGGACACCAACCCGCCAACCCAGCAGAGCTCAGAGCTGAGGAGACAGTAAGAACAAAATCCTTTAGTGGGTCATTGCAGGTGATGATAAATGGGGTCCCCCCTGCTTCCGTACCTTGGTTCTTAGATTCAGGTACCTATTCTTATGTGGACATAGCACCATATAAATGTCACTGATTTAATGGACATACAGTACCCTAAAAAATAGCATCTCATCTTTTTGGAGCATTTTCTGTGAGCTAGTACTTTGATTGTACAGCTAGAAGTGTTCTAGTGTTCTAGGAGGTCAGCTGCTTTAAGAGGACCCACTGGTCACAGGCCCACTCTTGCACCTCCTTCACTATAAAGTCTCCTAGCCTGATGCTATGCTGTGTGGACTTCCTGGGCTATGGATCAGGCATTCTACAAGCCCCTGGATAGTGGTAATAGCTAAGACACCGCAGGCAAGAAAAGCAACTCTATACCTGAAATAGAGGAATGGCCAATTGAAGATAGAAGGGACCTGATGTCAAATTGCCACCACGTGGTTAGATGTCTCCTGGAAGAATAGTGCCATATAGGGCTTTGGGTTCAGTGTTCATTCCTGTTGCCAAAAGTTGGACACTCAGTGGCAGCAATGACTGGATCAGCTTAGTAATGGTTGTCATGCTGTTGGGTCCATACATAGCCTCCACCTTTGCCTCCATGCCACTCCAGTCATGGGCCCATCATGACAGTTCTAGGTGGTCAGATGTCAACTGATAGAGTCATTTCACCTATGTGATTTTTCAGTGCCTTTCTAAGTAGATCTTTTCCCTTAGGCATTAACAGATGATGGAAACATCTTCATATTTTGTGCCCACCCTCCAATGTCCATCCATATGCCTGGATCTCCAAGATCCTTGTGTTTAATCTTCACGTCCTGTTACTTCCAGGCCCTCCCACCAGAGGGTCAGTCCAGTTGCCACAGCCCAGGAAACATGTGTATGTTTTCCCCTCTGGTCACTGCTCCTTCCACCCGGAGTGGATGAGTAGGTACACTGCTTGCTGCTCCACTCACTGGGAAGATTTTCCCCCCACTGTCCACAGGGCCCCCTTGAATGAGGCTGTAATGTATTCATCATCTGTTTTCAGCTTCACCCGGATACCAAGCCAATCCATTCATAAACCAAACTCACTTCTTTTTCCCCTCCTTCATATGTTCTTACAGAACCCCCTTAAGGGCACACATACAAGCCAAGGAAGGAGCCCGGGTGCAACTGTGGTGGGTGACATAGGGTCTACTTGCTCATGGAGCATACAAATCCCCACCAGGCCTCGCCAGTCCTTCTAATGTTCCATCCCAGTTGTTCCATAGACAGCTACTGGACTTCCCTGACTTCATGGTTTGGTGGGTATGTCAGAACGCAACCCAAAATGAGAAGTTTGGGCTATAGGGTCCTTTAGTATCTAATAATCAAATGATTCATTTCCACCAGGGCCCAATAACATGTCACAAGCTGTTTCTCAAGTGGCATGTGACCATCTGTGCTAGATGGTGAGGACTTATGCCAAAATCTTAGGAGTTTGTGTTGTGATTCTTCCACTGGAACTAGCCAGAAATTCCACACTGCATCCTTACCTGCCCACTACTGACATTTCAGCACCATAGAGTCTGCAGGATCATCTGACCTAATAGCAGAGCTGATAGTCTCATGGCTTAGACTTGCTATAGTGCCCTTTTCTGCTCCAGGCCCCACTCAGAGCTGACAGTGACACATCCTCTGTGTCATTCAGTGGCTGGCTAAAGCAATATTCCTGGATATGGACTGTGTTGCTCCTTGTCTTATTCTGACAGCTGCATGTAGAGAGAAGTCAAATGAGCTCCTGTCCTGACTTGCAAATGACCACCTTCCAACTATGTCCTCACATGGCAGAGAGAGAGGGAGAGTAAGCTCTGTGGTGTCTCTTCTTTTAAGGGCACTGATCCCTTCACAAGGGCCACCCCGTCCTTCAGGACCTCACCAAAACCTAGTTATCTCTCAAGGACCCATCTCCAAATGCTATCACATTGGCACTTAGGGCTTTAACAAATGAATTTGGAGGGGATGCATATTCAGTCCATAACAATTAGCAAACTTAGCAATCTTTATAGGAAAAAAAAACATTATATATATATATATATATATATATATATATATATATATATATATATAATTTTATTATCATACATATTTTATAATATTAGCATAGCCCTAATAATTAAATTTGACAAAGATGGTGCAAGAAATCAAGTTACATACAAATTTCACTTAAGAATGCATGTGTAAACATCCTCAGTCAAATATTAGCCCATTGTGGCAAACTTTGCTACTGTTCACCAATAGTCACTTCCCCTCTCTTTTTTGTCACATAGGAAGACTTTACTTTCATGCCTTCTTGAATTTAGCCATGGCCATGTGACTGTCTATAGCCAATGAAATGTGAACAGAGAGTAGTATGATTTGGGGGTAGTAGCAGTGTATTACCAGTGCTTAATTCTTAACCTGTCTGTTCTTCTATTCTGAAGACTTGAGCTGTGTTCATACTCAGCTATAATACATACCTAATACCTGGAGAACAGCTGTTTAACAAACGATTATTGATTGTATTGCTTGTCTGATACTTGCGTGGCACTGAGAGGTCCATGCCCTATTTTAAGTATATAATTTATAGCAAAATTTATAACAAGAACATCTTCTGTTGTAGGAGGTTAGAAGGGAAGAAATCCTGTATGTTAGTACTAGGTATTTCTTGGGTTGTACAACGAGTTCAAGCCACTTCTCAATATGATTAGTGGTTACAACTTAATGACAATTATCTCAAGCTCCTTAACTAATTACCTTTTAATCAGACCTTCCTTCCCACAAAGAGAAAGAGGAAATTAGTTTATATGACTGGGAATCGCATGGAAATAAAACATTAAGGGACCGTGAATTCCTTTAAAAACCTCCAAATAAGCGCAGCAAGGCTGTATTGCGTCCAAGCTCAGCTGCCACCCCCTCTTCTACTTTCTCACTGATCCCTGCGCATTTCCTGTGCTTATTTTTTACGTCTCTGTCACTCTCTATTAAATGATAAGGTCTTTGAGAAATCCTGAAGTATCTCGAGTGTTTAGTGGAGCCTGGACAGTGGCAGATTCTAAGAAATGTGTTTCATCAATGAATTAATGCACTGCCTCCTGAGAGTGCAACACTAGTATCACCAAAAGCAGGGAGGGAGGGAAGAAACTAATTACAGGTAAAATGGCATCGTCTTAACAACAAATGACTGGCATAATAGGCAAACAAGGAAAAACCTACCTGACTCCTGGAAACCAGGGCAGATGACAATGTACAGAGATTTTTATTGGATGTGCGAAAGAGCAATGTCACAGTACTTAAAAATGGAGATGTATATTTCTCACTCATAGTCCCCGCGTATTCATTCCAGGTGTGCTATACAGTTAGTTGCACATTGTCGAAAGCCAGGCTTATTTTATCACGTTTCCCTGGCGTCCTTAATATATAGTTCCCATCTCACATCTAAGATGACTGTTGTAGCTCCTTCCACCACACACACATTCCGCTGAACAGGAAGGGAAAGTGAAAGGTCTATATACGTTCCTTTCCTTTTAAAGGCATAATATCACATATACCACATCTATTTCCCCTACCATTTGCCCAAATCCAATCACATGCTCAAAACTAACTGGAAGAGAGGATAATTAATGTTGTCTTTAGCTGGTTAACCATGTGACCAGATAAAACATCTAATTCTATAGAAAAAAATAGTGATTGGGGAAAAGCTAGTAGTCTGCTGAAATACAGTTTGGACAGAATCAGATTAATTTAATAGGGATAGAAACTCCTTTTGTATGAAGGGGTCATATTGTCTTCTGGGGGGCGGGGAATGGACAAGAACTTGACAAATCCACTCCTACCAAAGTTGGAAAGTCTAGTCGAGAAGATGGGGTGGATTGTGTAGCCCTCAAGTACCCCTGATAAAACTAATGGCATTTCTGCTGACAGAGGCCACCAAGATCAAAAAGACCACAGCAGCATCTGTGGGTATCAGAAAAAGAGAACTATCTAGCAGGGAGTTTCAGCCAAGTGGCAAAGCACTTACCTGGGCTGGAGGAAATGATGGCATCAGCTCCCCTTTTAATTCCCACCATCCCCCTGTGACCCTTTGCTGAATCTCAGGAATGGCTAAGTGAACGTCACGTAAATTAAAACTCCTCCTTTATCCCTTCATAAAGGGATCTGTAAGAATCAGAGAGGAAACCTCACTGACAGGACGCATTTCAGCCCACACAGTCTACACAAAACCAGCAGAACTCTCTCTTTGTAAAGATGAGCAAAAAGAGAGAACCGTTCAGATATATGAAAGATACTGTGATTCAAAAGAAAGAGAATAGTCTGAGGGAGATGTGAATGGATGTCAGTGGAATAGATTTTCTGCAAGAAATGATATTTTTGAAAATATCTCTGTTTTGTTTTGAACAAATTAGAGAAAACACACATCACAAAACAAACAGAATAGGCAGTCATGAAGAAATCATGATCTGAGACCAGGAAGGGAATACTCAGTAAAGAAGCATAATTGCTGAATTAAAAACTGCAGCATATATAGTAACTAAATACAACAAAAGAACAAATTAATGAAGAAAAGAACGAGCCTAATAAAATATTCTAGGTGTCAGAGTAAAAAAATAAAGAAATGAAAACAATGAGAGAAAAGATTAAAATAACACATGAAGATGCAAGAGTGTTTAACATGTGTTTAAAACAATACTTCATATTCCAAAAGGTCTTCCAAAGACCAAGAAAAATTAGTATAAAGAGACACACTTTCATATATACACTCAATAACAGTTTTCCATTTCAGAAATAAAGGAGAAAAACACCCATATGCATCCACTCAAAATAAGGAAGAAGAGAAAGAAGGGAGGGAGGGAGAAAGGAAATAAAAATTAATATCTTTTAACCTCCAATAAACACAAGTTCAAAAATGTCAAAGTAATCTTGTTCACTTGTCTGCAGTATCTGGAGCCTACAGATATTAGGTCCTATGTAAAGTAAATGAAATTTCAGTGTTTGAAGTAGACAAACTTTTGACCCAAAAATTCTACAGCACACCATATTGTTGTCCTGATATGAGAAAAACAGGAAGACGACCTTATAAGTCAAGTCAGAAAGCATACTTAGCTCCCATGCTCTTTGTGAAAAACATACTCAAATTTGCAAGACAGTTCCCTGAGAAACGAATAAAAGAATAGACATCAAGATATGGGGGCATCATAGTATTAAAAACAACTGGTAATGAGAAATTAAACTAAATGAACAGTAAGTCTAAACAGTTATTGTTAAAGTTTATATACTTAAAGCAAATGAGAAAATACTTTTTGCAAAGTATTATAAATATAATATAAAATAATATATAGTTATATGCTTACAATACTAATAATATTATAATCAAATAATTTAAAATGCACATTTATTATAAATCTGGGTTTTAAGTCCCAGATAAGGTCAACAAAAATTGGAAGTTGGGTCAAAAGTAGCAGAATAAAACCATGCTGAAGTTTGCACTTTATTCAGGAAGGGTACAGGCAGTTTTACTGTTGATAATTTCAAAAAGATATCACCTGAGATTTAATTTTATAAAGTGAATTTACAAAGAAAGATGTGAACTGAATCGATGGACTAGGGTTTGCTTAAGCTTGTATTCAGGTGCCCAGAATGGGCACCGATTCACCCATCTTTTCTTGGTCCAGATGCCTGCCTTTTTGCTACCAGCTTGTCAAAAGGGATTGAAGAAAAATTTCATTGTGCACTATTCAGAACTGGGAAGTCACCCTACTTACCCTGAAATTTGCAAGTAAAGGATTCCCTCATTGCTGGGCCCAGGGCTTCTTACTGCTTCCCTCAAAGTGCCACCCTGGCAGCAGACCCACACCCATGCAGCCCACCAACACCTCGGGCTCACACCCACTACATTCCTCAAGCCCCAGGGCCATCAACAGCTGCTTTGTCTTGTGCTTACAAAGTTCAAGTTGCTGTTAAAGGACTTTTTGGCGCTACTTTCTCTGTTATGACATTTTGACTCATTTGGACCTGAGATTACCCACATGGAGATTTCTGGCCTGGCCCCCATGGTTTCCAGCCAGGGTTTACAAACATAGTTGGGAAAAGATTCTCTTCCCAGAGGTGTGCGTGGATTATCCCACCAGGAGTAATTAAAGGACTAAGGAAGCTTCCAGCTCACCAGTTCTAGTTAGTGGACCTGAATTTGAGAGGCTTCTCTTGTGTTTTCATGCACTTACATTTGCATACTGGTGTGTGAGTGGGGGGGGGAGGGGTTCCAGGAATTCGTAACACTTCACATCTCACAACAAAGCCACCCTGTGAAGGACTAACTCAGCAGGACCTAGAAATGTATCCAGGGTCCCCATCCTGCCTCCAGCTCAGAATTCTCACTCCCTGAATCACCTCTCAGACGAAAGGGAGCACTGAGGGAATGCTGAAAAGCCTCTGTATTTGCTTTCCTCTGTTTGCTTTTCACACCTTTCCTGCTTTGGGGGGAGGTGATCAGGCTTTCAGATTTAAAAGAACCCGCTGCTACAGTGAGCAGTGAAAGTAAACAGGAAGGGAGAAGGGTCACAGAATTCTTTGTAACCTGTCTGTTAACTTATATCAACAGGATGCTGAGAACAAGATCTGTGGAGGAAATTCCACAACTAAATGATGAAAATTTGATGGTACCCTAACAGAGAGGCCTAGATGGTGTTTGCTTTGATCAAAGCACCTAGTTACAAGGAAGCTTAGAAGGAGAGAGTGTAGAAACAAAGCAAAAAAAAAAAAAAAACAGGCAGTAAATAAACTAATGAGTGACACTATTGCTTAGGGGCAGTTAGAACAGGCTTCCACCTGAGAGGGAGAAACCGAGTCAGGGGTTCAAAGAAACAGACTTTCTTTTGATTCAGATTTATAGTTTAGCTTTCAGGAGAAGTGATATATATATACATATATATATATATATCACTTTCTATATATTATATATACATATATATGTGTGTGTGTGTGCGCGCATATATGTAATACACACACACACACACACACACACACACACATATTAGTTTGTTCCCAGCATTTAGGATTGTTTTTTAATTTTCTGTAAAGGGACTAACTTCAATCTCAGAAGAATACGTCCAAGTTAATGACGAGATACAGGAGCAACATATCACCTCCCTCCTTTTCATTCACCTACTCCAGTAAACACGTTCCCATGTGGAAATACTTAAACTCCCCCCCACAGTCTTTCTCAGAGACATCAAAGGACATGGAATTAGGTTTAATAGTTTACAATTGGAATTTGTCTTTTTGAAAACATCAGGCTGTGTAATTTATGGAAATGAGGCATGCATGCATCTCCATTGTGCTACGAGGCATTATGATACAGTAGGATTAGGCAGGAGGACAGAGATCTCGCGTGATATATGAACATATTTTGTGTCTAAACACTGTCGAGGCCGGCGAGGGTTTTAAAAACGCTATTGTTCATCACAAGGGGAGGTGGGGATTTCAAAATTAACCTAGTTTTGTTGGGGATTTTTTGTTTGTTTGTTTAATGGAGGGAGGAAGATCTTTTTTGTATTTGTTTCATATTTTGCAGACCACACGATATATCACTTCGTTTTATGTTAAGATAGATTCCTTGTAGTGCTTTGTATTGCTTTGCAAATGGAAAGACAGGGTTACAAATGCTTCAGATAATGCTGCCTTTGGATAATTTTCATTTGTCTGAGCTAGAGTCTAGCAGTTTCTGAAAAATCCTGGGAATAAGAAAATCAAATTTTCAGAGATGTCTGGATGATTCCTTTTTCTCTTTAATATAGTATTACTCAGAATGAACTTTGAGAGTAGAAAAAAAATATTTTGGTTGAAACACATTGGTCTGCTATGTTAGATTTGAAAGACATGCATTTATTTTTCTTGACTCCCAAATTTCTTGGAAAACACTCCTCTGAAAGTTTTAGAAATAAAAAAGCCAGCAACAATAATAATCATGATAACTGGTAATAATGAAAATAGTTTTGTTTGTTCGCATGCCATTTTTTTTTCAAAGTTAGCCACGTGAATGTACTTAGTTGATTAAAGCACCTTCACTTGTCTGAAAATTCAATTCAATGTACCTTTTCAATATTTGGTCTCAGGCAGTCACCACAACTGGCCAGGCAAGGAGTGGTTTTTAAACAGCAAATATCATCCTGTCAGGAATCCAGCGACATTTAGCAGGTGTTGTTTTGGCTTTCTGGAACCGTAAAGAAATTCCAGAGATGTTCACAGTGACATGTGCTGAAGACACTGTGGAACTGTTCAAAGATCACACACGACTTAATGAATGGTTCCATCATTTTTTTTTCAGTTAATGGCACTGTGAACATGCAATATCTGATTAAAAAGAAAAAAATAAGGATTAACTTTGATTATTTGGAAAGAATGTGGCTGCATATCAAATAACTTCCTAAATCTGGCTTTTAAAAAAAAAAACTGGCTTCAAATCACTGAAAAACATGAAACGCAGTGGAAAACTGGATCAGATGTGCCATATTTATAGCCGTACAAATAAACACATTTCAAATTCTGTTTGTTGGAGGTTCATATTTTGGAACAAGAAAAGTCGTACTTCCTTTGAAATGGGAACTCTGCCATCTAGTGGGTATTTTGGGTACCATGTCTCAGATCATTTTTTGACAGCTAACTGGGCTCTGAAATGTAATATTTTTTTTATATTACTCAGTAGGCAAGATTAATTCTATTTCACTTTATCGAACAAAATTTTTGCAATTTATATTGCTGTTTAGCCAATAGATACCTTTTTTAAGTATTCACAAATAATCTATAAAACAAATTCTATATTACTTTCTAATGAATTATTCCTTTGACTGCCTGGAGATCAAATGTCAGTGGCTCACCAAAAAAAAAAAAAAAAAAAAAGAAAGAAAGAAAAAAGAAAAGCTTTTTCTTTTTGTTCTATTTTTGGTTTTGGCTTTCCGTCATAGAAAAAATTATCCAGAGGTGGGTAATAATATTCTGACTCATTGAGTTGACTTCATTGAGTCATTAACTTTTCTTTTGAGTTTGCTAATTAACAGTTGACTTCGTTTTTCAAAAAAATCATAGCATTATGTGTGTTAAAATTCATTTTCATAAACCTGCTTAAAAGTTTTTTTTTTAACAAATAAGTGAAGGACTGCCTATTATTTCACTAGGGAGACCCACACAACTGAGAAAAATGATTGTTTTATCATATTAAAATATTTTCTTCAAGTAATGAGGACTCTCACTTGTTTATCCAACAAATGCATTGTGGGTCCATATTGGGTATCAAGCATGGGGACACTACAGTAAATGGCATTAGTACTTCCCGTCTTCAAAAGCACCAGGATAGGGGACTAGGATAGGCAAACATACAGATAAATAATCATGTATGTCATGGATGCTCTGATAGAAGCACGTATATAATGCACAGTGGAAACTGGTGAACTCTGGAGTAGTGTTGATTTGGGAAGCTTTCACAGAGGGAGAGAAACACTTGATCTGCACAGAAAGCATCAGCAGAAGTTCCCCAAGTTTGATGAGTAGACGGAGAACATTTTGGGGAGGAGGAACAGCATAGACAGTCAGAATTGTGAAGCATCCTGATGTGGTCAGGAAGAGGAAAAGCATAGTGTGATCAGAATATGTGTTTAGAGGTGGTGCCAAAGAAATTAAACCAGGAGGCCATTTGACTGAGGCAGCTCCAATGCCATGGCAGCCTACATAAACAAACCAAAATCTAAGCTATAAATAAATACCTCGATGTTATGAAATCAAGACATTAAGGACTACCAATTGCATGAGCCAATTCCTTAAAATAAATTCCTATTTCTGGAGTTAGAGATAAGCATATATCCTATTGCTTTAATTTGAGCTAATCTACTCATTCAGCATGGTCAATAAGTCAAATCACCATCATCACTCAGTGCTTTCTGAGGTCCTTCCCCACCCAGGACTCTCACTGGGTCATCTCCTTCTATTTCACTCCAATTTCCTTCCCATTCTTCACACTTGATATTTCCCCCCGCCTCATGCATTACTATATTACTGCCCTTTTGATTTAATGATGGTACCAGAATTCCTCTAGTTTGACTTTTGAAGAGCCTCCAAACTCTAAATTGCCTCCCCACTCCCTTCCTCTCCCTCTTTCTCTCCCTCTTCCTCTCCCTCTCCTTCTTCTTCTTCCCATATTTTCCTGTGACAAGTAGTATGGTAGCATTCTCTTGAACACAGGAGCCACATCCACAGGACATAGGCACTTATTCTCTAGCATGAAAGTAAAACTACCTTCCACACAATCTTGCAGTGTGGATTAAATTATATATTATGTGCAAATTACATGGAAGGAGCAAAAGTCATGGGGGCCGCATTGTCTTACTGCTATTGAGGCTTTAACAGCCAGGACAGGAAGTGAGGCAAAATGGCTCAGATTTAGGGACTAATTTTCCAGTCTCAATTCTTCTCTGCCTGGTAAGGATTCTGGTGACTACCTTTGAGCTCCTACGCCTTTCATAGACCCTCTCATTGGTAACAGGAGCCCATCACAGGTACTGATTCCCGACCTGGTAACTGCTTATCCAAAAACAATATAGCATTTGAGATTTCTCCAACCACAGGCAAGGATATACACATCATTCAAACATAAATAACTGCAGCAAATAACACCAAATTACTTACTGCAATGCAGCTTTCGGTAGTCCCTCCTCAGACATGAACCTGATAGAGATTGTGAAAGTCCATCAGTAAAAGGTGAACATCTTTAACTGGACATTCAAGGCCACGCTCAGTTTGGTCTTAACTTATCTTTCCATCCTATTTCCTTTGACTCATATACACACACTGTACTCTTTATCTAACTTGATCCACTCAGTTTTTTAAACACACTTTCCTTACTTGATAACTTTAACTGAACAATGTGGTAGCTTCCCCACTGCATGTTTAACCATGTCATATTTACTCATCAGAGGACATCACATGTCCCTTTATTCTGTTAGGTCATGACAGAATCCTCAAACACAGTAATGTCTGGAATCCTACAGTAGCTACTCACTCCCCTGCCTGAGTACATCTTAAATGACATTTAGATATTCTGAATATTTATTATGTGGTAGAAATACACACAATTCTGGGACCCAGACATCAATAAAATGTGTAGGACTATTTTAATCATAAAACCCTTTCATTCTCAAGTGAGGGAATACCTATTTCACTATGACATTGCTTTTGGGGATAAAAATTAAGATAAGAATGGATGTACATGCAGCCCAGAACTGGAAACAATCCAGATGTCTTTCACCAGTTAAATGGTAAAGCAAATGGTTTTGTCCATCCATACCACAGACTACTACTCAGTAATGAAAAGGAAAAAAGTATTGATCTAAACACCAACTTAGAAGGACATCAAGGGAATTATGCTGACTGGAAAATAAAAACAACCTCAAAAGGTTATATATTGCATGATTCCATTTTTATAGCATTCTTGAAATGACAGGATTACGAAGAAGAACAGATTGGTGGTTGGCAGAAATAGGGGTAGTCTTGAAAAAACTTGTCCTATTTAGATAAATGGCCAAAGGAGAGATGTAAAAAATAGAAGTTATAGACTTCCTTACGTATTTGCTTATTATATTTGACTACACACTTATTTTATAGATTTCTTAGAGACTGTGAGATGAATTAGTCATAGGTAAACAGAAAATTCGCCAATTAAAAATATAGGGAATTATGAGCTGCAGAAAAAATTAAAAGTTTTTCTAGAAATGAGTTCTAACATGTACACGTTGGTCCACCTGTGAATAATATTTATACAGTCATAATACCATAAACACTGAATATTGATGCAACCAATTTGCTATAATTATATTGTGTGAATGAGCAAAGAGAAGTGTTTGAAGAAATAGGGGAAAAAACAAGGGTTTTACGAGAACTAAATCTTTGTCTTTCATAGTAGAAATAAATGATGTCTGATCTTGAACAGTTTTGATACAACAATATAAACATGTTGTTAGGTGATGGGAGGTTAAATATTGAAAGAAAAACAAAACTTTTGAAAGGCATTTCCCCTAAGAAGGAGAAAGGTATGCTTTTGGTTTGAAAACTGTCTAGAACTATTTTAATCACAAACCCATCAGAATTATTGAACTTTCAAAAATTATGGACAAATATTACTATATGTAAATATAAAAGTAATCTGTTAAGTTCATAACTTTGAAGCCTCTAATATCAATTCTACAACCTCGATAACAGATATATTCAGAGATATTAGAATGATAAACACACATGTATTAAAGATGGTCCTCAAAGAGGTAAGAATAATAAAGATTGGAAATAACCTAAATATACACAAACAAGGGAAAGATTAAATACATGGTGGCACATCCATGACTCTGAAAAGTATGAAGGCAGTAAAATGTTTTCAAAGAATATTAATAGATTAAAAAAGTCACACATTTTGCTGCTACTTTGGAATACAAAGCTGGGTATAAATGATGTAGATCTAGGGTAAACACAAGTGTGATACCACTATACACATATGTATAAACAGAAGGAAAAGATTTAAAGGAAATAAATCTTTAGTAGTTGCCAAGTCTGATGATGATATTTTTTTCTGTATTCTTTTCTCAATTTTGCAAATTTTTCAAATTTCTAAATATCTTCTCTTTTGAAAAACAAAAATTTAGCCTTCAAAAACCGATCAATAAATTGTCCTTAATAAGGCTGGAGTGCAGGTTTTGAACTCAGATCAGTTTGATGGTGCTATTTCACTAGCGTATGGAGAAGAATCGTTTCTGATTCTTCTACCTGCAGTATGGACACCCCAGCAGATGCTCAGGGTATATTTGTTAAGCCCAGTCTTGAAGCCCTTCTATGCACAGTTTCCTTAAGATCCATGTGGTTAAGGGTCACAGCTCCCAGAATTATACCCCTTTGTGTAAACACACCCATGCCATGTCCAACACGTCCTCACTATAAAGGGAACATTATAGTCTACACGGTAGAGCTGAAAGCTTTGCTTCATTTATTTTTTTTGAAAAATGTATTTTTCAAATTAGACTTACTCATTTGTAAATCTTTCGAGCAGCTTCTGCTCAGACTGCCTAATCACCACAGGAAATTGTTTGGGCAGTGTGTTAATTTGCTGATCATGTATAACATCGATTGTGTGTGATAGAGCAAGACAAGGCTGGATACTAAAAAGCTCCAGGAAAAACATAATCAGAAACAAGTGACAGCACACTTGACCTACTCTAAAACAAAGCAATTAACATCAAGTTTGCTCAGAGCTGCACATGGGCCCAACTGGGGAAAATGAATATGATCTCTATTCAAAACTTAAGTCAGGTACCACGACACCCCCCAGAATTTTTGAGTCAGAATTGGGCTTTGATTGGTTAGACAAAGTGTATATACTTGGGAATTACAGTGATTGGCAGAGAAAGGCCGACATGCTACCATTCAAAAACAAAGTCCATGCCAAATCTCCTGATGTAACAGGTCTGCAAACGTGAACAGGTGATAAGTGAAAATGGCTGAATTTTCTGCTCCTTCACCTACACCACACGTATCTGTATACATTTTTCATGCACTTTCATTTTAAAGAGTTTCTTTTTTGTGTCAATATAGGTGAATCTGAATTTGTATAAAAGATTCATTCTCATGGCCATTTGATTTTTCTATAAATTGAGGCAAGCTTTCTCCCCACTCAAGTTATCATGCCAGAGAAACATCCTACAGGACAACAACGTTCATCCCCAAATCTTTATAAAACCAAAATATTAAGCAAATATTTAATCACCTGTATGTACCAAACACTGTGAGAGGTGCTTTCATTTGAATGCAATAATTAATATTAATATGCCTTGCAGGTTGAAGACTCAGGTCTACCACTTTCTAAATTTTGCAAAATCAGGCAATTTAGATAACCTCTAAGTAGGGCAACAATATAACTTTTCATCCAAAGGCGACTTTTTGCCTTTGAAAGGGACACTGATGTCTGCCGAGAAACTGGGTATAAGTTGGGACACTCATGGCAGAGTGGGCATATTGTCCTCCTACCTCTAAGACTATTTCTCTTTCCATAAATTGGCACAGTATCCCTAAAAGTAATGGGAGGACTGTCAGAGATGATGGGTGTATAAAGCACTCATCAGAGTATTTTGTATGCAGCAGTCTCTCAACGACTACTGCTCTCTCTTCAGTCTCTAATTCCTTTGCCCCAGAGTTTACAGATAAGCAGGGGGAACATGCTTATCTGTTCCCCAAAAAAACCTCAATTCATAAGCTTGGTCTACAAGGTTTTTTTGTGTTTGTTTTAGTCTTGTCTAAACCTGCTTTTCAAGATTCACTTCGATCATATCGTACCAATTTTCCAAACATGCATAACTATACTTACACACACACACACACACACATCACACACATTCAAGAGTGCACATCATAGAATCAGTATGATCGTGATATACTGGATTCCTCACTTTCTTAGAACAAGATAAGCCGTTTCATGAATTTAAGCCTACTTGTATAACAGTTGTCCTGCCTTGAATTCCCTATTCCTTTTTCTTTATCTGACAGTCTCTTTTTTAATTTCAAGAACCAGCTGAAATCTAACTTACTCTCTGAGATCTATCAGTAATCATGTCCTACTTAATAAACTACCCCAAAACTTAGGGGCTCATTGGGCTCATAATTCTGTGCATCAGCAGTTTGTGTGGGGCTCAGCTCGATGACTCTGGGCTCACTTGCACCCAGATGCCAGGTCAGCTGGGGGCTGGCTGGTGTGGGAAGGCTCAGTTATAGGCCACGTGGCTTCTCACCCTCCAGCAGGTCAGGCTGGACTGTACAAAGGGAAACTGAGTAAGATTCTGAAAAATTATAGGAGAGGAAAAAGTTGTCCTCCATGTCCTTAGGGTCCCTACACGTGTATCTGAAAATCAAACTGACAAAGACATATTAAAGGAGGGTACAGACTGCATAGTATGCTCATGAACATTTTAGTTAAGGTATTTAATAAAAAAATAATTTAATTTATTTAATATAAGTTTTATGTGACACAGGAGCCTTATTAAGGAAATAAAGACTCTAAGAAACAGTGAGATTTGGGTATTTTATGCGAGGTTTGGTGAAGAGTGGACAGTTGGGGACGAATATGATAGGTTAAGGAATCTGAAGTAATTGTAGCAAATTAGGGGAAACCTAGCAAGACCTGTTTGTGAGCATTCTTCTTGATGTCCCTTTGTTGTGGGAGATAAGGAGGCTCCTGCTCTGTGGGTCCATAGAGGATACCCCTCATATGAGGATTTTATGACTTGTTTCAAAAAAAAAAAAAAAAAGGGACCTCCCTGATTCTGCCGTTTCTTCAGACTCCTTAGGCTTAAAACATACAACATGCCAAGGTGTTCTGTTTTGAGGTAGCATGTCCTGAGTCCCAACAAAAGCAAGTGGATGTGGAAAAGGCCACTTGGAGCCGGGGTCTGAACCTGACACAACTCTCTGTCTTCTATTGACCAAACAAGTGCAAGGCCAGCCCCAAATCAAGGAGGGAACAAACACATCCCACCTCTCGAGAGGAGAAGCTGCAGTCACTTTAAAAAGGATGTGGATACAGGGATGAGTGACAAATTGGAGCCATTTATGTAATCAGTCTGTTAAATCTGCCTTTACTCTTTTAGAATGAGTTAGTGAACTTCCTTTATATGTTCCCTAGAATTTGCCCCTGCCCCCTCCATATTTTTTAATCTACTATGCACTTCGAAAAACACATGCCTTCTTTCGTTTAGTTTGGTATTAATGAATGAAAGTGTATTGTAGCTATTATATGGTAACTGCTGAATTAATAAATGGAGTTTAAGTCAACATGTAAAGTACATATGAGGTCTGGCAATTAAGTTCGTGAACTTATTGAATCAATGTTGCTAACCTTTTTTGATATCAGAGGGATTATTCATTATGAATTTGTACCAACTGAACAGTTAACCAAGTTTACTATTTGGAGGTGCTGAAAAGGCTGAGTGAAAAAGTTAGACGACTTGAACTTTTCTCCAACAATTCATGGCTCTTGCATCACGACAATGCACCAGTTCACAGGGCACTGTCTGTGAGGGAGTTGTTAGACCCCACCACCACCACCACCACCACTCACCTGATCTGGCCCCCAATGACTTCTTTCTTTACCCGAAGATAAAGGAAATATTGAAAGGAAGGAATTTTGAGGAATTCAAGACACCAAGGGTAACGCAATGACAGCTCTGATGGCCATTCCAGAAAAAGAGTTCCAAAATTGCTTTGTAGGGTGGACTAGGCACTGGCATTGGTGCATAGCTTCCCAAGGGGAGTACTTCGAAGGTGACCATAGTGATATTCAGCAGTGAGGTATATAGCACTTTTCCCAGGATGAGTTCAAGAACTTAATTGTCCGACCTCGTATTATTGAGTGTGAAATAATTAAACTGATTACTTTAGGTTGTTGCAACTAAACCTGAAAGGGATATTTAATTGAAGTACACAATAAGAATCATAACATCAATATTTCTCCCAATGGTGGGAATTCGTTTTCAGCTTAAACTCTAATTAAAAACTGTGATTACTGCATAATAATAATAATAATAGCCTCAGGTTGATCCATGTAAAATTCTTAATATTCAACCATTCAGCCAACAAAAAATAACACATTTCATAGTTTAACCTAATAACAATGGAGCAGTATAATTCTTTTCTGATTGTCAGTACGCCTGAAAAAGCAACACAGTGTTTATTCTAGGCAGCAGAACTGAAAGGCTGAGCAAAGCAAAGAGCAGACGTGTTACAAAATTTCCCTGTAGGCAGTAAACCTTCTTTGAAGTAAATTGATAAAGATGACAATAATCTTGGATACATGTTGAGAGTATTTAAAATTCATAGATTGCATCCTAATATCCTTACAGATTAGTAGCAACAGAGAATGTGAAGTTGATAGGCAAATGATTATTGCGACAAAGTGGCAAGACGTGGTATGCAACACTTCTCATAGAATCAAGCCTCAACATAGCGTTTGCCTGCTGAGAACCGGATACTACACTACAGTCATCAACGAAATGTGCTAAAAAAGTGGTCGGAGGCAGGAACTCATTCTGCAAAGGGAAGTTCACGATCATGATGCCTGAAAATAGGCAGAAAATTGAGTTATATAGGCACAGACTGCATAGGATGCTCGTAACAGTTCTGTGATTGTGGGGAAGTTTTCCCAAAGAGATACCTATTCATGATCATGAAGACGAGGGGAATTTAAGACGTCAGACCAGGGAGAGTTGGACCATGGTGTATTCCACTGTGGCTTGAGTGCGGACTGTATGCTTGCAATGACCACCCATGCTTCTTCAATCTTCTAAATGATAGTAACTAACATATATTTACTGCTTACTGGGTGCCAGTTTATTTGCTATGTGCTCTGTGGGCACTATCTTGTTTACTTCTTCCCAAAACTCTGGGAGTATAATACTGTTATCTCCATTGAATAACAGATGCTTAGAATCCTTGAATGATTGGCACAAAGTCACACAGTACCAAATTGGCAAAAATCAAGATTTAACCCGGGACATGGCCTCTTAGCTATTATCTTGTCAATATTTTTTAAAGCCTACTTCTGGCCTTAAATTACGTTCTAGTAATAAAAAAATAAAATAAAATAATGGTTTTGGTTTTAAATTTGTGTTTACTTCCCCATAAAAGACCCTGACTCATCTTTTAAATAATGTTGGTGTTGAATAAATATTGTTAGCTAAATCAGTGTTCTACAGCACGAGCTGGCAAACTATGGCCCACAAGCCAAATCTATCCAGCCTGTTGCCTGCTTTTGTGAGCAGTTTAACAGGAATACGACCACACATACCCATTTACCTATTGTTATGGTTGTTTTCACGCAAGAGCAGAACTGAGTAGTTGCAACAAAGACTATATGGCCAACACAATCTAAAATATTTGCTATTTGGCCCTTTCTTTACAGAACCCTTAGAATAGGGTTCTTTTAGAATAGGGTTCTTGTAGAACCCTATTCTAAAAGAAAAGAAAGGGAATACATCTAAACTCCAGAGAACTGATATACTCAGTACTTCCCATACTGAGATTAGAAAACTTTCAAAAATGAGAAATCACGATGTCTAATGTAGGTATGTTTACTAACTGCAGTTATTTTGTTAATCCACTTTTTTGGTATAATAATTATTTTCATTGGCTGGAACATTATGTGGTTTATTTTCTTTTTATTTTACAGCATTTTATTAATAAAGGAAGAAGAAATGAAAGAGATTTGTCACTGGCCCCACAGAGGAACTAAAATTTGAACACAGCCATCTTAGTCTCCAAACCCGGGATTCCATTTTCCCAGTGTAGTTTCAATCCACTCTCGTGCGGCAAAAACATCTTGATTAATTGCTTATGAACATCTAGTGCCCTTTATTTTAAAATATCAGCAATCATTTTTCACTGTTATCACATAAATCGGAACATCCCATTAACACTTGAAAAATGTCAAGCTCTAAGAGGTCAGGTGACTAGTGTTCCCAGTCATGCAATGATTTACAGGAAAAGACAGGAAGAGGCAGCAAACCTGCAACTGAAAGCATTATTTCTTAGTGTGCCCACATAGTTTGGAACCTTAGTGTCATAGGATCTTAGGGTTGGACAGTTACTGAAAGACCGTTTTATCCGAGGCTTGAATTTGCCGTTAGTATGCCGGGGGATTTGGCAGTTGGGTTCACACCGAGGGTGCATTTAGGCAGGTCCCAACACTGTCATGGACATTTACTGTGCTTCAGCCCATTTAATCGCCACAGCACCTCTGGGAGACAGGTATGAATTTCATCAGACAAAGAAACACAGGCTCAGTAAGTTCAAGTCATTTGCCCAAGGTCACACAACTGGTTAGGAGTGAAATGATGACTGAGAACCACACTGTCCAACATGAAAACTGCCCTCTGTCCTCTCCATCTCTCCCCATCAACGGCCCAACAAATCAGAGATATTAACAGGCCACCCAGCAAGACCCTTTGTGAACTCTGAAAGACAGTGAAATCATAGGGATGACTGTTGTTAACACTTCTGTGGTATTTTCTATTGAAACAAATATACATGTGGGAAAAAAACTAATGACATAAAAGTCAGAAAAGAACTTAAAAATCTCTCAGTTACAAATAAGTAGTCAAGCATGCCTCTCTGTCCAGCTGTGTAACAGAAAACCCACGCCATCCGTGACTTTGGGCAAAACCAACCAGCCGCATTTCAACAACAGTTCAAGTGTCTCCTAGTTTGGGCAAGGACACAAATATTTTCAGGTCTCTGCTGGTTGTACCCACCTTATATACCCTCATATGGATAGTGAACTATTATTGTCTAGACATTACATTTTTGGAAGCTTTGCTGCCACACTAGCCCAACATCTTCAAAAGAACCTGCCCCCCTTCCCACTCTAGCCCCTCCCACACATGCATAATCCTTTCTCTATCACTGCAGCACAGTGCTTTCTACAGGACAGGTCCTGTGCAACACCGAATAACACATCATCTAAAAGTGGGTTTCAGGAAGTAAGTGAACAAGAGTAAAAGAAAGAGTCTAGGTAAAATCAAACAAACAAAACACAATTATTGGCAATTACTCCATATTGTAAACTGGCACTGTGCTAAAAGCTGACATCTGTTTATTTATTCCATGCCACAACTTGTGAAATTGCACTTTTATTGTCCCCGTTTCAGATGAGAAAAGTAAGGCTTAGGATTAACTTGTTCAAGTTTACAATGAGCCAAGATTTGGATCTTATGAAGAAATCACCAAAATAAAGGAAGTTAAATTAAAGCATACATACACACACCCACATGTACACCCACACTTTCTGACTCAGAACAAAGATGCCCAGAGCACCAGACAGACCCAGTACTTCCTTCTGTGGTCTTCGAAGGAAATTACACTTTTAGAGGAACCTCAGGGTCTTCTGGTTCATTTTTGACATCGCCCTACCTTTCCTTCAGAACTTTCGACCTGGACGTGGGAGCCCTTATTCCCCTCCATTTGTAGTTTTCTGTTTCAGCTTTATCCTTTGATTTGCTTTGTCCAGATCTCAGCCCTCATTTCTGTCCTCCCTCCAGCTCTACTCCTGTCCCTTTCCACACACCTTATAATGTCAGCTCAACACACTAACTCAGGACTTCATTGAACTCCTTTGGGAGAGGCCAACTAATCTCAAGGTCTCTGAGTGTTACTTTCCTCATTTTTAGGCTGGGGATAAAAATGCCTGCACTGAGGAATCTTGTGTGGATTAGAGCTGGTGAATGTGAGTTGTAGGCAATGGATAACAACTATTATGAAAATCATAACCAGAGTCCTTCCATCTCATGGAAGGTTGTTTTATTTTAACTGTTGAGAAAACCCTAGGTTTTGTTTTCAATTGGACGTGGTCATTCAGGAGCTGATTTTACAGCCTGAACTATTCATCGAGTCAAAAATTATTATGGCTGCATTATTTGTAAAGGCTGAATAATTTTATGGCCCTCAGTGAGATTGGGAGCTGAGGAAGCTGAGGCAATGATGAAAATAATTAAATCATGTGCTTCAGGGCACAAAGCAATCAAATACAGATGAATAGAAAGACATTTTGCATTCCTGTCTGAGTCTTCTGACCTCCTCCTAGCACCCTCCCCGCCTCCCACTCACTGGAACCTGATTTTCTCCACTGGAAGCTCAGATGACGCAACTCTGCTTTTCACCAATGACTCCATGAGCCATGGGTGCCTTCCCCAAACAGGACTGCCAGATGATGAGAGAGCGGCTTTATTTCTTTGGCTCCCCTCCTCCGTCAGCTGACTGTGTGAGGACTCCTCGTAGCATTATTTATTATAATTAATTGTTTCACTTCACTGATCAAAAGCTGCTTCCAAGGACAAGCACTGTCCCTGAAATTCATGGATCTTGACATGACAAGCCCCATAAACCTTCATGGGGAAGGTCTAGACTCTGCAGAAATGCCCTCGGTGCCCTTCGCAGGCATCACCGACTCTCGGTGCACAGTGGCACGAGTGTCTGGCTATGTCTCAATTGGGGACCTTTTGATGTCTTCTCATGCCTTGAAGTCACCCAGTCAAACAGTGATCTTGTGCCGTAAGCTGTGGGTGTCTCTGCAAATAGTTTTTCAGTGAAAGGCATCCTTGTGAAGGCCACACATGCCACATTGCTCATTTCTAGATGATTAAAAAGAGCAAACTTTGTTCCCCGGTGACATCAGATGGGCTCCGGTACAAGCTATACCATTATGATGTCATTCTACATAAAAGCTTTCAGAAATCCTATTTTTATATTCAATGTCTTCCTTATCATTTAGAGATTATATGATTTTGAGACTCTTCCCTCCCAACTCTTACAGAAATAAAAGAAAGAAAGAGAGAGAGAGAGAGAGAGGAAGGAAGGAAGGAAGGAAGGAAGGAAGGAAGGAAGGAAGGAAGGAAGGAAGGAAGGAAGAAAGAAAGAAAGAAAGAAAGAAAGAAAGAAAGAAAGAAAGAAAGAAAGAAAGAAAGAAAGAAAGAAAGAAAAAGAAAGAAAGAAAAAGAATCATCATCAGGATAGGAAACTAAGGTCTGTGGAAGAGAAGTTTACTATATAATGGTTTCATGGGAAGGATTCCAATGATACATTTACTAGCTATCCTTTCACTTGTTAGGGCCCAGCGTACCATCTGTAAGCACCTTGAAGGTAATTTATCTGTGTCGTATCTGTTTGCTTTATCTTCACAAAAGCATAGCTCTACCCAGATCTAATATCCAAGAAACATTAGCTGGTTGATTCAAGCTCCCCCAAAGCTCTCCCAACGCATTTGTTCTACTGTTAACTAAGCTGCCAAGCTGTACTCTAGCCCTTCTCAACTTGAGTGTGTGTTCTTCTCCACTGTCCTAAATAGAGAAGGGGTGTAAGAGAGAGATGAAGAGATTCAACCAAAGTTGGGATGTGGCTTGAGGGAGCAGGAGACTCAGCCTAGGAAGCCCACCAGGGACACCGTGTATCAGTAGAACATTCATTGCTTACGTTGACTTTATACTAGAGAGCTTCTACAATCCCCTTCACTCTTCCCTATATGCCTTGTCTATGGCATTCCCTGTGGGTTATTCAGGTATTGCACCCGCCTGACACTGGTGCACCTTTTCTTCTCATTGACAGGTGATTTCCTGAGAGGGACTGCCCCCCACCCCCCAGTCCATGGACCACTAAAACATAAAGCTAGATTATGGATTGCCATGGAAAATAGGGTTACTTTTCTACTGAGCTAATTAGGAACTTTCTGAGACTTGTGTATCAGAAAATACATAAAGCAGTATTTATTTAAACATATAAAGTTTTGTTCGTACTTTTCTATGATGTGTAATTCAGAGATAAAGAACTTTATCTGCTTCTAGTTTATATTCTAAATTTCCTTTTCTCAGTACTGGCCCCAAATCATTACTTCTCTTTTCATTCAAAATATATAAAGGGACATGTATATTTTTCTCTACAGGGGATTACAAATCTAGTTCTCAACTGACTACATGATTATTTATTGAGTTTCCCATATAGATAGGGAGACTGCTCACAGCATAGGAAGACATAAAGTTATAAGAAAGGATTAAGAAATGCTTCCTATCTTCAAGGAGCTCTTAATTTAATAAGAACATAATACATAAATGTAGAAGCTTACGGATTCATGCTAACACCTAGGCTGTCAGCATTCTCAGTTTTGATGAATTATAACAGTCACACAGCCTCCCAAGCCAGAATACCAAGGTTGTATAGATTCTATCTCTGTAATATCTCTAAATTAATTTTAACTACACCATTCTCCTGCTCTAGGTCAGTCATCCATCCGTTCTTGTCTTAATTCTTAAAATGCCTACTAGTTAGTCATCTTATGTCAAATCTTGAATACCTTCACCTCCCCAATCCATCCTCTACCCTACATCCAAGTTGATTTTTCATCAGTAAAGTTTAATTGACCTTGCAATTCCGTTTTTAGGTAGGATAAAATGTAGATACTTTAGCTTAAGACATAAGGCCTTTTATAATTTGATCTCTGCCTGATTTTCCAATTCATCTTTTGTCATTTCCTAAAATTCTTTAAACTTCAAGAGGACGGGTCAGTGTCTTTCTTGGGCAGCACTGTACCCCTGAATGCCTACCAGAAGATATTGTACACAGTGGGTGCTAGTGATTTGGAATAAATAAAACCTCCATTCCAATAAAACTAACCTATCTGTTACTTCATGAATGGCCCATAGCGGTGCTCTGTCAGGGTCGTTGGCTCTGCTTTTGCCTCTACCTGCCATGCTCATAAGGACAAATTCCGTTCAAGGAAACCTTCCTTCAGAAGGCCTTTCCTATTTCTTCTGACGGGGTAAGAGCCTCTCCATTGTTCTCCCATTCCCTTTTGAGTTAGCTCTGGTACTGAGCTTGCTGTACTCTCTGCGATAACAGATTAATTTATCTCCAAGTTCCTCTGGTATAAATGCTCCCTGAGAGCAGGGCCCCTGTATTAATTGGTTTTCTCTACCCAGTCCCATCATTGTACCTTAGATGAGGCACTTGATGAGTGCTTAATGAACATATGAATGAGTTGAAAGAATGGACAAGTGCATAAAAGGGAGCAAATAAATTAACGGATAGGCATACAGAACAGGTACACAAGGCAGTAGGTGCTACAAATTAAGCATGTGAAGGAAGAAGAGTATAATCTCCTAGGAGGAAGGCTTCTCTCTTAGTTAACTCTCTAACAATGACTCTCGCTTTAGTGTTCATTGCTTACGTTGACTTTCAGGTGTGAAGAGCAATAGACACTATTCTTTCCTGACTTCAATTTATTAATTATTTTATAGTGAATATTCTTCTAAATATTTATATGCTTCTTACGTAACTCAAAACTGTATGGATTTAACAAATTAAACATCCCCCAGCATTGTAATTGATTATATCCTTCTCAAACAAAAAAAGGGAAAATTCTCATAAATGCTCTAAACACTTTAAAAAGTAAACATAAAACAATAGAGTGAATACAAAATAATCAGTACATAGCATTAATCACTGTCGTTATTCAACTCAACTAAGCATCATTTCTCAGGTAGTTTTCTTTGATCACCAATCTCCACCATTCTTTCTCATGTTCCTCTGAAATTCCCTTTGAGCATTAACTGAACTTGTACTTATATTTTTGTTTGCCTAACTGCTTATCATCATTCTTTACCACTGGTCCAAAAACAGAGACAATATCTACTTAAGTTAGCTCTATACACCCAACATACAATGCAGTGCTATACTCGGCAGTCAATAAATATTCACTGAATGATAACGTGTTTGTTTAATACCTATAAACTTCCTGCAGGCAGACATAATGACATAATGATTCTCTGTACTAGTGCCCCCTTAAGCATATGCACACACACACACACACACACACACACACACACACACACACACACATCTACCTGATATACAGACAGTGCTAATAAATGTTGGGAGAATAAATGAATAAATAAAGTTGATATCTCTTTTAGGTTCCTGGACCCAATTCCAACATGTGTTGCGGGGCAGGGGCAGCTTTCCACACAACACCAATCAATTCTCTGACACCAGCAGAGTGTCCAGGAATTCAAATCAATTCTGACACTTACCAGGAGACAGTATCTAATTCCACAGGTTGAGGGCTCAGACATTAAAAGACTGCCCTTGTCACTTCAGACTCCAGTCCTAAGCCCACACTGTTACTTGTGCTTGTGACCCCCTGGCTACAAATTGGAGGTTCCAAAGGCCCCCTCCAACTCAGGTTCGATCAATTTGCTAGAGCAGCTCACAGAACTAAGGAAACATTTTACTTACTAGATTACCAGTTTATTATAAAATGATATAACTCAGGAATTGCCAGACAGAAGAAATACAAAGGGTATATAGGGAAAGGGCATGGAACTTCCATGCCCTCTCCAGGGAGCCACTCTCCCCAATTTCCACGTGTTCACCAACCCCAAAGCTCTTGGAACCCTGGCTTTTTGGGTTTTTATGGAAGTTTCATTTCATAGGCATGATTAGTTAAATCATTAACCATTGGCAATTGATCCGACTTCCAGCCCTCTCCCCTCCCTGGAGGTCAGAGGACTGGGACTAAAAGTGCCAACCCTCTGATCAGATGTTTGGTTCCACTGGTGACTAGGCCCCAAGCTTAGCTGATCTAGGGGCATTCCAAATAGTAAAAGACACTTTTATCAGTTTCGTCACTTAAGAAATTCCAAGTGTTTTAGGAGCTCTGTACCAGAAACAGGAGGAAGACCATATATGTGTTTCTTCTTATAAATCACAATATCACAGTATCCAAAATATATAAGAAGCTCATACAATTCAATAGGAAATCACCATCATCATCATCTGATTAGGAAAATGTACAAATTATCTGAATAGAAATTTTTCAAAAGAAAACATACAAAAACCCAAGAGGTACATGAAAAAGTGCTCAACATCATTAATCATCAAGGAAATGCAAATCAAGACTGTAAAGAGATATCATCTCACACGTGTTAGAAAGGCTGTTATCAAAAAGACAAAAGAGAACTAGTGTTAGAGAGAATATGGAGAAAAGGGAACTCTTGTGTACTGTTGGTGGAAATATAAATTGGTACAGCCATTATGGAAAACATTATGGAGGTGCTTCAAAAAATTAAAAATAGAACTGCCATATGATCCAGCAATTCCACTCCAGAGGAGATGAAATCAGGATCTTGAAGAGATATCTGCTTCTCCTATTCACATCACAATAGTTAAGATATGGAAACAACCTAAATGTCCCTTGACAGATGAGTGGATAAAGAAATTGTGGTGTTTATGTATATACAATGGAATATTATTCAGCCATAAAAAAGAAGGAAATCCTGACACTTGCAACAATGTGGATTAACATGGAGGACATTGAGCAAAGTGAAATAAACCAGATGCAGAAAGACAAATCCTGCATGACTCCACTTACATGTAGAACCTAAAATAGTCAAAACCATAGAAGCAGAGTAGAATGGAGGTTGTCAGGGGCTCGGGAAGAAGAAATGGGGAAGATGGTTGTCAAGGAGTACAAAATTTTAGTTATGCAAGATGAATAAATTCTGGAGATCTCATGTACAATGTGACCAAAGTAACAGCATATATAATATACTTGAAATTTGCTGAGGGTAAATCTTAAGTGTTCTCACCACACACAAAAATGGTGACTTTCGAGGTGACATATATGCTAATCAGCTTGATTGTGGTGAATATTGTACAATGCATACATCTACCAAATCCTTAAGCTGTATATGGTAAATTCATACCACTTTTAATTGTCAATTATACCACAATAAATCTGGAGGAAAAAAATATATCTACTGATAGAAAGAAAATTAAAGGATGACTAATGCAAGTTGTGAAGACAGCCACCCAAAGGCATAATTTTAACTGGGCCCCAATTAAAAAACTTAACTATCTACAACCACTCAATCAATTGTAATATATTCATGAATTCAACCAGAATTGAGCACCATTTACTATCTAGCCATATATTACAACCGGGAATACAATGGCAGAAATAAAAATACATAAAGAAGTTTAAAACAATGGAACAAAAACTTCAAACAAGATTCTATTTAAAGATTAAAAGTCTTAGATTTATTCCTGATGGGAAAAGTGCTATTCTATTTTTTTTTCCCCTTCGGGATTCATTGTGGAATTCTCCCAAAGCCATTAAGGATGATAATGATGATGTCTCACAAGGTTTTTGTGATGGTCAGTGAGAGGTACAGTCCACTCTGTAAAATGAATTAAGGTCTGTCATTTCATAGGGAGGAGGAGTTCAAACAGGACACCAAATCAGTATTTGCGGCCTTGGGTTATACAGAAGGAACCGACCATGTTTCCCCAAAAATAAGACCTAGCCAGACCATCAGCTCTAATGCGTCTTTTGGAGCAAAAATTAATATAAGACACAGTCTTATTTTAATGTAATATAAGACCATGTATAATATAGTATAATATAATATAATATAATATAATATATAATATAATGTAATATAATGTAATACTGGGTCTTACATTAATTTTTGCTCCAAAAGACGCATTAGAGATGATGGTCCAGCCAGGTCTTATTTTCAGGGAAAGACAGTAGTGATTTCACTTTGATAAAAAGAGGTTAAAGATTCCTGCTGCTAGTGATAGATGGCCTTTGGATGTGCCTTTGGTTACATTTTGTTTTCATCAGCCTATAACAGGGATATATGCCTGGGGAAGGGGACCACAGGGGTTGCTGAACACCTGAATGGCACTTAAGGAAAGGGAGCTTGGCACCACCCACCACAACCTAGCTCTGTAAGAGGCCTCAGAGGAAAGAAATGAGGTACCGGCTTTTTTGAGATTTCCACAGTGTACAGCCTAGTTTGCCATGATCAGAAAACAGACTAGAAGAATGTAAAAAGGAGCCTAGTGGGCATATATAAATAAATATTTGCCTGCTCTTGTCGTTGTTGCTTACTCCTTCCTTAGGGATCTTAAGAGAATGGCTTAGGCCTTTGCAAAAGAAAGTCTACTAAATAGCCTTCTAATACATCTTCCCGTGTATATCCTTGAAGGCTTTCAAACAATTCCCCATACTACTATCAACATGATCTTGCAAAAATGTGAATCTTGTGATATCAATCCTGACTTAATGCTTTTTAGTGTCATCTCCTTGTTCTTAGAATAAGCCCCCAAAGCCCTGTCAAAGCCTGTAAGGCCTCATGCTTCTTGTTGCATGACACCCCACCCCTTTCTGAGTTCTTATCTCACAGATGTTTTATCACTCTCCGGAATGTACCATGGAGCTTCTTCCCTAGGACCTTTTTCCTTTATTCCTACTTTCTCTTCCCTCTACCTGGCCCAATCTCTGCTTTGTTTGCCTTAAATTCATATCTCAGAAGAATATCATTTCTTTTGCAAAGACTTTCACGACCACCTCAACACACCACCAGGATAGCTCAGACCCCCTTTGTCATATGCTGTCTTAGCACTCTATACTTCTCCCTTGTAGCACTCACCACAATGTAATTAAATACCAAATCTGTAGCTGGTTGATTAAAGTCTGTCTTTCTAGAAACTAAAATTCATAGGTTCAGATAGTGTATCATTTTCGTTCAACCCCAATTTCCTAGCAGCCCCCAGTGTCTTATCTAATACATGAGCTCAGTAAATATCTCCTGGAAGATAACTGAACGAATGGATCTGATTTAAGGCATTAACATTTGAACACCCTGTACCTTAGCCCCTATGGCAGTAAAGATCATCACCCAAATTGCTGACTTAACCACCACCTCACCCCCAGTCCCCAGCTGTTATTTTATAATTAAGGTTTAAAACTGAAGATGACTTACATCAATACAATTTTTCCAACACACCTAGTGAACCTTCCCTGTTCAAATGAAGATTTCACTGCTTCTTCAATCTTTCATTAATATTTTGGGTTTCAGTCCCTTCAATATGCCAGTCACTCTCCTGAGGTCGTGTGGAATAGAACACTGAAAACAGTCCCTCAGTATGATTTGATTCTCCTACCCAGAAGAGGGCTAATTCCTCCTTCATTTGAGACAGTATAAGTCTATGATTTCAGCTTGAGAACTCATTATCATGCCCAAAGGTGACAAAACACGCAGTGCACTGAGTGAATTTCCAGTTACTTCAGTCAATAAACTTCTAAGGCCCTACTCTTTGACCTTAATTTAGGGATAGATTAAGTTTAATAAACCAACCACAAAATGGGAAATTTGCAAAAAGAAAATCTCCCAACATCTATCATCTTTCGGTCAAGATATTCCTAATCTCTCTCATTCTTTTTAGAACTATTACACCTTTCAGGGCATAATTTAGCTGTTTTACTTTATTCTCGAAAGAAACATGAGTAGGCATGATACTTCTCTTTAAAATCCCGGCTGCACTAGGCCATATTCTCATTCTGTATATCATTCAAGGTAAGAGACACTCAGTGTCTTACGGAATCAAAGTTCAAAGTAAGCCTTCATCCTCACAAGTTTTGTAAGACGGAGTAGGTTTCATAATTAAAATACTCAAATTAGGGGAGGGAAGGGAAGAGGGAGAGGGAAGGAAAAGACAAAAAGAGCGACAGATACAGAGACAGAGAGACAAGGAGAGGAGAGAAGAGAGAAAAAGAGAGGAGGAGGGAGCAAGGAAGGGGGGAGAGAGAGAGAGGAAGAGAGTGGAAGAGAGAGAGAGAGAGAGAGAGAGAGAGAGAGAGAGAGAGAGAGAGAGAGAAATCTGGAACTATGAGTATATGAAAAATGTTAGAGCCGTCATCACTCCACCACATGGCCACATCTTATAGGAATTACTTAACCTCATTAATACCTGTCTTTCTCAACATTATACGTCTTGGCCTCAGTAGTTAAAGACAACACTTTGAGAGATGTTCCAGTACATAAAGAAAATTGTATATTCTATTGGTAATATATGTGCATAATTATCTACACATATTAATTCAGCTGCCTACATGGTGTTTCACTTGTAGCATATTAGTGTCTGTGTTTTCTTTTCTCTAAGTCTGGATACCTATAAAAAAGATTTGCAAAATCATTTTTCCTGATGCAAAAATTGTAATATTTTTACACTATGTTAAAAAAAAGCCATTTTCAATAGAGACCCATCAATGCTATAAGTTACTCCTTGTCAAGGCTTATTAAAGTTACCACTGGCTATCTTTTCAAAGATCTTTTTTTATTCTTATGATGTTTACTTTTTTTTCTTCTTATTTCTTACCCAGCTTTACTTTGCTTTGCGCTGTGTACATTGGTAAAACTCATGAATGACTAAAGTGAACCCAAAATTCTAAGGGCGCTACCCTTCAGCTCAACAAGACAGCTTGGCAGTGTTATTAATGGGTGTTTGAGAGCAAAAATCATGAATCTGTGAGAAATAAGAAGACAATGTTTATGAAGAGGAGCTTTTGTCACTAAACATGCCCCTCACCCCCTAACTATATCACTACAGAGACAGCATTTATCATCTACGGATACCAAAAATAGTTCCAGGACTGTAGAGATGCCTCCTCTCTCTCTGTGCCTCTATGTTGTTTATCAAAAGCGTGAGGACAGGGGACTTCAAAAGGAATTCCTTCCTCAGATCAGCTCAGTCGGAGGCTGAGGGGGACAAGAAACATGCTCTTGATTGGTATTTATTGAGTGCCAAATGTTTTCTCAACACTGTACAATACACAAGGAAAGACAAGATCCATGCCCCATGGGGTTACCATCTAAATAGGACTGATGAGGTGAGGCATAATTGGCTGAATTCTTACCCTGTGTCGATGACTTCTCTATGGGAACCCAAATCGCCCTCGATGAAGACTGATGCTATTCACCAAACTTGAACAAGCGCGTTATGTCCTCTGAGAGCCTGGCACTGTCAGCCCCATCAGGAGGGAGAGCTCTGTGTTTGTCACAGCTGCCTCGGAGGCGGTCTCCCTCCCCAGACACAATCTTCAATGGCCTTGGAGGCAGTGGGAAGTCACTAGAAGGCTTTGTGGATGATCCAGGAGAATCAAGAAGTCCCCTATCCTGGAGACAAAAGCTCAGCCTAATACTTCTCCAGTAGCTCTCCTGGCTGCCATTTTTAACATACCGCTTCAATGGTCACAGTTCCCCAGTGTATCCCATTTTTTCTTACATTCTGTGGAGACCTGTGAACACTGCCACAGAGCTGATGTTATCCTCGTGGTGGTCAGATTATGTTCTGTGTGGCCAGCCTGGCAGACTCTCATTTTGTGTATCCTAACCACAGGCTTTACAAGCCTAGGAAAAACCATTTGTTCTCCCCAAGGCAACAGTGATCTCCTTCCGTATACCTGTCCTGAGAAACTGTCAAAGTTCACCCAGTCCATGTGACCTCGTATACCACCTCATGGCCTACTTGTATAGTTTCATTCTTTATTTCTAAATCTTGATCTATTTTTGCTTATTTTGACTTCCCAGTTTGTCTCACAAGTATTATATCTATATCCAAAACTGATGAAACTGTAAATAGAGTAAAACCTCATATAATGTCCTCATGGTAACACCCAAAAACTATTTTCTGAGCACTCCTAAGAGACCCTTGTAGAGTCCAGAACAGGTTAATACTTTGTTGTTGTTGTTTTCATCTCTAACTACTCTCAATTCCAAAATTTATGCCATTATCTTCTGTGGCTTTTATTAATCTTTAAATTCAACCAAGGTAGAGGCAAGAGTTATTGGTTAGTGCAGTCCAGGAAAGGGAGAAAGCCCCAGACTATGCCAATCCCATAAAGCCTAGAGAATCCAAAGTTGCCTGAACCTGGGTCACTCACTTGTCACAGCTACCAGAAATGTGGCCAGTAAAACCATCTTATACCTTCTAATAGGCTAGGTGTTTGACTAATCAATATGCTAAGTAATGAACTGGACAGAGCCACAGCAAAAGGCGTATGTAATCAATAACTGACATAAAATTCTCAGGGATTCATTCTATTAGTCCAAAAATTCATGTTGAGAATCAAATGTTTTCCAAGCACAATGCCAGGAGCTAGGGATTCAATGATGATCAAAAATTAGATATTATCACTGCCCTCTTCGACTATACATTCTAGAGGGGAAATTAAAATTAAGCATATAAATGAGTCTAAAATTGTACCTGTTATGATCTGTAAATGAGAGGTACATACCGTGTTTCCCGAAAATAAGACCTAGCTGGACAATCATCAGCTCTAATGCATCTTTTGGGGCAAAAACTAATATAAGACCCGGTCTTATATTATATAAGACCCAGTATTATATTATGTTATTATATTATGTTATGTTATGTTATATTATATTATATTATATTATATTATATTATATTATATTATATTATATTATATTATATTAAAGACCTTGTCTTATATTATAGTAAAATAAGACCAGGTCTTATACTAATTTTTGCTCCAAAAGATGCATTAGAGCTGATTGTCCTGGCTAGGTCTTATTTTGGGGGAAATACGATAATATTAGGATTATATATCAAAGACTTTGATCTTCCAAGTATGTCATGGAAGATCACTTTTCCCTTTAAAAGTGATGACTGAGCCGAAATCTGAGGTTAGTATGGCTTTAACTAGGCAAGGAGTGGAGGGAGGAAACAGCCATGCAAAGAGAGATGTCTTTGGCTGAGGCATGTGTGCTAAAGAAGAGGGAAATTGTGACAGCTTTTCTAATTCTGCATGTCCCAATACTCAAATGTCATGTCCGTGACCATTCCTTCCACTACACCCATTTCATATAGGCTCTTTTTATGGCACTTAAATTTCTACCTTGCATTATAGTGCAATATGATCCTTCTGATGCATTCCTCAAAGACAAGATTTTTATGTTGTTCTTCAAAGCCTCTGCACTACCTAGATGAGTGCTTGAATACTATTATCAGGTTGAACAAGGGCAAGAAACCAAAAAAGATGACCTTCAAAAGTATATGTAAATACAAATATTTATGTATTTCTTAAAAATGAGAATGGGGCAGCCTTATTTTGAAGACACCTCAGGTGATAAAGTCATATTGAATTTGAGTTGAGGAAATAACCAGGGACCAAAAATAACCAGGAAGTGAAAGGAGAATGGTACAGTAAGGATGTATTATAACCGCATATGCTCAGGAGGTTATTGGCTGATCTGAGAAATCTAAAGCCTAGTGGTTTAATGTCATATGTGAGGAGTCTGGCCCAGGCAAGATGGAGTTAGAATGGAGATCCCCTTATAAAGTCTGGAAATTTTGTGTCCTACTGACAAAGGAAGATGACAAAAATGCTAGTTTATAGTGGCTTTGACATTGGAAGGAAAAAAATGGACACCAGAAGGAAAATCAATACCCATAGATCTGTCTTCAAATATGACTACTCTACTGTATGGTCTAGAAAACCCCTGCCAAAAAATTTCTTAATGTATTGTAATCCAAGAGTAGTGGTACCTCCAGTTGCTAAACAGAAAGAAACACACATTCTCTGTGAAAGAGTTTGTCCTTCACCTAGACCCACGGATTTCTGCAGATTAAATTCACACAAATTTGAGTTTACAACCTAAATTTTAAAACTTCATGAGAAAACAAGTTACGATGAGTAAGGCAACAAATGAAAATAGACCCTGGGATTTCAAATAGTCTAATTATCAGATCCAGAATAAAAAGTAACTATGCTTGAAATGTTTAAAGAAATAACAGATGGAATTCAAAATCTGAATAAGAAACAAGAGAGTATAAAAATATAACAGAACCATAAAAAATATCTTTTCTAGAAATGAAAAACGTCAACACTTTAGCTAAAACGTCAATAGATAAATTAAATAAAAGCTTTGCTACAGCTGAAGAATACTGACGTGAAAGACATATCTAAAGAAACTGCAAAACTACAGAACAACATGAAAAGACAAAGATATGAAATAAATATGTGAAGAAGAGACAAAGAAACACAGAGGATAGAATTTTTCTAAAAAAATAAAAACTAACATGCATCCAATTGGAATTCTAGAAGATGACAAGAAAGAATGAAAGACAAGTAATCTAGGAGGACTCACACCTGAGAATTTTAAGAATTAATAATGATATAAAAATCAGAAAAGGGATGCACAAAAAATATCCAGGAGAAATAAATAAAAATCTACTCTTACATGTTTCTTAATTAATTTGCAAAATACCATTAACAACAACAAAATGATTTTAAAGCGACCAGAAAGAAAAAAAAAGGTGATTGCCTATAAAGGAAAGAAATTAAATACAAGAATTCTCAATGACAACCCTGGAAATGCTGGCAGAAAATATCGGTAAATCTAAAATTAACTAGATTATTGTTTTTGCAGTCAGAAAAAAGAAACAGCAATTACTGTCTAAATAGCATAAAGAATGTACTACCAGGAAGAAGGCAAATGAAGTCCAATGGGCTGCGGGGGGGGGGGGGGGGGGGGGGGGAGGGGGAGGGGATTGGAGGGCAGTCGGTGACCACAGGATGGCCACGGGGTTTGAAAATTAATCTGGGGAACGTAATTTAGTGGTTACCAGAGGGTGAGGGGGTTGGGGGGTGGGAGATGAGGGTAAGGGGGATCAAATATATGGTGATGGAAGGAGAACTGACTCTGGGTGGTGAACACACAATGTAATTTATAGATGATGTGATACAGAATTGCACACCTGAAATCTATGTAATTTTACTAAAAATTGTCACCCCAATAAATTTAAAAAATAAAAAAAATAAAAAACTAAAAATAAAATAAAGGAAAAAAAAAGAATGTAAAAAAAAAAGGTGAGTAAAGAAATTGGTAAACATTTAAATAAATCTAAAACACTGACTGCATACAACAAAGTTAAGTAAGTCTACTGTAAGGGATTAAAAAATTAGAACTAAATTGTTAGTTATTTGTAACATGTAAGACAGAAAAGGTGCCTGGAGTTAAAGCATTCTAAAATCGAGTATCGTTCAGGAGGAGGATTCATTCATGGAACAAAAATGATATTAAGAAGTTTGTTTACATTAGATTTCAGTTAAATATGCACATTAAATCACTTGTATTCAGGTAAACAACAAAATAATAAAAACAAAGTGTATAACTTCTAAATTATAAATACATTAGGTGAAATTTAATTAAAGAAAAAACTCAACTACTGCAATAGAAGGCAGGAAATGAGTACTTTTAATGAATAAATAAAACAGCATAGCTTTATGTTGATTTTGGTTTTATAATTTAAGTTTTACAAAGCCCTGAGATTACTGTATCTTCAAGTAATTCCTAGTTTATTTATGCCAACTATGTAAAAATAAATAAGCCCCAAGATACGGCCTATCAAATTTAAAATAACTGGATGACAAGATTAACTCTAAGACTTCAACACATACATGCTAATAGTTCTTTCATGATTAATTTCAAGAGCTTATAATATCTGAGAATCACATAGTAATAAGTCATCAAAGATGATTAGTAAGGCTTTTAAGTGAAATTTGTCTTTAAATAATGAAAGAACAAGTGAATGATCTGTCAAACTTTGAACAAAGCACACATTCTACAATACAGCCCATCAGATACATTTGGTTTCTTTCTATCTGTTTCTGTATATAATTTGAGCCACATATGATGTTTTGCTCAATGAGAGACTGCATATATGACAGTGGCCCCATAAGATAATAAGGGACCTGAAATATTCCTACAGCCCAGTGACGTCGTAGCCATCAGAATGTCATAGAGCAACGCATTCCTCATGTATTTGTGGTGGTGCTGGTGTAAACAAACCGACTGTGATGCCAGAAGAATGAACGTACAGCACATACAATTATGTACAGTATATTGTGCCATTGACCCTTGAACCAGGCAGAGGTTAGGGGTGCCGACCCCACACAGTCAAAAATCCAAGTATAACTTTTGACTTCTATAGTCAGCCTTTCGCATCCATCGGTTCAACGAACAACAGATCAATAATACTGTTTTTGATGCACAGTTGGAAATCTGAGTTTGGGAAACTGGTTGGCAATGCAAAAATGCTGCTTTTTATCTGCAGTTGGCTGAATTCTCAGGTGCTGAATCCACAGGTACACAGTTAAATCCACTATCTTTATTGGAAAAAATCGATGTACAAGTGGAACTGGACAGTTCAAACCTGCGTTGTTTAAGGGTCACTGGACTTGGTAATGATAATAAATGACTATATTACTGCTTTAAATAGTTACTATACAATACTTTTTATCGTGATTTTAGACTGTACCCTTTCTACTTATTAAAAACAAAAAGCTTGCTCTACAATATGCTGTGCTACGCTAGCAGCAGCCTCATACATCTTGAGTTTACTGTGACTCTTAATTGCATCATTTTTTCTTGTGTTTGATTTAATCTCATGTTGTTTTGTACAGTAACATGCTATACAGGCTTGTAGCCCAGGAGCAAAAGGCTGTCCCCTACAGCCTGGGTGTGCAGTGGGCTGAACCATCCAGGTTTGTGTAAGGGTGCTCTGGGATGTTTGTACAACGATGCATTTCTCAGAATGTATCCTCATTGCTAAGTGCCTCAAGACTACGCACTTGTATGTTTTACTTGTGCAACATATACATGTGTTTTCGGTGTGTGTGTATTTCATATCCTTTCCCCAAAACCCAGGTTCTTGCATGTTTATCTTTTGTATTCTGAATACATGTGAATGGAATGAAATGCCTTAAACAATCACAGCTATTTTTGGTGCACAACACAGGGCAAATGAATGTGTGTCTGCCTTTAGTTCATTTTGGTTGCCACTCTGCTTTCACCCCAGAGCGGCCCCCCAAAGTCACTCTGCAGGGACTGTGGAGCCATCTGTCTATTCTGCATATCACTCTGCTCCTGGTGCAGTGTTCTATTTCAGCGTTCTGGGCGCTAGATCTGACCGATGACATTTGAGGTAGCTGCGACCCATCGTCATGGGGATCGCAGAAGACGATGGGCTCGTTAAGCACATCTCGTTTCAGACAAACTGCGAGTGGCATTTCGTTTATATGGTTCATTTCGTCAACAAATTAGATTTCAAATTGATTGCTTTCCAAAATGGCTTTGTTCATCCATTCTGAGACCAGGCAATTTTAATCAGAATCCTAGTAATTAATGGTCTCCTATATTAAAGATGTTTTTTAAACAGCAAAGCACTCATGAATTTCAACAGAATGTAAAATCTATTCTTGACTTTTAATCCCTTTCAAGCACTGTATAGTGTACAAGTGAAACAAAGGTCTTATGCACAAGTTTACTGTGGGAAAAAAAGGTTATGACAGCTCAGAACAAAGGCATGCAAGCCACTTAGATCCCTTCATCATAAAGTAACTAAAAACCCAGCAGAATACAAATAAAAAGTTTAACATCCTGGACCAAAGGAGATCAATGGTATCAAACTACGATTGAATATTATTTCCATTGTACTCAAAAAAAACAATTTCGAGCATGTGACAATTTTAAATTTGTGTACAAAGTGCGTAATTTAGTGGAGTTTCTAATTGTTTTTCAAGTTCCTATGAGTATTTTGTATGTTGCATCTCTGAAATCAAATTTGAAATTGAAGGAAGCCTCTGTGGGGTTTTCTTAAACTCTCATTGGCCAAAGTATTTAGTAATTAGCTACAGTGTTTTACTGCCAGGAGGGCACTTCTGAGTCCTTGTAGAATCATCATTGGATTTAAACCCTACCTACACCACTAACATCTTGATGAATTCTGGATACATTTCACAATCTTTCTATTGTGAAGTAAAACATAAATCCATATAATCACATAAATTAAATGTGTAGCCTAATTATTATTACATGGAAACCACCCAGGACAAGAAAGAGCCTTTTGCTCCCTATTTGAAGAGTCCCTTTCATGGGCCCCATCCCTATCATACCTTCTTCCTCTTCTTATCCTCCTCTAACCAATTACTATCCTGACTTTTATAGTAATCATTCCACTATATTTTAAAAAACAGTTAATTATCCATTTTGGCATCCGTAGACTTGGATTCAGCCATTTCTCCAGGAACTGGAAAGGTTATTTCACATCTCCAAATTCTAACCTAGTAATCTGTAAAACTCAGATCATTCAGCTCCCTGGTGTGTTTATGTGTGTGTTGACGTAGCTCAGTACAGAAAAGGTACTCACCTGTGCTCATATTTATCACAAGACTATAGGGACAAAGGTCAGACTCCAAAAGAAGGGAAAACCCCATGAGTCTTGCATAAAAGAGCAACACAATGAATTCAACCTTGATTAGCATACTGTGAAGGAAAAATCATGAAAATCCTCATCGCTCTAGCTATTCATGAAATCATCAGTTCAGAAGTGATAGACATTCACTCTTAAGCCTGGTCTCTAGACCCTTCAGGTCCCAAGACCTACAATTTTTATCTCAGCTCTGGCTCTAATAGATCATGTGAAATCTGGTATGCTCCTTGACTCTTTGGGATTTCTGATCTGGAAAGAATAAATCACCTTTGAACTCAAACCTTTCACCGCATTGTAAAGATGGAGAAATCAAATTCAAACAAAGTCGTTTTCCCAAGGTCAAATCACAGAAACTCAGGTCTCTTCAGAAACATCGTAGTTATTCTCTATTTCCCTGACCCCAAATCTTGCCATAGTTTCTTGCTCTTCGTGAATAAAGCCCAATCATCTTTGTCAAGCATTCTCATGCAACATCAGTCCTCTGACATTTTTTGATAAGTGATATCACACTTTCCTCCATTGACTTGTTTTTCAGAGGGGAAGAATGTTCTAGTAGCCTCTCCTCTATACAATGAGAAAAGTTCTGGAGGCAGATTCTTTCACTGCTGAACAGAATGGTAAGCATACTGGGGCTCTGGGTTGAGGCGGGAGGCTGAGGCTTACCAGGAGAGGGTGGTGGAACCAGGATTGCTAGAGAAGCTGTGGAGAATTACTCTTGGGGAAGAGCGGAGAGATAAGGTGGTTAGCCTCAAAAAGAGATTTTAGACAAGTGACAGAGTTGCTTAAAGACAGAGTCATGAAATTTGGTCACATGAAATGTCCTGAACCCTCTTTTACATCTCTCCATGGTATCTTCAGAAAACACCCATTTCTTGCTTATGTATTTTATTATATGAGAACAAATGTTTCTAAGATGCATCAAAGAATAGAGTGCTGTTCAAGATTGGCATAAACACAGTGGCTGCCCTCAGATAGCTGGACAATTATTAGCTATGCTTGGACCTTTCACTCCTTTTATTCACATTTTTCACCACTTAAAAATACCCTTTCTCTTCCGCCTCTATAGGTACACATGTGTGATGCATATTTACTGCGTACCTACCATGTTTCCCTGAAAACAAGACCTAGCCGGATCATCAGCTCTAATGCGTCTTTTGGAGCAAAAATTAATATAAGAGCCAGTCTTATTTTAATATAATATAAGACCAGGTCTTTACAACATAATATAGTACCATGTCATATAATAATATAATATAATACCGGATCTTATATTAATTTTTGCTCCAAAAGATGCATTAGAGCTGATGGTCTGGCTAGGTCTTATTTTCAAGGAAACACGGTACTATATAATCAGCACTGGTCAGACATCACATATGTTATGTAACCTAATTCTCACAATGCCTTAAGGTACTTTTATTATCACCATTTTACATATGAGGCTCAGCGAGATTAAGTGGTTTGCCCAAGTTACAGCTAGTAAGTGGAGTGGTGTCATGAACACAGGCCGCTTAGCTCCAGAGCCCATGCTCTTATCACTCGCCTGCTTTTCTAATATCATTCTTCTGCTACAAGCCAATCAGTTATCCTTCCATGTAAATATCTTCTTTTATCTTCTCAACTTAATGATGAGCTCCCTGACAGTAAGTAGTTTGTCTTTTGTTTAACCTCTACAGATGTTTTTGAGCTAGCTATTTTGGTGAGGTGAGGAGTTTGGATTATCCTTCCAAATATTTAAAATTAGAAAAATTCTTGTAACAAACAAAGTCTGACTCCAGATGCCAAAGCATAGAATATATAACAGCAGAGATTCCTTGAGTGAAGTTACATCATTTTCCCCAGGTCAATGAACCAGTGTACATGCTGAGATTTTAATCTAAGACCCTCTACTCCATAGCCCAAATTCTTAACTTATTATGCAACTTTATATTACAAACCCTTTTCAAGCCAGCAGCCTTAAAACAACAATGTAGAACATTTCATTACCTGAATAGGTATCATGATATGTAAGAGGATTAATTTTTTGCGATTTTTTAAACTATTATTTATTCAAAAGTATGTATTCAGTGTTCCCATGAATTACTGGGAATGAAGCACATCTGGCAGCAAGAGATACTTCCCTGTACTTCTAAATTTTAGGGTAGTAGAATTTGAAACTGTGTAAAGAAGACCACGGCTAACAACTGGAAACGTCTGAAAATGTCAAGAGGTAGTAAAAAGGGAATATACTATGTGAGGTTGTGAATTTCTTCTTGCTAGAGATCTGAAGCAGAGGCATCCAGATAATAGTTCTCTGCAAGGATTTCAGTATGGACTACAGACTTTGGGCAGTGCCCTGGACTATGTCATGCCAGCCCTAAAAGTTTAAATTCTATTACTTTAACATAATCTAATGCACATAAAGGACACTGAACAAATGTCATTGGATCATGACAATTACACACACACACATACACACACACACATACATCAATAGTAAAAAAAACTATCTATCTATCTATCTATCTATCTATCTATCTATCTATCTATCAATCAATCATCTATCTATCGTGCTAAGAACATTATACATGTCTTAGTAATGTCATTCATTAAAACGCTGTCTTCCTCAATGGAGATAGCAATCCTTCCTACAATTTCAAGTCAAATTGACAGTATTTGAATTTCTTGTTAGAAACGATTTTCTGTAAATGATTCTTTATTTATCCCAACAGCATAAACTCAAATATTTCCTTCATCACCAAGCAAAATTTATACTTTCTTTCCAAATCAATGCCCCCATTTGTATTCCAAAGACAACCATGTTACATGAGGAAACTAAATGCTTACTACTTTGAATTGGTTTAATGTCCATTACAGTTCCCTCTATAGTGCATTTAAGATTTCTAGAAAGGGAACACAAATTAAATTGTGTGAGAAAGAGATAAATGCCTCTTTTATTCATAATAAATTGATCAAAAAGCTTACTGATCATCCAAATGCTACATCTGGACTTGTTCTCACATGGAAATTCATCATAGAAAATATACTATGCAGATTAAGATGGCTAATGCAGCGTGTAAACTATAATTTCTGCTATGATTTAGAATTATACTTTCTCATCTAAGCGAAGATTGCTTTGACAGGCATTCATCAGCTTTCGCCTGTTCTTGCATGTGACCCGAAGTACTCGGGACAAATATTTGTAAGAATACCTATCATGTAAAATGTACGTCCGTGAAGTCATGCTATTTGCCTCATTTCTGGAAAATAAACAGTGCTTGGTCTACATGACACTATCCTATCCGGCTACCAAGTGAAACATTAGCAAGAAAACCCAGGTTTTTGATGCATATCAAATGGCTACCTAATTCATGATCCTCTGAGGCAGTGCCATCTAATAGAAATAAATGTGCCACAAATACATGGCACACATGTAACTTTAAATTCTGTAGTGACATTAAAAATAGTAAAAGTAAACTGTTAAAAATAATTTTCATAATATATTTTACTTAACTCTATATATGGAAAATATTTTTTATTTCAACATATAATCATCATAAAAATATTAATGATTTTGCTTACCTTTTTTTTGTACTAAGTCTTTGAAATCTGGCATGTACTACACTGACAGCACATCTCAAAGTGGACCAACCACATTGAGATGTAGCTCAGTAGCCACATGTGGCTGGTGGCTACTTCAAACCATGGCTTCATCATGGATATAAACAAAGGTAACTAGTGGCTATTGTGGCAGACAACACAACTCTAAGAGCTAAGTGTCCCATGTTTCATCTTAATCATCAGTCTGTACTCATCAGCCTTCTTTTCCTACTGTGGGTAATGAGAATAGTCACCTACGTTTCAGCATCACTTAACCCTAGAAAAGTGAGAAACAATTCTGACAGGATATTAAAATCTCCAACTGCAATAATGAATGGATATAAAAGTAGTTTGGACTTTTACTATCTAAATTCTCATACTTCAGGAGAATACAGCAAGAAAGTATTCTCACCTCCCTCAATCTCATGGATTGTGCTTAGCCAGCCAATCTGGGGTTCATGATACTAACCCCGTTGATCCTATCTTGGGTACCAAGGAGATATATATATATATATATATATATATATATATATATATATATAGTCTCTATTTATTTTTGCTTTCTTTTCTTTTTCTTTACCCTGCTAACTATGCCAATGCCAACAAATCCTAGTGGAGCTCAGCTCTGTACCACCAAATGCCGCCTACAGATGAGGGAGATGAAAACCCTTACCTACTTCTGCCCTCTACATTCATTCCTGAAGTCTGTAACCCTTAGACTCGACTGGAAAGAGAAATGTATTCAATCAGAGGACTCTTCATGCTCGATGGTGCTGTATATAGCCCACTGATCTTCCCTGTACAAACTGTAATGTTATTTAATTTGAATTTGTTGACAACACTTAAAAATTAGAAAATTGCAAAAGAATCCAATTCACAATTTTGGTGTGTGAAAAATGATACCTGGTGATGCCCAGTCCCAGTTTTTGGATGGGATCTTAACAGTTTAAACCCCTATCCCACCTCATTCCCCATGGAAGACTCTGGAATTGCTCATGCCCCTTGCTGGGTGTGCTTGTGGTACTGGGTGGAGGCTGCTAAGCAGAGCCAGGGACAGCCTTTTGGTCTTCCTTATCCTGCTCATAGCTCAATGTCACCACTTCTGTGCTGGACTCCCGTGAGCACTGACACTGATGACTTGGCCTGTGGTAATTATTTTTCCTTGGTCACCAAAGTGCACAGGAGACACGGCCATGATTAATCTCTGCTATAGAACTTATTCAAGAATCAATGGCCATGCTGTTATTGAATTATGTGTGAAATGAAGTACTAACTCAACAGAGATATATCTCTTTATCAGTATTATATATAAAACCTTGTTTGATTGGACAGTGCCTATTTAGTTTGAAATTCAATAACATAGGCCTTTGTATGTTTCCTTGAAAATTATGCTTCCTAACCGTCAGATTTGGCTCCTCAGTCCTCAACTTCCCCTCTATGCTACTTGTAGGAAAATCATGATTATTGGATTCATATTTCCATTTTTTGTCAAGCTGTCTCTATTACTTTTCTATTGCCACCATAAAAACATGACCACAAAGTGGGTGGATTAAAACAACGATAATTCATTCTCTCACAGGTCTGGAGACAGGAAGTCTAAAGTCAGGGTGTCAACAGGGCCACATTCTCTCCAAAAGCTCCAGGGAAAATTCTACTCATACATCTTTCAGCTTATATTCTATGTCATTTAAGAGTTTTGCTCTTAGACATTGAGGCACGAAGACTTGGGTTCAAGTCTTGATTTCATCATAGACCAGCTGTGTAGCCTTAGGCAGATAGCTTCTCCTCTCTGAGCTTCAGCTTCTTAAGTGTAAATTAAGAGTAGTAATGGTAATCGCCTTATAGGGTTGTTCGTGGATTTAAGTGAGATGATGCTTATAAGCTACTTGGAACAGAGTATAGTACATAGTAAAAGTTCAAAATAATTACAATTTTCATTATTGGGGACATAATAATTTTTAGAGTTAACTGATATAAACCTGAATTTTGAGCTTTTTGAAATTTTGCCTGTAATCTGATCTCCACTGTCATGCCATAATGCACAGACAAATGCTTAATATACCAAAATGCTTATTAACTGAGACCCATGAAGTTAGAATTAGATCGTATCTATTTTTAAGGAGACACTGTGAAGAACTTTTATGCAACTGTTATTACCAAATTATTCTCCGTAGTATAACTACACTGATTTCGAAAATCATCAAAGTCAAAAGTACCAATAAGCTATTGTGTGACTGCCCCTGGTACACACTGCACCTTCTTTGATGACACAACTTTAATTCCCTTTCCTTGGTGAATATTTGCTAATTTGTAAGATTCCGATATACCTCTAAATTTCTCTCACACTTAGTGTCTTGCCAGATATTCAAAATTTACCATATTAAGCTGTGATTTTCAAACTGTGGTTTTTTGATCTGTTTGGAGATGATTAAATCAATTCAGTGTAAGGCAAAGAGAAAATTTAAAAAATAAAATAAAATCCAGTAGAATAGAATAGAATAGAATAGAATAGAATAGAATAGAATAGAATAGAAAGGACCCAAGACCAGGGTTTCCTCACCACTCTGAATGTACCTGATCTTGTCTGATCTTAAAAGTTAAGCAAGCTCAAGCCTGGTTACTACTTGGATGGGAGAAGGAAAAATAAGACAAAATATGAGAGGGGATAAGTCAGGGTAAATGAAAATATTTTAGTGAAACTTTTGTTCCTGTTTTATTTGTACATGTGTGTATGTGTTCTAGTAGGTGACGTAACATGGATTTCACACCAAGAGTTGTAGGCATTCACTGATTACATGCATCCATTACAGACATCATATACATATAGCACTCACTGTAGTAGACCACATTTTTAGCCTCAATTCTTTTTTAAACAACGTTTTTATTTTAAAGATTTTCAAAACTACAGAAAAAAACAGTACAATGATCACTATACATTCTTTAGGTGGATTCAGTGATTTTTTTTTTTTAAGATTTTGATGCTTTTGGGTTTTACCTCTCTCTCTACATATTATTATCACTAATATAATGAGGAAGCTGGATCTCTCTGAATTTAATCCATTAGTCCAGCATTGTTTAGCTTGGCATGTTGTAGAGAATGTAAGAATCCAGAGCATCTTCCACTATATAATTATGCCTCTGAAAGGCATTGATTTGAACTCCATTTGTCTGATATTAATATAGCCACTCCTGTCCTCTTTTAGTTACTATTTATATGGAATATCCCTTTCCATCCGTTCACTTCCAGCCTCTTTGTGTCTTTGGATTTAAAGTAAGTCTCTTGTAGACAGCATAGAGTTGGATCATATGTTTTATTTTGTGTTTTTGTGTATTTATTCTGCCAATCTCCACCTTTTGATTGGAGAGTTTAATTCATTTACATTTAAAGTAATTACTGATAAGGAGGGAAATACTGTCATTTTTCTGTTTGTTTCATATGCCTTATAGCTTTTCTATCTCCCTTTTCCTGCATTAGTGTTTTCTTTTGTGTTTAATTGATTGTTTTGTGGTGACGTATTTGAATTTGTTTCTAATTTCCTTTTTTTTTTTTGGTATTTTTTTTAGGTGTTTTCTTTGTGTTTACTACTGGGATTACATTTAACATCCTAAAGTTATAACACTCTAATCTGAATTTATACTAGCTTAACTCACAATAACATACAAAAACTGTTTTTTTAACATTTCTGTCCCTACCCTTCTCAGTTGTTAAAATGTCACAAAATTATATCTTTATACAATGAGTGTCCACAAATATAAGGTTATTTTCTAATGCACTAGTCTTTTAAATTATGTAGTAAACAAAATGTGAAGTTAGAAACCAAAGTTATAATACTAGCTTTTAGACTAATGATGTTTTTAAAATGCATTACTCTCAGATCATGTAGAAAACAGAAAGTAGAGTTAAACATTGTTGTTACAACAATACTAGGTTTTATCATTTCCCATGTATTTAACTTTATGGTCATCTTTATTTCTGTGGCTTCAAGTTACTCTCTAGAGTCCTTTAATTTCAATCTACCAGATTCCCTTTAGCATTTCTTGCAGGACAGGCCTAGTGGTAATAGACTCCCTCAGCTTTTGTTTAACTGGGAACATTTTAATTTCTCCCTCACTTTTCAAGGGCACTTTGCCAGATATAGGATTCTTGGTTAACAGTTTGTGTTTTTTTCTTTCTTTCTTTCTTTTAGCACTTTGAATTTATCAGCCTTGTGATTTGTTTTGGTTGAAAACTGGAGATTAGAATCCAATATTGTGTTAACTCTGGAAATCAGATTCTCCTTCTTCCTCAGGGTTAGTTGCTTTATTTATTTATGTATTATTATTATTATTATTATTATTATTATTATTATTATTATTATCATTAGTATTATTATTACTATTATTACAGACTTTCTCTGTGAGGAAGATCTGCCTGAGGTATAAACTTATAGTCTTAGGTCTTTTCTGAGCCTGTGACACCCTCTGGGTGTACATCATCACTTCTAATTTCTTCCATATACACAATCGCTTCTGAATGTCTTACTCATTAATGTCCGGCCCTCCAAGGGGGGAAAGAGGAAAAAAAAAAAAAGGTAGTGGGGAAAAGATGCCAGCCCTTTAAATGCCCTAGATGTCACGTCAGCTGGAGGCAGAGGGGCTTGTAACAATAAAGCAGAGGGGCAACAACTGTGGCCGCGGCCTCCTTGTCTACACTCTGTGGTCAGGAGCAGCATCAGCAATCAGAGCACAGAGCCTAGATATCTGGAGGACGGGGTCCTTTTTGCCCACCCTGGATCCTGCAAAGTGTGCAAGGTGCTCCAGGAGCATGTGCACAGAAGCCTGCCATGTGGCTGGGTATGGGGGTGGGTAATTGCTACTGTGGTGAGAGAGAGTTGAAATTGACCAAAATTAATCACAAAATTAAGCTGGATCTTCCCCTAGAAGTTGCAAGCCCTCGATACACTCCAGAATTCCAAAATCATTACATTAGATAGATTCTGCCAGTACAATTGTTGTCTGGGTGAGGAGTAAGTTTCCTGGTGCTTTCACTGCACCATCTTCACAGAATCCTTTTCTGCTTCATATCTTCACCCTTTCATGTGTTCCTGTCCTTTGTTATGTGACTTTATAATACCGCCCACTAAAGGAGTGGAGTATATTTCCCCACCATGATTTTGGGTTTAGTCACTTGACTTCATTTGGTCACTCACATAAGTCAGAAGTTGTGGTGTGCCCGTTCGGAGCCTGGGCCTTAAGAAAAGTTGTAGGTTTCTAAACCATTCTCTTGAGCTATCACCATAAGAACGTTCCCAGGGTGGTCTCAGGAGGGAGATGAGAAAGATATGATATAAAGCTCAGCTCTCTAGCTGGGTCCAGCCCTGGTCAGCTAAGTTCCCAATGTGGTAGCAAATACAGCAAGATCAACAGAGTCTCTCAGCCAAGCCTAGCCTAGAACAGTCAATCTCCACTCAACCCACAGATCTGTAAGATAAATAAAAGCTTATTATTTTATACCAGTAAGATTTTGTGATTAATAATAACATAGTACTATGGTAGCACAAATCATAAACATGCAAATAGCCTCCTAGCAATGGTTGAACCTTATTTTCTAACACAACTTACAATGTCCTTCTTTTCTTTTGTTTTTCCTGGGAATTTTTCTGGCAGATCTCATCATTTGTTCTACTGTGTTTCCATAATATTGATCTCATAACCATGAGATGAATGGCACTCAATGAATGGCAATTTTATGTATGATTGTCCATCTCTCTCCCTACTATTATTCTCCTCTAGACTCCCACACTAGATTATGAGCCATTCCAGGCAGAGAGATAATGTGGCATAGTGTTTAATGGCACAGGTTCTGGATTCAGACAGAGCTTGGTTACATGCTCTCTAGCTGTGGGTCACAGAGCACATGCCTTACCATCTTTGAGCCTCTTTCCTTATCCACAAACATAGTATAACCACTGTCTAACCTGCATGGTTTTCATGAGGACTAAATGAGTAAGGGTGCATAAAATGTCCAGAATATGACTGACAATTAATAAATGCCAGCTATTATTAATAATACCTTTTACTGACATATATAACCATGGCATTTTAGTATATTGACTATAAAACCATTAAAAATGTTCAGTATATTGAACAAGAAAACTGGGAATGTTCAAAAGCAGGGAAAAGAAACCACCATGTCATCAGGATTCAAACTTAAAAAAAGATAAATAAATTCATGAGAATATAACCCAAAGGCATTCTAGGGTAATATGGAATTAGAATGGATTTTAAAGTTTTGATATTAGATATGATTTTGTTTTGTTTTTCCTTCGAAAAATAATGTTATTCTTCTTTTTGTTGTATTGCCTTTTTCTTATTTTTCTAATATCTAAGAGATATGAAGATACAAGGAAAAGCAAAAATCCATTGTTATAGATTTAATTTTCTAATTGGAATATTAAAAAAATAAAATTAAATTAGGAGGAAAAACTATGTCCAAAACTATTCATTTTTCTTCTTTTTCTACTTAGTGATTTATGTTTAAACATTATTAGAAACATGATAAAATTAAAAGAAATGCTGCAATAGCAAAAGCATCTGATCAGAAGCCAAAGAGACTTGATGTTGAAACTCAGCTTTGCCATTTAATTATTTTGTGAACTAAAAAAGGCTACTCAAGCTCTTGAGCCTTGGTTTCCTCATCTCTAAATTATGCATAATAATACTTCATAGAGTTGCTGTGAGAATTAAGTGGGGTAAAGCATGTAAAGCGTCCCTATACAGATTGAAGGATTGGGCTCAGTTCTTCCCCTCGCCCTCCATCTACACCTTTGCCATGTTCTCATCACGGGTAGAGTATACTTGTATCTTCCTCAGGGACTTTGGTCTTGGCTGTAATCAGCTTTGGTCAAATGACATGTGGGTAGATGTGATAAATATGCCAGTTCTGAGCCTAGGTCCTCAGGGGCCTTGTGTATTTCTGTTCTCTTGTGTTACGGCCACTATCGTGAGAAGAGCATGTGTCAACTAACTGGCTCGTCAAAGGGAACGAGAGACATCTGAAGCACAGTTGCTCCTGCCACTTCACCAATTTGCAGCTTGAAGCAGGGCTGCCCAGCAGATCCCAGCCTAGATTAGGAGAACCACCATAACTGACCAGCAGATACATGAGAATTAATGACCATTTTAACTCCCTTGTTATTGGGCTCATTTCTTATGCAGCTGAATTTTAGCAAGAGCTAACCAATATAGTGCCCAACATTTTCCGACACATAACTGTCTGATACATATTAGTTCTCTAATAACATAGCAATATGTCATCTGGCATTTTAATTTACTTATTTTAAACACTGGAGAGAAAACCTTTTACATAATTTGTTTTGAAGACCAATTACCAATCCAAATTTGTGAAATAAAATACTAAATAAATATTTAAAGATGACAAGCTTGAGACTCTCAGTCTTATCTGGTTAAAGTCAGTGCCCTTCCAATTACCCTAATGATTATGTTATTCACTAACCCACGAACTAAAACAACAGTATAAAGAGTATGAACATAGTACAGGATAAAATTAACTCATATTAGTTAAGCTAGTGTCCACAGTACCCATTAAACTAGTGGTATGCAGTTTCAGAAATTTGGATGAAAGCCCCAATATGTTTGACATACATCCTTTATAATATATCAGTCAGTTAAATATATTCTGTTTATTTCGCTCTCAAGTAGAATTTGAACCACAAATGGCAGGTGAGAGACTCATATTTCACTAATACAATCCTCCCACAATTCAGTAGTCTCAAAAAGAATCCTTATACTTAAGTGCTCAATACCTGAAAGCTTCCAGTGCATTTTTTGCTTGTATCTCAGCTTTCTCCAAGACACAATGAAAAAGCATACCAGTCCTCAGGTCCCCTCTGAGACCCAGGGAAACATCAATTCTAAAATGTCTAAAAATGCCTCAGACAAATATCCCCACTTCAAATGCAGACTAAAAGTCACTACTTTTGCCTTTAATAGTTTCCTTTAGCAACAGAAGTGTGCACACTTTGACAAATAAACATCATAAAAAGAACTTCTGGGGGAAAAGCTCTAGAAAGTGCTCAGCAGTGTTGCTTTTATTTGGTTGATATATATATATTTTTTATCAGAAAACCTAAACAAAAGGACAGAACTATAATTTTTAAATGTCTCATAACAACTTTTCCAATAAAGAAGTTCTTGACCTAATTCTATCCAGTTCTTCCTCTGAAAATTAAGTTCTACTTATTTGCATTACCATGTATTGTGTTCATTAAGCTGTAAGGTTCAACTTCTGGATGGGTATGTAGTGTTTAAAGAGTGCTCATCATCCTCCCTAAATTTAGAAGAATAGCTGAAATAAAATTTGCAAGTCATCTATTCAAAACTCTCTTTTTTTTTCCTTTTCACTTATACCCTATCACACACTATAATAAATGCATTCATTCATTGGAGAGATATTATGTACACACTTATCACATACCATGCATTATGTTAGGTGCTGAGCTGACAGGTGCACAGGGAAGTTAGGCATTAATCAAAAATTCAGAGAAAAATATAAAATTAAAACTATAATAAGTACTGTGAAAGAAAGTGCATGGTATCGAGGTGGTGTCTCATAGGAGGGCTGGCCTGATTTAGGAGCATGGAGAAAGTTCCCATGTGGAAGTGATCCTGGAGCAAATATGTGAAAAATAGGTAGCAGTTGCCCAAGTTAAAATGTTGGGCAATAGGGTATTTCCAGGAGGAGTGATCAAAATATGCAAAGTGAGGAGCTCATTGAAGTCCTTGGATGAAGAAGACCTGTATGGGGGGAACAGAGTGTTATAAATAAGAATAGCATGTTATGACAGTGAGGGGCTCCCTCACCATCCAGCGTGGAGGTACAAGGACTGACAATTAAGTTCATGAACTTGTTGCAACGATGTTGTTAACCTTTTTTTAATATCAAAAGGATTATTCATTATGAATTTGTACCAACTAGACAAACAGTTAACCAAGTTTACTATTTGGAAATGCCAAAAAGGCAGCATGAAAAAGTTAGATGACCTGAACTTTTCACCCACAATTCATGGCTCTTGCATCACGATAATGCACCAGCTCCACGGCACTTTCTTTGAGGGAATTTTTAGCCATTAAACAAAAAAAGCTGTATTGGAAAACCCTCCCTGTTCACCTGATCTGGCCCCCAATGACTTCTTTCTTTACCCAAAGATAAAGGAAATATTGAAAGGAAGACATTTTGGTGACATTCAGGACATCAAGTGTAATACAATGACTGCTCTGATGGCCATTCCAGAAAAAGAGTTCCAAAATTGCTTTGAAGGGTGGACTAGGCACTGACATCAGTGCATAGCTTCCCAAGGGGAGTACTTCAAAGCTGACCATAGTGATATTCAGCAATGAGGTATGTAGCACTTTTTCTAGGATGAGTTCGCGAACTTAGTTGTCTGAACTCGTATGTTTGGCCAGTGGGGGACACCATCAGGAAACCGGATGATGAGATGAGCATGAGGAAAGAGTGATTCCTCTACCATAGGCACGCCCACTCACTGGAAGCAAAAAGGTAAGTTGCTGTTCAGATTCACATACCAGAATGATCACTTTGGCTATAAAATATAAATTGGACTGGAAGGGGCAAGAATAGATAGAGCTTGATATTTTCATAGTTCAAACAAAACATGGCATTTGCTTAAACAGAAAAATAATGGTGAAAATATAGGCAATTGGTAAATTCAAGACAGAAAACAAACAAACAAACAAACAAACAAATAAATAAATAAATAAAGCTTCCGGAGCGGACTCTAACATCTCATTCATGCAACTTGATGGAAGGCAGTATAATTGATTGAGAAGAGTACCTGGAAAAAGAAATCCAGGTTTTCAAATGACAACCAAGCATTTGACTTTGGACGTGTTCAGTTTGAGGTGGCTTTGAGACATCTAGATGGAGACGAAAAGACAACTGGATACACAGATCTGAAACTAATGAAAGGTTAGGACTTGGGGATTTCTTTTTGGTAGTTCTTGACATATGGTGATGATTAAAACTGTGGTTGCAAGTAAGGTTTCCTACAGGGTGAGAACAAGCCCAGTTCTAAGGAACTCTACCATATACTGGCCAGTTAAAGGAAAATGAACCCAGAGGTAAAAAAGAGGAGCAACAGAGAGTCAGTAGGTACATATGATATCAGAGGATGGTAGTGTCATAGAAGACAAAGCAACAGTATACAAAACTGTGTGAGCCATATGTGTCTCTGGTTGACTGACAACATGTGAGAAAATAATATTCTTCTCATTACTGTGTCCTTATAGCGCCTTACTTTTTAAGGGAATAAATGTTATGTCTTAAAGAAAGGGACTTTCTGCGCCAGAGAACAATTTTACTGCATTTAGGTTCCCTTTGATTTTGACCCTTTCTGGTGTCTGACCTCTGCAATAGGAAATACTTTGCACAGTTCTTATGGATAAGGAAGGTCAGTGATACATCCTGTTGCTTCTGGTTATTACGGCTTACCCCAAGCAGAACTGATAAACGGGAGCCAGGGCTAGGCACTTAGATTCCAGTTCACCAAGGTTTTAGTCTAGCAAACTCTGGCCTACACATAAAGAAAAACCAAGCAAACAAAGTTTAGCTTTCCCAAGGACACACACTTAGAAAATAGCAGTCAGATTCAAACTAATGTTTCTGATTTTCAAATTCCCTGCTGTGTGACACATGAAGGCAGCACGATAACTACTCAGTGATACGCTTCCTTTAATGTCCATATTGCAAGCAAGGTGTAATAAAAACAAAAACTCATTAGTTGGAGCGAGAACATACAAATCGTAAAGCTCAAGAACTGAAAACTCTAAAATCATAAACTTAATAATGCCAGCAGCCTTAGCCTTATCCTTTGAAAGATAACTCTTTGCCTCAGTGAGCTCAGACTGTTATAACAACAACAACAACAACAACAACAAAAAGCAAACAAAACAGAACCACAGACTAGAGGCTTAAACAAACTGGGAAGTCCAAGATTAAGGTCCTGGCAGATCCAATGTCCGGTGAGATCCTGCTTCTTAACTTGCTGTCTTCTCCTCGTGTCCTGACATAGTGGAGAGCACAAGGCACAGCAGGCTTATCTGTCTCTTCTTCTGAGAGTACCTATCCACTTGTGAGGGCTGCGCCGTCATGACCTAAACCTCCTAAAGACCCCCACCTCGTAATACCACCACATTGGGGTAAGGATTCCAAACCATGCATGCTGCGGGGACACAGACATTCAGCCCATAATGGCCTTTAAAACCCTTGGCTGTTAAGTTTCCCAAACTTATGAAAAGCACTTCTCACTGCCAGCAGTGCAGACTGCTTCACAGTGCTATAACCTGAGTGCAGGGTTATCTTACCTGCAGCTCAATGTACCAAAAGAAATTTCATTCTGCTGTTACTTTTGTTTTGTAGGTAAACGGCCGACCTGCCAAAACCAAGCAAGGAACAAACCTGTGGTCTTGTTACCCAACATGTTTGAATAAACTTGGGTGAGTGTTCTGTTTCACCTGTTCCTTTATAATTCATGTAAGGTTCTTCGATCGCAGCTGGTTTTGTTCTAAGGAAGAGTGGGTACCACCACATCAGAACGTTTCTTTTGACAGTGTAAAAAGACTGGGCAACTGCAACCTCAGGACAATGGATTTGGTGTCACAATTTAATTAAACGCACTAATGTTATCACATTAGTGCCAGGTAGGGCTACTTACTCCACGGCTTTGGAGAAGCGAAGTACGAAAATCACCCCATTGCTTGAAGGACAATATTGTGCATACGGAGAGGTGCGTGGTGTTTGTTTCACTGCAAACAAACATTATCAGGCTGTGGTACATTGAGGTCTATCTCAATTTTTAGATTATTCTCACCTAAATTAAGCTAAAATGGAAAATTTTTACATAGCACAATATAACACATTAATCCAAGGAGTGGTTCTCTAGTTGAAAATTAAATGAAGCCAACAACAAAGCAAAATGTAATACACAGTGGAAGCCAAATGAACACATGTGATTGGTAGATTCTGTGTTGCTGGGGAAATGGTACCAAAGATGGGCATTCTTGAACCTTATGGCAATACACTGGTTGTCATTATTTTACTAGTTCAGTGCTATTGCCAAGCTAACATAAACTATCGTCTCTTATTTTGCCTTGGAAAATTGTCAAATACAAGGAATTGTCCGTGCCTCTAAGAATTTAGAGCCCATCTGTTCCCAATCAGTAGGAAGAATGAGGATCAGAATGCACCATGGACCCCTGGACAACCCCACGTGGGAGTGTGAGGCCTTGGCTGTTTGTCCTGGGATTGTTTTTCCTTCACCTGTGAACATATGGTCTTGATGAACTGCCATGAGGACAGCATGGAAGAGGAGACCAACAACATCATTGTCCCAGAAGCTGATTCACATAATACGTTATAATCAGGGGAGATAAAAGATGAGCCACAGCCCTGATGCAGTCATTATATGACATCATGGGAATTTTCTAGTGCTTTCCATTTTGTATCATGTTTTTAAGAGAATAGAAGGCCATTTTTCAGTGCCCAAATATGAACTATACATAATTGTATATGTACCCTGTCAAACATCTTATCAAAAAAAGGCAATTCAGATCGGAAAAGACCAATGGGGACCAGGTGCTATCCATGGTGCTCAAGATGACCCTTCCAAACTTGGGGAAGGAGTTGTCAGTTCTGCTCAGACCATTTGTCTTAGTTTCCTAGGGCTGCCATAACAAAGTACCACAAACTTGGTGCCTTAAAATAACATAACTTTATTGTCCAACAGATCTGGGGGCTCTCAGCCCAAAATCAAGGTGCCAGCAGCATTGATTCCTTCTGAGGAATCTAAGTGAAATTGTTTCATGCCTCTCTCCTGGCTCCAGGCAAGGCCTGGGCATCCTTGTCATTCCTTGGCTTGTAAACACATCACTCCAATCTTAGCCTCCATCTTTACACGGCTTTCTTCCTGTGTTTTTCTCTCCTCTCTGATTATAAGGAGATCATATACATTGGGTTAAGGCCCACCTTACTCCAGTATGACCTCACCTTAATTAATTACATCTGCTACAACCCTGTTTCCAAATAAGGTCACATTCTGAGGTTTTGGGGGTTAGACTTCAACATATCTTTTTCTGGGGGGAGCAGAGGAACACAATTCAACCCACAACACCATTTAAGCAATTCTGAAAGAGAATCTCACCAGAAAAGAAACTAATGCAGGTAAAATCTTATTCTTTCTATTTTTATTAAACAGAAGACAAAGTGTGTTAAAAAAAAAAACAAAAAACGAAAACAAAACTTTAACATCTGCCTTAAAGAAGTGAAACTTTTACTCACTGTACTTTATAAGAAAATATTAACTAATTTGTGGCCTGACAAAAAGAGAGTTTCCCCTGATCTTTGGTGAAAACATTCCCTGAAATAAATATTTTATCCCTTGAAATCATCTTCTGTCGTTCATTTCCCATAGTGGATCAAGGTGCTACTCTGTGGAAGTGTTTCAATAGATGAGTCTTAAAAATTCTAACCCAATATGGTTTCTCTTTATTAGGAGCTATGTAATTGTCAAAGGTAGTTTCTGCAGTGACATGTGGAATTCTTGGGAACTCCGAGATAGCCGATTTAAAGTAACATATAGAGTGGGTGACCTTGCATTTAATCAGCCAGATTATTGCGTCTGATTGAGCCTAGCTGAGAGGATTAACAAACTTAAGTTTCAAGTCAAGCCACGGAAATATTAGAAAGTGTATCCTTCTCATAAAGCAAACTTGTCTCAATAAAACAAACATGGATTACCATGTCTGTCGCTCACACGGAATTACCAGGATACCCTCATGGGTTATTTCACCTTCTAATATCTAATAAAGAGTCCTGGGAAGCAGCTGAGGGCTAACACCTTTTAGAGAGCTAGTCCCTGCCGGCAAAGGGATCTCTGCTTTGCCAAACTCAGCACCAAGTGCCCTGTCCACATGAAGTGCAGTTGTGATTCTCTGTCAGTCAAAGTCGATGTCTCCCCTGACAGTCTCCAAGACTCTGCCCTCCTCAAAAGCCAAGTGAGGCCCATTAGCAGTTCTGGCTGCATTTGGGCACCATGAGCAACAGGGTTTTCCTAATTAGAAGTGCTTGGTAGCCTGACTTATATGCTCAGAGCTGTAGCCAAATGTACTGGAAAGAGAAAGGGTACAGCAAACAAGGCCCCCTGTTAATGTCTCCAGCCTGACCTCTCATCACTTCATACTTCTGTCTCTGCTCCAGTAAGATTGAATTTCATCGAGGTTGCCCCGTTGACATAGCCACTCATTCTGTTTCTTGTCCGCACGCTTTCTTACCTCTGGGCCCTTGCACATGCATTCCCTGCTGTTCCCCATGCCTTACAAATCTTGTTTTATTTAGAAAATATCAAAATGTCCCTCAGAACGTGGATAACTGTGGTTCCTCTCAAAACGGCCCCTACTCCCCAAATCTATGACAGGTGTCGCTTCTCTCTGCTTCTCGTGGCTTCCTGAACTTGGATCTCTCAGAGCACTCACCACACTGTGTGTTGTAATTGTTTGCATATTTTAATGTCTCCCCCACTGGATTTGAGATCCTTAAAATCAAGTACCACATCTTATTTATCTTTGTAGCCCAAGCAACCAAGATAGTGACTATCACACAATAAACATTCAATGAACATTTACTGAATGAATCAGAATGGATGCTAGTTTTGAAACCAGAAAACCATGAAAGCAATCCTACCTTTGCCACTAAACAAGCTATTATGACCTCGGCATCCTCAGCCACCATGGAAAAATCCCTGTTTTCCATACTTCCACTTTCAGGACCTTCTACCTCTTTTTCCCTCACAGTTGTAAGGTAGGGATGATGCCACGTGCATGGTAGTTGGTACAAAAACTATCATCGTGTATGTGAAGGAGTTTTGTAAATTGCAAAACCCTATAGAAATTCAAGTTACTGATTCTTGGTAGAAAGTAGAGGAAAGAGTAAGCTGAGTGTCTGCAAATATAATTTTCTTGTGGGAAATGTATCAGTGAAACATGGCACATCCACTAAATATTCTTCTATTCATTGCCTTTCTACCAAGTGGGTGGGACGTGGTGCAAAAGGGCACACTCAGGGATTGGCCATTTTGCGGTGGGCACCAAAAAGTCCCTTGGTCGCTTGTGGTATTTTTCATATACCAAATACTCTGTTAGTTTCAATAACTGGGACTTTTCCTGCCTGGGATTTGAATAAGGTTTATTTACTTATAGCTCAAGTTCAAAAACATAAACAAACAAACAACAACAGAAAAACGATTGCTTGACTGCACCGCCCAGTTAAATTGAACGTTGCAACAAACACATAGGTTTCACTTTCAACCACCACTGAATCCTCTCACAAGAATATGGTGAAAAGAAAATAGTTACGGGGATGTGAAATGCAGTATGGGGAATATAGTCAATAATGTTGTAAAAATTATGTATGGTGTCAGATGGGTACTAGATTTATCGGGGGAATCACTTCATAAATTATATAAATGCCTAACCACTGTGCTGTGCACATGAAACAAATATAAAATAATATTAAATGTCAGCTATAATTAAAAAATATATATATATATATAGTCACAGGATGTAAAGTACAGCACAGGGAATATATGGTATTGTAATTGTGTACTGTGTCAGATGGGTAGTAGACTTGTTGGGGTTATCACTTTGTGAGGTACGTAAATATCTAATCATTAAGGTGTTTTTATACCCGAAACTAATAATACATTTTTAATATTTAAAAATTCACTTTTTACTTAAATAAAAAAGAATGTGGTGAAAGATGAAGTTGTTTTCTTCTCTTATTTGAGTTTCAAGGTCTTAGAAATTCTCTCTGCACTTTCATTAAAGTTCATTAACACCTTCCTCTTTGGGATTTGATGCTTTCTCTGGAAACCTGGGAGATTCAAGACTGGTTCTGGGACAAGTGCTGCCAGAAAAGCTTTTCTCACACAAGGAAAAATCATAGTGCATCTTTGGTGCAACCTGCTTCCTTCCCATCAGAGCACCTTTCACTGCAATCAGCATAAAAGTCATTAAATTACATCAAAACTAACCCTTTGCTATTTGCCAAAAACAGAAAAAATAAGCAGCCAAAAATTCATTGGTGTCTACGAAGGAAGGATCTAAAATTGTTAAACTAGGCATTGGTGATAAAACAGGGGTAAATAATGACAGATTGCTTTTGTCCATCTCTAGAATCTGCCCGTTCTGCAAATATCCCTTGGCTAATCCATGGTGTAAAAGAAAGGTTCCAAGAGCAGGCATTGCTTTATGCAGGTCAGGATAACTAGGGAATGCCCCATAATGCATTGGGAAAAGAACCATTCCAAAGCATATGGACAAGGAACTATAGTGGCCTATACATCTGTGCCCACACAATCGAGCAGGGTAACACAGGGAAGAAATCCGGTTCATGAGCCAAGATGAAAACCAATACACTGATGTACACACATACACACACAGACACACAAGGACACATATGTAGGCACACATACACACTGACACACAGAGAGACACACATATACACATATGTAGACACACAGATTCACATACACATGAACACACATACATATATGCATAACATGAACACATACACACTTGAGATAAAAAAAAATAAAAGAAATTCCTGCAAATACTTTTATAATTGCCTGATTGCTGATCCCAACAAAAACTTTTCCATGTAATTTGCCCTCACCAACATAGATGATGTGATTTAAACAAAGAAGCAGCTGGATAAGATAGAAAACAGGCAAAGCCATACAATGCAGTGGAAAGAGTCTGGCCCTGAGGTTTAGAACAGAGTCCTAGCCATGACCTCCCAATAGCGGCTTATGTATCACACACTGGGTGTAAATTAGGGTCAAAATTAGGAAGACTTTTAGGTACGCTGCCTTCCAATGGCGGCCTAAAACTTAGACTACTCAGTTCTTGAAACAGAATGTTAAATCGCTAAGTTTGGTTGAAACGTAATTTAGTCCTTTTGTCTTATGCCAAGATCCCTGCCTGTATCAAGTAAACATCTAAATTTGCAACTCCTAATTTAAATTGAGTCTATTTTTTTTCATTGTAAAATGCTGTTGGTGGGGGCTCAGATAAATCCTAAATGATCTCTTAGCCCTAGAATTATTTAGAGACCCATACAAAGTCTAACCATGCTGACATATTCTGGAAAAAGAAAATAATACACTTGTAATATACTATCCTCGTCTCTAAGCTAATCAAGAAAATACAAGTGGTATAAAAGCAAACTTTTCCTAAGGGTAGACTCAGATTATTTTCTTTAAATACATTACCATTAGAGTTCACCATTTGATGATAAAATCACTTTGTAAAGTGGGAAGGAAGTCACAGAAATTTAAAAAAAAAAATCTGAGATGAAAATGACAAGCTAATAAACAACCCCACTGCAACTGTAAAATCAAAATATCAAATAAATGTGGTGCCTTTGCTGTAAATCAATAAATATTGATGTGAAATGGAACACCAACATCAACTTCAAATATAAGATGTAAAAATCCACACACAGATCTGGAGAGGGGCATGAATGCTGTGCTGGGAGCCAACATTAGGGAAAACCATTTCCTTCTCTGCATCTCATCTCTCTTTTATAAAGTGAGCGATCTGGTTAAATATCTTTAAGTTCTGGCTCTAACAAGCTCTAAGAGACTACAGCTGGCATCAGTTTCCTTCACCCTGTGCATTGTTAATCCTGCTCCATGGAATTCAGCTAAATGCAACCCATGCCTGATTTTCATTCACGAGGAGCTCCATGGTCTACATAGACTCTAATTAGAAAATTAGTATTGTTTCAAAAGCACCAGTTAAGCCTCAAAATGAGATGCCCTCAGTATGACATGCATATCTAATTTCTTCCATGACTGTATAAAATAAGCAAGAAAGGCATTCTCAGCCATTCCTGACAGCTTTTATCACAGGCTATTCAACAAATGTTTTCTGTCCACTTGTCCGAGAAAGCTGATTAGACGAAACAGCCGGTGGAGACACAAAGAACATTCATTACTTAGCAAGGGAATATAAAAGATATTTAAAACGAATGAATAGTTGACATAAAAATGACTCTTGAAAGAACTGCATACATACACATTTTTTTTTTTTTTTGTCAAATTGTCAGGAGTGTGGTATGCTACAACATGAGAGGCTGATTTTCCATTGCAAGGATGGTTCTTTGGCTTTAAATTAAACATACAGAATTTGGGCTCCTACTGAATACAAAATTCTTTTTTGTATATCTCTTCGGTCTCTACTCTAGAGATGACCTCTCAAAAACTCTCAGTGATATGGATTGTCCAGAGGACTCACTAGCTCCAATCAGAAAAAAATACCTTGAAGGTCTGGGTCCTCTGCTACTTCTTAGGATCTATTTGCTTCTTTCAAATGGAATAAAGGGATCCTGGTGAATGACACAGAGAAAGGAGATTCAGCTGTCTGCCCTCTCCCCTCCAACACACAAGGGGAGGAAGATGTGTGTTCATCATAAAATCTCCAGTTCCCATGCTTTCATAAGCTAGAGGATTCCTTCATTTTAGCCAAGCACAATCCTCAGGCTAGCTGAACACCTTCCCAGTGCTTTTTGCTCTGTCTTTTCTCCATCATATTCCAAAGAGTTTCCCATGCCTTCTGTCTGTCTGTGGGTGTGTCTGACAGACACAATCTGTGGGCAAATGATTGGAGAGGGAGCAAAGGAATCAGGAACACAATTAGGAGGTGAGCTTTACGCTGTATCTGAGGAGGGACTTACTCCTTAGCCGGGCCCACTCCAGTTCAAGGGCATCTGTGAACTTGGGTAGACAGCCAAGCCGACTCACCCTGCTCATCCCCTTTCTGGCTCAGACATTACTAAGGAGTCCCAGGTAGGACCTTGGTGCTGTTAGAGGTCAGTTTAAGGGTTTCCAGAGAAGTCTCTGGGTGAGAATATAAGATTTATCCCCAGAATTATCTTAAATCAACATCCTAGCTGACTTTCACAGGTGGGTAACATTTTTTGTTTTCTTTAAATTAGAAATGAAGAAAGGATGTGGGCTCAGACCTCTTAGATTAGAATCTGAGCTTTACCAGTACATCGCTATGTACGCATAGACCAGTATGTTAAACTCTCTGTGCTTCAGTCTTTTCATCTGTAAAATGGGAATGGCTACAGTACTTAATTCATAGGTATTAAATGCATGGCTTCTTGCAAATGCTCAATGAATATTCTTACACTTATTCTTCCATATACTAAGAGTGTTTTATTTTAGGAGTAGTTGAATTTACCTATAAGGTTGGAGGTACCATATCCAGTTTGGACATAAGATTTTTGAATATCGTATGTGTCTGTGCATAGATAGATATGTAATATACACACTCCAAGTGTTCACAATCAGAAAATAATAAAAGAAAAACCTAACTTTGTTTTCCTAAGGGATCCTCAGATTGTTTTCTCTAAATACATTACCGTTACAATTTTATCCAAAAGAAGACAGTATAGGAGAAAGTGTGGTGGCCTGGGCTAAGAGGATGCAGTTATACTGCTCTCCGAATAGCAAACCGTGTTTCCTTGAGTTGAGACCATCTTCCCTCCAGGTCTCAGCTTCTTCATCTATAAATGATGCCACTTCATATTTGGAATGGGTTAATGGCTCTGCCCGAGATCCAGAGGATGAAGTCATGCCCACCTGGATCACGTACATGAAAAATAGTAGAGAGATGGTGCTTTAGAAATGGGCCATTTTACCTGAAGAAGATATCTCGTCAGATAAAAGCACGTGCTCACTCTAGTTATTAGGAATACACAGCCTTCTCTTCTCCCCTTCCTCTCCTCTACCGCCAAGCAAATTTTCTAAAGAATCATTTATTAAAACAAAGTCTTTCAGTGACTCAAAGAATAAAATCAAAACGTTTGAAGCCAGGGCACTTCCTGACCTGGCTGTCCCTTCCTCCAGTGCCCAGGAGCCAATGTCACCAAAGTCCTATACGCTGCTTCATGCCTCGATGCCTTTTCCTCCTTCGTATCATACTTGCCCGCTTGCTCCGTATGGTGAAGACATACTTTTCCTTTGTGTCTCTGTCCATGTCGTTTTCTTGTTGTCTTTTTCCCTGGACTCTTTATCTCTTCCTCCTTTCTCTCATATCATCTTCCCTGTCTCTGGTAGGGCACACATTAGTCACGACGAGACTGAGAGGTATTTGTAGGGTCCTAACCCCTCCCCCCATACCCTATGACACTGCGAGTTTCTCACACATCTATTCTCATACATTTTGGTAGACTTGGAGCCTAACACAGAGTCAGCAGTAAAGTGAGTGCCCAATAAATATTTTCAGGGTTTATGATTAAATGACCGACTGACTGACTGACTGACTGAATGAATGAATGAATTTGTGTATGTGATCCAAATTGACTGCTAAATTTGGCTAATCCTCCCCCTTCAGATTTCTTTTTTGAAAGGAAATGCTGTGAGACAAACTCAAAAAGGATATTACTATCAAATATTTTAGAAACAGTCATAGGCCTCATGAACTTGGGGTCATTTTTCCAACCATATGCTTTTCATCTCCTGGTTCAGCTGATATAGCATGGAAGTAATTGAATGGCCACTCTTTTTTAGGATGTCAACATACATTTATCAAGGTTTCCAGGCAATTAGCTTCTCCTTTGAAATTTTAAAAGATGTGACTCTTGGCAATACTGTATAAACAATGGATTATTTTCCTGATTTTTGCTTAAGAACTATCATTTGATTCATCTGCCAAGATAACTTCATTATGTCTTTGGGGCAATTCAATACGCCAACTATTTGTGTCTCCATTTTTCAAATTCACCAAGCAAGAACTCCAAATCTTAAAAGAACCAGCACAAACTTTTAGGCCATGGAGATAGGAGGCAGGGCAGAGGGAGAACATAACCACTGTGGGTTCTTAGGAGCGAGCTTAAAACAAAATACAGTATTCCCATCCACGGTGTTAATTTCTCTCTCTTGTTTTTTCTTCTGTCAATGAGATTTGGATTAATCTACCTTTTACAGCAACTGAATTTTTCAGACCTCAATTATAGATCTTTAATCACACAGTGCCCTGTATGATAGTTGCCGGTAGACGTGAGTCATCTTTGACCATACCAATACACTGTCCCAGCCGAGTCCCACTTCAATTGCAAGGCATTGAATCTTAAGGCTGGGCTGGCAAGAGAGTGAATATTCTGGAATCTGGCATACTTAGAACGAAGAGAAAGGAGGGCATCAGCCCAAATCACAATGTCTAGAAGAAGTATGAACACTTAGCCAAATCAAGACTGCTATGGCATTTCTTAGGAAGCTGAACTAGAGTCCATGCGACCACAGGGATGTGTGAACAGAGACAGGTTCACAGCGGGGTGTATGGTTACAAATCCTGAGATTCATCTGAGGTGAAGCAGCCTTGCACCCGCTCGCCAGGAGTTTAAGAAAGTGGCTCTGGTCACGGGGTGGAGAAGAAGAAACTGGCTGGAGATAGTGGGCCAATAAAAGGGCCCCAGTGAACGAATAACATTGGAAAGAAGTTATCTGTAAAGAGTGACAGGAACTGAAACAGATTAAGGCAGTCCAAACTAGCTCAGCACAAGTACAGACCCTTTCTCAGAAGACTAATGCACATTTCCCCAGGCTGCCACAGGGAGGTAATGCAGAGAAGTGTTTAGAACACAGACTTCTGATCACGTGGCTGTGACTGCAAAGCTGGGGCATTTATTTACCATATGTATGACTTTAGGAAACTCACTTAACCTCTTTTATGCCTCCGTGGCAATGCCTTCAGCAGCAACTAACATTCAAAACAAAACTTTTGAGCCAGGTTGACATTTAAAGAGAGTTAATACCTTGGCTGTTCAGACAGGAGGTCCTCCCTAGTTGTGTCATGGTAGCAAAATGTCTGTAGCACTTTCCGACTTCATATCTGTTCACTATTAAATTGAGAGGAAATGAGAGATTTACTTCCAGGATCCCTCTCTTCAGAGTGGAGGAGGTTCTGTCGCCAACAAGCCTTTATCCTGGATTGGGTCACAGACCTCTTCCTGAACCAGTTCCTACAGTCAGGCGGTGTCATGGATTAACCATCTCAGGGCTGAGTTCCTGAACAAATCATTGGCAAAGGATGGAGTTACCATTCAAACAATCAGGACCTCACCTAGAGCTGCGGATAGCATCAGTTTCCAGGGAATTATTTGGTATGTGCAGGGGAGGGGGTGCTTTTCTGAACCAAATCTGGGGAGGGGTGCATTTCTGAACCAAATCAGGGTACGGATAAAAAGGAAACAGAACTCAGGTAGGCAACTAACAATAGTACCTACAAGGTGTAAAATAGGGATAAAAATAATAATGCCCACTTAGGATATTGTTGGGTGGATTAAACGAGTTAATTCATAGAAAGCACATAGCACAGTCCCTAGCTCAATGAATGTGGTGGCAGTTGTTTCTGTCACTATTATTATTATTGTTTACCTGACTCCATCTTTTCTGCTAACCCACTTGCTCCGCTTTGCTATTCCTCCACATGCTTTGTCCCTGGAGCCAGAGTGTCGGCCCATTCCCTTTCAATTGGCTCATTTATTTGGTTCTTGACACTATGTTTGCTCACTTATATGACTTAAGACACAAGTTCACCAGCATCATCCTTTAAAGATGAAGGTTCTAATCTCACCAAAGTCAACAAACACTTACTGATGTTTGGTGATGCTAGAAGCACTAAGGGACGTGACATTGAATGGGACTAAGGCACTGAGTTTGCAAAGTTCACCGTCTTGATGCCCAGCAGTGGGGCTAGCACATGGTTGGCTTTCAGTAAACTCTGTGGAATTCAAGTCATATCTAATGGGAGTAACATGTGTGCACAAATACTCAATGTAAATCAAATTGTGATTAGTACCACAGCAGAGATATGAAGAAGGCATTTTGGAAGTCAGTAAAAGTTGAGGGAGAAATATTCATTCAAACTGGGATGTGATTTGGAAAGATTTCTTTGACAAGCTGAAATCTAAGCCAGAGAGTGAAGAATTCTAGCACAAGTTTAGGCCAATGAATGTATTTGCTCAGTTTCCAACTACCAGATGTACTCTTGTATCCCATCTGTCCATTCTACACATAAAATAAATTTAGACAGTTAAACTTTATCAATTGCTTATCTTGGAAGGTTTTCTGATTTTAGTTGGATAAAAATGGATGTTCAGGGAAGTTTTCACTAAATATCACATATTCTGCCTATTAAGTAATAAGTTCTAAAACAGAACACCAGATGAAAGGCACTCAAGAAACAGAATCTAAAACTGCTTTCCAGTGCATGTATGTATAATTTCTTGATGAGGCAAGGCAATGCTTGACATAGTTTCCTGCAGTCTTCAGAATTTGCTTTTTCAGCCCACACAATCCTGCTTTTTATTATTTCATGTTTAGTTTGCCATCGGTAATGAAAAAGATTTAAAGATAACAAGATAAATATTTGGGGGTTATAGAAAACCTGGCTTCATTTTCAAGCCAGAAATAACTTGTAGCACAAATTAGAAATTTAAAATAACAGAATGAATAAGGGAGAAAGAAGCATAGCCTTGTGGTTTTAACTAAGTGACCATTGCTGGGAAAACAATATTGCCACTAACTGGTATAATTTTTTATCATTCATTATCACGCCTAGCCAAAGGCATATTGTGCAAATATAGACAGCATAGGGAGACGTCCACTTGGCAATGACTGTATCTCAACATATTATGCATAGCAGTGAAAAACCAAAATGGATTTTAATTCTCCAGACACTCCATCTTTGTAGCATATTTTAACAACAAAAGACAAAGTCTGCAGTTCCAAGCATACCAAGTATGTTTTCATAATTTGTTTCTCAGTGTGCAGTTCTCAATTTTTTAACAAAGCAGGTGGTAAAAATAAACACTCTAGCATAGACTGATCTCCAGAATGTTTTGACATTTGTTATATTATTCCTAGCACATGAGACATTTAAAATATTATTCTCATTCTATCATAAAAGTGAAAGCTTTTTTAAAACATAAAATAAGAAATATAATTAAATTCAGGAAAATTTCCCAAAAAAAGACATAAGAGTTTTAATGAGATATCAAATTTGCTATTTCCTTTGAAAGCCCAAACCCAGTGCTAACTTTGTAAGATAAAGACAAGTCAACACGGACTATAATCAACTACATTAACAAAACAAGTCTCTATTTTTTTCATTGTATAAAATAAGGTAAGCATGAGGTGTAATTGAAAGAAAAGTTTGGAAGTTAAGTATCTCTGAGGTCCCTTTATTAGAGCCTCTAAACGGAGAATATGGAACTACAATGCTTTTGAATTTTTTAATAGTTTCCATGGTAATCATACCTCAAAAAATATAAAGGGACACTGAGATTACTAGAAAAAAGACGTGAAAGGTTTCCATCTATTCCCTGCCATGTCTGCAGACACAGAAGTGTGTGCAGACCCTCTTCCCTCTCTCTCCCTTCCAGGTGTGTCACACACATCACATACAGTACATCTGTGCAGACACACCACTTCATACTTCAATTCACAATAACCTAAAGATCACAGGTGAAGGAGCATTGGTATCCATTAACAAAGAAGGCTACTTGTGAAACCATGAGTTTAGAATATTAAATATATTCTTCTACAAACTTCCTCCAGATTATCATGAACATAAAAACAAATCAAAAATTAAATAGGCCCTGACCAAGATCTCTCAAGCCATTTGATTTTGTTTGAGTCCAGAGTATCCTGTCCGTCTCCAAAAATAATCAGGATCCAGAATGATCTTCAGCCATAGTATAGCATCTCAAAACCTTGGTTGGAATATGGGACATAATCCCAACAGTTTCTAGATTATAGAGTTAAAAGTATTTACTTAAAAAAGAGTTACTGAGAACATATATATGCGAAGTGCAATTCTAGGTTCTGGGGATATCAGTTAATAAAATAGAAAAAAAGATCTCTTATCCTCAAAAGTTTATATAGTCTAAGGAAGAGAAACATGTAATGAACAATAAACATAATGAATACACGGCATGGTATGTTAGAAGGTAGTAAGTTCTATGGAAAAACTAGAGTAAGGGGCATTAGGAGTACAGATGAATTAACAATGTCACTAGCTTTTGTAAATGTGATGCTGCAACATCTGCCCTGCAAGCATATGCTGGACACATCTTGCTCTAGACAACCCAATAATATGCCCGGGTCACCTTGTCTTGACCTCGCACCTCCCTCATTGCCCTTAACACCTCCTTGGGAGGAATACTACCCGCAAGGACAAGTTTTGCAAATAGAAAACTGACCAATTCATAGTTCACACCCTCAACCACTTTCTTTATTGGGCTCTCACACTGCAGAACTCTCTTCCTTTGCAAATCACTCCCAGGGTCAAGTGCCAGACAACTAGGGACATCCTCTATGCCCAGAGCCTACTGACATTCAAACCAGCCAGTCCTAAACCTGTTTGCCTTTCCTCTCCCATTTCTTCCCCTGGAAATCACAACAAAGACTCTTGCCCACAGTTTCCACCTCCCTCTGCCTAGTCACTGATCCTAGTGCCACCTTGTGTGGCCACTGCAGCCCTTTGGTGTGGCACGCCCCCTCCTCTTGGGACCTGTGAATAATGAAGTACATTTTCAGCGGCAATTGCTTCCTGGTCTGTTGACCTTACTGTACCTCTTTTTTTTTTTTTTTTAATTAACACACTATATTTTAAAACAGTTGACATTGAGTAGTGTGATCAGACTAGGAGGACTCAACATCAAAGTGCCATTTGATTAAAGACTTCAAAGAAGAAAGGTGACTCCTGTGGACAATTGAGGGAAGAACAGTCCAGACAAGAGAGACCAGCGTGTTCAAAGACGCCTGGTGGTTCATGCTGGTGACTTTGAAGAACAGTGAGTATGGCTGTGAGCAGAGTAGCAAAAGGTGAGGCAGGCTAGGGAGCTAACTGGGGCTAGACCAGATAGAAACTTGTAGATAATTGAAAAGACTTTGGTTGTTACTCCTCATGAGAGAAAAAAAAAAAAAAAGAGTTACTAAAAATGAAATGGCAAGGAGCTTTCCAGGTGAGAGAAAGAAGATCACCATTCCAAAGAGCTGGTAAACAAGAAAATACAATGGAGAAAGGAAGTGTCCTATAGTTTTTTTAGAGAATTCATCAACCTATAAGTACTTGATTTGGAAGAGGTTCCATTCAGTCAAACCGATGGAGGCAGAACATAAAACTCCTCCTCACAGAAGGAAGAGAGGAAAGATAAGAATAAGTCAAAGCTTGAAGTCAAACAAAGTGGCATCCATGAAGAAGGGAAAGTGGACAGTGGAAAGAAAACCCTGGAGCAACCCTGAGAAGAAAAATAAACCCTTGGAAAGTTGAGCTTTTGTTTTTGTTTTGTTTTCACTCGGAAGCATTAAATATACTGGAAACGCTCAAAGGGGTAGCTTGAAAAAGGTATGAGTCTATGATGCTGGAACAAAGGTAGAAGCAATGGCAACAGAGAAAACAAATATGGGAGTTGTTTTTAAAGTAAGAGAAAGTGTTATATGATGGATGAACACTTGTTGAGGAGGACACAAAAGTTTGCAGCAAAAGACTGAGAGAACTTCACTACCTCTTCAGATGAGAGAAAATGCATCAGAGAAGAAGAATAGTTGAAAGGACAGTAATAGGACATGTTAACATCTGAGTAAATGATGATGTTTTGAAATTCAAGAGAAGACAGGGATTCTTGAAGAGGAGGAGGAGAAGGAAGTTAAGAGTAGCAAATGCTACAAAAAAGTCAAAACAGAAAATAGACCATTGGATTGGCAATGACAAAGCCAATGGTGACCTTGATAAAAGCACTGGCAGGAATGGGTAGTGTTTGGGCAAAATCTAGACAAAAGGAATTAGAAACCCAGAGGTTTAGTGCAAATATAGACTATGTAAAACAATCACACACACACACACACACACACACACACACACACACAAACACACACACTTTTTCCTCCCCTTCATTTCCCAGGTTCCTCAGCATTCCCCTCTGGAATGTCTCCTACCTTCAGTACCACCTCTAAAGGCCTCATTCTGAAAGAATACTTCTTGACTCTGCTTAAGGGATTAGATGATCTTGGCTTGTTCTGGCAGCTATTTTATGGATCTTTGCACTTCAATAAGAAATTCAGGAAAATAAAAAAATATCCATAATCCAAAATAATTAGTAGTATTTTTATCTTTTAAATATTGATTCTACTTGTGATCATGCCACCTTTACTCATTCCAAATATTATTTATGTGTGCTTTCGTTCTTTTTTCTAAATTGATTATTGCCAGGGTTTTATTCTTTCATTAATTACTTCAAGAAAAGAATTTTTGACATGACTTCTTACTATTCTACATTTTTCTTATTTCATTAGTTTCTCCTATTTTCATTCATTTTTTCTATTTCCCTTGACTTTCTTCTGTATTTCTTTCCCCAACATATTTGGTTTGGACACTTGGCTCATTAATTTTCAAGGTTTTTTTCCCTTTTCTTTTAATTCTATATATTTCTCTTCATATAATTTTCAATTTATCCACAAGTTATGATATGTACTATTTTCCTTATTGCTAAGTTCTAAAGAAACAAAATACCTAAAAGAATTTTTCTGTTAATATGTAGAGGATTTTTTCAATTTTCTAAATTAATAGGATTATGCTATATTCTTGATACTGATTTCTAATTCAATTGCTTTGTAGTCAGTGCAACATGGTCTGAAATTTCCAAGTCTTTGAAATTTATTGAGACTTGCTTTGCAGTCTAGTACATAGTTAATTTTATAAATAATCTGTGTGAAGACTATGTATTCTCTGATTCTTTAATGCAGGACCCTATGTATGTCCCTTAATAAGACTTGTTAATCATATCAATTGATGATCTGTATTTATCAGTTACTGAGAGAGATATGTTAAAAATCACTCTCTCTAATAAGGAAATGCTCAATTTATCTGTCAGCTTTTGCTTTATGCATCTGTCTCAGCAGATCATCTACCCATCCAATATTTGAACTGAGCACATAAATTATTTTCTGTTTAACTTCTTCTTACAACTTCGGGCTTTGAGTAATTTCCAAGGATGCAGGAGAAAAGGGATGCGTGTTCCATAAAACAGCAAACCCTCACTGTTCTGTCTCTAGAATTGTTATCGAGCCTCTCTTCCTCCCACCATGAAAAAGGCAGAGATAACAGCTGAGGTGGGAGCTGGAATTTTTTCTCTACTCCCCAGAAACAAATTGCCCCTTGGTTTTGCTGACTGAATTGGGTCTTCCCAATGGAAAAAAGATCTCTTCTTACCTCAATTAAGGAAAGTGGCCTGAAGCTGATGCTGAAAGCACACAGCATGACATACACATGCATGAGATGCCCCTGGATTAACATCCCAGCCCCACCCTTACTCACTGTGTGATACTGGCCTATTCAATCAACTTCTTTCCGTAAGCTTCACTCTGCACAACTCTAAAATGAGGAAAAAATGCCTATACTGCTGCAGTATTCTAATTATTTGACAACACAGGCACTGAATATACCTCAGCTGCAACTTATTTGTTTCTCTCTCTATCATTTGTTTTAGTGTAGAGATTGAAGTTATTTTGTTATTTTGGGACGGAGGGTGGGCAGGGGTGGAGAAGCAAACAAACTCCTGATTTGTCCACGTGCTGTAAGAAATCAGCATCTCCTTTCAGTGGAGTACTGCTGAGTACTGGGCACAGTTCCTCAGAGTTGGCTCAAAGCCAGTCCAGTGAAACCATCCTACTCTAGCCCTAGGGATGGATGTACTGTTTCCATCCATCTCCTCCATGACACACCAAATCACCCATTTGTTCAGATAAACAAGGCAGCAGCATGAAAAATGGAGGTACTTTTCATGAATCTCCCTGGAAAGTAACTTAACCATAGAGTTCCATGATTGATTTCCAAATTTGAAATTTAAAACATGTGCATGAAGCCATGATGTGTCTGTATTAGTCAGCTCAGGCTGCCATAACAAAGTACCAGACACTGGGTGGCTTAAACAACAAAAACTTATGTTCTCTCAATTCTGGAGGCTGGAAGTCTGAGATGAGGATGCCAGCATATTCTGGTTCTGGGGAGGGCTCTCTTCCTGGTTTGCAGATGGCCACCATCTCACTGTCCTCTCTGTTTTATTTTTCTATTAGGGCACTAATCCCATCATGAGGGCCCCACCTCCGGCTTCATCAAAACCTAATTATTTCTCAAAGTCCCATCTTCAAACACTATCATATTAAGGGTTAGGGCTTCAACATAAGGATTTTGAGGGGACATAATTCACTCCACAGCAGGGACCAAGTAATTATTGTACTTGATCTTTGATCCAAATAAGTCCTAAAGCTCTACTTGCTGTGTATGTTATAGGCCTGCAAAGAAAACTCAATTAGCATATATACATTAAATACTACATATGTTAAATATTATATATGTAAAATGTTATATATGTATGTGTGTATATGTATGTATATATACATATACATGTATAGGTGTGTGTGTGTGTGTGTGTAGATATATATGTATATCTATACACACACACACACACACACACACACCTATACATGTATATGTATATGTGTATATATATATATATCTCCTTTGAGCAAACAATACAGACCAGCTTAGAAAGCAGACTAATTTAAAATTTTGATTAACTTAAAATGAGGGATGCTGTTGTACGTGCACAATTATCTAATGTTCAATTAGAATGTCTTTGCATTCAAGAGATATTTTTACCTACTAGAAAACCATGGAGAAAGATACTCACAACTTCTTTAACTACATTTGTTTTTAAATCAAACACTTGTAAAAAGTGACAAATTGTAAAAGCAATACCACTCGAGATCAACGATGTTATTTACTAATTTTTCTCTGACCTCGCTCTAACTTATCTTCCAACTTGTGAGAAAGCATATGTTGCCTGATCCCTGGGTGGGAAGGTCTTAGAGAAAAATGTAGCAAGGACAGAGAAGGACCCACTCCACATACCTTCTTTGTCTCAGAATCCCTGTAGGAATATATCTATCATCTCTCCTCAGGCATGTATCACTTTAGCTCTCATATTGGAGGTGTTTGTATGTGGCTGCCAATTTCATGAACCAGTAGGTACAGGAAATAACTACAGAAAAGAGCTTTATATTTGACCAGGGAGGAAGAATTGGTTGGTGAAGTGGATGTGACAAGAACCTGGGAAGAAAATTACCCTCATATATATTTCTCATTTCTATGTTCTCATTTCTATGACAATCAGTTTCAAACAGTCTATCTCAATACCCCCCAAAAGCATATGGGTATTTGTCAGGGCACCTTTCTTGATTTGAGTTTCAAAAAACTTAAAAAGTGCATCTCAAACTGTGTTCATTTCCCGTCTGAGTGTATTAGGCAGATTTCTCATACTAAAGAATCTAACGCAATGACTTTCACAGAGTAGATACTCAGTGAATTTGTTTTGTGAAACAGATAATAAAAATTTGAAACAAAAAAGTGGCATGTGAATATGAAAATGTCCACCCTTCCTGTTTTCTCCTCTCAGGTAAGTGTAGTGTGAGAGAAAACTGTAGTCTCTGCCTAACTTTATCACCTCCGTTTGCTTTGCGCTGATACCTAAGGTTAAACAAACAAACATCTATTGTGTAATAACTCCATGTAAACTAGAGAAGAGAGCTAACACTTTCTGGTACCTAAGTGCTGGGCAATACATTTGACACTTTTTGTATATGAACTCATTTAATCTTCAAAATAACTCTATGTAATAAAATATGTTTTTTTCATGGTACAAAAGAAAAAGCAAAGGTCAATGGAGGTTAGGTAGAGATAGTATTGGGAATTAAGACTTTCTGACTTCAAAGTACATGCTCAAATATTTAAAAAAAGCATTAAGCTAAGGGCCCTGAAAGGATATAAAAGCAATACTCATTTCTGAACCTCAATGAAGGTCTGCAGCCTAATTAGGAAGGAAAAATCACAGGCTCATCCAAACTTAGACTCAGGGGTCTCAGAGAGCATCTAATCTAGCATGTCTACTATACACACAAGGAAACCAAAGTGTGGACTCACTCAGTGCCTGGCCAGAAACCACACAACTAATGAGGGGCAGTCGGTCTAGAAATAGGGCCTCCTGACTCCTGTTTAGTAAGGTGGCATGCATTGTTTCACCTTTCCATGGCATTTAGATGTCTTTCGTTTGCCATGGATTAAAAGCATGGGATTAAAATTGGCGGTAAGAAAAGATGATATAGGAACATTTGTGACAACATGGATGGATTCTGAGAGTATGATGCTAGGCGAAATAAGTCAGACAGAAAAAGCAGAGAACCATATGATTTCACTGATATGTGGTATATAAACCAAAAACAACAAAAGAACAAGACAAACAAATGAGAAACAAAAACTCATAGACACAGACAATAGTTTAGTGGTTACCAGAGGGTAAGGGGGGTGGGGGTGGGAGATGAGGGTAAGGGGGATCAAATATATGTTGATGGAAGGAGAACTGACTCTGGGTGGTGAACACACAATGTAATTTATAGATGATGTAATACAGAATTGTACACTTGAAATCTATGTAATTGTACTAACAATTGTCACCCCAATAAATAAAAAAAAAGAAAAAAAAGATGGGATACAAAGATGGTGACACATGACCCCTCTCTGTTCACACTTTAGTAGGGGAAAAAAATAAATATATAACAAGTAATCATAATACTGATACAGGATAGTTAGCATGTCCCTAGGTAGACAAGGAGGTCCCTGGTGGAATGAACAAAAGACAGCCATATCCTAAAACTCCAGGTTTTGAAATCACTCTTTCGCTCCAGGACAGAATGTAACAAGGCCTTGAGGTTAATCATAAAATTCCTTTGGCCTGACAAATGGAGCAGATCTGATAGATAAGAGTAGGTTATTTTGCTAATTCCTTTAGGATGGACAAGCAGAACAAACCTGGTAGACGAATTTCATTACAAGGCGCCAGTTCCCTTCTTCAAACAGTTCCCTTCTTCAAACAGCAACCCCTCCCCAAGCAGGCAAGGGAAAGTATAAAAGTAAGAGCTTTTGCCTCAGTCATGGGGCACCCCCCATTCAGGACCCCCTCCCACTCGGGAGCTCTGACTCTTTGCTTTCAATAAACTATCCTCTTTTTAAAACTCTTTGCCTCTCCCTGGTCCGTGTTTCCATTCTTTGGCTTCATGAGACACGATCCTGGCCCACACTCAGAAACTGCTAACAGATCCAACATCACCTACATCATTTGGGGAATCACAGGAAAAATATTCCTCCATCAATACAATGCTGGACTATCGGAAGGGAATAGGGAGTTATACTAGTGAGGGCATTTTTTGGGATTCTGGGTTGCTAGTGAGCTTATCTTAGCCTGATCCACTTAGGCCAAAGGGAGCTGTAAATCTGGGAATGAGCAGGTATTTTCATGTTTGAAGGCTTCCCTTTATCTTTCTCCACATCCCCAACATAAGGAGCCCTGTTTTTCTGTTGCTATACTTCAGTCTTCCATAACGGATGGATTTTCTGTCTTTTCCACCAGTTCATGAGCTCTTTTAGAACAGAAACAATGTCTTGTTTGTCTTTGCAACCCAGCACCTAACATTTAGTAGATGAAATAAACTCTCCTCAAATGCATTGTGAATAAATGGTAAATGAAAGATTTTAACAAGCCATTTCCATGTCTATCTTTAATCATTATATTGACTGTGTTAGAAAATTGCCTGTCAACACAGTTTTTTAAATCCCTTTTTAGACACTGACTACATTCCAGATGTATACCACTATTCTTATCTCAAAATCAACGTACTGATGTCTGCCTTTAGGACCTCCTGAGGGAACTGTGAAAACCAATTCCATACAAGAAATTGTCTTAAGCTAAAGGTCAATATACTCAAACAGAAATTCACAGGTTACTTTAAAATCACTGAAACGAGCCCTTTCTTTTAGAATATGCTTCTCAAGACAAATTTCCTTTTCCAAAGTTGGAGAAGCCACATCCATTCTATAATAATGATTTGTGAATACTCCCTGGAATAATCTATGTCATTTTAACATTATGGCTTATGAATTTGTTAAAGGGTAAAGACTTCATGACATTTTTAATTATAGCACACCACTGCTTGTTTGTTACGTTACAGAATGGATTTAGAGCTTCTGATTCTTTTACTTGGTTTGTTACAAAGAATAAATAAGTCAATAAATAAATAAATTTAAAATCTTCAGCTTCCATAACAATTACCACTCATTTATGGCAGTTTGGTCCATGGTAAGCAGGACACAGAACTTGGTGCTTTCTTCTGTTTTCCCCAGGAAATCCAGTCATGTTCATAATCATATAATTTTGTTTAGATTTTTTTTTCTGAAGATTACATTGTCCTAAGACACTGTCAAGATTAATTTTGGAGCAGTAGAAATAAATTATTGTAACTTTTATTTATACTTTATATTTTCGAAAGTCCCTGGTCACAACAATGACGAGAAAGCACAAGAGGTTTCACACCAACAGTCAAATGCTCTGTAGAAGAAACACATGTCATTGCTGCCCAGTCTCATAGGCCACAAATAGTCACATGGCTACATCTAACCACAAAGGAACAAATAAATCCTCCAACATATCTAGAAGTAGAGGAAGCCAGCTATCAGAGAAGAGTAGTGATATTTGCAACTCTAACTCACATAAAGTGGAGAAGTAACTTCAAAAAATTTCCTTTAAAGATGTCATTGATTTGTATGAGTTCCTTATATATTTTGGATATTAGCCCATTATTGGAGGCATTATTTGCAAAAATATTCTCCCATTCAGCTGGTTGCCTCTTTTTTTTTGTTGATAGTTTATTTTTGTTGTGCAGAAACTTTTTATACAAAAAAACAAACAATCCAAATAAAAAATGGGCAGAGGACCTGAATAGTCATTTCTCCAAAAAAGACATACAAATAGACAATAGACATGAAAAAATGTTCAACATCACTAATTATCAGTGAAATGCAAATAAAAACTACTATGAGACATCATCTCACACCAGTTAGAATGGCTATCATGAACAAGACAAATAATAACAAGTGCTGGAGAGAGTGTGGAGAAAAAGGATCCCTCATACACTGTTGGTGGGAATGCAGATTGGTGCAGCCGCTATGGAAGGCAGTGTGGAGGTTCCTCAAAAAATTAACAATAGAATTACCATATGACCCAGCAATCCCTCTCCTGGGTATCTACCCAAAAAAATCTGAAAACATTTATCTGTAAAGACATATGTGCTCCGATATTCATTGCAGCTTTATTTATAGTGGCCAAGACATGGAAACAACCAGTGTCCTTCAATAATAGATGAATGGATAAAGAAGTTGTGGAATATATACACAATGGAATACTATTTGGATATAAGAAAAGATGAAATAGTACCTTTTGCAACAACATGGATGGATATTTCTAATTTTGGGTGAGTTTACAAAGTTGTTTTTTTTTTTTTTCTTGCTGGAAAAGGATCTAGTCAGCTTACCTAGATGATTCTGAATGAGAAAACTGAAAAAAAGGAAAGAAAGTGGATATCTCAGAAGTAGATGCATATTGATTAAAAAAAAAAAAGGAAACTCATGGTGATGAAGTAGGATGAGAAATCTAAGGTGTGTCATAAAAGTCCCAACACTGAACATTTAAATCCACTAAGATATTTTCATTAAGTAGGTTTGAATTTTTATAATCTAGTTGACAACCTGTAAGGAACAAAAGGAAGGAGGGAGGAAGGAAGTGAGGGAAGGAGGGAGGGAGGGAAGGAAGGAATGAGGGAGTGAGGGAGGGAAGGAGGAAGGGAAGGGAGGGTGGGAGAGACAAGTCTAGTGGTTTTTGGCAGATTTATTTTAAGTTTGATTCCCCCAAATTGCTCTCATAATGGTAGTTTGGTGATCAAATACATGACAATATATAACAAAATATATATATATATATCTCACACACACATACACACACACACACACACACACACACACACACAGAGGGTGCCAAAAAAAAGTATACACATTTTAAGAAAGGAAAAAACTGTATTAAAATTGCAACACAGTTTTAATACAGTTTTAATACCGATAACAAAAGATGAATACAACTCATGTTTGACTTCTGCAATTACAAGAGGTGCTCAAAGCGGTTATCATCAGAGTAATTTTAATACAGTTTTTTTTTCCTTTCTTAAAACGTGCGTATATTTTTTTGGCATCCTTTGTATATATATACATGTAACAAAATTTTTAAAAACTACATTTTTGCTATGACAGTTGTTTTTTTATGTTTTTTTCGTTGTGTTTTGTTTTGTTTTTTTGTTGTTGTTTTTTTTGCAGACTGCAGTAAGAAAACAAGGAAAACCCATTAGCTTAGCAGATCGAAACATTCTGTGTACTTAGCATCTTTGGGGATTGTGGGAATATGTGCCTTTTCAAGTAGAAAGAAACATTTGATGAGATAATCTATTTTCTTTCTTTTTAGAAAACAAATCTTTCAGGCTGAAACAGGTTTCATTTGTTTGCTTTCTTTGTTTTTTAAACAAACCAGCATAGTGTTGTTGTTTTTTAATATTTGTATTCATCTTTGGATAGTCTTTTTAAACTTGGGATTTTGTTTTTTTTTTGTTTTTTTGTTGTTTTTTTTTTGTAGAGAAAGAAGTTGCTACAAATAACACTTCAACTGAGTGGTAAGAGATGGAAACTGGAAGTCAAATAATTTGGATTGAATTTATTTCCTTTTATCGATCATTAGGATGATTTCTATTCACATCACAAGAAAAGTGTTATCTCTCTAGCATTTCCAAACTAGCCTAAGCAAAGCATCAATCTGAAAAGGTCAGAAGGTCTTGGACGTGGAAGGAACCCTAGAGATCAGCAAATACAGCCCCCACCACTAATGTTTTTCCATTCACCACTTGCACTGTGCACCACTTGAGTGAGAATCAGCTGAGGTGCATACTAAAAAGGCAGACCCAGTATCAGACGTCCTATACGTTTTTAGGTGCTTATCAAAATCATATATGCACATGGTAACAAATCAAGCAATAAAAAATAGCTTTAAAAAAAAAAAAGGAAAAATCTTCTCTTCTTCCAAAAGCTAACATTTACATTACTTCTCCAGTTCCTCAAATGACGATCTTTGTAACATTAGATATTCATCCCATACCTCTATTTCTTGTTCCACCCACTTCGATACTCTCTCTTGGTTTCCCATGACATGAAATGAGGAGTTTTAGCCGTACTCGCTTTATTCCTCTATCCTCATGCTCCGTTTTTCTGGTTACACTGCCACGAATACATCCATATTTTGCTTTGCAGCTGCATTCAAGTATTCCAAGAATAGTCCATAAATTGATCATAAAGAAGGTGAAAGACAATAAACAACATGGATAAGTATGCTGTGGTAAGATTGCATTTGCTTTTCTAGAGGTCTTGTATGTACTGGTTATGTGCACTTACTGAGAGAGAATATTCTGTATTCGATTTGTTACCACATGCCAATACAACAGGGATAAACATTTAAAATAAATTGTGGGCGGGGGGAGCACAATCAATATGTAGAGGAGGGAGGGAGCCAAGGAGAAGTCTGTGCATACAACCACTAACCCCACTGTCTTTCCCTCCACTGCCCCTGCTGCTGGGGCCTCCATAACCACTGCCAGTGTCACAGTAAAAGAATCCTCTTTCCTTGTATTCTATAAATGGCTAAAAGGCATTACACATGTTATTTTCCTTCCTATTCAGAATTTTTTGTGTTATTAGTCCTTGGAGTATTTTTGTTTTTTTCTTTTCAGTTTTAGTTACTTTCTGTTATTCTTATATTATTTTCCTCACTTTTTAAAAAAATCAACCTCTCAATCACACCCTCTATGCAGATTCAACTGTCTGTTTGTTTGTTTTTCCTAGGCAATTCCTTCTGGAAGCTCTGTCTCCTTCTTCTGCAATGCACACACTCTGCTCCCCAGGATAGCTGTAGACCCCCCCCCCCCCCGCCCAGTTCCCTGCTAGGACAGGTCCCCTATTTCCTGTGTGTCTTCACCTTTGTGTGCGTGTTTACTTGTTTAGTTCCTGCATATAATAAATTGTTACAGTACATTTTCAAGTAACTTCTTAGGAAAGAATGGATGTTTTATAAATCTCCCTGAAAGTTTTAGAATATGAGCCTTTGTTTTTCAGCAACAAGTGTTTCTTGAAGCTTCCAGGATCTGTATTGTCCTTGATGTTCTGAAATTTACAATGAGGGTTCCAGATTGGGGGTTTTTCCCCCATTCATTGTTCTGGACACTTAGCATGTTCTTTTAATATGAAAAAATGTGTATCCTTCCTTCAACCTTAAGGAATTCTCTTCTTTGACCTTTTAATAATTTTTCCCCATTTATTCTGATGTCTGTTTCTGAGACCTTAATGGTCAGAAGTTGGACCTCCTATATTACTCCTCTAGGTCCCCTTTATTTTCTCATGTTTCTCTCTCTCTCTCTCTCTCTCTCTCTCTCTCTCTCTCTCTCTCTCTCTCTCTCTCCCTCTCTCTCCCTCTCTCTCCCTCTCTCTCCTGTTTTAAGTTCTAAGAAGTTATTTCAACTACACTTGTAAGTTTGTGAATAGAAATTGAAAATTGTTCAATCTATTAAAATTATTTTTAGTTTCTATTGTTTTCTGATTTTCTTTTAGAGAAACTATTCTTTAATTGATGTAATATCTTCTTGATTCTGAGTATATTAACTTTCCTTCTGTTCCCTGAATTATTTCTATTTCCTCCAGGATCAGTTTTCCTGTTTGTAGTGGCCCTTCTCTTTCGTGCTTCTGGTTCTCTTTATGTAACCAGTGATTCGTCTCTACTTAAAACAAAGGACTTGCTTGCTTACAAGTATGTAGGTTACCTCTGCTTTATATGAGGAGGGCTCTCTCCAACCAGGGCCCTGACTGGGAATTTTGAGGAGGAGTTCTGCGCAGATCAGAACAAGATTTGCTGAGTGACTGACAGTCTCACAGCAGGGGGTACAGCCCGTGACCCGCACTCAGGCAAGTCCAAAAGCAGCTTTTTTTTCTGGAAAAGGATCTAGCCAGGTTATTACCTAGATCTAGACAAATGCTAGTGTGAGAGGGCTTTTATTCCGAGGTACTGGAATTCACAGTGGAATAGTGAGCTTTTCCCAAATACTTGCTTCAATGTTGTTGGACCAAAGTTTCTGGTCTTCTCCCGTGAGGTCATCTTTGCTGCCAACCTGTGCTAACTTTGCCCCTGACAATCTGACACCAATGCCTGCTCTTCTCACCCCTGCCCTATTCCGTCTTCTCCAAAGATTCAAAGATACATAAAAATATATTTGATGAAGTGTTAGTGTTTCTGATTGGAAACACACTGAAAACTGCGATATTCTGGGCATATGGCAGCTCAGAACTTTGGTGCCTGCACAGCTCTACCTTAAGGAACACAGAAGTGTGAGTGGCTCAGATTTTTCCAAGTACCTTTCTAACTCCTCCACAGTTTTCACAGGAAACAGTTTTCACAGGGGAGTGGATGGCGGTACCACCAGATTGGTGTGGTTGTCCTATTAATGGATCCTCGATTTATTATGCCAATTTTAGCCCCACATACCCTGTTGGTAAGCCCTAAGAATTAGCCAAGAGCTGCTGAGAGCTGCACCAGACAGACTAGCGTGGGTCTCACTTCTTCTAACAGCCTCTTCTGATAAGTGTCTATGCAGCACTTGTCCTGTCTCTTTTCTGTCTTCCAAAAATCTGTGGAAACTCCTGTTCATTTGTCGTACCCATGCCCGTACATTTTTCCTAATTTATTCTGATATTATGAAAAGGGGCTCAAAAAGAATGAGAGACTCATTTCTTAATAGTTTAAAGTATGTAATATAACACTCTTCCTGGGATATCTGAAGATGCTCTCAGAGTTTGACCTAGTTCTAAGAAATGTTGACATTCTGCCATACCATGTTATTCCATGAACCCATTCCTTGGATTGTTTTCCCTTTCTAAAATTCTGGAAAAAAATCTCTTTTTGGACAACAAATTCTCCTAGTCTTTCTCCTCCTGTCACTATAAACAATTGTTATAACTAGATTTTTAAAAGAAGAAAAGACTCTGTTTTTATATCAACAAATCTTTTCTAATATCCACATATGGATTCCTTGACTGCTCACACCTAAATATTCTTCCAGAATTAAAATGACCTGCAAATCGAAGTCTACAACTGATATTTCACTCATAGCCACTCCACTACTATTCTTTACAAAGACATATACCTGCATAAAAATACTCCTAAAGAACGTGCTGCTATAGCAACTGACCATTCCTTTCAGCACTGGGTGCCGAAGGGTGCAAAATGCAAATCTAACTATTCTGCCGGTAGTTCTTGATTGCATCAAATCTGAAAGATACATTTTTTTTAAAGGATTTTTTTCCCTCAAGGTCAGAGACCACAGCTATAGAGGTGAATTTCAATCCTTCATCATGCTCTGAATGAAGCAAACATCACCTCAAATAGCAGTTACATTTTTCGGTTTTTGTGCTACTTTTGAATTTGCATAATCAGGTTCTTATTTCACTTCACATCCTTCCAAAGTTGACTTTACAGCAGTTTTTCCTATGAGCAGTTTATCTAAGAGAATCACTGAGGAAAGCCAGAATTGGGACCATTGTTAAGATAAGAATTTATGATGGTAGCTGTTATTTATTGAGTGCTCCAATAGATGTCAGGTAGAGTGCTCAGCTCTTCACATAAATTATTAGGTTGGTGCAAAAGTAATTGCGTTTTTTGCAATTATAAACACTGTATCAGTTGGATGAAAACAACAAAGAAAGAGAGAGAGAGAGAGAGAGAGAGAGAGAGAGAGAGAGAGAGAGAGAGAAAGAGAGAAAGAAAGAAGAATAAGAAAGAAAAGAAAGAAAGCCAGCCAGCAAGCAAGCAAGTAAGCAAAAAAGAAATAAAGAGAGAAAGAGAGAAAGAAAAGGAGAAAGGGAGAAAGAAAAGAGAGAAGGAGGAAAGAAGGAAGGGAAGAAAGGAGGGAAGGAGGGAGGGAGGGAGGGAAGAAGGGAGGGAGGAAAAATAGTTCCCTGAAGTCTATGTAGCCTAACTTTCCATACCATTGGTTGAAAACCTCCATCATAGTGTGACACATTTCCATCCCAGATATTCCAGCTAAGGAATCAATATCTGCACAGCCAGAGACCAGAAGAGCTTGGAGAAGATGCTATTCCGAAGAAGCTGGTAAACTGGTTTTCTTAACTATGGACATCCATCCAACTGGGAACCTATCCAGATATGTGCATTTCATTTGCATATGCATATGTGCGTATGTAAATATATGTATATATATGCATCTATGTAATCTACAGCAGTGACTCTCAAGCATGGGAGCACACTGGTATCATCTGGGAAGCTGTAGCCAAATATCGATGTCTGGGCCTCACCCCCAGAGATTCTGATTTATTTGTAAACCAGAGGGAATTTTAATGCTGCTGATGCCAAAGCTGCATCCAGGACTAATTAAAAGTAGACCAGAAAGACTGACAGAACTTGGTGGTTAATTGGATGTGGAGAGTGACAGAGAGAAGTCAAAGACGGCACCCAGATTTCCAGCTTGAGAAACTGAGAGAAGTACGGTATGCAGGAATAGTTCTCCCTGAGTTCACTATGTCTCGTATGTGCACAGTGGCATTCTGTCATGAAATCCACATTTGTGGAGCCCTCTGGCAATGGGAGAGGGCCTTTGAATTTTTTTTTAAAGGGAAAGTCCTAGCAAGGAATTTGAATTCTAAACCAAAAAATGATTTCCCCATCCAGTAGCCACCCCCTCCCCTCCAGTTTTGCTTTCCATGGTTACAGTTACGCACGGTCAATCAAGGTCCAAAAACACGAAATGAAAAATTCCAGAAATAAACACTCCATAAGCTTTAAATGGCATGCCCTTCTGAGTAGTGTGATGAAGTCTCGTGCTGACCCGCTCCCTCGGTCCAGGATGTGAAGCATCTCCTCATCCAGAGGATCCAATCTGTACACGCTCCCCACTCATTGGTCACTTAGTAGTCACCTCGGTTATCAGATCGGTTGTCACTGTATCACAGTGCACGTGTCCCAGTCACCCTTATTTTACTAAATAATGGTCCCAAGGCACACCAGTAGTGATGCTGGCAATTCGAATATGCCAGAGAGAAAATGTAGAGTGTTTCCTTTACATTAAAAGGTGAAAGTTCTCAACTTAATAAGGAAAGAAAAAAATCATATGCTGAAGTTAGTAAGATCTATGGTGAGGACATCTTCTATCCATGAAATTGCCTAATTTATAAATTAAACTCTACATCACAGGTATGTGCGTATAGGAAAAAAGACAGTATATTGTGTTCGGTACTATCCACGGTTTCAGGCACCCATGGGGGGTCTTGGGACATATCCCCTCCAGACAAGCGTGGAGTACTGTATGCAGAAACGTCAATTTCTAGTTCCTGTGCAAAACATTTAACTATCTTCTGCAGAATTAGTTCAGCTATGCCAAAGGAGGTAGCATCATGTCATCTGGTAGATCATAAAAGAACAGATAGCGTTGCATTCTAATCATGAGCTTCCTTGTATGATTCCACATCAGACTGTGAGCTCCTTGCAGGACAGTTTCTTTGTTTCCCCAGAGCCTGTAGAATGCATAGTAGGTGTTCTTCAATGCTATTGGAATGAGGGCACGAATGCAGTTTACACAAAGGGATAATACATTCTCTTTGATGTGACTGCTTCAAAAATACATTTGTTCCCTAACTCGAGTCCTGCTTTCTGTCCACAGCTTCCCATAGAAAACTCGCAGGCAGCCACTGCCAATTTATGCCAAATATATTCACTAGTCCAAGGGGATATTGTTTCTGATGAAGAATTAATACATTTTGTTTGGCATGAAGCTGTCAATGTCAACCAGTTTAAATCAAACTGAAATGTCAAATCACTTAGCATATGGCTTATCCGTACCTAATGCTGTAAGCCAGGGTGGTGTTCTCTGAAAAAGGAACAATCCTACTATACAGTGAGATGCAGTCTTGAAACGGCCAAACCTCATCTAAAAACACATAGTCTTCTACTTAAATTTTTCTATATATGCCCTTTCAGAAGCACATGCATGTAAATTATAAGGGAGCTGGACCAATCTGCCCTGTTCATTGCATCATTCCCCAAGACTACAACAGTACCTGATACAAGGTGCGCAGCAATCGGTATTGACTAAACAAAGACATACGAACAGTTATTTGCTGGAGCACAAACATCTGCTCTGCTAACCACCACAGATGCCATTCACAGCCATGTATTTGTGCTTTTACTTCCTTTAAAGAAAGTAAAAGAGTTTAAATGACAAGACCTGAAATTCTGATAGTAAAGAAAGAAGGGACTTAAACAATAGTTGGTAAAAAAAAAAATTAATAATATTGTCTGTGCAAATGAGGTCATCAAAACCAATACCATCAACTTCACAGCACCCTTGTGAAACCAAACTTCGCACCAATGTGTTCATGTTAACCCTTGCAAAGTGTCACGTTTGACTTAACAGATAACTGATGAAGAGCTTTTCAGAAACCAGATGTTCATAAGTAAAGGAGCCTCTGTGCCAGGACGTCAGACATGCAAATGCTATATAATTAATAAAGGATAACACGAGCATTTAATGAGCGCTTACTGTGTGCCAAACAATACTTTAACTTATCATTATCTATCGATTCATTTCTTCTTCACAAGAAACCTGTCAGTTCGGTATTCTCATTATCCCCATTGTACAGACAAGGAAGTTGAGGCTGGGAAAAGTTAAGCAACTTGCCCAAAGTGACACCACTAAAAGATAGTGGAATTGAGAATCATACTGAAGCAAAATACACAAATGGTTCTGGCACGACGTAAACAGTTAAAACTAGTCTAATAAATCTCTGGGCATGTTTAAAGGAAAATAGGTAAGTGTGATGCATCTATGGCTGGGAGAATCTCTCTGAATTAGGAGCCTGATCATTCATTAAGAACAAAACCAATCAACAAAGGGCCTTCCTTGTGCCTGGCATTATTTTAGAGGGAAGAAATGAAGTGGAATTAAGTCAAAGGGTGCCCAACTCTCACGGAGCTAAACTTCTAGTGAGGAAAGATTGATAATATGCATGAAAAAATATAAACGCAGTATTTTCAGATCATGGCAAGTGCTATGAGGAAAAGACAGCAGGGTGAGGTAATGGAAATTGACTTCTAAGTTACTTTAAGTTGGGTGGTTCAGAGATTTCTTAGAGATAGTAACATTTGGGCTGAGATCTATGCTGACAGAAAGAGGCAGCCAACTGACGATCTAGGAAAAGGGAAATTCAACATCAGGAACAAGAGATACAAAATTTCTGAACCTGGGGAGAGCTTGGAGCTCAAGAATCAGAAATAATGCCAGTGTAGGAAAGAAAGAAAGGAAAGGGAGGGGAGGGTCGGGAAGGAAGCAACTCCATTGGGAGTTTCACTGTAATTGCATCAAATATATAAAGTCATTTGTGGGTAATTAACATCACTTTAATATCGTGTGTGTTCCCACCCACTAACATGGACTGTTTCTTATTTCTTCCAGTCATCTTTCATGTCCTTCAGTAAATTCTCACGGTTTTCTTTATATAGGTCCTACACAGTTCTTTAATTTGTCACCATACGCTAATATTTTTATTATTATAAATGGGATTTATTTTTATTTTTACCTATGCATATTTCGAATTGTTTTTTCTCATATATATTAAAGTGGTTGTAAGAACCACATGGCAAACCTGGTGAAAATTCTTGTCCCCAAATGACAAGAATTTCTTCCTTACAGCTGAATAAAAACTGATATTTTGTTCTCTATTAAGCTCCAATCTGATGACCTCTCTTATAGATATTCCCCCTTCCTTCCTTCCTTGTTTCCTTCCTCCCTCCCTCCCTTCTTTCTTTCCTTCTCTCTCTCTCTGTCTTTGTCTCTTTCCTTCCTTCCTTCCTTCCTTCCTTCCTTCCTTCCTTCCTTCCTTCCTTCCTTCTTTCCTCCCTCCCTCCCTTCCTTTTTTCTTCCCTCCCTCCCTCCCTTGTTTCTTTCCTTCTTGCGCGCGCGCTCTCTCTCTCTCTCTCTCTCTCTCTCTCTCTCTCTCTCTCTCTCTCTCTTTCTCTCTTGCCTTCCTCCCTCCGTCTCTCCCTTCCTCCCTTCCTTCCTCCTTTCCATTTATCCAACCACTTAATAAACATTGATTTCAGAAGGTTATGGATGCACAATTGGAGGCCCCTCATCCAGACAGGGGTAGGTAGAAAATACCTTCCACAGAGGCCCAGCCTGGAGACAAGAAAATCTGGGTGGAGACCGTCAGAAGAGCCCAGGACAAACGGATATATTTCATCATCCATGAAACAACCCCCCAGTCAGACTGATCGCTACAAAAATATGTTTTTCAATTATATTATTAACCCACAAATGCATGTTTGGTATAAAAATGCAATCACAAAAATGGGAATATGGAAGAAAAATTTTAAAGTACTGTATATGTTTTCTTCACTTGAAGAGTTTACAGATAATACTTTTTAGCTATATTGTTATACAGACTTTCATAATTTTCTAAATGTATACATGCATCCACATGATATAATATATATATCACTATACGTATTATTTTTCAGCTTCCCTTTTTCATTGACAATACCTTAGAATGCTTATGCTCTCTGTACATATAGAATTCCATCCTTCATTTTAATACATATTTGGTGTCATTTCTATAATACAGAGCGATATGTATTTACATGTTCGTGGTAAGAAAAACAGCATTGAACTTGAAAAGTTGAAATGGAAGTGCCCGAATCCTCCCACAACTATCCACTCACATTTTCATTTCTCAGAACTGAACTCTTTGAAAGTCTCAATATATTCTTCCAGAAGTGTGTCTGTGTGTCTGTGTGTGTGTGTGTGTGTGTGTGTGTGAATGTTTTCTCCATTCTCTTAAAGCCTAGCTGTTCTCAGGACACAGATGGACACAGACACCCCACTTCTGCTGCACTGGTGCTCCATTCTGGGAAAAGCTGTGCGTGAGACGTGTGCAGGTGGGTCAGCCCTTCATCGTACTAGACTTCAGGAAGGTTCTGTGCAATGTAGTATGACCTCAGTAAGGCGAGTTAGAACAGAACTGCATTTTCTGGTGGGAGACATTCTTTTAATGGAGGAATGGGGTAAGGAAAACAGATCATGCTCTTATTGCTCACGTTGAAGGGAGGATGGAAAATTTTCTTTGTAAGTTATTTACTCCCTTAATCCAAGTTACTCAGCAAATGCATGTTGATAGGACCCAGTAAAACCAAGAGGATCTGCAGGGAGAACATTTATTTGAATTTCCACCTGCACAAGAAAACTAATACTCGAGTCTCTAGCTGACGACATTCCGCTTTATATGCTTCATGGCTCCAGGGGATTCTAGCTCCTGGCTCCATGATAATTTATAGTAAATGAGGTTCAAATTTGCAGGGATGATTTATTTACTTTGAAGTGAATCCGTGATCTGGGAACAACCCTATTATGAGTTAATAGGAGGAAAGAAGTACTTGTAACTGGAATAAAAGGAAAAGCATATAACATGCTCAACACGGACTTCACATTTCTCCCAAAAGGCTTGTGTTAATAACATTGGCAAGGAGATAAGTGAAGCAAAACTATTGTCCACATGTGAAACATAAGAAACTGTGTACCTCAGACCTGGGTACCTGGCTTGTCCAACTGTACCTAAAATGTTAGTGAGCAAGATGGACCCAGAGGGACTTTTCACCATAGGAGCTCTTAGGTTTATAGTGAAATACTTAATAATTATGCAAACTAAGATTACTATTGCATTTCACAATTTATAAAGCAATTTTACAACAAACAATTCACACAATAACCCAGTTTAAAATGAATATTTGGGGAACTATTCACAGCACTTATTTAGAACAAAAAAGTACAGGCTCAGGAAATTAAATGACTTGGTTCAGCTCATGCCCCGAAAAAGTGACAGCGTTCAAAGGACAGAGCTTCTGCTGGCAAATCCCACTTTGCTCCGAAACACTATTACATGACATCTAGAATTTCAAAGTATTTAAAGCCTGTGTTACTCTATTTCCTCAACCCCATGATATAGGGAAGCAAGAGGATTTTTACTCTCACTTCCCAGAGCAGAAACCTCCAAGAACCAGCGGCTTAAAACTGCAGTCACCCTATGGGGAGAATTAGCCGCTAGTTCCAAAATCAAGGACAGTCACCCTCCATGGGCAAGACTTAATGAACTGTTCTGTCGAAACAGTCGCAATAGTTTTCCCTATGAAACCAGCGCAACTGTAGAAGGACTGAAGAGCCCATTGCTTCCGTCCATCCTTTGTAGACTAAGGTTTACCTGACTGAAGGATTTGGGAGAGACTTTCTAAGTTTGACCACATGGGGGCAGTATTATCTTGGCATTGAAAGGCTTCCAGAAGCATCAGTTCAAGATGAGAGTACTGCCAATTAACTCAGGAAAACATCCTTTTGTGTCCTCTTCTTTGACTTAGAGATATGCAAAAAAAAAAAAAACCCCAAGAAAACAAAGATAGCAAGCTGTGCAGGCTCTGAAGAGAAAGCTGGTTCTTCCCTCCAGCTTAACTGGAGGGATCTGGATGCAGGATGAGGGGTAACACTGCAGCCTAAAGAGCCCCTTACTCCGAGAGGCACAAACACCAGGTACGCCTTGGGGCTTGGAGAAAGGTGCTTGCATGAAGTGGAAAGCAGGACAGGACTACAATGTTAGGCAAATCATAGGCTTAAGATACGTCCTTGGGCTTAAAACTTCTTCTCTTTTCTCTTTACTTGACTTTCCAACAAAGAAATCAGAAAGAGATGTTCATATTAGGATTTCACCATTTTGTTGGTGATTTCTAATTTGTACAAGTCATGTCTTCCTAGCAATAAATCTACAGCACAACCAACTTGCAAATCCATGCATTCAAAATATTGCATTCTGTTACACTCACATACAATTTTATACGGAGGAAACTAGCTCTCTCATATATATATATATATATATATATATATATATATATATATATATATATATGAGAGTGCGTGTGTGTGTGTGTGTGTGTGTGTATCTATATATGTATAAGATCTGGCATATATATTATATATTATTCCCTGAAAGCACTATTGCATTAAATCGTCACAATAGTTCTGTGTAATAGCTGTAATTATTTCCATTTTACAGATAAAAAAGCAAAGTCAAGAAAAATGAATTGAGTTGACTCAAGATTCCCCCGAGAGCAAATGAACAGTACTGATCTATTTTACGCATAAACCCACAATTTTTCCCCTCAGCATACTTATTTCACATTTAGGACAATTTTTCCATCCTTTTACTTAATCTTTGTATATTTCATTTTGTTATTATCCAGGTTTACTTTTAAATTTTTAATTAAAGAAGTCTCAAGATGAAAATAAGATATGGGTGATAAATTGATTGCCCAAATGAGCCCTGATATCATTAAAGATTAAGAAAAAGAAAAGTATAATATGTCGACCTGATCAGAAAAACAACCACACAAAAAAAAATAAAAGGTAAAACCTTCTCTATGACCCACAAGACCCCCTCCACAAACATCCCACTATACTTCTAATAAATAATAAACTAAAAATGGAAGCACAATATATAATGATGCATATAATAATATAAGCTAGTATTTATAACAGCATCTACTATTAGCCAGGCACAGTTTGAAGCACTTTAAAATATTAAATCAATTAATCAATTAAATCATTTAATATGCATGTATAGTCAAATATTTGTTTTTTATTTATACTAAAAGGATCTCAGTCTTCACAGTATTCTGAACTTTTTCTTTTTCCTTATTTTTCCCCTTTAAACATAGGATGTCAGACAATTAAGTTTGCGAACTCATCCTAGAAAAAGTGCTACATCCCTCATTGCTGAATATCACTATGGTCACCTTTGAAGTACTCCCCTTGGGAAGCTATGCACTGATGCCAGTGCCTAGTCCACCCTTCAAAGCAATTTTGGAACTCTTTTTCTGGAATGGCCATCAGAGCTGTCATCATATTACCCTTGAGGTCCTGTATGTCATCAAAATATCTTCCTTTCAATATTTCCTTTATCTTTGTGTAAAGAAAGAAGTCATTGAGGGCCAGATCAGGTGAGTAGGGAGAGTGTTCCAGTACAGTGATTTGTTTACTGGCTAAAAACTCCCTCACAGACAGTGCCGGGTGAGCTGATGCATTGTCATGATGCGAGAGCCATGAATCGTTGGCGAAAAGTTCAGGTTGTCTAACTTATTCATGCAGCCTTTTCAGCACTTCCAAAGAGTAAACTTGGTCAACTGTTTGTCTAGTTGGTACAAATTCATAATGAATAATTCCTCTGATGTCAAAAAAAGGTTATCAACATCATTGGAACAAGTTCGTGAACTTAAGTGTCATACCTCATATATCTGGGAGATCCTCCTCTACCCATAGAAACTGGAGATATATATATATACTTATATATGAAATATAAGTATTTCATAGCAAGTATGAACCATAATTAACAGATACCTGTGGTTTATTTTCTTTCCCTATGATCTTAACTGAGAAACATGTATAGTTGATTTCCTTTTAATTTAAAAGTCACATCTTAGTAACAACAACAAAAGACTGAATATGGTTAAAGGGTCCTTATGTTAGAAAGGAACTGATAAAATAAAGAGAAACTTTTATAGTTTAGAAAACAGTTGTACAACAGTGTTGCCAGTCACCTGGGCAGCATTGGGGTTGCCTAGGACAGAGGCTGGCTGACATCATACATCAAATCATCCATTCACCCTGGGCATTAAAAACCTTCCAGCCAAGCCATTTGCCATTGCCAGGGAATAATCACACACACACATACACACACACACACACACACACACACACACACACACACACAGTAGCCTTACCATGGGGGATACGTCCCAAGACCCCTAGTGGATGCCTGAAATAGCAGATAGTACCAAAACCTACAAATACTGTTTTTACTATACATACACACCTATGATAAAGTTTAATTTATAAATTAAACACAGAAAGAGATTAACAAAAATAACTAAAAATAAAATAGATCATAGCAACGTACTGTAATAAGTTATGTGAATGTGGTCTCTCTCAAAGTCTTATTGTACTCACCTTTTCACATAACAGAAATATTTTATGGCTCCTCTTAGGCATATCCCAATTGCCAGTATTGCACTATGCTTGCGCTTTGGGGGACATTATTAAGCAAAATAAGGGGTACTTGGACAGAAGCACTGTGATACCAGGACAGTGGATCTGATAACCAAGACAGCTACTAAGTAACTCATGGTCAGGGAGCATATACAACATGGAGATGCTAGACAAAGGAAGGATTCATATTTCGGCAGGATGGAGTAGACATTGTGAGATTTCATCACGCTACTTACAATAGCATGCAATTTAAAATGTATGCATTGTTTATTTCTGGAATTTTCCATAACTGAAAACGCGGGAAGTGAAACCACAGACAAGGGAGGACTACTATATACCTCAGCCCACTTTTCCCTCCACACCAAACTAATGACCAGGTGTGTGAAGCTCTGCCCACCAAAAGGATTTTTCTTCACCATCGTCCTGTAGTGTTACCCCTAAGTAGTGTGATAACAGAGCAGTAGTCCATTTTCAGCTGGCACTAACATATAATACAAACCCATTTGTGATCCAGCCTGGGTCCTTTCTTCCTTTGTCAGTTGTCATAGGAAATACCCCAGTAGGCCACAAGTGTATGTTGAGAGAGACATCAATACAATATGGGAGTGAGTGTAAGCTACCTGTTCATATAATTTACAGATGCCTTCTGGATCTGCTTGTGCTCAATCCGGAATACACCATTTCTAGCGTACAATGAATTGCTGTGTTGACCATCCACCTTTATGTGACTTGGTATATTGGATGATACTCAGCTTATGATAGATAATTTAGTAATGTAATATTATCAGTACAATGAACAGCATGAGTCTGACATGAAAGTCAAGATGGTTGAGATTTGTGCAACATTATAAAAGAGTACAAGAGAATTAATAGTCCTAGACAGAAGGTGAATGGTTGCTGCTTCCTTTCCCTGTGGAGGTGAAATGTTTTTCATCCCCCCGCAAACTTAGGGGAAAAAATAATGCATTTATCAACATAATATATACATTCTAACTCTAGAAACTCTTATGATCTGCTCCAGTAAGATACTATATCCTGCCCAGCAGCTGTGATCATAATGCCACCTAGTTAAGCTTATGGTAGTCCATTATAAACCTCTACAACCCATCCATTGTTTGCAGAGCCCATAATAGTGAAAGGGGCAATGATGAAACCACCACATCTGTATCCTTTAAATTTCTGATAGTAGAGGTATTGTTTCTGAACAACTATCTTGGCCAGAGATGGGGGAGGTCAGCTGCAGGAGCTTCCAATCAGTCTTTTCTAAATTAATGCTCTTTATGCAACAGTTTGGAGAATCAATGTGAACATTACACCAGATGGATATAATCCTTGCACCCAACATAAGAGAACCTAAATATATAAAGCAATTACTGATGGACACAAAGGGAGAGATCAACAATAATACAGTCATAGCAAAGGTCTTTTACACCTTATTGACATCAAAGGATAGAACTTCCAGATAAAAAATCAACAAGGAAACAGTGGCCTTATATGACACATAAGATCACATGGGTTTAATTGATATTTTTAGAGCATTTCACCCCAAAGCAGCAGAATATATATTCTTTTCAGGTACATGTGGAACATTTTCCTAGATAGAACACACGTTAGGCCACAAAATAAGTCTTATTAAATTTAAGAAGTATGAAATCATATCAAGTGCCTTCTCTGAGCACAATGGTATGCTACTAGAAATCAACTACAAGAAAAAAATGAAAACATACAAACATATGGAGGCTGAATAACATGTTGCTAAACAATGAATGGGTTAACAATGAGACCAAGGAAGAAATCAAGAGGTACACTGAAACAAATGAAAATGAAAACACAATGACCCAAATCCTGGGACACAGCAAAAGCACTCCTAAGAGAGAAATTCATAGAAATAGAGGCGTACCTCAAAAAACAAGAAAAATCTCAAATAAACAGTCTAACCTTACACCTAAAGGAACTAGAAAAAGAACAGCAAACAAAACCCAAAGTGAGTAGAAGGAAGGAAATAATAAAGATCAGAGTAGAAATAAACAAAATGGAGTCAAAAAACAACAAAACAATCAATAAAACCAAAAGTGGGTTTTTTGAAAAGATAAACAAAAGAGATGAACCTTTAACCAGACTCATCTAGAAAAAAGAAAGAGGACCCAAATTAATAAAATCAGAAATGAAAGAAGAAAAGTGACAACTGGCACCACAGAAATACAAAGGATTATAAGAAAATACTATGAACAATTATATGCCAACAAATTGGAAAATCTGAAACAAAGGGATAAATTCCTAGAAACATATAATCTTCCAAGACTGAATCAAGAAGAAACAGAAAACCTGAACAGACTCATTAGTACTAAAGAAATCAAATCAGTAATTGAAAACTCCCAACAAACAAAAGTTCTGGATTTGATGGGCTTCATGGGAAAATTTTAACAATATTCAAGAATTAATACCTCTCCTTGTCAAACTATTCCAAAAATCAAGTGGAAAGAAGGGCTCCTAGGCTCATTTCAAGGCCACCATTAACTGATTCCAAACCTATTACAAATGACATAAAGAAAGAGAGAGAGAGGAGAGAGAGAGAGAGAGAGAGGAGAGAGAGAGAGAGAGAGAGAGGAGAGGAGAGAGAGAGAGGAAAGGAAAGAAAGAGAAGAAAGAAAGAAGAAAGAAAGAAAGAAAAGAAAGAGAAGAAAGAAGGAAAAGAAAGAAGAAAGAAAGAAAGAAAGAAAGAAAGAAAGAAAGAAAGAAAGAAAGAAAGAAAGAAAGAAAGAAAGAAAAGAAAGAAAGAAAATTATAGGCCAAATATCCTTAATGAACATAGACGCAAGAACCCTCAACAAAATATTAGCAAACCGAATTCAGTAATACCTTTAAAAGATTATACGAGGCCTAACAATTAAGTTAGACAACTTGCCACCATGTGCTTACATTGGCAGCACTGTACAAACAGCCCGGTAAGGTTTCATAACCTTGGTATATCAGTGTCTCACAGCTGTGCTCGTGTGTCGATGTGTGGTGGTGTCTTGCTGAGTGGTGTTCATTATTGTTGCATATTTTTGTGTGCCATCATGAGAATGTCTGAGATTCAATTAGTGCAATGGACAAACATTAAATTTCTTGATAAACTTGGCAAGAATGGAAGTGAAATCAGGGACATGTTAGTCCAAGTTTATGAGGGTAATGCCATGAAGAAAATGGCAGTGTACAAATGGATTAAATGTTTTTCTGAGATGAGAGAATGTGTTTCTGATGAAGAGAGGTCAGGGTGGACAGTAACGAGCAGAACTGGTGAAAACATTGCAAAAATTCATCGAATTGTGTGTCAAAATTGTTGGCTGACTGTGAGAAGCATAGCAGACCAAATAAACATCGATAGAGAAACAGAAAAATCTTAACTGAAAATCTTGGCATGAGAAAAGTGTGTACAAAAATGGTCCTGAAGGATCTCACCAATGAACAAAAGCAAAGCAGAGTCAAAGTTTGCCAAGACCGTTTGGAGAGGCAAGATGATGTATTGGACCATGTTATCACTGGTGATGAAACATTGGTGTACCAATACGACCCTGAAACAAAGCATCAAAGTGCACAATGGAAGTCAGCCAATTCTCCATGACCAAAAAAGTTCCGTCAGTCCAAAACAAGAGTCAAAAGACTGTTGTTAACCTTATTTGATATCAGAGGGATTATTCATTATGAACTTGTACCAACTGGACAAATAGTTAACCAAGTTTACTATTTAGAAGTGCTGAAAAAGCTGCATAAAAAAGTAGATGAAAACAACCTGAACTTTTCACCAATAATTCATGGCTCTTGCATGACAACAATTCACCAGCTCACACAGCACTGTCTGGGAGGGAGTTTTTAGACAGCAAACAAATCACTGTATTGGAACACCCTCCATGAAATCAGGGACATGTTAGTCCAAGTTTATGGGGATAATGCCATGAAGAAAAAGGCAGTGTACAAATAGATTAAACATTTTTTCTGAGAGGAGAGAACACATCACTGATAAAGAGAGGTCAGGGTGGCCAGAAATGAACAGAACTGATAAAAACATTGATCTGGCACCCAGTGACATCTTTCTTTACCCAAAGATGCAGTAAATATTTAAAGGAAGACATTTTGATGACATTGAGGACATCAAGGGTAGTATGACGACAGCTCTGATGGCCATTCCAGAAAAAGAGTTCCAAGATTGCTTTGAACATACTGGCATCAGTGCATGGCTTCTCAAGGAGAGTATTTTGAAGGTGACCATAGTGATATTCAGCAATGAGTTATGCAGCATTTTTTCAGAATAAGTTCATGAGCTTAATTGTCAGACCTCATACACCACGATATTCCTGGAATGCAAGGTTGATTCAATATCCATAAATCAATTCATGATACACCACATAAACAAAATGAAAGATAAAAATCATATGATCACATCAATAGATGCAGAAAAGGTGTTTCACAACATCCAGCATCAATTTATGATAAAAACTCTCAGCAAAGTGGGAAAAGAGGATACATACCTCAACACAATAAAGGCCACATATGACAAACCCACAGCTAACACTGTACTCAACAGTGAAAAGCTAAACTCCCTTTCATTTAGATCAGGAACAAGACGAGGATGTCCACTTTTTATTCAACATAGTATTAGAAGTATTTTATTCAAAACAACAATGAGACAAGAAAAAGGAAAAAAGGCATCCAAATTGGAAGGGAAAATGGAAAACCTTCATTATTTACAGGTGACATGAAACTATATAGACAGAACTCTAAAGATGCCACCAAAAAACTATTAGAACTGATAAATGAATTCAGTAAAGTAGTAGGGCACAAAATTAATATTCAGAAATTGGTTTCATATTTATACACCAATAACAAACTATCAGAAAGAGAAATTAAGAAAAAAATCCCATTTACAATTGCATTAAAAAATACCTAGGAATAAATTTAACCAAGGAGGTAAAAGACCTGTACGCAGAAAATTATAAGACATTGAAAAAAATATACAAATAAATGGAAGGACATATCATGCTCATGAATAGAAAGAATTAACATTGTAAAAATGTCCATACCATCCAAAGCAATCTATAGATTCAATGCAATCTCTTTCAAAATACCAATGGCATTTTTCATAGAACTAGAACAAATAATCCTAAAATTTATATGGAACCAAAAACGACCCAGACTAGCCATAGCAATATTGAGAAAGAAGAACAATGTTGGAGGTATCACACTGCCTGATATCAAACTATACTACAAGGCCATAGCAATCAAAACAGCATAGTATTGACATAAAAACAGACACATAGATCAATGGAACAAAATAGAGAGCCCAGAAATAATCCCACATCTATATGCTCAATTAATCTACGACAAAGGAGGTAAGAGCATACGATGGGGTAAAGACAGTCTATTCAATAAATGGTGTTGGGAAAACAGGACAGATACATAGAAAAAGAAAAAGCAGACCACATTCTTAGACTATACACAATAAACTCAAAATGAATTAAAGATTTAAATGTAATACCTGAAACCACAAAACACCTAGAAGAAAACATAGGCAGGAAACTCTCTGATATTGCTCTTAGCAATATTATTTTCTGATATATCTCCTTGGGCAAGGGAAACAAACAAACAAAAATCAAATGGGACTACATCAAACTAAAAAGGTTTTGCACAGCAAAGGAAACAATCGACAAAATGAAAAGACAACCGACTGAATGGGAGAAGATATTCATCAATGATACATGTAATAGGGGTTAATATCCAAAATCTATAAAGAACTCAACACACAAAAAAATAAGCAATCCAATTCAACATAGGCAGAAGACCTTTTGGAGACGTTTCTTCAAAGAGGACATAGAGATTACCAATAGACATGAAAAGATGTCAACATCACTAATCACCAGAGAAATGCAAATTGAAACCACAATGAGATATCACCTCACACCTGTCAGAATAGCTATCATCAATAAACTTACAAACAACAAGTGTTGGCAAGGATGTAGAGGAAAGGGAACCCTTGTGCACTGTTGGTGGGATTGCAAATTGGTGCCGCCACTATGGAAAACAGTATGGAGGTTCTTCAAAAAATTAAACATAGAACTACCTTATGGCCTAGCAATTCCACTTCTGGATATTTATCTGAAGAAATCCAAAACACTAATTCAAAAAAATATATGTACCCCTATGTTTACTACAGCACTATTTACAATAGCCAAGATATGACAGAAACCTAAGTGTCCGTCAATAGATGATTGGATAAAGAAGAGGTACATGTATACAATGGAATATTACTTGGCCATAAAAAGAATGAAATCTTACCATTTGTGACAACATGGATGGACCTAGAGGGTATTATGCTAAGTGAAATAAGTCAGATAGAGAAAGATAAATACCATACAATCTCATTTATATGTGGAATCTACAGGACAAAATAAACAAACATACAAAATAGAAATAGACTCACTGATACAGAGGACAAACATGGTTGCCAGATGGAGGGGGTTTGGGGGACGGGGTGAAAACAGTGAAAGGGTTAGGAAATACAAATTGGTAGTTACAAAATCACAGGGATGTAAAAGTACAGCATAGGGAATATAATCAATATTATACTAATGATGTATAGTGCCAGGTGGGTACTCGATTAATGGGAGGGAATCAGTGTAAATTATATAAATGTCTAACTACTGTGCTGTATACCTGAAACTAATATAAAATAATATTGACTGTCAACTGTAATTGGGGGAAAAGAAAGGTTACCACCACCTATTCCTATTGGACAGGACACGCTCCCTGACTGCCGTTCTGTACTGGATGGCAATTGTGATCATTATTTCCATCTTGTGACGTGTTCAGATGCTGCCACGTGGCTTCTGCCATTCCCGAAATGCATCATTCATATGTGAGAGAGCTCAACTGCATGGCAACCTCTCCCTGTCAAAGCAAGCATATATAAACAGCCACCAGTGAGCTACTGAAAAGGCCATGCACCGCTGACCAGTGCAGTTCTTAGTGCCTTAGAGAAGGGTGTGCTTCCTGGGCTCTCTGGAAACAGTCAGCAGGTACACTGTAAGTCTTACAGAGTAAAGGCATTCAAACATCCCCACCTACCCAGCCCTTCTTCTCCATTCATCAAAATGCATCCAAGGAGGTTCTGGTACCCACTCCATTCACTGTAGTTTATCTTTATATTCAAGCATGAGGTGCCTGCCCAGAAAACCCCAGATGTCTTTTACAGAACATGAATCTAGAGTCATGAGTGCCCTGGCATTAAAAATGTCTCCCCTATCCATCCTAGAGTCAACTCTGCCTGCTCCAACACCCTCAAATGCCATTCTCACCACCAGTTCCCCAGTTCTTAATGCTACATATCAGTCAAGTTCTGAAATGGCTTTGGGCTGCGACAGTCCTCCCCCACTCAGACAGTGGGTGCTGAGACCTGACCCGGCTACTGGTCTGGAGGAACTGGGAAGACAGGATGGAGCCTCCTATGACCTCCAGGCAAAGAGGCCGCTAGCCTCTGGCAAGAGGAAGCTGGCCGCTTCTCCTTGTGTGGGACATTCACGGGATTAGGAGGGGTCGAGATCCCCGGGGCACATCCACCCACCCGTCCCCTGGCCAGTTCTCAGCCTACCTTCACCCCTTTCTCTATCAAGGTCGTGCCTGTGTGTTTTGTCTCCTTTGCAGCTCTGGCCCCTGATTTTCCACACAGGCTGTCCCACAGCTATAACACAACTTACTGTTCTTCAAAGCGGCCGTGAAGTCCCTCTGACTTTCACAGCATACTGCAAGTAGGAAGTTTACTGCTCTATCATTTCCTTTTACCGAGGATTGCAATGCAATTGACCCACTCCAATATCCTCATAATTACCATTCCCCATTCTGTTTATTCAGCGGAGGCTTCGCATAAAATAATGTTTCAGTTAGGGTTGCTAGATGGGCGGGAGGGGTGGGGGGTGGGGGGGAGGGTGAGGGGATTGGAGGGCAGTCGGTGACCACAGGATGGCCACGGGGTTTGAAAATTAATCTGGGGAACGTAATTTGGTGGTTACCAGAGCGTAAGGGGGTTGGGGGGTGGGGGATGAGGGTGAGGGGGATCAAATGTATGGTGATGGAAGGGGAGCTGACTCTGGGTGGTGAACACACAGTGTGATTTATGGATGATGTGATACAGAATTGCACACCTGAAATCTATGTAATTTTACTAACAATTGTCACCCCAATAAATTAAAAATAAATTAATAAAAATAAATAAATAAATAAATAACCAAAAATAAATAAATAAATAATGTTTCACCTACTCCTTTCACCTCATCTTAATGAATCATAGGTAAAGACAGCAGTAATTGTAATGCCACTGCATGTCAGGGGGTATGACTCAAGGAATCACTGCCAGTATAGGTCTCATAGTGCCATCAAATCGTAAGCAACCCAGCTCCAAAACAGATTTTTAGGGTCTGCTTTCTAGAACTTCCTCTGGTCCCAATTGCCAGAGCCTAGAGTTCCCAGAAGGCAGAGTTTGAGGCGGAAGGCTGTTATGCTACTATTGACAGGAAATACACATGGGGGCAGGAGACAGGCTGTTACACGAATAAATTTTTACACAAATAATTACAAGGTAACAAAATAAATTCTATAATAGGGATATGAATAATATCTACCCTACAACCCACCTGAGAAGGTGATTAATTGTACTCGAACAGTCAGGGATGTCTTCATGGAGCACCGAGGTCAGGACCTATGCCACTTATATTTATGTCTAATACTTGTAGGTAGTACTGCCCGCCCCATTTTAGAAACGAGAACACAAACTAAAACTTAGTGAATCCCAAAGATTCCGGGTGGCAGTCAGGCCCATGCTTTTAAAGCACAATGCTGAACGGTTTGTCTGGAAGACTCGATGCTGGTCTGATTTTTTAAGAGCTTGTGTCAACTAGAAGGACGTGGATACTCTGGGCAAAGAGAACAAGATATGCAAAGGCAAAGAGATGCGGAAGGGACTCCTAGGCTGGAGGGCAGTAAGAAATTCAACACGAGACGGGAGCCCTTTGGAGTATGCCTTGATCTGTTCTGCCCGCTGTAAGACACCGCCATAGTCTGGGTGACTTAGAACAACTGAAGTGTATTTCTCACCATCCCGGAGCCTGAGAAGGCTATGGTCAAGGCCCCGGCAGATTCAGTGCCCGCTGGGGCCTTCTTCCTGGTTCATAGACGGCTGTCTATTCGCTGTGTGTCCACAGCGTGGAAGAGGCACAGGAGTCTCTTTATGCGGGCACTAGTCCCACTCGTGAGAGTTCCGCCTCATGACTTATTCACCCCCAGAGGCCCTACCTCCTATCCCACTGGAGAATTGCTTTAAACATGAATTTCTGAAGAATATAAATACTCTATAGCAGAGCAAGAACGACACAGGGAAGAAAATATGATGGAGAACAGTTGAGGGAATTTAGACTGTAAAACAACTGGTGCGTTTTACGATAGTCCCACTAAGAGGTCATGAAACTGAAAATGAATTATGGCCCTGGACATGGGCAAAGGGATAAGGAGCTTGTGCTCCAGTATTGCTGTTACCTTTGCCTCTCTCCTCCCTGGGCCTACGTGCCGGATACCCCACTCGTCTCCATGTGACTTTGGGCAAGTTTCTCAACCTCACTGTCCTGTTTCTGTACGTATAACATGAGGAAAATAATAGCAGCTATCTATCGACCTCGTAAGATTGCTATAAAGATGAAATGAGATAATGCAAGTACAGGACCCGACACCCACATTTAACTTATATGAATTCAGCTGCAACCTCTTGTCCAGAGAAAGAAATATAAAGGAAGCAAGAGAAGAAGTAACAGTTCAAGAATATGTGAAATTTCATTTTCAATAATTGGCAGCTCTCCCTTGGTGAGAAGGGAGGTGTGAATCTGCTATTCGCATATGGAGTCCCAGTTCCTCCACTGCCTCTCAGAGTGTGAGTATCTCACAGACTAGAAGTCATTTGTGCTTGACGCTATGACTTAGCATAGTGAATGAAACACAGCACATATTAAATGAGCGTTCAACAAATGTTTATGTCCTTGTTAATTACTATTCTCGTCCACTTTGTTCATCTTGCTAGCAGGCTACAACCTCTGTCAACAATCGAGTTGTCAAATTTTCTCTCTTGGAGAAACAGCTGATTTAGCCCACCCTTGTCTAGAGAGGAGCTATTGATCTGTCCTAGGTTATTTCCTTAATGGCTACCTAGAACAGCTATCCTTTCAGCAGAAGTAGCTATTGAAACCTAAATCTGTCCCTGAGTTCTTGCATAATTCCCCCCACACACCCCATCTGGAATTAATGTCCATCTCCATAAATTTAACTCTAGGCACACCTGATCACGTCTTGCCCTACCAGTCCCAGAGAGAAAGAGGGTAAAGAACATAGTATCACCTTCCTGCCCTTTATTTAAGTCCTATCTCATATCTTGGCCTAACTAAACTCTTCTCATAACTACATATCCTTTCTTACTCCTGCAAATTCTGTCCCCACTCACAAGATGTGATCTGGTCCCAATGTCCTGGCAATCACCATGATCTAACAGTCTATTCCTAAAATGCCTGTTTATGTAGGGTCAGTGAACTCTGCATGTCAGACATCAGTGGTCCAACCAGGATTGTACTATGCTATCCCAAGCTGATCCCAACTCCTTCTCTCAGCCTTTTCTCCAATGCTGAGTGAGGAAAAGATCATTCCAACACATCCCTCATGTGTAGTCTGCCCTCCACATTCCATCTCCTGGGAGCAAACACTTAGACAAAAAAACATGCAAATATTTTCCTAAAACAACAACAACAAAATAATGTTTAGACGTAGAAAAATGTAAACCAAAATTTGGGAGGAAAAAACCTTGCACAATTTTCAGGGACACAAAATATATGTCCAGTGTAAATCACTAAACAGAAGACTTAATACTGCCATCAGCAGTGCCTGCATTTGCATAATTTCACTGTCAGCGGTCCTTGTCAAGAACAATACATGTGGGTTTGTCTTCTGTCAATGAAATTATAAGATCCATCAGAGTCCTCTTTCCCAGAAAAGGGAAACCTATGACCTAAAGACAAAAGCAAGTGAAGTCAGATTAAGTTAAGGCAGATTCTCATATACACTGCTTGGTAGAGTGCCTGGAACACAATAATCCTTCAATTGATGTTAGCTATTTTTAATTATCATGGTAGCTGTCCTTTGTTATCACCTCACGGTATGCCATCCTACCAGCACATGCACCAAGTGCAAAAAGAGACCCTTGTTTTCTTTTGACTTTCAGAGCCAAATGAAACAAAAGAAGTCATCATCTCGATCCCTAATTCGTGCAAGAGTTTGATCATGAGATGCTTTGAATATGTCATATGTTGAATATGTTGAGTTACAAACTCAAAAGTGGTTTACAAGCCAGCTCCTTTGCCAAGTGTCCCCGGTGGAACAGTCAGTACTTTCTTGGAATGGACTGATTCACGCTTGATGTTCGGCGGAATGTACAAGGATCTCTAGTGCAGAGAATTTGTGGATATTTGTATGAAAGAGAAAAACAATACAAAGAAAGCTAACTGAGACCCCATTTCATGAGATTTAAATAGCAACACATCAACTAAAATTATGATCTTATTCCAATGACGTTTACGTTTTAGCCTGTGTGGCTCAATTTGATATTTGGAAGAGTTGAGACAAGGTCTATGTACATTTAATTTCTTGTTGGGAGATTAGAATCTCTGAGCATTAGAGTTGGCACATACACACAACACCTAACAGATATCTTCCCTACATGCTCACCTGATGGCCTGGCAGCTGCTGGGGAAACTAGTTGGTGCTGGGGACAGTGAATAGATTTTGGACACAGAACTATCGAAAACAAGTCAAGCATCTCAACTTATGGGCTCTGTGATTCTGGTTGAGTTACTGCTCCTCTATGAATTTCATTTTATCAGCCATAAAGTGGAAATTATAATAACATCTACCTCATGGGAAAACAGTGAGGCCTGAGCTGCACAGTTCTTTATATTCTCTCAGGTGTTATACAAATTGCATGGAATCACACTGTTGTGATGTGTGAGTATGTGAACTCAATGCACAGAACTTTAGTTTAAGTCCATGTTCTACACCTGACCTTTATAAGCGTAACGGTCCTCATCTATAAAATGAATACACATAACCTTTCCCTTATCTGGGTTTCTGTGATGACCCATGAGATACCTACAAAGCACTTATCACAGTGTCTGATACATAGAAGCACCCAACTATGTCAATTATCGTTAGATATTTGATGATAAAATTGATGTTCCTTCAGCAAATATTTAATGAGATCCAGCTGTACCAGGCACTCTATCTGCTGGGCGTGAAGGTGGGGGAAAAGATCAACTCTGGCTCTGTAGGGACTCACCATGTAGTAATAAATTCATATGTCCATTCCAAAAAACGATCAGAGGTTTTTCATGGCCCAGAAAATGAAGTTCAAGTTCTTTGTTTGGAATCTAAAACACTCCACCATCATCCTGCCCTATCAACCCACTGAACCTCCTTATAAAATCTTTATCTCCAATCAAACTAAATGTCCTATGCTTGTATCATTACTTGTTGTATTAGTGAGGGTTCTCCAGAAGAAAAAAAAAATCGGAGGGGAGGAGATTTTTATAAGAACTGGTTCACACAATTATAAAGGCCAGGAAAAACTATAGTCTGCCATGTGTAAACTGGAGAACCAGGAAACCTGGTGGTGTAATTCAGTCTGAGTCCAAAAGCCCAGGAACCAGGAACACCAATGTCTGAGGGCAGGATATGATGGATGCCTCAGCTCAAGGAGAGAGCAAACTCTCTCCCTCTTACTTGGTCCTATTTGATCCTCAACGGATTGGATAATGTGCACCCACATTGGAGAGGGTGATCTTTATTTGGTCTACAGATTCAAATGCTAATTCTTCCAGAAACATCCTCACAGACACATCCAGAAATGTTTTACCAGTGATCTGGGCATCCCTTAGCTTAGCCAAGCTGACACATAACATCAACCATCACACTCGTGCTGGACTCTCCACCTGGGATACATCCCACACACTTCTCTCTCTATCCAAACCCTGTACTTGCCTCATGAACCAGTCAAATACTCTTTGTTGTGGACATCCCGTTTTCTGCTCCAATTCATGTCCCTTTAAGGAAATCCTCTTCTCTACCCCTCTTCTGGTATAGCTACAGATGCAATTCGTTGGCCACAAAACGATTACAAAAGTACCTATTTCGGGTCAAGGAGAGTGTGGCATCCCCTCACTTTAGGGATTAGTTCTGGGGTAGGATTGTGACCCAATCCAAGCTGATGAGACTGACATCTGGGATTAGAATTATTTAGAAATAAAATTTCCTTTTACACTGGAGTTGTCAAACTAGAAGGCTATGAATCCAGAGCTACAAGACACCATCTTACCCACAAGGATACCCAACTCAGAGGAAAGTAGAGCTGAGAGACAGAGAGAAACCAACTCCCAATGACATCATTCACCACCTGGATGGACACCCCTTGACTTCAGTTAAGGAAGCCAATTCATTTATTATTATTATTATTATTATTATTATTATTATTATTATTACTATTATTATTGTTATGTTTCTGTTACCTGCAATCAAGAACTTCCTGCTGACCAAGACCACAGTTTCTTTTTATATGTGGCTCCTCTGAAACATTGAAAATGAGTTTTTGCTCACTATAGGTGCTCAGAAAATGTTAAGTTAGATTAATCTATAACTCATGGACTAAAATGCAATGGATTCCAAATGGCATTCAACCTCACTAACATTTAACCTGGTTCATTAAGACAGAGGAAATATATCTGAGCCAAATGATCTATTTGTAAAGACCATTCAGCCATTCAGTTTCTCTAGAGATTCAAATGAAACTGTACTTTGTATAATAGATACATAGTACATAGATAGGAAAACTATACTTTTCTGGGTGCGTTTAATTCTCATTTTAAGAATGAGGTCTAGAGAGAACGACTGATTTTCTACAGTCTCACAGGAAGTAGGCAAAATACTACTGTGAATTCCTTTATGATTCTAAACTTTGTGATTCCAAAGGACTTAAGGTCCTTCATCTTACTCTGTTTCCAGAGTCAGGAAATATAAGAGTAAGAACTTTTAGAGTTACCCAGCTAGACTTGAAACCTCACTTACACCAACTGTAAAACACTACCTTAGGGTCTAGGACATAGTAAGTGCCAAATAAATGACAGATTTTAATTACATTAACACATATTTTCATGATTTCTCAGTCCACCAGAAATTTTAAACTGACTCAGAAATCTTGGGGGAACTTCTCTGACTAGCTCCCACTATTACCTATGAGATTTCTGTTTTAGGTGACGTCTCAACGGGGAAAATGGTAGGCGTAAATGACTAGTGCTTGTTTTATGATTAATTTTCCACCCACTATTCATAGACTTTCCCATCCATAATAAAACAGAACTTTCCTGTGCTCATTGAGAGAAGAATATTATTTGCTTACTGTTAAAGCTTTGCTAAGTTTCATTAGTTTTAGAATTTAATTTATGATGAGATCCTTATAAGTCACACTAGGAAATTCTGAACAGATTAAAGGAATTTGATGACTGTGAATCAATAAGAAAATGTGCAAATGAATATAAAACTTAACCCCATAAACTTGAAATGGGTCCAAAAATTCTTGCCTAAGATTGAAGGGAAAATTAAAGGGCAATTGCCTTCTTTATGTGACTTTATGTTTCATCATTGTCCTAACTAAATGTCGAAGGAAATGCCTGAATACAAAGTGCCAACCAAATAGACATGGCTGAAAACAAAATTTTCTCACCCACCAGTGAGGCCACTGTAGACAAGCTTTCATTATGAAATCACAATTCCTCTTTAAATCAGGATTAAATCATCTATCTGGATCACGTGTGATTGGTTTATATATATATTTTAAATATATACACAGTTGATAATTTAAAAAATATTTGGTGGGTGATGTCAGAAGCATGGCAGTGTGAGAGGTCCCCCTGGTCTCTCCCCTTGATGTTATGACAAGTTTAATATGTGTAATTCAACAAAGGATTCCTGCACAACACACAAACACATCTGAGAGATCCGCACATCGAGACATCTGAAGGTTGGAGAATTGAGGTGAACAAGGAAAAAGGGAAGAGAGAAAAGTAAAGACAGCTGCCACAGACACTGCCTGGAGCTCACTGCTGGTCTCGGGAGAAGGGAGGAATCGGGCGGCTAGTGCACTCTCTGTAGCCCCGAGCATTCCTGCCTGAGTGGTCAGTACATCCTGTGACTGAACCCAGTAACTGGGGCAGAGACGGAACACTGAGGTGTGGCAGCTTTGGTCTAGCAGCCACCATTGCCAGGCAGAAAACAAAGCCACTGAGCCTGGCCACCTCCCCTCATCTTCTCAGAGCTAGCAGCGGGCCCCAGAAGAAGCTGTGGCAGTGAGTGCAGAATATCTGTAGCCCTAAGAGCTGGCGAGACAGTTCCTGAGAAGCAGACACACACAGCTGCTAATCCCAGTGACAGGGTGGAGATATACAGGCGAAGCAGCTGAGGTCTGGCAGTTACCATTACTGGGAAGAGAAATAAGCCACAAATGTACAAGTGGCCTCTCCCAGCCCAACCAACCCCACCACCACCCATCAGAGCTGATTTAAATAAAGGCACCTGGGACATCTTGGGCAGTGCAGCACTGCTGGCAGTGTCTGGTTGCTGGGGGTAGCACAGGAATTTCATGGGCTCGGAACCTCATCGCCCATGAAATTCCCCCATGAGGGTGGTACCTGAGACCAAGATAATCTGGTCACAGAGAAGATACCCACCTCCCAAGGGAATACAGGGCATTTTTCCACCAATTCACAGAGATCTCAGAAGCCATAACAGTACAAAAGAAAAACAAAATACATGCGATTCAGCGCCACCTACTGGAAAACAAAGGAAAGACCTCTTCTTTTCAACCTGCTAAATAAACTATCACTCTTAAAAAAAAAAAAAAATGCAGATTTCATTACCATAAATGCCTAGGCAGAAAAACAATCCATCAAATATAAACAACAAAATGAAGAATCTCCAGAAAATAAACTTAAAGACTTGGAAATATGTGATTTAGATGACGGAGAATTCAAGATTGAAGTTCTGAAAAAAACTCAGTGAGATACAAGAAAACTCAGATAGGCAGTTAAATTAACTCAGAAATAAAATCAGTGAACAAAAGGAATACTTTATCAAAGAGATTGAAATTAAAACGAAAAATTGAAATTCTGAAGCTGAATAACTCAATAAAGAGATGAGGAGCGAGCATAGGAAATAGAATTGTAGAGACAGTTCCTAAGATGGAGAAAAGAATTAGTGATATCAAAGATAGAAATGACACAGATTGAACAAGAGAGAGACTTGGGCACAAAAGAAAAAGAATGAAAGAACTCTACAAGAACTATCTGACTCCACCAGAAAGAGCAATGTAAAAATAATAGGTATACCAGAAGCAGAAGAAAGGAAGAAAGGAGAAGAAAGCCTATTCAAAAAAATAAACAACAAGAACTTCCAAAACTTATGGAAAGAACTGGATCCTTGAATCCAAGAAGCAAACAGACACTTAATTAATTATCTCAATCCAAAAAGACTCTCTCCGATGCACATCATATTAAAACTGTCAAAGATCAGTGGCAAAGATCAGTGGCAAAGAAAGAATTCTTAAGGCAGTCAGGGAAAAGAAAATAGAACCTATAAAAGAAATCCCATTAGATTAGCACCAGATTTTTCAGCAGAAACTCTACATGCTAGGAGGGAGTAGACTCAAATATCCAAGCTATTAAAAGGGAGAAACTACCAACCAAGAATAATATATTTAGCAAAGCTATTTGTTAGATATAAAGTAGTAACCTTTCCAGACATACAGAAGCTGAGGAAATTTTCCACCACAAGGCCTACATTACAGAAAATATTGAGGGGGTTATTCTACCTGCAACAAAAAGGCAAAAGAATACAAAACTATGAGTAAGATGACTAACAGACAGACAGAAGGAGGAAATCGCAAACCTTATTCAGGATAGGGTATTATACACTTAAATCTATACATAAAGATTACAGGAGTTAAAAATATTTAAAAAGAGAAGACACCAGCTACTGCAATTTGGAAATGAACTCACAGCTTAGATAGGGATAATCTGCAAATACAAAAACATAAAAGGGGAGAGGATAAAGGTCTGAATTTGCAAAGGGAAATGGAGATAAGATGCAGTCAGAAGAAAAAAAGACTACTGTATATATGAAACTTTCTTTTTCATAAACCTGATGGTAACCACACACACAAATCTAGAACTGAGACAAGTAACATAAAAAACAAAACATAGGGGGAAAATTCATAGAATACCATTAAACTAAAATAACAGACAGAAACACAAGGGAAAAGAAACATTGGAGACACCACAGAGTTACCAGAAAACAAAAGACAAAATGACTACAGGAAATCCTCATATATAAATAGTCATTCTAAAAGTAAATTGACTGAATTCGCCAATAAAAAAGGAATAGAGTAGTGATTGGATCAAAACCCAACCATACACTGCCTTCAGGAGGCATATCTCAGCTGCAAGGGAAAATCTAGACTCAAAGTGAAAGGGAAGAAAATACACCAAGTAAATGACATTCAGAGAAAAGTGGGTGCAGCTATACTTATATTTCACAAACTATATTTCAAAATTTAAAAAGGTAACAATAGACAAAGATAGACATTTCATAATGACAAAGAGGACAGTGCATCAAGAAGACATAACACATCTATATATATATACATATATATGTGTATATATATATATGTATGTGTGTGTGTATATATATATATACACACACACACACCGATCAGGGACCACCAAAATATATAAAGCAGTGACCAACAGAACTAAAGGGAGAAAGTGACAAAAACACAATTTTAGTAGGGGACCTAAATACCCCACTGACAGATAAGGATAGATTATCCAAACAGAAGATCAATAAGGAAATATCATCTTTGAATGACACATTAGAACAAATAAACATAATCAACATTTACAAAGCCTTTCACCCCAGAACACCAGATTACACATTTTTCTCTAGTGCACATGAAACATTCTCAAGGGTGGACCATATGTTGAGACACAAAACTAGCCTCAACAAATTTAAGAAAATTGAAATCATACCAAATATATTCTCTGAAAACAGTGGTTTGAAACTGGAAATCAAATGCAAAAAGAAAGCAGGAAAAAATACAAATATAGTAAGATTAAACAACATACTACTAAAGAACAACTAGGTTAAAGGAGAGATCAAAAGTATATAGAGACAAATTAGAATGACAATATGACATATCAACACTCTAGGGATGCAGTAAAAGCAGTAATAATGCATGTAATAATGTACTGAAGTTTATATCATTACAGTCCTATCTCAAGAAACAAGAAAAATCCCCCCAAAACACCTAACATTACATCTTAAAGAACTAGAAAAAGAAGAACAAATGAAGCCCAAAGTCAGAAGAAGGGAGGAAATAACAAAAATTAGAGCAGAATTAAATGAAATAAAGAACAAAAAGACAGAGAAAAATTAAAGCAGCAAAGATCTGGTTCTTTGAAAAGATTAATAAAATTGACAAACCCCTGGGTATACTCAATAAGAATAAAAGAGAAAAGACTTAGGGAAGTTACAACAGATACCACAGAAATACAAAGGATCATCCAAGAATACTGTGAAAGACTATATGACACAAACTTCAATAACCTAGAAGAAATGGACAAGTTCTTAGAAATATATAACATTTCTAGACTGAATCATTAAAAATTAGAAAATCTAAATAAACTGATCAACAGAAAGGAAATGGAAACAACTATCAAAAAACTCCCAAAAAGTAAAAGTCCAGGACCAGTGGCTTCACTAGTGAATTCTACTAAACACTCAAAGATTTAATATCTATCCTTCTCAAACTCTTCCAAACAACTGGGGAAAAAAAGCAGTACTTCCTAATACATTTTATTATGCAAACATTACCCTGATACCAAAATTTGGAAAGGATAATGCAAATAAAGAAAACTACAGACCAGTATCTCTGATGAATACGGATGCAAAAATCCTAAACAAAATACTATATAATAAAATATATATTATTAAATCCTAAACAAAATACTATATAAAAAAATAAAATATAATAATATATTAAAAAGATAAATACATCATGGTCAAGTGGGGTTCATTCCAGGGGTGCAAGGATGGTTCAATATATGCAAATCAATCAATGTGATACCCCACATAAACAAAATAAATGACAAAAATCATATGAAAATATCAATAGCTGCAGGAAAAGCATACTAGTAAGACAAGACACAACATCCATTTATAATTAAAACACTCAATAAAATAGGTATAGACTGAAAGGACTTCAACATAATAAGGCTATATATGACAAACTTTCGGCTAATATCACACCCACTGATGAAAAACTGTAAGCTTTTCCTCTACTATCAGAAACATAACTAGGATTACCACTCTCACCACTGTTATCAACATAGTACTGGAAGTTCTAGCCAGAGCAATCAGGCAAGAAAAATAAATAAAAATAATCAAAATTGTGAATGAAAAAGTAAAATTGTGTCACTTTTTGTAGACAAGATGATTCTGTATAAAGAAAACCCTAAAGACTCCACCAAAAAACTATTTGAAACCGTAAAGAAATAAAGATGCAAGATACAAAATAAATGACAAAACTCTGCTGTGTTCCTATATACTAACATTGAAATTTCAGAGAAAGAAATAAAAAACATCAATTCCTTTTGCAATTGTAGCAAAAAATACTAAAATACCTAGGAATAAACTTAACAAAGAATGTGAAGAACCTATACACTGAAAAGTTCAAGACATTAAAAGAAATTGAAGAACACAAAAAGGAAATGGAAAGATATTCATTCTGTGTTCATGGATTGGAAGAATCAACATAGTAAAATGGTCATGTTACTCAAAACATTATACAGATTTTTAATGCAATCCCCAACAAAATCCCAATACCATTTTTTTAAATAAATAGAACAAAAAATCATATTTATAAGGAATCACAAAATATTACCAGTAGCTAAAACAATCCTAAGAAAAAAGAACAAGGCTGGAAGTATCACACTCCAAATTCAAATTAAACTACAAAGTGACAATAATCAAAACAGCATGGTATTGGCCAAAAAACAGACATACAGACCAATGGAACAGAATTGAGAACACAGAAATAAATATATATATATATGCAAATGATTTTTTACAAAGTAGCCAAAAACATATAATGAAGGGGAAAAAAGTGTCTTCAATAAATGGTGCTAGAAAAAATGAAAAACCATATACAAAATGATGAACCTAGACTGCTATTTGTCACCATACACAAAAATTAACTCAAAATGGATCAAAAACCTGAATATAAGACCTGGAAAAAAAATTACGTAAAAGAAAACATAGGTACTAAACGGTCTTAGAGAGGATTTTATGAATTTGACCTAAAAAGCAAGGGAAGTAAAAGCAAAAAAAAATGAATGGGACTATATCAAACTAAAAAGCTTCTGCACGGCAAAATAAACCATCAACAAAACAAAGAGGTAACCAACGGAAAGGGAGAAGATATTTGCAAACAATGCCTCTGATAAAGGGCTAATATCCAAAATATATAAGGAACTCATACAACTTAACAACAAAAAGACAAACAATCCCATTAAAAAGTAGGCAGAGGACCTGAACAGACACTCCTCCCAAGAAGAAATATAAATGGCCAACAGATACACGAAAAGATGCTCAAGTTCACTAACTATTAAGGAAATGCAAATCAAAACCACAATGGGATGCCACATCACATCTGTTAGAATAGCCATTATCAACAAGTACTAACAAGTTTTGTAGAGGCTGTGGAGAAACAGGAACACTCATGCTGCTGGTGGGACTGTAAATTGGTACAGCCACTATGGAAAATAGTATGGAGTGTCCTCAAAAAATTAAGAATAGAATTACCATATAACCCAGCAATCCCTCTTCTGGGTATCTACTGGGAAAATCTGAAAACATTTATCCATAAAGACATACCGTGTTTCCCCCAAAATAAGACTTAGCTAGACAATCAGCTCTAATGCGCGTTTTGGAGCAAAAATTATTATAAGATTCAGTCTTACTTTACTGTAATATAAGACTCAGTCTTAATTCTTGCTCCAAAAGACGCATTAGAGCTGACTGTCTGGCTAAGTCTTATTTTCGGGGAAACATGGTGTGTACCCCTATGTATATTGCAGCATTATTCATGGTGGTCAAGACATGGAAACAACCAAATTTTCCTTCAATAGATGATTGGATAAAGAAGATGTGGTATATATACACAATAAAATATTACTCAGCCATAAAAAAAGATAAAATACTGCCATTTGTGACAACATGGATGGATCTTGAGAATATCATGCTAAGTGAAATAAGTGAGATGGAAAAAGTCGAGAACCATATGACTTCACTCATATGTGGGATATAAAACTGAAAGCAATAAACAAGACAAATAAACAAACAAAAACTCATAGACACAGACAATGAAAGGGAGTGTGGGGGAGGTTTCTAGAAAAGGGTAAAGAGGGTCAAATATATGGTGACAAAAGAAGATTTGACTTTGGGTGGTGAACACACAATACAATATACAGATAATATAGAATTTTACACTTGAAACCTATATAACTTTATTAACCAATGTCTTCCTAATAAATTTAATAAAATTCAAAAGAAATTCATATAATGTGTGTATAATTTAAAATATGATATTGAATTTGAAAGCATGCCAATACAGAAAAAGAGAAGACACACGTCTCTCTTGGGGTAGAAGTATGTTATCACTTTAATTGTTGACAAGATTGCCTCTGTGACAAAGTTCTCTCCCCAAATTCTGAAAGAGAAAGCTGAAGAAGAAAGGGATATCGGGGGAAGGGATTTAGCATATGGTGAGCATCTACTTCATTCCAAGTTTGTGCATGATGCTAAACACATGTGCGCGCCTCTCGTTCTCCCCAAAGCACTTATGATTGATTTCCTCACTCTGCACAAAGGGCCTTTGAGCCCCAGGGGAATTGACCAGAGTGCCTATGATCTCCTCACTCATAAATGGCAGTTGACATTAAAAAAAAAAAAAAAAAAAAAAAATCAGCGTTGTGACTAAAAACCAAAAAACAAATCTCCCAAGCTCATTCTTTTCCTCTTCCATCAGCGTTCTCATAAGCCATTCATTCATGTTCTCAGTCATGTTTAATCTTTTTAACTTTGTTAAATTGATGTAGACCAGGGATTAGTTTTTTAGCAAACCGTCTCATAACCAGACCAGTTTCAGCCTCCTTTGAAGTTGTGTGGCCACATGATGGAAACATGGCCAAAGGAATGTGCTAGGTCTGATCTCCTAACTGGCATCCCCAGACCCAGCCCATTATAAAATCCTAGGCAATCCTCCAAGCTCTTCACGTTGACCACACCTCCTATCCATATTCAGGTGACCTCATAGAGGTCTCCAAGGTTCAGTGGATATTGGAGCAACTGGGCAGAAAGAGACTGTGGCGTCCATGACTACACGGGGCAGACCCATGAAGCCAACTCTCACTGGATTGTGACACGCATGAAAAACATTATCCAATGAAGTCTCTGAGACTTAGCAGCTATTTATTACAGCATCTAGTCTTCCCTAACACGTAATAAACCCTTTATACTTAATATTTTTTATTTAAACGCATCTACTTTTTTCTTAAAATTATTTATCACAGCGTTATTTACTGTAACCTCTCCTGTGGATCTGATGTACTGCGTAATTTTTTTAACATGAGAATAAAATCGAAACTACTTTTTAAAGTTTACTGAATAATAAGCTTGCCTGGCATATTTTGAGATATAGTGGTATTCTAATCACTGCCATATGACTAGCCAGGTAGTTGGCCTCTTCTTCAGCCAAGACTCTGAATATCCAAAATGAATGTTTGTCAGGATATGCACACATGGGCACTGTATCATCCCAATTCAACAACTGCTCTTTTGCTCTTTTAGTTCAGAGGGTCCAGCAGAAATGATGAAATGGAGCAGAAACTCCAGAGCTGCTCTGGATTAAAAGGCAGCATGAGCCTCTTGGGTGAGAGACAGAGTAACTGTGACCACAGGCTTCTCTGGATTATTCTGATCTTGGCCCTGTGGTTGCTGTGGTCCCCTGAGAACCACACAGGACTCAATAAGCAAGAACAGTGACTCTTCCTATCATCCTTCTGCTTTGGGGTAACTGAGTCACTCATGCTCACTTCTGAGTAAGCCAGACCTACGGACTCAGCTTACATAGCTTTTAACAAGTATATTCAGGCATCTGACCCCCAAGACACCAATGCTCCTTTAGAAAACCTTCTAAACCCAAGACTAATGTTCTGAGAACAAGCCAGAAAAATAAGAACTCCTGGAGCACAAGGACCAAATCCTCATTATCTGAGTCCCCAGAACATTCCAGAGCACAGAATAGGTCCTGACCGAGCATTGCTAACCTGAGCATCAAAGGGATGCTCTGTCCAGAGGGAAAACAAAAGTTTTCATGTCACCTCAAAGTGAACCACTCCAAAAAAGAGAATTCCTTAAGAATTCCATGAAAATACAATAGATATTTTCAGTAAGCATACATGTGATGACTGAATTTCCCTTCCTATAAAGGAAATATAAGCTGTGTTTGAAACTCCACTGTAAAAATCAGATGAGTGCTAAATCTGATATAATTAAGATGGAGTCAGTATTTACAAGGAGCTGCTACTGAAATTCAACTGCACACCACAAACACACACACACACACACACACACACACACACACACACACACACACACACGCCACTGCTTCATTAAATCAATTACATCTGCCAGTGTTTGGTGGTGATGCTTGGAACTGTCTAATATTGAAAATCAGGCCACCTACCCAAACAGAAAGTGGGAGAGGGAAGAGAGAGAGAAGGAGGGAGGAAGGGAGGGAGGAAGAGGGAAAGAAACAGAAAAAGAGAGGGACAGAGCTTTTAGTATGAAATACATTTAACATAAAACCTGGTGATTCTCCTGCATGGCAAAGCATAATTACTCTAGCGCCAGACATCTTTTCTATATAGACTTTCTGCACTGTTCCACTCTGTTATTTATGGGAAAAGGGGAGGGGAAAAAAACAGACGAAAGCTTGCCATAGCAACCCTTGCAGAGCATGTGACACCTAATACTATCTTTCATTGCTTACAGAGAGAGCACTTCTCACCAGGAAAAAACTGGATTTGGCTTCATTATATGAGTCTTAACCTCCATCAGAGAAAACATACAAAGCAATCAAGAGAGCCCTCCCTCACTTTGTCCCCTCAAGTGTTGAAACAAAGCTCTGAAGCTACCTGCTTTTTAATAAGATCTTCATTTCTTTTGAGGAAGAATTGACAAATTTGTATAAATGACCTTTAGTGTCTTAACATGATGAACAGGTATTACCGTTGTGCTAAGACTGAAGATGCTGATTATGTTTAAGATTTCTTTCCAGTGTTTTCCATCCAAAATGGAAACATTTCTTCCCCAACTGTTGTTTCCTTTCAGGTGTTCACCCCCAGGTTAGCATGAATTTGCTTTTGATTTGGTCACTGCTGTCACTGGGCCAGTTTGCCTTCAGGCTCACTCTCTCTCTCTGTGCCCACCCCCACCCCCAGTGTGTGGCCTTGTGAGTCTTCCAGACACAAGCAAACACTTCGCTCTCTCTCCTGGTTTTGCTTTTGATTACCTTCTCTGGGCTCTGGCTTGCTCTGTTTTTGAGAAGCCTCCTAGAATTGTCTGTGAAATGTAAACACTGTCAGGCTCCAAGAACACTAATGCCAAGGAGAAGTAGGGCTGGTAGGGTGGCACTGCTTCAGTGCCATGGTGTGATGCAGGCAAGATGGCAGGTTTTCATTTCTGGTCATCAATCCCCAGTGGGAGTCTATGGAGACATGTTCCAAAAAGTTCTGGTCTCTAAGACCAGCCCAAACACAATGCCATATTTCCAATGGTTTAATCAATCAGAAACCCTTTGCAGACAAGCTTTCTAACAACCCTCTATTCTGATAAGTGATAGAATGATTGATTCATACAGACAGAATTTTTGAATGACCCTGTGCTAAGGAATGTGCTAGGACACAATGATACCCATTAACTTCTGCATCTCAGGTTAGACTTTAGAAAGTGTTCTCTAACTTCTACAGGTGGGTCAGGTATCTTCCTCTGTGTTTCCCTGGTACCCAGAGTTTAATCTTAAGGTAGCACTAATTGCTTTGTAAATTAACTTCTTACTCTTTGTAATAGTCATAGGCTAAGCTAAGCTTCAGGAGCAAATAAACTCCCAAATTTCAGTTGCTAAACAAAACTATATTTCTTACTTAAATCACCATCCAGTATGGACTGGGTGGCCCTATAGCAAGGCTCTTAGCTAAGAACTGGTTAAGGGACCAACTTCTATTCAGAATCCTTGCTTCCAGCTAAATGCATAGGAGAATAGGGGGAGAGGGGACAGAGAGGGATGCAGGGAGGGGGGAGAGAGAGAGCGAGAGAGAGAGAGAGAGAGAGAGAGAGAGAGAGAGAGAGAGAGAGAGAGAGAGAGAGATTGAGAGAGATCAGGCCATGGAGATGCCACAACCACTTTTATCTGTCTCAGAAGAGTTATGAACTGGCAAGAATTAGTGATATTGACCCCCCTCAAATTGAGGATGGGAAATATGGAGGAACATAAGGATATTTAGTGAGAAATTTCACACTCTGCCCCTATATGCAAAATTAAATTGTAAACTCTTTGAGAACAGGGACTGTTGTATGAAATGTTATAGCATATTTGTACCTGATAGGAATTAACCAACAGACACAGAGACTGATGGTACAGGAAAGAGAAAGGACAATTACATGAGGAATGATTTTGAACAGGCAAGAGGGAATGGGATTAAGGAAAAAAGTGAAGAGGTTGGCTCCAGACAAAGCCCAAAGCATTCTTTCACTGTAAGAGGAGAGAAGATAGTGTGTATTGTCAGAGGGTATATGGGAACAAGGACATTTGATAGTGGAAGGATGAGAAAATTATCTTCTGGTTTCTTCTATTTTCTCAGTGAAATAAGAATGGCCATTAGCTGAGAGTGCAAAAGAAGAGGAAAGGGTATTGGTAGGTTTAAGGAGAGGTATTAAAGAAAGCAAAAAAAATTTCAGATTCAAGAAACACAAGTCCTATGCAGTGTGGGGAGCCATGATTTCTTGTTTATTCTGTAACGTTGCAGACTGGCTCAGTTTTAGCTCTTAAGGCATTGTCTCTGCTTACACCTGGAGGGTGCTTGCAAGCTGCTGAGGAATGAGGTGGGAACGGCCAGTTCCCGGACACAGATCACTGATGATTATCAGGGTAATTGGTGGGCTTTGTCATTGAGATAATGACTTTGGGAGAGTTTCAGTGAGTCTGTAGTTCATATGTAAAAGTTGCAAATTTTATTTTCAATGAGAAAATGCTCACTCGTGATTGTTAAGCTGCACGTACACAGGTGGTATATATTGGTAAAGAAAAGTAAACTCCGTGCTTCAGTATCACTGGAGACCGGCCGCATCATCATCATTGTGAGTGTCTTTTCATTCCCACTCCCCCTTTCAGGATCCGCGTTGATTCGTGGCTGCTGGTCAGCCGCAATTGGCGCCCAACGTGGGGCCTGAACACGGGGGATTCAGTGAGGAACACCGTACGGATTGGTACCGGCTCGGTTCACGAGCTAAACGGAGCTACGGTGAGTAGGGCACTGTTGCCTCGGTCGAATGAGTGTGTGAGTGAGTGATAGCTCCACGACTTTGTGTTACGGAGCTTGAATGGGCTCGTAACTGCGTTTCCGGCACTGTCTTACGGCTAAACGGCGATCAAAACTTCGGTTTTGCCTGGTCGGGGGTTTTATTCCGTCACGCTTAATTGCCACGATAGTCTTGGTCCCGCGAGGGGCACGGCCAGCCGAGCATCTGTGTGTTTTACTTGTGTGAAAGAAGGGCCGAGGATAAAGGGAAATGGGTCACGCTAATAGCAAGGACCTTTACATTAGAGGATTGAAAAAATCGCTCGCCGCTAGGGGCAGCAAGGTCAGCAGAGACCAAATGGAAAAATTCTTAGATTTTGTGAGAGAAGTGTGCCCTTGGTTCCCAGATGAAGGTACCGTCAGCTGGGAAACTTGGGAAAAGGTAGGAGAAAGGCTGAAGGATTACTATGCAGCGCATGGACCCCAGCAGGTCCCCGTGGAAACTTTTGGATTGTGGACTCTAGTCAGAGATTGCCTGGATCTTAGACATGAGGGATGTAAGTTGGAAAAATTAAGACAGACAGGATCGGAGGAGATGCCTCCTTTTGCGCCCGAGACCAAAGGAGAAATAGAGGCGCCCAATCCGCCCGAAGAGCTTATTAATTTACAGTCTTCGGATGAACAATCGGAGGATTTAGACCCTAAAGATGAGGAAGATTTAGAAGAGGCTGCGGCACGATATGATAGGGAAAAATACCCCCCGATGATTGCCGTAGCTCAAGAGGAAAAGTCCTTTTTAGATACGCAGGAAGGGAAATCTCTCCTTGATACAGTCCGTAGCTTGACTCAACAGGTAGAAACTCTTCAAGGCCAACTGGCTGCGATGAAACTTAAGCAGGATAAAGGGTCGACTCAAATTAGAAGCATTACTGGACCCTCTGTGACATTTTCCTCTGAACGGTGGAATTCAGGGGGCAAAGATCCCCCTGATAATATAGCCTTGCCACCTTCTGCGGTGCCTCCTACGGCACCACCCTTACTACCTACGGAGGCCCCCCTGTGGGACCCTCCTTTATCTAAACCACCTCCACCCGTTTGGGACATGCCAACTAAACCTCCGCCAGGATATGCTAGGCCAGGGTCAGATTCGGTTATGTATTCTTCCCGAAATTGTGAAGGCTCTTACAGACAAGGGGGAGATACGAAACATCGTGAAACATTTCCTATTATCGAGAGAGTAGATCAGGAAGGTAAACCCCTACAAGACTGGAAGCCTTTACGGCTTCATGACACGTTTCCCGTTTTTGAAAGAGCAGATCAAGATGGTCAGCCTCAGAGAGATTGGAGGCCCTTTCAGTGGAAACTGGTAAAAGATTTGAAGGAAGCATGCACCCAATATGGTCCCATTGCCCCTTTTACCATGGCAATTGTGGACTCAGTAGCTAGAGAAACCTGTACTCCAGAAGACTGGAAGCACATAACACATGCTTGCCTGTCCGGAGGTGACTTTCTTATATGGAAATCAGAATTCTATGAGAATTGTAAGATTAGAGCCAATGAAAATGAGATGAGAAATATTCCAATCACTTTTGAAATGCTTGCAGGAGAGGGACCCGAGTATGCGGATGCTAGAAATCAATGGAATTTTGCACCTCGTGTTTATGATCAAATTGCCTCAGCAGCCAAAAATGCTTGGCGAATGTTGCCTGACAAGAATAGCAAAGAAGAACAGGTTACTCAGATAAGACAGGGAGCTGATGAATCTTTTCAAGATTTTGTGTCTCGCCTTACTGTTGCTGCGGGACGGACCTTTGGAGCGTCCGTGGCTACGGAGGCTTTCATTAAACAGCTTGCTTATGAAAATGCAAATTCTGCCTGCCAAGCGATTATTAGGCCCATTAAGAAAAAAGGCACTATCTCTGATTTTATCCGTTCCTGTGCCGATGTCGGCCCCTCCTTTTCACAGGGAGTGGCCCTGGCTGCCGCTTTACAAGGAAAAAGCATTCATGAAGTAATGCAGCAACAGGCCAAGCTTCATGCTAGTGGCCGCGCAGGAGCTTGTTTTAACTGTGGAAAAATGGGACATCGAGCTTCTCAATGCCCACATAAAATGGACGCTAACAATCCGTCGGCTACTGCTGTGGTTAAAAAACCTCCAGGGCCTTGTCCCAGGTGCAAGAAAGGCGTTCATTGGGCTAATGAATGTAAATCCAAAACTGACAAAGACGGCAAACCCTTACAGGGAAACTGGGTGAGGGGCCAGCCCCAGGCCCCGACTCAGCAATGTTATGGGGCACTGCAGGTTCAGGAACAGACCCAGGAGCCGAAAAAGAACGAACCCCTGCTAGGAAGCATGTCACAGACTTATTCAGGGCCACCACAGGCAGCGCAGGATTGGACTTGTGTTCCACCTCCGACATCATATTAACTCCTGAAATGGGAATACAAGTTTTGCCCACTGGAGTTTTTGGGCCCCTGCCACCTAAAACGGTGGGTTTACTGTTAGGAAGAAGCAGCTCCATTATAAAGGGAATTCATGTTTCTCCAGGGATTATTGATGAGGATTTTACAGGAGAAATAAAAATTATGGCTCATTCTCCTCTTAATATTTCTGCCATTCCTGCTGGAACCCGTATTGCACAACTGTTTATTTTGCCTCGTCTTAATATTGGAAAAAACAGGCAAAATCAAGAGCGGGGGAACCAAGGATTTGGCTCTTCTGATGTATATTGGATTCAAGAAATAAAAAAGGATCGACCCGTATTGTTACTCAAAATAAATGGAAAAGATTTTCAAGGACTTCTGGACACTGGAGCCGATGTCTCGTGCATATCTGCTGAACATTGGCCCTCCAGTTGGCCGACGCGCTTTACTAATACCAATTTACAAGGCATAGGCCAATCGCAATCCCCCCTCCAAAGTAGTGATCTTTTGTCTTGGCAAGATCCGGAGGGTCATCAGGGGACGTTTCAGCCATATATTATCCCTGGTCTCCCAGTTAATTTATGGGGAAGAGATGTTATGAGTAAAATGGGAGTTTATCTTTACAGTCCTAGTTCACAAGTAACTCAACAGATGTTTGATCAAGGCTTTCTCCCTGGTCAGGGCTTTGGCTCGGTGGGACAAGGGCGCCGAGAGCCTATTTCAACTAATCCTAACTTACAGAGAACAGGTCTGGGGTATTTTCCCCAGGGGTCATAGATTTACCTGTACTCCACCAAAAAACTGCAAAGGCAATAATTTGGAAAACAGATACACCTGTGTGGATAGATCAGTGGCCCCTTACACAGGAAAAGATATCGGCCGCCCAGGCGCTTGTACAGGAGCAGCTTGAAAAAGGCCATGTGGTTGAGTCTACCTCCCCCTGGAATTCACCTATTTTTGTAATTAAAAAGAAGTCTGGAAAATGGAGGTTGTTACAAGATTTGAGAAAGGTTAATGAAACTATGGAAATTATGGGCGCCCTGCAGCCAGGGTTGCCTCATCCTTCTGCCATTCCTAAGGATACTTATAAGATAGTGCTAGATTTAAAAGATTGTTTCTATAACATATTGCTTCATCCCCAAGATTGCAAAAGATTCGCTTTCAGTGTCCCAAGTCCGAACTTTCAAGAGCCCATGAAACGGTATCAGTGGCAGGTTCTTCCTCAGGGCATGGCAAATAGCCCCACCCTGTGTCAAAAGTTTGTTGGTGAAGCAATAGTGGAGACTAGAAGACAGTTCCCTTCTGTTTACATCATTCATTATATGGATGACATTCTGTTAGCCTGCAAACAGGAAGGAATGTTGTTGGCTTGCTTTGCAAACATAAAAAGGAACCTTTTGTCTGCTGGCCTTGTGATTGCTCCTGAAAAAATTCAAAGGAGTGAGCCTTATGCCTATTTAGGTTTTCAATTATTCACTCAGTACTTTACTCCACAAAAAATAGAGCTTAGAAAAGATCACCTGAAATCTCTTAATGATTTTCAAAAATTGTTGGGGGACATTAATTGGCTGCGTCCTTCTTTAGGCTTAACTACTGGAGACCTGAAACCATTATTTGAGATTCTAAGAGGGGATTCTGACCCAACCTCCCCTAGGTCTCTTACTGAGCCTGCAAGAGAAGCTCTCTTTAAAGTTGAGAAAGCTATTCAACAACAGCACGTTTCTTTCTTGGATTATTCCAAGCCCTTGCATGCCTATATTTTAGAAACCAAGCACACGCCTACGGCAGTGTTATGGCAAGAAGGGCCACTTAGATGGATACATCTTCATGTGGCTGCTCAAAAGAATCTCACTCCTTATCATGAATTTGTAGCTAGTCTAATCCAAGAGAGTCGTCTGGAAGCTAGAAAATATTACGGAAAGGAGCCCGATTCCATCGTTGTCCCCTTTACTAAGACTCAGATTCAAGGTTTGATGCAGTTTACTGATAGCTTCCCTATTGCTTTAGCTCATTTTACGGGAACCTTGGATAATCATTATCCTAAGCATAAATTGCTTCAGTTTTTTCAACATCATGATCCAATTTTTCCCTCTATCGTTGCTCATGACCCTCTTCCAGCTGTTCCTAATATTTTTACTGATGGGTCCAGCAATGGTATAGCTGTTTATACACTTAATAAAGAAGTTGTTAAAAGACTACAGACACCTCCAGCCTCCGCTCAAGTTGTTGAGCTTCGAGCCGTTCATATGGTGTTACTTGATTTTGCTTCTCAATCTTTTAATTTATTTTCTGACAGTCATTATGTAGTACGTGCAGTCAGAAATTTAGAAACAGTACCCTTCATTGGTGCCAGTAATCCTGTTATTCAGGATCTGTTCCTTCAGATACAACAAGCGATTCAGCTGCGGTGTAAAAAATTCTACATTGGGCATATTAGAGCTCACTCTAATCTGCCAGGTCCTTTGGCAGCAGGTAATCAAGCTGCAGATGCTGCCACACAGTTTGTTGCCTTAACCCAAATAGAGAAGGCACAAAAGGCTCATACCCTTCATCATTTAAACAGCCAGAGCCTCAGATTGCAATATAAAATTCCAAGAGAAGCTGCTCGTCAAATAGTAAAACAATGTCCTAATTGTTCACATTTATTGCCTGTGCCTCATTATGGAGTTAACCCTCGAGGTCTACGCCCTAATGATTTGTGGCAAATGGATGTAACCCATATACCTGAATTTGGAAAACTAAAATATGTCCATGTATCCATAGACACGTTTTCTGGCTTTACAATGGCTTCTGCCCTCTCAGGAGAAGCTACGACACATGTCATTAGACATTGTCTTGCTACTTTTGCTATGATTGGCGTGCCCAAAAGAATTAAAACTGATAATGGCTCTGGATATACTAGTAAAAAATTTGCTCTGTTTTGTCAACAGTTTTCCATCATCCATGTCACTGGTATTCCGTATAATCCTCAAGGACAGGGCATTGTTGAGCGCTCTCATGGCACATTAAAAGTCAATTTACAAAAGATAAAAAAGGGGGAGTTATATCCCCTAACGCCCCATAATTACTTGTCTTTTTATTCAAAATTTTTTGACTTTGGATGCCTATGTTAAGAGTGCAGCTGAACGTTTCTGGCATCCTTCTGCCGTCCCTGAGGCTTTGGTCAGAAAGAAGGATCCACTTACTGGATCATGGCAAGGCCCAGACCCAGTCCTCATATGGGGCCGAGGGCATGTTTGTGTTTTTCCACAGGATGCAGATAGTCCTCGGTGGCTGCCAGAACGATTGGTGCGACATGTGGACCCTCTACCTGCTGATGACATTGATGACCCTCAGCAATGCAGAAGAAGACCAGACGTATTGGGCCTACGTACCTGATCCACCTATTCTCCACCCTGCTGTATGGGAAGGTCCTGAGATTCCAGACTATGTCAATGACACTCACGCCCTAGGATTGCCTTCTGATGGACACATGAAACAACATTTGGAAAGTTTTGTAAATCAGGCACTCCCTGCAGTCAGGTGACTGACTTACAAGACGGGACTAGAGACTGGTCTAAGAAATCTGTTAATGTATCTGCTTGTGTTCCTTCCCCTTATACACTTTCGATTGGAAATATTAATGTACCTTTTGTAGGAGTTCAGTATATGGGAGATGTGATTCAGAGTATAAAAGTTAAATCTTATTTAGAATGTCATTCAGAATATCATTGGATATGTGTTACTTCTAAAAGGTATAATAATAGTCAATATGATTGGAATCGGGTTCGTTTACATCTTCAAGGAATTTGGCATGATGCTAATGTGTCTTTAGATATGTTTCGGCTTCATGATGAAATTCAAAATATGAAAAAAGCTGAACCCTTAAAATTTGATGCAGCCCAGGCTGCTTCTGAGTTTGTTGATGTTCTTAGAAATGCTATGCCATCTATGCCTCATATTACCCATTCTGTTATGATTTTTCTTACATTGGGCATCTGTGTCTGTTTGGTTCTGTGCCTTCTCCCCATTTTCATCAAATGTTTCATCAGCAGGATGTTAGACTTGCGAGCCGACATCCATCAGCTTAAACTTAAGACAAAGCCCTGAGCCTTCCTCCCCAAGCATTCAGAGGGACAGGATAGTCAAAGACGGGTTGTACTTAGGCACCGCTTCAACACCTAAGACAGGGCTTGTATTATAAAATATAAGTTCCAAGGACGGGTAAGTTGAAGTCGGCGTCCCGAGACACCTAAGTCAGGCGCTGTCACCTCGCCATCCTAGCCGGATGGGTTTTGCTCCTATAAAATAAAAAAGGGGGAGATGTGGGGAGCCATGATTTCTTGTTTATTCTGTAACGTTGCAGACTGGCTCAGTTTTAGCTCTTAAGGCATTGTCTCTGCTTACACCTGGAGGGTGCTTGCAAGCTGCTGAGGAATGAGGTGGGAACGGCCAGTTCCCGGACACAGATCACTGATGATTATCAGGGTAATTGGTGGGCTTTGTCATTGAGATAATGACTTTGGGAGAGTTTCAGTGAGTCTGTAGTTCATATGTAAAAGTTGCAAATTTTATTTTCAATGAGAAAATGCTCACTCGTGATTGTTAAGCTGCACGTACACAGGTGGTATATATTGGTAAAGAAAAGTAAACTCCGTGCTTCAGTATCACTGGAGACCGGCCGCATCATCATCATTGTGAGTGTCTTTTCATTCCCACTCCCCCTTTCAGGATCCGCGTTGATTCGTGGCTGCTGGTCAGCCGCAATGCAGAATAAATAAATCAGTATCTAGGAACACTGTTAAGAAAATGTTAAATATTAAAAACATGATTGATAATCAACGATCATCACAGAAACACGGAAGACAGATTACTTGCACAAAATTATGATTAGCATTACAACTGATATATTTTTTTCATGCACATGTGCACACACACACACAAACACAAACAACTAAGAAGGAAAGAACAAACACCTACAAAGATCTTTAAAAAAACTCTATAAAAACTGAATTTAAAATCCAACCTTTAAATAAATCCCATCAGTGGTTAAAATTCAAATATTCAAACATTCAAACACACACACACACACACACACACACACACATGCACACAAAGTTTTGGAGATGAGCTATCTCAAAGATTCAAGATATATATGAATTTCATAATACTTAATAAGTACCAAAATATAAAAGAAGGTAAATTCCCCAAAGTATAAGTCCATTACAACTCCAATAAATGGGGAAAAATGGAAAATTATAGGCTAATCTCATTTATTAATATAAGTGTAAATTCTAAAATGAAATATTAAGAAGAAGAATCAAACAATGCATTTAAATAATTTATCAGGAACAAGAATTTACAAAAGGAATTCAGAGAGGTTTTAATATAAGGAGATCTACTAATTTAAACCACTATATTGAGAAGAAAAATTGTACTGGATCTGCAATATGTGCAGAAAATACTTATGATAAATCTCAACTATCTCTCATAAGAACTCAGCAAAATAGGAATAAAATGACCTACTCGAACCTTAAAAGACTATCATATACCTACAGAAATAATATTAGATTTAGTGGTAAAATATTAAGGATTATTATCTTTAAAGTCAGAAAGAAGAGAAGGATACCTGCTAATAGCATTTTTATCCAATATGATATTGAAGTTCTAATCTGTACAAGTAGACCAAAACAGCAAATAAAGTAGAAAAATTTTTTTAAATTACTTAAAGAAAAACAGCAAATAAAAATTAGCAGGGTTGGAATAAAGGAAAAAAATTCATCATTTTCAAATAATACTATTGTCTCCATAGGAAAATCGAAGTGAAATGATGCATAAAATCTTATTAATAAAAAGTTCAGCAAACTTACTTGATACGAGAACAATATTAAAAGATCATTTTTATTGCTAATACACCAGCAATAAACAAATACAACATGCAAGTTTTTAAAATGATGATTTTCGCAAAGGAAGAAAAATTATAAGGTATGTGGGAGTGTAAAACGATTCCTTGATTTTGGAGAACTGTTTGGTAGTTTCTCATAAAATTACACATCTACCTATGACTTAGCAATTCTAGTCCAGATATTTACACCAGAGAAAGAAAGCCATCTACCACAGAGAGAACTGCATAATTCCTTAGGAATTCTTAAGAGATTTGCTCATAAGAGGCAAAAACTGGAAACAGCCCAAATGTCAACAAACACATTGGAGTATAATCATATCATACAATTTGATACACAATCAAATCAAATAAAATGCTGCTCATGCAACAACATAAAAGAACCCCCAAAACATCCTGTTGAGGATGAGCCAGACGTAAGAGTACAGACTGTATAATCTGACTTATATGAAGTCCACAAATAGACGAAGCCAATGAGGAAATCAGAAAGGATTTATCTTTGTGGCAGTGAAAATTCAATGGGAAAGGGTCATGAATAATTGGTTGGAGTAGTGGAAATGATCTGTATCTTGTTTGGGATATACAAAAGTTTGTCCAACTATCACAATTTCTCAAATTGAATACTTAAGATCCATAAATTTTATTTTATTGAAATAATACTTCAATATGACAGCAAGGAAAGAAACCTATAAGCACCTAGGAGTAAATTTTCAGAGACGTTCAAGACTGTCTGAACAAGTTTTTCAAACTGTATTGAAAAACATTAGTGAAAATATATATCATATTCATGGAGAGGAAGTCTCAATCCCATAAATATAATCATTTTCATTAAATAAATCTACGTATTCCATGCAGTTACATGTAAAGTCTCAATACCTGTTGGTGTGAGTGTGTGTATGATCACCTGGATGCCCGATTACAGAATTTACATGGAAGCATACAGAGCCTAGCCTCGCCCTAATAACCTTGGAGAGTGAATATAATAAGATGGGTAGATAAAGGATGGAGAGCTGAAAGATTTAATTTATCATTTAGCAAGACATACTGTATCTATACTGTATTTAGAACAGTGTATATTGGAGAAAATATAATCAATAGACCAATGGAATAGGATAAAAACGTTCTCAAAGTCATAAGTAAAACAATTCTCACTCTGTAGAATCAGAATTCCCCTCTACTGAATAATTTGCATTTACACACAAATGTGTTTTTATTTCTCCTATCCTTAAAATAACTATTTTAACCCCACTCATCTCTGTTTTATTAAACCATTTTACTGAGATGTGCTTGACATACAAAAGCTGTATGTGTTTAACATGAGTATACAAGGTGATGAGTTTAGAGACAAATATACATGAAATCATCTCTACAATCTGTGCCATAAACATACCCATTACCTCCAAATGTTTCTTTCCACCCTCTTTATTTATTATTACTTTTTGAGACAGAACACAACATATGACCCACTCTCTTGGAAAAATTTTAAGTATATAGTAGTGATAACTACAAGCAATTCTCACTACCACCTAACTTCATAAGTACAATTATCATCAGCTCCATTTTACAGGAGAGAACCTCAGGCACAGAGAGATTTAACAAACTGCGTGCTTATCTTGCATGTGCATGATTACTAAACTAATCTACTTTTCCATTCACTATCCCTGGAGCCATATTGCAGCGCTATGAGGTAGGTGCTATAAGAAGATGCATTTATTTGACAGATGTGGAAACTGAAGCAAAGAGTTAGACTCATATGTCCAATGTCACAGTTAATGAAAGATGGACCCAGGTCTGATGGAGACATTTTGCTGCTGAAACTTCTGCTCCCACCACTATGTATGGATAACTTTCTAAGAATGCTATTGCATGAAATCACTTCTAGAAATCATAAATCTCTTATTTGTTGTTATAAAAAAAAATCACAAGTTTTCCTTCTAGGCTGATTTTTTTAAGTGCTGCAACTATCATTTTACTGAGTGAATGCCTCCCACATCAGACTGTACTGTCTGCCCCCTTCAATTTAGTGACTTCATGCTCATCAAGCCTGGACTGCTGACCCAGATCCTGTGTGCTTTCCTCTCCATGTGGCAAACTCTGGATCAATCAGATGTTCAATTCAGTTTAATTCAATGTTTTTACTGATTTGAACCATTTCCCAACTGAGCTTACCGAAATACCACCGAGGACGGACACCTGACCAAGTTAATATGGATTTCAGTCCAGATTTTAATCAGTCTAGTTTCTATGTGTGTTTTCTTTACAGTCAAGTCATTCAGGATCTAATGTGAGAATGATGACTTGGGACCCAGAGGTTTTGCCAAATGTTCCTGCATTTCTCTTACTGCAAACTGTCTCGCTGGGACCACCCTGAAACTCCTCATGGAGGACAGCTAACTTTTAGTTAGTGCCTTCAGTGTGCCATACACTGCGCTATGTAGTTTATCTATCTTTGGTGAGACAATGAACAAAAACATGTAGATAAGCTGATAGAGTAACTGTCCTCCATACAGTGGTCAGTAGCCAAGTCACTTTCATCTTGTCGCTCCCTCATCTCAACACAAGGCCTCCTTCAAGCTGCTTATAGGAAAAAGAGATTGAAGATTGTGAAGTGGCTTTTTACTGTCTTAGGCTGGAAGTGAAAAAGGCTGTCACTTAGGCTGTCACTTCTGCCCACAGCCCATTGTTAAAAGTTAGTAACATGACTTGACCAAACTCTAAAGAGGCTAAGTGAGAAGTGTGGTCTTCTCTGGGCCCAGAAGCATGTGGTAAACTTTAATGACATCCCAACCATAGCGATATTCTCTCTCCACAAATGCTGCTGCTGGGTCTCAGAAAGTGTAGGCAATTGTTCCAAGGACACCCAGTGGAGCCTGGATCGGAACTCCAGTGTCCCGGGCTCCAAAACACATTCTCTGTTTTGTTTTATTTTCCACCACAGCATCCTACTACTTGTTGGAACTGTTCCTTTGGGAATTGCTTACTAAGATATTCATTTTCAAATGGCAGGCATTAAACTGGGCACTCTTAACACCTTACTCCACTCCCATCTTAAGGGAACAAGCTGTCTCCCATACCTGAACCTGAACACCTCTCTTTTAGACTTTCCCTCTCCTGTGTCATTTCACTTCCTCCGTCTACCCAAAGACTGTCTGAAATGCCGAGTGTAGCTCTAAAACTCTAGACACTGTTACTTGGGAGGGCCATTTTTTTCTACCCTTCCTTGAATCAGTACCTGCTTTCAGGACACACTTCAATGTCTATCCTGTGTCATCATCATCAAGGAAAATGAAGGCATTCCATCTACCATTCATCCCTCATTCTTCCATCAGACACTTCTAAGCAGTACCCAGAGGAGGAAGGTACCATCTGAGAAGGAAGGAACGTGGCTGGTACACTTCTAATGTCTTTTCTGAGATGCCACAACACCACAGATCTGACTTAGTTTTGGTCTCTCTACTGACTGTGTATATTTTACTTTAGAAACATACAGAAACACAAAATCCTAGTACAAAAATATGGGAGCATAATTAAGCAATAACTAAAGTATGAGTTGTTAGTAGAATAGTCGCTAACTTGTTGTGCTAGCCACAAAGACGGATAAGCAATGTCCTCACAAAGTTTTCAGTCTCCTGGAAAAGGCAAAACATGTGAAAAATGATAGCTCAAGAAAGAAGCTGTGTCATAAGACAGGTCCAAACAAATATATTTGAATGTCCAGAGAAAAATGAGATCATGTCCTGTTGAGATAATCAGTGACGGCTTCGTGAAAAAAGTGGCATTTGGTGATAATAACAATGGTAATGATAATAGAAATAAAACCGAGTTAACATTAATTAAACAATTATATCATACCAGTCATTTTCCTAAGCACTTTATATTTGGTAACTTGTTTAGACCTTAGACTCTTTCTAGGAGATATTCATTCATTCAACGAATACTTCTTGAGTCCCTCCTCTGACAGGCAGAAGTCTGTCCATTATCTGAGGTTATGGCAAAGAGTAAGACAGGAAACTGCACAACTCCCTTGAAGGTTACTTGTCACTGAGGGTTACCACTACAATCCCCATTTTCCAGGAAACCGAGTTAAGTCTCCTGCCAAAGTTCACACACATTTTTAGCGTCTCAGTCAGGATTTGATTGCAGCCTGTAGGGCACAGAACATGCTTAAGACACTGTGTTCTTCCAACATAGAGGGATAAGGTGATAATAATAACAAAAAGAACAATAATGTCAGTTAACATTTAGTGGCATTTAACGTATGACAAGTGCTATGCAACTTTACATGGGGTACTTCATTTATTCTTCAAAACAATTCTAGGAGTGCAGTAACTGGAATAGGTTTATGACTTGGTAAGATTCTGCACTTTATAATCAGACCACCATATTTTATTTTTTTTATTTTTATTTTTTGGTTTTTTTTTGAATTTTCATGTATTTTATTTAAAAAGATATGCATACAATATAGTATGTGCAGGAGGGTTATTATAATTTTTCCGTCTACAAAGAAATTAACACACCATGAATGGAGACTGACATTATGCCCCAGACCACCATATTTTAAATTCTAGCATCAGTGTTTTTGCCTGCCCCTGTTTCCTGTATTTTAAGTGTTTTGGAGTCAGGGCATGTCTTAGTATTTGTTCTGTGCCAGTGCCAGGCACACTGGAACTGCTCAATAAATATTTGATGAATGAAAGAAAGATTGGTAGAACAGGGGACCTTGATCTTATTGAAGAATTTTCATAAATCGAAGCACATGGCATGAGCCATATGATTTCAAGAACTTTAGCGTCCCAGAAACCATTTGAGAAGCCACTACATACTGGAAAGATCATCCTTTATCATTATAGGAAATTCACCATAAGCCAAGGTCAGCACCTGTGGCTGCATGGAAGGCCCTGGACACCCAAACGAGATAGCAGACCAAAGGGTGACAACTTTTTCTGTTTCCATGTTAGCCTTGGGTTTGGGCCAAGTTCCAAAGAAACTGGATCAGAAAGTAACTTCTAGAGGTACAAGTTTTTCTAGCACAAGAAAGCGTACCTCGTATTAAAGATCGCACCAGTAGCTGCATTTGTGGGTGCTAATGCAAGTAATATTCTGGTGTCCTAAACACATTACTAAACCCTCTACAATTACAGGAATCCGTTGTTGAGGGTTGTAGCGAGACCATTTTCAAAGTTGGCGTGGAACCGAGAAATAAAAAATTCAAGCTCCATCCATTTTCTTTTCCCACTAATGAATACTCCTTTTGTTCCAAAGGATCCCAAGTGACTCCCCTGACAATACAGGTAATTAATGGACCATTCTTCTTGATTCAGATACTGTTGAAAATGTAGGGGGGCTTGATAATTGAATCTGCATCCAAACTTTCCCATTACTTAAGTGACTAATAAGTGTACATTACATTTAAAACATTTTTTTTTGCTAGAAACTTCTTCACAGCTTATGATAATGCTCATTTGACAAAGGAGAAAATGGTGGCAGAGAAGCCTTGCTAAGTAAGGCTGTAGCAGAAATTTCCTTTGATTGTCTTTGAGATTCAATTTCATGTTAGACTGCATTAAAGTCAACAGGCCTAAGTCCACCATCAGGCTCTCAAAATGTCCAAATTAAATAATTACGTAGTGCTTGTTAATTTTGTAATGACTTAAACCTATATATTTTTTTTAACTTTGGGATAGGGTAACTTTCAGAGTCAACAGTAACAATAATATTTAATGCTTCTGATATTATTTCATTTTTAAAAAAAAGATCTTTAGTGTCACCCATCTCCAGGACACCTTAATGACAGAGATTAAAATTGGTTTGGCTCTGATTGCTTGAGTAAGTTGTGCAAAATGAGAGTCTAGAAGTCATAGATGTTTGAACCACTCATTAACTTATCTTCTCTGTAATTGGTCTTAGTGGATGTTGGCTAGAGTTTCCCCTCCTTCTCCCAAAGGCACTTCTACACTGACTCAAGATGCACAGGGCAGAATAAGAGCTGATTTAGAAGAGGTCCTACTTTAAGAATTCCTGAAATATAAGTTTCTTGTCCTTGAGAAATCTAGTGGCATCTTCTTGCATTTCAAGCAACGTATAATAGCCAGGAAAAGATTACCATAGACTTTGCAGTTGTTCACACTAACGTACCCCATGCATTGCATTAATGATTTAAGGAGACACAAGATGAACAATAACTGATTGCTCATAAACAAAATGTTGGTTGCATTTCATGTTTTCTCATAACAGTGTAGACAACATATGGGTCAAAGTAGCTGTTTTGAGGGTGTTTTAACAGGTATCACAAAGGAGGTACTTCTGGTCTGTTTCCCAGGAGAAAATAAAGAGAATTAAAGAGACCAGAAAGAAAGAGATGGTGTTTGGGGGAACCACAAGTCGACTATGGTTAAAAATACCAATATTCCAGGATTCAGAGACTGCAGGAAAATAAGAAGGGCTCTGAACACCCTGATAAGGAATCAGTGTGGTATATATAGCAGCTTTTCCTAAACACTACTGTCCCACAAAATATTAATCGGCATTCCTCAGAAACATATGTTTTGTAGTCAAGTAAGCTTTGGAAATGGTGAGTGCTATAGTTCCCACTTTAAAGATTCAAAATGCACTAGATGTTAAAACTCATCTAAATCTTAGAGGACAGAAAGTCCATTTAACATGGTTCAACCAAATATTTTCTAACTCATGTTATCATGGAACAAACCTGCCCTGCTTCCCATACACATACACATTCGTTCTTTCATTCCTTCCTCACTCCTTCCCTCTTTCCTTCTTTTTGTTATCTTTCCTGGATACCCATTAACCTCTAAGACTATTCACAACTGTGAGCCATTGCAGGTTTTTAATGAGGACAGTGATATCACAAAATTTGGATTTGGAGTACAACAGGAAAAGTGGGTTGAGTGGGTTGAGACTGAAGGGGGTTGGGGGGTGGGAGATGAGGGTAAGGGGGATCAAATATACGGTGATGGAAGGAGAACTGACTCCGGGTGGTGAACACACAATGGGATTTATAGATGAAGTAATACAGAATTGTACACCTGAAATCTATGTGACTTCACTAACAATTGTCACCCCAATAAATTTAAAAGAAAGAAAGAAAGAAAGAAAGAAAGAAAGAAAGAAAGAAAGAAAGAAAGAAAGAAAGAAAGAAAGAAAGAAAGAAAGAAAGAAAAGAAAAAAGAAAAAAGAGAGACCACAGCATTAGATGTGATTAGAATTGAGAAAACATAGGTTGGATAGTAACATAGGGTAGTCAAAGCGGAAAGAAGAGAACAATAGTAACTCTGATGCTTCTGCCATGTATTCCTGGTGGTGATTTTAAGATAGAAAGTAGAAGGAGCAGGTTCAAGAGAGAAGGTGCATTGTTGAGCTGCGGAAATCTGTGGTTTCTGTGGCACATTTCTGGGGAGACATCTGGGAAGCAGTTGAGGATGTGTAGGAAAGTGAGCATGTGGGATATGATGTTAGGAGTCACTAATATTTCATTGGGTTGTGAAGCAACGCAAACGTTAAACTTTTAAGGCAACATATTATGTTAAAGCTAATTTTTGGTATGGATTCCAATCTACCACAAACCAAAGCTTGCAGAGACTACTATTAACTTGAGAAGAATGAGAATGCTAAGTAACATATGAAGCCTACAAGTCAGAAAACTGGGGTTATACTTTCAGTTCCACTGGGAAGTGTTTTAAAAGTAGATAGAGGTAGACCACTTAGCTACTCTGTGGTTCTGTCTACAATGGGCCGGCTGACCATTGAAATATTTGTTTCCTCCACCTGAAATTCCCCGCAACTTGTTTATCTCCCAGACAAAATGAAACCATCTTTAAGTCCAAGCTGAAGGTCCATCCCCTCCACAAAGCCTTTCCAGCCATCTTCACCAACACTGAAGTCAAAATGAGCCATTTCTTTGGCAGAACTGCAACACTTCACTCCTATCTGTGTTAGGACATGTCATACACCACACTACTACTAGATGGCTTATGTCTTTCTCCCAATTACATTGTGTGCGCCTTCAAAGTTTAAGTCTTACCTTATCTCTAAGTCTTTTGCCCTCTTTGCCTGGTGCCTGGTAAAGTACCATTCAATTTCTGATGAATGCATAATGAATATCTAGTGAACAAACAAATGATTGTGTGCATTATGAAATGTATGAAAGCAAGAAAGAAAGAATACATGCATGCATGAATGAATAAAGAAATGAAGATCTGTACTGGCCATCTGGATTGGGACACTTAATCAGTCCACCCGCTTTGCTGAAATTTGCTCTTTGAGGAAACTGAGCAGTTAGGATTCTGAAGTGCTTCACGTGGGATTTTAGGCAACTAGAAGCAGTCAGGGCTCACAGAGTGCATCCTACTGATTTTACTAGATCCACATAGACGCAACCATTGGTTTCCTGGTTAGAAAACTGAGGAGCAAGTCATTTTGTACAAGTTTTAGATGAAGAAATGGGGGACAGGAGGAGAAGTTGTTTGCATGGTAATAATTTTTGCTCAAAACATTACATTGAAAGTGGAAAGGCCAAAACCAGGGGAAAATATCAGACACTGGCAAAAATATTATGAAGGCTGATCATATAAACCTTGTCTTATTTGAAGGGCAAAGACTGTAATCCACAGATCAAGTTCAAATTTCCTGTTTAAATATTGTTAGTTTGAATGTTAATCTGAGTTCCATGTTTGATTGTGGGGATTGGAGCTGCAAATATTGATTACTATGAAATGAAAACAGAAACTCATTTCTGAGAAGGAAGCTAAGGAGCACATTTAAATGAACCCAACCAATAAATAATACCTTGGGATTCTGACTCATTCCCAAACCAGAGTGTAATTATTTTCTCTTTCACCCTGCTTCTTCAGCCTCCTTTCAGTTGACCGAATGCACATCCCATATCTGGGCACACTTACAAAAGCTAAAACAAACATTCCAAGCAGCCAAACACCATGGCAACAGAACCAAACTTGACACCACTAACACACAACAATAAATCTCCATAGATTTCAGAGCCACCACCAGATCCCCCACTTCGTGTCCTCCCATTATAAAGTCTCACTTTCCCAATGAACCACAGGGCATCACTGCTTCATGCCATGACTCTTAATAATTGCCAACCCCCACGTGTGATGGACAGTGGGGGGTAAAGCTCACAACAGAGACTCCCCAGCTGAGCCAAACCTGCTACCTGGAACATGGTTTGCTTTTGAAAACAATGAGAAAGATCAGGTTATAGCGGGGAGATGCAATCTTGCACAAATTAATGAGTCAAACATGTCACAGCGTGAGATTTGCCAACAGAGCTGAGCCCAACGTTCTTCTTACTCCAACAAATTCCTAGGACACTGAGTGTGTGGATCACTCCATATTCATATGTGATCTGGTTGCGTCAGTCATATTTGTATGTAGACTTGTTCATATGTGATTGATGCACCAAACTTGAGAGGAAGTGGAGAACGGAGGCAGAAAACTTGACACAGGTCAATGGACGTACGATTCCATGTGAACAGAAAACAGAATTCAGGTGAAGTGTATAGTGATGCTTTCCTGAAGCTTTCAAATTCCTTAAATTCTTCTCTTCACTTTGTCTACATGCAAATAACCCAGGTTGTACAGGCTCAACAGAAGGGTAGGGGTAGGGTAGCATTGGGTCCCAAATGCCAGTGAGCAGATGAATCTGGGTTATAACAAAGTTCTCACAGCACCAAGGAAAAGCAAAAAACAAAGGAGATTAAAGTGAGGTTTTCTGAAACCAAATGACTCATCTTAATTCTGAAATTATGTCCTCTATATTTTATTAGTGCTGAAATATCCTCTCCTTTATGCCATGAGGTAGGGGTAAAGTATTATAGTTTTGTTTGTTTTTATTTTATTATTTTTTTACTTGACGAAACAAAAAAATATGGCAACGCTATAACAAATACTATAATTAAAAACATACATCATTTTATGAAATAAAATTGTAGCGAAGCATAGAGAAAAATGCAACAAATGCTTCTGTTTCTCAAACTTTTAACTCAAGCTGTGTATCATTTGGTATGGTTTTACGTCTTTTTACATAATTAAGCAACTCACATAAAGCCAAGTCTCCTTGACATTTATTCTCAATGGCCTATGATTCTAGGTAGTGGGGGCAGGACGAGATTTCTGTCTCCAGCTTCCTTCCCACTACTCCAAGTTACTCTTTGTAATCAAAGCAGCCCTTGGACAAGTGATAAATGATATTCCAAACAAATATCTCACATATGGATGCTTGGAGAGAATGCAAAGTACCTGAACAAGATATGGAAAGAAGAAACTAAATTGAGCAGTTACATCATAAATTGTGATTTCTGTTTCATCATGGTCTTACAGTTCCCAAATCTTCCTGATAGAGCCGATAAAGCTCAAAAACCAAATTTTCACATTCCTGTGAAAATGAAAATGTCATACATAACCCCACTGTTATTGGGACAACGCATAATATAGTTAATAAAAACAACTTTGGAATCTGGTCACTCTTATTCAATAAGATACATGACTTTGGGCAAATTAATTATCATTTTTTAAGTCTCAATTTCCCCATCTTTAAAATGAGAATGATAATACATACCACAAATTAAATTTATCTTTGATGGATTAAATGAGAAAATATAGGTAAAGCATTTAACACAGTGCTCAATATACACTACCAATTATTGCTGTTACTACGGGTTTTTCTTCATTTGTTTTTTGTTTGTTTGTTTCTTACAGAGGCTGCACACTAATGCTGAAAGTTTTTAACTGAACATTACAACCTTCAGCTGCTGGGTTCATTTCCCCGGCCTCTATCAAAACCTCCTAACACACAGTTGCCAGCAATCTTTCCTAAACTCTCAACGTAGAGCATTTATTTTCTCGTATGCAAATTTTACAACCCAAATAGATGTAATGTGCATATGTGGAAGATGACTCTCTGGACTAAGGGCTACTTGGGAAGTCAAAGCATAAGCAATTTAATACATCATGCAAGAGATAAATATAGAGGTACCAAATATGCAAGATGCTATACATAAAAGCAAAAGAAAATCTCAGAAAACATGACATGACAAGGGTCAAAAGAATGGTATGAGTAATGTGCTTTGGCTTCAAAAGATATTAAGAGTTCTGTAGGCTGGAAGGACTGGAAAACTCTGTAGTGGAGAAGAGTGCATTCGGGATGGACAGGATTTGCTTTGGCTGAAATAGGGACAGTTACATGAGTAAAATCAATGAATAAATGACTTGGAATAAAACAGAGAAACTGGAGAAGTACTAAGTGATTGGAAATAAATCTAGATTTTATGTAGTTAGATTGAAGCCAGGAAGTAGAGGTATCAAAGTTCCCAGCCACCCAGTACTTCTGGGAAGGCTCCATTTGGCAGAAACTTCCTCAGCTCTGTGTTGTGAAATATTTCACGCCCACCTCTATTAGTTCCCCTCAGTGCAATTATACCATTCCTTTTCAACCTTTTCGCTTTAGGTTTTTTTCTTGTTTTTTCTTGTTGTTTTTTTTTGCTTCTCATGATTTTTTTTATTTTCTCTTTCCTGTTGCTCTCTTTGACATGCCTCCCACCCTCTCCTAATATAACACTATTTTGTTGTCATATTTAAACTATGCCCAATAGAAACTTCTTCTTCCTCTCTCTCTCTCTGGATACAGACAAGATCAAAACTTTGTCTATGACACCATAAAACTTGTCCCCAGGGCCACATGAGAATCTGTGCCTGTCTAGCCACAAAATGGAGGCTTTAAACTCTAGACAGACGGAAGCCATTGAAGTTTAAGGGGGTGGGGAAGGGTGATGTTGAAAAACAGTTGTTGATCTTTTTGTGTCAGTGGGATTTCAAACATTAGAATTTGGTGCCCATCCTAGAGAAGTTAAAGGATTTAAAACATCACTAACCAAGGCAACACAAATTCAGCTCAATCATCGCCTGAGTCTATCAGTTTTGCTTGTGATGCCTGAACAATCACTGTGTACCAGTCTCTGCTGTGGTGCACCATTCATCAGTTACCAGTCAGTTCTCTGTCTATTCTGGGGGATGGGGATGCATATTTTCTGCTTTAATCTGTATTTTGTATTCTTGAAAGGTGAAGTTTTTACAGACTTATTTAACTTGGAGCCAACTTGGTGTTATGCCTCTCACCTTGGTGTTATGCCCACCGAACTGTGCAGCTCACTCAGCTACATTCCCTGCTTGACAGAAAGAGAGAGAGAGAGAGAGAGAGAGAGAGAGAGAGAGAGAGAGAGAGAGAGAGAGAGCCCTATGATAATCTGAAAATATACATGCATTGTGAAAATCCATGTTAAATGCTGTTCAAATTTGGCAGCTCACCTGGGAAGGTTTGAGGCTCATTTGCATACCATGACATTCCAGTGGTAAGGCTCTGTCTGGTCTGGAATCTTAAAAGCAACCTCATACATACAACGTGAACTCCTACAAACCACAGTACCAATAATTACTCATCTGGCCTCTATTTAGATATTTGTAGGTAGTTCTCACAAACCATATCTGAGATATTCAATTTGTATTTTTTTTTCTTGTATTGATTCAAAATCTGCTTTCCTCTGGTATCCGCTGTCCTAACCTTGTTTTCCAGAATTAACAGAATAAATCTTACCCAGAAGCAGACCCTGAGTAAGGATTCTTGTGCCAGTGATTTATTATGGAAATGTGCCCAGGAGAACTTGTCAAGGAGTGGGGGGAACAAGGGAGAGGACAGAAAAAGGGAAGAAGCCAGTGAAGATGAATGACACGCTAAGGCCTTCAGCCAGAAGCTACCTAGACTTTCAGTTACATCTCCCAATTTTGTCCTTATTTGGAGCAAGGAAGCTGGGCTTTCACACTCCATCATGAATCACTCATTCACCAAAGGGCCACCCTGCGCCCCGAAACCTTCTGTACTTCTATCTGTCTGTGTCTGTGGGGAAAACAGCTCTGTAGACTGAGAAGAGTCCTCTGAAGGAAGATTTCAGGTGTGAGCCTTTGAAAGCAAAAGCACACAGAACCCAGGGGGAGAGATCACAGAAATGATAGAGATCTGAGCACAGAAGAATGGAGACCAAGAGTTCACTACATCACTCTTCCTCGTAAGAGTCCTTTATGTCGTTGCAGAAAACCCTCACTTTTTCTCCAAGTCTCCTCATCTTTTCTCTAAACTTTTTTAGTTCCCTTGACACCAAGTTTGCACCCAAACCTCATGAGACCTGAGTCATATTGAGTTATTGATGATCTATCATGTCTCAAAGAAAGGGGTACTTTAGGAAGATTTATATGGCTGTGGAATGACACCAAGGTGAGCCTTTCAGAGAGCAAAGGTTAAAAGGGCTAGATATTAATGTCTGAAATTCTCCATATGTCAACTGCAAAAAGAAATGATGGTGGCAAAGGATTTTTCGAAAGGCCCATCCTTCCAGAGAAACCAGACCCTGTGTTGGATTCATTTGAAGATGAAGTTTCAGCTACAACAGTTTTCAACTCAGCCATGTTTATGAAAAACAGCAACTTGAAACTGGAGATTTTGACACCAAAAATGGTTTGAATTTTAGAGGCTGAAAAGTACATTTCTAGCCTTTGGAAAGGTCACCCTTCCTGTTTTCAGGTTTATGAGCCACAATGTTTATGGTGGCTCAGTTTCAACTCCTGTTTCTTTTGCCTGCAGGGCATTTCTGTGTAAATGTCACTTTCTCCAACCTGCACACTGCAAGGGTGGCTTAAGGAGAGTTTGTCTGTAGATATCCAAGGCTCTGTTTCCACAGGCAAAGGTTCGGGTTTGTGTGTGTGTGTGTGTGTTTTCCCCCCTGTATTTTAATTGACCTTGTTCGTAAAGTTCTGTTTGCAGAAGGATCTGAGGTCACAAAAGAGGATTCTAAAACACCAACCAAAGCAAAGCAAACAAAGCAACAAATATTAAACAGCGTCACAACAGTATGCCTACACTAGGTTAGCAGGTTGACAATTAATCATATTTCTCCTCCTCAAATTGAAATACAATTAGGAATAGGCATAGAAGTGAGTCACAGGCAGAGAATGAAGTATTGCTTTTGCAGAAGGGGGTGAGATTAGCATGGCTCGAACCCATAAACAGTGGGCTTCCTAATTCTATTTCCTCCACTGAATTAACCAAGTCCCCACAGAGCAGCAGGATTGTGTTTGGCCATTTCTGCAGGGACAGGCCAGTCACCAAAGCAGAATAGTTTTGGGGGCTGAGCAGGGAGAGAGAAAGAACTGAAAACAGGGACCAGGACACTCTGGTTTGGGCACTTGCAGCTCTGTTTCAAGCTACCTACTCTCATCCTTAGGCTCCTCACTCATAAAATGAGCATTCTGAGAATTAAATGAGGTGATACGTATAAGGAGTTTTGCACAGTTCTTGACACATACTGAGTATTCCATAAAGAGTAGCTTCCATTATCAAGAATATTTTTTTAAATTAAAGTTTATTGGGGTGACAAGAGAATATTAATATTTTATTCTTACTTTCAATCCACAGATTTTTAGGATTTAGGAGCTTCTTTGTGCTCATGCTTCTTCCCTTGTTGATGCTAATGTATCAAATTTTTTTCTGTGGCATTTGAGGCCCTATAGAAAGGATCAAATGCAGATGGCAGCCTCAATTCTGAGGCGGCTCCAGAGAAACCTTCTGAACATCACTTAAATGGCCATGCACTATTTAATGAGTACCTACTTCCTACCAAGCACAGAATTAGGCACCAAGAGGAGCTAGAATTTGGCATGAGATTTTCCACTGAAACAATGGTTGTAATGTACGGATGGCAGATGAAGCAGGGAGGTAGTGATTTCTGAATCTCATTTGCTAACACTATTGATGGACAAAGTATCAAATTCCCAACAGCCAATAAGCAAATAAAACTGGAAGTCCTGAGAGCATCCTATGTTCATAAAATAAGCCAACACAAACAGAATTATATACCTGGGGTGCCAAAAAATTGTATACAAGTAGACACTTTGGTCACTGTTGATCAAGCAGTAGTCCACCATAATTAGAAGTGTCTGGATGCTGATGGTAACTTTGAGCATCTCTTGTAATTGCAGAAGTCAAATGTGACTTGTATTCATCTTTTGTTATCAGTATATATTGAGTATTAAAATTTGATACAGTTTTTTCCTTTCTTTAAATGTGTATACATTTTTTTAGGCACCCTCTGCATTTCAACATGCAATTAAAGCTAATATAGTGGTTCATTTCTTTGTATCCATATTATAACAGAAGTTCCAAAATCTCTAGGTCATGAAAATAGTTCCCAAGCCTTACCAAGCCCTCAGGAAAGAAATAAATACTTCTTTAATCTTTCCCAAAATCAGTAAACTAGACAGAGGGGCACCACACAAAATAACCCCCACACACTATTACTTAAGAAGCAACTTATGAATTATTAATGGTTGGTCAGCAACAAAATCTTTAAGACAAAGACAGAACATAAAACATAAAGCCTCTATTCACAAGTTATTACACTTTGCAAAGATCATACTTAAATACATTTTTTTAATACTTAGCTCTTACTTAACAGTCATCATGGACATCCTTTCCATCATGATCAATTTAAATGAATTATAGTCTCTTTCTTCTACTATGGTTTATGTAATTAAAAGAGCAGAGATGATGTGGAAATATTGGGATTGCAGTAATTTGGAGACTAACAATTAGCACTGATAAAATTAATAGTGCATCCATATCTTTATAAACTCCAAAAGAACTATATTTCACAAGAGTACAAGGTGTGATCAAACAATACAGTGAATGTTTACATTTAAAAAATATTACAGTAAAAGACACATTGCCGTTAATCCCCCTCACTTCCTATCATTCTCGCCACTTTCTGAAGCAGTTCTGGAAGTCCTCTTTCGTGAGTGTCTTTAGTTGCACTGTCATGGCTGCCTCCACGTCCTGAATGGATTCAAAACATTTACCTTTCATGGTCATTTTGACTTTGGGGAAGAGCCAGAAGTCACATGGCGCCAGATCCTGTGAATAATGTGGATGAGGACACACCGTAATATTTTTTTGTTTGTTTTTTGTTTTGTTTTGTTTTTTGTTTTTTTTTAAATCTTCTTGTTTTATTATGGAAATTTTCAAACATTCAGAAAACAACGGTGAGCCCAGCACTGTTAACAAATGTTAACACTTTGCCATATTTACAAAAAAAACAAACCCACATTATAAAATGTTATAGATGTAGAGCTTTTTCCCCACATGAACACTTAGTCCTTGTGTCATTCATGTCTCTGCATAAATACCACCTTGTCTGGACACTCTTTTATTTGACAGAAATTGCTGTACCAGAAGTGAAATGTGACATGGAGCCTTTCCGTTGTGACCATAAAATAGAGTGACTGCTGTTCCTGAGTGCCATCCAATGGAAAGGCAAGGATCTCCAATATGGGAAGCAGAGCATCAAACCTTAGTAACAATGTGTGACAAGTTTCAACTTGTTTGGTGCAGTCCTCGGAAGTGAGCTACAGTTGAGAGGTGTGTTTTAAAGTGTGTTGTAAATCATCCTCTGTCATGACAATGCTCCATGTCAATATCATTTCTGGTATGGCAATTTCTGTCAAATAAAAAAATTATTGTGTGTCCTCATCCACTTTATTCACCAGATCTGGTACCATGCAACTTCTGGCTCTTCCCCCAAGTCAAAATGGCCATGAAAGTTAAAGGTTTTGAATCCATTCAGGACATAGAGGCAGCCATGACAGCATAACTAAAGACACTCACAAAAGAGAACTTCCAGAACTGCTTCAGAAAATGGACAAATGATGGGAGAAGTGTGTTCAAAGGGAGGGAGAGTATTCTGAGGGGGGTTAATGGCAATGTGTCTTTTACTGTAAGAAATTTGTTTTTATTTGAACATTCACCATATTATTTGACCACATCTCATACATCTACATGTCAAGTTAACATATTTAGTAGTAAATTTAACATGCTCACCTTTTACAGGGGCAACTTATTGACACATTGGGTAGTTACAAGGGCTACTTAATCACAAGTCAGACTTCTGTAAATGCTTCTAATTATTTTATCCATTTATTTACTCATTCATTACAAAATATTTATTGAGCACCTACACTGTGTTAATTGTTTGAGAAACAGATGTGATTAAAACAGAAAGGAACTCTTCCTTCTTACAGTTTACAATCTAGTAGTAAAAATAGCTTTGACTCTAGCTGTGAATTTCAGATTTCTTATAAACAAAACTACCACGTCTGTGTACGATAACATTCAATCTATAAGCAGATACCATTAATTTGTATTTTACTAACATTCACAACAAATGTAATTATCTGGTTCCTAACCCTCAGTATATTTTAGGCAAATAATGAGAAGTTTCCACTCTTGTTCAAAAATATAAAAACTCATAAGTATTTGCTACCATTCATTAAATGCTTGCTTCCTGCAAAGCATTGTTATCAATGCTGTACTTATTTTTATACATTTAACCTTCACAAAAAAACATATGAGATGTGTACTATTCTTATCCCCATTTTTCAGATTAGAAAACTATGACACAGAGAGAGTTCAGTAACTTGCCAAGATCACTCTTCTAATAAGAAGTAGAGATGGGACTGGAACTCACAGAGTAGAGCATCAAAAAGTCATGATTTTGAATACTACAACACACTCACTCTCAAATAGAGGATGCTCTCTCAGCACACCATCGTCTTCCTGTTTTAGCAATCCTTGATAGATGCATTGGGGCAGTGTTGTTTAAAATTATTAGCTATTACAGTGGTAATTGCTGTCAAGCTTTCTATGAAATGGGAAGTGTTTTGAGTCCCATACACAAAGGCCAAGTAGAGTAAAGTCATTGCTTAATGTTATGTAGTGGACTTTCCTTGTCCTGATAGTAAACTGACAGAACTCTTAATAAAAATAATTGGCATAGGTGAAGAATCAGGATAAATTTTAGTTAGCCTTTCTTGTCAAAACTATCATCAGTGAGGAAAACACCATTTCCATCATACTTATCAATCACAAACGCATTCAACTCATGTATTATTCTACATGAAGACAAAACTAAGATAAATAAAATGGCTTTGAATGTCTGTATTCCACGAAAACTTATTAAGAGTAAAAAGATGTGGCTATTCAAACTTCTATTTGCAGACTTGGGTCACATGAAAAATCAATGTTTGTGTGAGATAACATTGAAACATTTTGAACATAGTCGGAAATACTAGGTAAGAGATTTAGCACCACAACTTAACTTTCTGACCTTGGGAAAACAACTCACTTAATTGTTATGAACCTCAGTTTACCTGTACATAGACTCAGTTTAATTCAATTCACAAGCATTTGTAGAGTATCTTCTATGTGATAAGGACTGTCGTAAACCTGAAGGTAACAAGATCAATGGGATCTAGTGCAAAGCTTTAAAGGATTACTATCACTAGCAAGTTAGTTTTAAGTTATGTTTATGGCACAATAGAGTTGTATTTTGCATATAATATACACAATTTAAGGTACATTTGGACCCCTTATTTCATATATATTTACTGTAAGTGTATGTTCATTTCCTAGGACAAAAGGCATAATTTTACACTCTTAAATTAATGTTTGGCTTTGTGTTTTTGACGTTCAAATCATCATTTCTATGATTTATTTGTTGACAAATCTTTGGTTGTACATACAAGTGTCAATTATAATACTGTTTCCCTAAGAAGCACATTCCAATTTATAACATTTGTTCTTAGGAATACATTACACTCTAACTTGGAGGCTGCCTATATTTTAAGCTCATTTTTCAGATAAATGCACTAATACCCTGAAAAATGGAGGTTTTTCTCACATAAACCAAATTATGACATCTGAAGCAAATAAAGAAACACACTGAATGTTCTATTTAAATGCGATAGGTCATGGCTCTGCGGTTGTGTTTATTATGATCACATACATATGCATTTTCTCTTTTTCTTCAAGTGAGAAATTATCCCGTTCTTCATTTATTTATCATTCATTTGATGAACATTTATTGCATAGTCACTATGTTCCAGGCACTATTTCATGTGCCCTCAAGGATATGAACAATGAAAAAAAAAATGCCAAATGAATTAATGATATAGCCACTACCCTAGAAGATCTCCCATAAATAAAAATTTCCTGGGTCAAGATGCAACGTCAGGGATAGCTCATCACAAAAATAGGAAGAGCCTAGTCTCTGGCAGAGCCACCATGCTAGCCTGGAAAGCCAACCCCCAGACAACACATTTAAGTAGAAAACTAAAACTCGTAATCGGTTTTGAGCCATTTTTAGAACATTCCTGTTATTTATAGCTGAATGCAATTCCTAATACATAAAGATCGCTGACTCATATGGAGCCCCCAAAAGTGAGTCTTTCTCTTTTTTTCTCTCTGGGCTGAAGCAAAGGTAGAAAGGTGCTAGGAAGAAAGGATGATAAGAATCTGGGAAGACTTTACAGAGCATTGGAAACTTCTAAAGTGTAACTTACAAGGAGGCTTGGAATGTGTCTAGAAGCCAAGTAAGGAGAAAACATCTCAGGGAGAAGTAATGGGAGAAGCAAAGCTGTGGAGGGGTGAGAGAACAAGGTGTGTTTTTGGAACAGTGAATGTGCTGGTGAGCCCGGGGTGGGTGCTTGGGGGTGAAGAGGGACACTGGGATGCATGACCACTAGTACATGTATGAACTGTCTGGAATGCCATGCTAGGGAGTTAAGGCTTCACCTTCAGGCCCCCAGAGGAGACCCCCCGCCCCCGCCGCAGTTCAGTGCAGTCCGTTGAAGGGCATCAATATCCCCTTGTCAGTGCTAACAGCTTCCACGGGAGAGAACTGAACGCTGTGGAAAACTGAGTGCTTGGGGCAGAGGCTACCAGAAATGCTTATTAAGGAATGGCACAAGTCCTACCAAACAGAAAAGGCAGCAGCACAGCAGCTACCATTAGCCAGCCCTTCCATGGTGCTGCATAGATATTTCTCAAGGTCTGCAACCAAGTAGAAAATAAGAGGTCATTACAAGTGCTATAAAGGGAGTCTCAAGAGGTACGGGTGATAATGTTTAGTCCAGTTCAGTACAATAACAGTTGACAGAGCAGACAAAAAATAAAATTGCTGGAGGTTCACAGGTATAATATAAAAACTTCAGCCAAGAAGAAAAGACATTACCGTGAAGACATCCAACAGTGAGCTGCTCGTAGATAACATCCCTAGAACCTAACTTCTCAACACCTCAATTCATCCCTCATCAAATATTATCAGCTAAGTGCAGTGAGGAAGATTTCCTTCATGGGGACAACTCTCTGATATTATCATATTGTTCGATTAGAAAACTGGGATCAGTGTTGTAGTTGTTGCTTTATCCATGTTATTTAGGGAAGAATTCATTTTGGCATTTTAAGTAAACTTATAAGACTTATATACATACATATTTTCTTGTAATGTTTTGTTCAGTTTTTGCTTTTCATTCAGGCTTTCTTCTGCATTTAAAAAAGTAATAAACATAATTCACTTGTAAACCATCATGCAGATCCTCAGAGGTTTATAATGAAAGCCTTTGAAATAATTATCTCTAACTTAAAGGATAAGTTTTATAAAATCTGTTGAAAGGAATTATGCAATGCAGATAAATGCCTCTTGTATTTTAAAAGAATTGAAGGCCCCCAAGAGCTTGAGGGCAGGCCCAGGATCTTCCAAAGTAGAGATACTAGAAGGCCCTTTTACTTCAAAAGCTGGAAAATGGAGTGAGAAGACCAGGATTTCTGTTCTAGTTTTGGCATTCAGTTGTTTTATGACCTGGGAAAGCCATTTTCCTCTCTGATCCTCAGTTTCCTCAGTTGTAAAATGGAGTGCTTGTACCCCTGATTTCTAAGGGCTTGCAGGCTTAGTGAACAGAGAAAGATACATACAGTCTACTTTGTAAAGTGTCAGATGGGCACGTGTCTTATTAGGGAGACCACTTCATGGATGGTGTAGATGCCTGATCACTGCACTGTACACCTGAAGCTGAAGCTAAATAATATTAAATGTCAATGATAATTTTATATATATATACACATATATATGTATATATATATGTATATATATATACATATATATATATATATATATATATATATATATATATATAGTCATATAGTCACAGGATGAGGAGTACAGCATAGGGAAAAGTCAATGGCATTTTAACAGCTATATGCGATGTCAGACAGATAGTAGATTGGGGGAGGCGGTTATCACTTTGTGAGGGCAGGGGTAAATGTCTAACTATTACATTGTTTTATTCACCTGAAACTAATTTAGAAAAAGAGGTCATGTCTCAAGTCGTGGTCAAGAGCAGGACCTCTGTAGCCACGCTGCTGAGTCCTCCTCATCCCAGCACTGCCATTTCCTTTCAGTGGGACCTAAGGCCGACCACTTAAGACTTTCAGTGTTCCATTCCTCCCCTTTGCAAAACTGCGTGATGATGATAATACAGCACGTCCTCAATGTCGTTGATAAGTTCTGTGACTTTAAGAAAAATGAAGCATAAGGAAACCAGTTTTACCACAGGATAATTGTTATAAATGAGTTAAGTTCCTAAGGTATCTCATCAACATTATAATAAAACAACGTTGAGTGAAATGATGTTATTTGCGGACCTGCTATACCTTCCTCATAGGGTTGTTGAGAAAATTGAATGAGTTAACACTTGAGCACAAAAGAGCTATGAGCACAGTGCTAGGCCTGTCTTGAAATCTCTCTGAGAATGATTCTATCCAGCCACTCTGCTAAATTCTATCATCCAATCCTACAGCCCTCCTGCAAAGCTGATGTTCTTATGCCTGAGAGATCGGTGTCCTGCCAGGAGCTACCTGACCAGTATGGTCAAGGCAGCCTTTGAATCATGCAATGAAGAGCCCCCAAATCCGTGCACCTCTGACCATATCACATCATCTCTCAGGTTCTTTCCTTTCTATTTATTCTTCCTGGCCCTTTCTGAGTACAGGACTCAGGTTCACCTGGTAAAAACTAGCAAATGAGCTCAAGGATATATTATGTTTCAAGATGCATTTGCAAAGATTTGAAAGTCTAGAGTCTGATAATCCAGTGTGACTATGGAAATCAATTAATTCCCCTTCTTGTGGGCTTCTTATTTATGTTAATGCTATCACCTCCACCGAGTTTCTAGAATTGTAAGTTGTAACCATGAGAAGAGGGAAGCTCACAGAATAATCAAAAGAGAAATACAATGTGATTATCATATAGATGCCGAGATGGCATTGATACAATCAAATATCTATTATAGATAAAAACATGTTCAGAAATACAGCATGATCAATAGCAGTGTGAGCCAAAATTTATCATGATGTTTAATTATGGAACACACAAAGAAAACATTGCCATTAAAATCAAAGAAAGGAAAAAACAACCACATTCACTATTTAAGATTTCCTCTCTGGAACATCTAAACATTGCTACAGGATACAAAGCTACAGGATACAATAGGTGTGACTATTATAAATTATGAGAAGAAAATCATTATTTAAAAATAATGATTATACATCTCTATAAACCAGCTTAAAGACTTCTAGAATTATAATACAGGATTTTTAATAAGTAACTGAATACAAAATAAATATTGAAAATTTTATAATAGACTTTCTGTCTTACAAATGCTATCACAATAGCCTCTTATGGATCTGCCTCCTCTCGCTCATACCTCCTACAATCTACTTTTCACAAAGTAGCTAGAATAATCGTTTCAAAACAAATCTGACCATGCCACTGACCTGCTTCAAATCCTTCCATGACTTCCCATCACATTTTAAATACAATCCAGACTCACAGCTCTGGCCTTGCCTTTCTGGTTAGCCTCATTACCTGCCTCTCCCATTGCTTATGATGCTTCTGGCCCCCTCACATCGGTTAAGCTGCTCAAACAGGCCCAGGTATTCTCACGGCAGGGTCTTTGTCTGTCTGATGGCCTTGTCTGTCCTTGTTTCTTGCTCTTTGGGTACTTGAATCCTTCCCATTCTTCAGACCTCAGGCTTAAAAGACCTCTTCTTAGAAAGATCTTCCTTGAACACACTGTTAGTACCTTCCCTCCCAGCCTTCCAAATCCCACAGACTCTTATTCTCAATCACCCAACCTTATTCATTGCTTTCAATGCATGCATTACTATCTTGATTTATATATTTGCTCGTTTATTTATTTAGCTAATGTTTCTCTCTCTTTGTAAATGACACTACACTAAGTTGGGGACCATAACTGTTTTCATGCAATTGCAATAACATTTCCGGGGAAAATGGACTAAACACTTCTGAGATTTATAGAAAACAATAAACAGATAATGGTGGCAATGATAATTTTATAAATAAAATGAAATAAAAAGGGAACTAACCTTGCCATATATTAAGCAATATTACAAAGCTACGATAATTAAGATAATTAGATAGAATAAATCTGAAACAATTGCTAGTAAATACAGTATTTAATATATGATAAAAGAAGCATAACATTCAACAGATAAAGGGATGGATTATTCAACAAATAATATTAAAGAATTTTTCCATATAAAAAATTAATTTTTTGGCTTTTTTACCACACACCATAAAATAGAACAAAGTCCAGATTTAATTTATCTGCTAAATGTGTGATAGATAAATGATTGATAGATAGATAGATAGATAGATAGATAGATAGATAGATAGATATGGTAAGTAATACTTCAAGGTTCTTAAGGACTTTGTGATAGAGAAAAGCTGAAGCTTAAATATAATGAGTGAAAAAGACATCTCTATATCAAACACAATCATAGAAAACGTTAAAAGAAAATTACTTGCCAAAACTATAAGAAATATGCTATTAGGGTAATATTCTTAATCTTTAAAGAATGTTTACAAATCAATAAAAAAAATTACTCAAATCTCAAAACAAAAATAGACAAAGGAAATAAGTCACAATTCACGTAAGTAAAACGACAAATATAGACATATATAAAAAAATGATCAACCTTCCTAATAATCAAAAAATTGTGAATTTAATGACTAACATTTTTCAAGGATTAAAGTAGCAAAGATTTTTCAAAGGTAATCCTAGTGTTGGCCAGGATGCATTTGACAGGCACTCACCCATTACAATAAGAAAGGGTAAATGGGCATACTTAGTGAAATGCAATTTGGCGATGTGAATTGAGAGTCTTTAGAAGATTTATATCTGTGGAATCTTCCAGAAATATATCCTGTAGTCAAACATAAGTACATATATTTGTGTATAAGGATGATCAATGCAATATTAACTATAATGGCAGGAAACATGTCTCTAGCCTAAGTGTATATAATAGGGCAACAGTTAAATACAGGATGATATAGCTCCTTTATGAAATATAGTTTGACCACTTAAATTAATGTTTTGAGAGAAGAAGAATATGAAACAATACTGACATAATGGTGAGTTAAAAAAAAAAAGAATATTAAGCCACATTCAAAATTAGCATAATTTTTTATGTATTTATGCAATAAAATTTTATGAACATAAAATGAATTTTAAAATTAGTTATCACAGGGTGGTTACATTATAAGAAACTTTTACTTTTCACTGTTTTTCTTTAAAATTTTTCACTATTTTTGTTTTTATCATATTATTCTTCCGATACCAAACATTATTTTAAATTTGGGAAATGATTAAAAGATGAGAAACAGGCTTCGAGTTTAATGAGAAAACTCAATGGAAGGTTTGTTTTAGGAAAATTTAAAACTTGGTAAAATGACTAAACATCAATACAGACAAGAGTATAAGAAAACATAATCAATAAATGTGCGTAAATAGTATGGCTTAATCAATAGGCCATAAATAAAATAACAATGCAAATTAAATAATAATAAAGTCATTTCATCTATTAAATCAGTGCCGAGAAAGTTGATGACTATATATTTACAGTGGAGAGGGGGGAAAATCAAATTTTCAACAACCCTTGGTTAGAGCTTTGCACAAGTTTACTGCTAGTATTAATACAAACTAGAACTATCTTTTTGGAAACTAGTTTTCAAATATGTAAAAGCCATAAAAATGTGCATTCCCTTTGACTTAACATAGAAATATATCCCGAGAAACAAGCCAAAAGAAGAAGTTATATGCTGGAAATGTGCATGACAATATTGTTAATAACAGCCCCGGATCAAAAGCAATCGAACTATTGGAAAGTAGGTGAATAGTTAAATACACTATGAGACTATCAACTTAGTTATTTTTTAATACACGAGGAATGCTACATAGCAGTATGTCTATGGGTACAGATAAAATATTAAGAGGCCAGGGAACAATATAATACAAGTATATGATCACAAGAAGTACATGATTATATATATGTTCAAAAACTAAAACTTTTCAAAGGTGATAGGATTCTCCTTGACTTTTCTCTTAATTTTTTTATGGTACCTACATAATTCTGCTCTGATTTATATTGCTTTGAGAGAGACAAAGGAAGAGAAATAGTATAAGTGAAGCAGGCTCCTGGAAGAGAAGGGAATGGATGGGTCCCGCTTTACACCTGAGGGGGAAAGGAGGCTTACAAGATTCTAATTCAGAATGTCCTCTGTGTCATCGCTGTTAGGTACTTTCAAGTGTGTTAGCTCATTTATTCCTTAAAATATCACTGTACATGTGTGTATGTGTGTGTGTGTGTGTGTGTGTGTGTGTGTGTGTGTGTTTTAATCCACATTTTCTGTATGAAGAACAATAGGCTCTGAATGGCTACGTAACTTGTTGAAAGCCATACAGCTGGTAAGTGGTAAGAGTCCAGGTTCAAACCCAGAACTCTCTGACTCCAAAGCCTAGCTTTATCCACCACACCTGTCTAATAAATCACCTTTCCTGTCAGACAAGTGGGGAGAGGCATGGTTGAATGCATATATCAAGTTTATTTGGAGTGGTGTGGGGAGAGAGTGGGGAACATAAAGGAAAGATAAGGAAATACTGAAAGACTTCGATCTTTCAGTCAAATGAAGGTGAAATTGTCTTCTGAGAGAGACCATAAAACTTCTTCTAAGAGGGTAGAAAAGCCATCAAGAGCTTCTAAGAAATTGGTTCTGGTACTAGCCAGGACCCCGAGCAGATTTGACCCTATTCAGGAAAGATGCAATTCCAAGTGCTTTCAGGAAATGCTACAGGGAAAAGAACACTGATTAAATTTTGAGTTTTGTCTTCATACCACCTGCAGAGGTGGGGAGTCTCAACCATGGATGATTCAGCCCATTCCCTACTGCACCCAAGGGACATCTGGCAATATCTGGAAACATTTTTGGTTGTCATAGCTGTAGTTGGGGTGCTACTGGGTAGAGGGGAGGGATACTTCTAAGCATCCTACAATGCACAGGACAACCCACCACAACAAACAATTATCTAGCCCAAAATGTTAATAGAGCCAAGGCTGAGAGACCCTTACCTAGAAGAAAGATACATAGCTAAATTCTTTGGGCCTCAATTGCTGTGTTTCTAACATAATAGTGGTAATATATGCCATAGAAGCTTATAAAAATTTGACAAATTGTGTGTGTAGTATGAAGTACAGTGTTCAGTCACATGGACGTCTAAATCATAATCTTATCTCCACTTAACCCACTGAGCCCTTGGATTCCCTCTTTCTCGATTTACCCAAATAACTACCTCCATCCAATTAGATGTAGACTCAGTAGTAACCTACTTTTTTATCAACCAACTAGCCTGGCCCTAGACTCCTTAAAAGTTGAGTGAACCACCATTTATAATACAAACTAATTATTAAAGAGATAAAATGCCAAGGTATTGCTCTGGGATCTAGGAAAACATTTAATTCTAGAATTGTCTTGATAGTAAGGAAAACATCATGGATATGCACATAGATTTGTCACAAGGATGTTTATTCCAGAGTTGTTGGTGGAAAGATGTAGAAACAACCTATCCATCTACTAGTGGGGATTGGTTCAATACGTGGTGGTATGTCCTTTGGAAAGGGTCCATTTTATGATGGAAAAAGATAAAAACTAGATTACAATTTAGTATATAAAACATGAATCTAAATTACAATAGAATATCATTCAACACAGCAAATATCTGGAAAGGCAGACATCAAAACAGGAACAGGAGTTATCTCAGGTTGGTGGAATTAAGCTTGTTATTCCAAATTTTCTAAAATTAATTTGTTTCATTACTTTAAACAAAATATAATCAATAAGTAGTACATAATTTGGAGGTTAAATGTGAAATTTCATCGGGTTCAAAATGAGTTATACATCATTTGAATACAGAAAATCAAAGGACATCTAAAAATATGACCATGAAATTTCTGAGGTCAAATGGAGAAAAGGAAAATTACCAAACTGACAAAAAGCTTCCTCTCTGGAAAGAGTTGCCAGCTTCAACGTACAACACGTGCAGCCAAAGAGTGAGAAGTGAAAGCGTATCTCTCAAACAGAAACTAACTTTGCTTCCAAATGAAACAATGTCCCCAGCCGGATTCGCTTTTTCTGCTTTATGGTACTAAGTGGTCATTTGCCTTATCTCAACTGAAAAAACATCAGGTCTGAATTCTCCAAGTAATTATACAGAAATAGTCAATCAACACACACAAAAAAACTTCTCCATTTTTCTCTGGCTTTCTTCAGTTCTGCGTGGAGCCATTTTCCATAATATTTTTAAGTGTACTTATATATAAGAATTAAAGAACGAAAACTGTGAAGTGTTCCAAGTGCTTTCAGGAAATGCTTTCAATCTGTAAGTATTTCAATGTAGAGCTTAATGTGAGTTGGAGAAAAGAGCAGTTTTGCAATGGATCCAACCAGCAAAAACATCCACTGTTCTTCCTTCACAGCTAGGCAGCTTCCACACCATAGATGTTTTGAAATAGAATTCCTAAATGCTCCTGAAAATTACCCATGCCAACATGTTCCTAAAATTCAGGCTGTATCCACCAAAGCACCAGGCAAAGCAGACCAATGATAAAATCGGCATCCTGCCCATATAACCTGGCAATCCTAGACTATCTCACCTCATTCTCGCCTTTGTTCCTTAGCACCCACTATATCCTTGTGATACGCAGATCTTCACCCCTTGGCTTTATTTTTTCATCCTAGCTCCGTATTTATCCTGGGGACATGACAACAGATTTGGCTTCTTTGATTGTAACCACCAGCACTCACTTGCCATGTTTTTATTCTTGCCTTCTGAAGCCTCTCCTGGCTGTTGCCCTCAGTGGCCACCTGGGCTAACCCATCTGCCTGGCACAGACCCACAAAGAGAGTACACTTGCTAGACAGACTTACCCCCTTGGGGTGGTTAATTGTATTTGTCACCATGGCTAGACTAACGGATGCCCAGAGAGCTGGCAAAACATCATTTCTGGGAGTGTCTGTGAAGGCATCTCTGGAACAGGTTAGTGTTTGAATTGTTAGACTGCATAAAGAAGATCCATCCTCCTCAATGTGGGAGGAAATTGTCCAGTCTGACCAGGGCCTGAACTGACAGGCAGAGGAAGGAGAATTCACTCTCCACTTGAAATGGACATCTATCTCCTCCTGCCCTCGGACATAACATTTCTGGTTTTCAGGCCTGTGGACTCAGACTGGCACTCACACCATTGGCTCCGCTGGTTCTCTAGACTTTGGGTTTGGACCAACTATCCCACTGGCTTTCCTGAGCCTCTAGTTTTCAGATGGCAAACTGTGGGGCTGCTCGGCCTAAAAAATTGTGTGAGCCAATTCCTCATGATAAATTAATTCTTATGTACCTATCTCTATCTTCCTATCTCTATAAATCCATCTCCGTCTCCGTCTCCACTCTCCTATTGGTTCTGTTTCTCTGAGGAAACCTGACTAATAAACCTCTTATCAGATGATGAGCCACCTATGTATTTAAAAGGCAGTTTGTTCAAAATTCTAGAGTCAGAATCCTGAGAAAGAGACCAGGTTTACTGTGAAGTTTAGGCACAGCGAGGATAAAGGGCTCAAATGACGTAATTGGGGCTCCATTTCTCTCCATGTCATGATGGAAGCTCATAACCCAGGACTCCTACCCTACCACTGGAAAAGTCCCTTCTCCTAAGCTGGCAAAAAGGAAAACCATCTCAGGGAGAACTCTGATTGGCTGTTCATGGATCAGGTGCCTATTGCTGAACCAATAACTTTGACAAGGGCATTGTATGTTTGTCCACACCTGAGTCCTATGTTGAGCCGTATGGTGCTAAAGAGGAAGCAAGAGCCCACCACCAACAGAGTCATGTGGAATTGGTTCCCAGAAGTCAGTGGATCCATTATCAGAAGGAGAAATCGATGCTAGGTGGTAGCTTATATGATCTCAAAGTTCTTCACAGCTTGTTTTTTCTATCATTCTAGGCCTCATTACAAATAAATACCCGAGAAGCCTACTGAAAATGTGAAACAAGGAAAGTTTAACATAATAAAGGGGAAGAAATACTATGTTTTAGAACAAATAGGAATCTTACACCAATCTATGTTCCAAGGTAGACATGCAGCAGTCACAGTGTTGGCTTTGTGTCTTGTATTCTATCAGGCTCTGTTGGCCAGACATTGGGTGCTTAAACTAGAGATGGAAAAGACGAGGCAAGCATGCATAAACCACAGGACGCATGCAGTAAGGCCAGTGAACATGTATGAAACCAGAAGACTTACCTCTTGGTACATAATCTCATATAAGTCCCTGAGGCTCTCTTACTCTGACCTATAAAATGGGTGTAATAACTCCAATACCTTTGCCAAATAGTTGCAAAGACCAAATGAGGTAAATATAACAGCATTTCAAATATAGTGCAGTATACACAATTATTTTTACAGAACATATTTTTAAATAGGTGCTAGATTGGGGGGCACCACTTATTAAATGCCACAGAAAGTCAGATAAAGCAGAAGGCAGGAGGAATAGCTTGATCATAAAGGGAGGTGGAATTGGAATTGGGCCTGAAGGAGGAATGATTTCAGCAGAGAGAGAAGAGAGAAGTCTGTTGGGGCAGACCAAGTCTCATGACTTGACTGTGGAATGACTTTCAGAAACTTCCAACTTCATAGCTTTTACCTTGTGCTAGTTCACAGCCAAGTTTACAGTTTTCCTTTGACTGTTCACTGTTTGTATTTTGCTTTGAAAGCATGGACAAATTCCATAAGTCTCAGTTGGTGAAGAAGGCACTATATGGAAAGTGTGTGCCAGAAAGAAAAGCTCTCCAATGCTTATAGAAAAGAACACAGATTTGCCAAATAGTCTGCAAACAATTTGGAGTCTGGTATCAATGAGCTCCTGGCAAAAGTCTGCACAGAATTGAATGTTTAACCTCATCCTTGGCATTTCAAGTGACAAGTGTTACGTGGAGAAATCAGCTATTGGGCAGTAGATCCCAGGTTAGCTCCTTTCAGAAACAGTGTTGGAAATTTTTCTTTTCCCTAGGCTCTGATATCTTTCCTACTCTTCTACTCCCGTATTCAACAATGATTGATTATGCCCTTCTCTATGTCAGGAACTTTCTCTGTACAAGAAAGACAAAGGTGAAAAGTCTTTATACTTGACCTCAAGGACTTTGTGTCTAGTGATTTAGGCTGGAAAGACAGTTCCAAGAAGATAACACAAAATAAGCATGAATTTTTAGATAGCACATGAAGAGGCACATATGGGGACACTACACAATTCTAATATGGGATAGAGCAGAATTTGCCTGGGCCAATCCAAGTTCAACTCTCAAGTCCTAATCAATGAAACAGTTTTGAGTGAATGGAAAACCCCAAACTTATTATTAATATTTTTATCTGAATCACACCCATTTTATAAATGAGGATGCAGAGAACTACAAATGTTTGTATAGAGTAACATAATCAAGAGGTGAGTTTTCTAATTGTAAATTCTGTGCCCTTTTGACCACATTGTTCTATGTTGTTGACTTGTATTTGCCGTGTCCACACTATCGTATCATTTTGAATTTGCAAGGGGAAATTATGAATTAATTGGTCAAGTAATTACGGAACACATATTATTAACAAGGTACTATGCCAGACACTGGAGATACCAGGATGAAAACAACATGGCCCTTCTCTTCAATTTTGGACAACAGGTAAATGACTTTATATTACATAGGGCACTGTAATATGATATCTAAAAGCCAAGACTTTCGGAGGGTAATAGACTGAAAAAGTATTAAGAAGGTAGGGATAGGATTATGTCATTAAAATGGCAGCATGAGGTAAGCCTTTTAAAATCTCCCCTAGAATTTACAACAAATTGAACAGCTATAATTCCACAAATCCCTACACAGCAGACTGGCAAGACTAAGAGACGCATAACTGAAATCATCTAAAGGTGGGCAAATTGGATGAGCAGGGGAGAAGGGAAGAGAGAAGTGCGGAGATGGGGACGTGCGGGCACAGTACGCAGACCTAGCTTGATGCTCCAAGCTTGCTGCATCCCGGAACTAACACAGCTGTGGGACAGGGAAGAACTTGGACTGCTAGGGCTCTGCTTATGGCCCACAGGACTGAGGAGACGGCATATACATGTCTGAACGCCACACTCACGGCAGAGACCTAGGAGGAAAGACTGGGGAAGAAGGCTGAAAATGGTGGTTTAAGCCCTGACTGCCACAGAGAATGGAAGGCTTACGAACTGAGATTAGCCACCCCCTCCTTACCCTCCCAGAGCTCACCCCTCCCCCACCTGCCCAGTGCTAGAAGCAGAACAGTAGCAGTGTCAGACCAAAAGAACAGAATATTTGCTGTTCTGAGAACTGTGGTCTGCAGACACAAACTCACAGTCCAACTATTTCCAGTAAAGGGGAGGGAGCCATGGAAGCAGGACTGGCTATGCTGGTGGTTGCCGCCATTGCTCTGGACCACCTCTCACCACCCACTCCACCCCTGTCCCCACTTATCTGATTGGATCCCTGCAGGAGTAAACAGAACTGCTGAAACACAGAGGCTCTGAAACTGGTGCAGGAAGAGCTTTGAAACTTTAGAAGCTCTCCGCATCCCCCCACATAGGTAGTGCCCTGTGACCCAGGCAATGTGTTCACAGAGGAGAAGCCTGCCTTCCAGGGAATCCCCCTATTGTGTGAGAAGCTGGGATAGTGCAGAGAAAACATAACACTACAGCATGAGAGAGAATAGTAGGCTGCAGTCAAAGAGAAAATAAAACATTCCACTAACACTGCTCAAAAACAAAAGAAAGACCTCTTCATACCAACCTCTTGCAAAACTCACTCCTATAGATGTCTAGGAAGAGAAATAATAATTCATTATTGCCACAAATATTCAAGGTTACAGTACAGTTCAGAAAGAAAATAAAAAGTCTCCAGAAAATGAACTTAAAGACGCAGAAACATGTGACTTAAATGACAGAGAATTCAAGATTGCAGTTCTGAAAAAACTCAACAAGATGCAAGAAAACACAGAAAGGCAGTTTAATGAACTCAGAAACACAATTAAAGAACAAAATGAACATTTTACCAAAGAGATTGAAATTTTAAAAAAGAACCAAATAGGATTTCTGGAGATTAAGAACTCAATAAAAGAAATGAATGAAATAGACAGCTTCAATAATAGAGTTGACCAGATGGAGGAAAGAATCAGCGACATCAAAGATAGAAATCTGGAACTGACACAGATCAAAGAAGAGAGAGACTTGAGAGTTAAAAAAAATTGAAGAACTCTGTAACTTTCTGACTCTATCAGAAAGAGCAATATAAGAATAACGGACATACCAGAAGGAGAAGAATGGGAGAAGAGAACAGAGAGCATATTCAAACAAATAGTCGACGAGAACTTCCCAAACTTGTGGAAATAACTGAATCCTCAAATCCAAAATGCAAATAGAATACCTAATTACCTTAATCCCAACAGGCCTTCTCAAAGGCACATTGTATTGAAGCTGTCAAAAACTAATGACAAAGAAAGAATCCTCAAGGCAGCCAGGGAAAAGAAGACGATAACCTACAAAGGAGAGTCCATTAGATTATCATTAGATTTTTCAGCAGAAACTCTACAAGCCAAGAGGGAGTGGAATCAAATATTCAAACTATTGAAAGAGAGAAATTATGAGCCAGGAATAATACATCCAGCAAAGATATCCTTTAGATATGAAGGAGAAATAAGATCTCCAGACATAAAGAAGCTGAGGAAATTTTCTAATGCACGACCTACACTACAAGAAATATTGAAGGAAACTATTCGACCTGAAACAAAAAAACAAAAGAATACAAAACCATGAGTAGTATGATGGACAAAAGCAGGAAATGGCAACCCCTACACCAAACAGGACACTATACACTTAAACATAACATACAGGGTAAAGAAGGAAAAAAAACACTAAAAAAAAAGAGGAAAAAGACAATTTGCTACAGCAATGCAGAAATCAACTCACAGAATAAATAGGGATAATTTGTGACAACAAAAACATAAAAGGGGAGAGAATAAAGGTCTGAACTAGCACAAGGGAATGGAGAAAGTAAGCATACTGAAGAAAATGGAATACTCTAAATATGAAACTTTCTTTTACATAAACTTAATGGTAACCACTCAAAAAAAAATACAGAACTGAAATATATAACATCAAAACAGAAAAAAATAGAGGGAAAAATCATAGAATACCACCACACTGAAATAACAGACAGCAAAAACAGGCAAAGAAACAAGGGAGAAACAGTCCTAACAGAAAATCAGGGATAAAATGATAGGAAATCCTCATATATCAATAATCACCTTAAATGTAAATGGACTGAACTCACCAATAAAAAGGCACAGGGTAGCAGATTAGATCCAAAAACTAAACCCAACCATATGCTGCCTCCAAGAGACACATCTCAGCTACAAGGACAAATATAGCCTCAAAGTGAAAGGGTGGAAACTGACACTCCAAGCAAATGGTTGGTATCCAGAGAAAAGCAGATGTAGCCATGCTGATATCAGATGAAACATACTTCAGGATAAAAAAAAAAAGTAACAAGAGAGAAAGATGGACATTTCATAATGACAAAGGGAACTATACAATAAGAAGACATAACAGTCATCAATATTTACAACCCCAATCAGGGGGCACCAAAATATACTAAGCAACTACTAACAGAACTAAATGGAGAAATTGACCAAAACACAATTATAGTAGGGGACCTAAAATATATCATTGATAGCTATGGGTAGATCATCCAAACAGAAAATAAATAAATATCAGCCCTAAATGACACATTAGATGAAATGGACATATTGACATGTATAGAGCACTTCATTCTAGAACATTAGATTGCACATTCTTTTCTAGTGTACATGGAATGTTCTCAAGGATAGACCATATATTGGGACATAAAACTAGCCTCAGCAAATTTAAGAAATCAGACCAAGCATATTTTCTGGTCACAAAATTTTGAAATTAGATATGAACTGCAAAAGGAAAGCAGGAAAACCACACATATGTGGAGATTAAACAGCATACTTTTGAAGAACGACTGGGTCAAAGAAGAAATAAGAGGGGAGATCAAAAGATACATAGAAACAAATGACAATGAAAACACATCCTACCAAAATTTTGGCGATGCAGCGAAAGCAGTTTTAAGAGGGAAATTTTGTATCATTACAAGCCTATCTCAAGAAAGAAGAAAAATCCCAGATAAACAATCTCACATTACACCTTAAAGAACTAGAAAAAGAAGAACAAATGAAACCCACAGCCAGCAGAAGAAAGGAAATAATAAAAATCAGAGCAGATCTAAATGAAATAGAGAACAAAAAGACAATAGAAAAAATTAATGCAACAAAAAGCTGGTTCTTTGAAAAGATTAATAAAATTGACAAACCCTTGGCTAGACTCGCTAAGATAAAAAGTGAAAAGACACAAATAAGCAAAATCAGAAATGAAAGAGGGGAAGTTACCACAGATGCCACAGAAATACAAAGGATCATTCAAGAATACTATGAAGGATTATATACAACCAAACTCAATAACCTAGAAGAAATGGACATGTTCTTAGAAACATAGCCTTCCTATGCTGAATCATGAAAAATTGGAAAATCTAAATAGACCGATCACCAGTAAGGAAATTGAATCAGTCATCCGAAACCTTCCCGAAAGCAAAAGTCCAGGACCAGATGGCTTCCCTAGTGATTTCTACCAAACCTTCAAAGAGGATCTAATACCTGTCCTACTCAAACTCTTCCAAAAAAATTGAAGAAGAGACAGTACTCCCTAAATCATTTTATGAGGCCAACATTACCCTGATACCAAAACCTGGTAAGGATAACACACACAAATAAACATTACAGACTAATATCTCTGATGAATACAGATGCAAAAGTCCTAAACAAAGTTCTAGCAAATCGAATGCAACAATGCATTAAAAAGATTATACATCACGACCAAGTGGGGTTCATCCCAGAGGCACAAAGATGGTTCAACATATGCAAATCCATCAATGTGATACACCAAATAAAAAAAATAAGACAAAAATCATATGATTATATCAATAGATGCAGAAAAAGCATTTGACAAAATACAACATCCATTTATGATTAAAACACTTAGTAAAATAGGTATAGAAGGAAAATACCTTAACATAATAAAGGCTATATATGGCAAACCATCAGCTACTATCATAATTAACGGTGAAAAACTGAAGCCCTTTGCTCTATATTCAGGAATACGACAGGGATCTCCCCTATCGCCTCTGCTTTTCAACCAGTATTGGAAGTCCTAGCCAGAGCAAACAGGCAAGAGAAAGAAATAAAAGGCATGCAAATTGGGAACAAAAAAGTTAAATTGCCACTTTTTGCAGATGACATGATACTATACATAAAAAACTCAAAAGGCTCCACCAAAAAGTTATTAGAAACAATAAACAAATGCAGTAAAGTTGCTGGCTACAAAATCAATGTATAAAAATCCATTGTATTCTTATATACTAACAATAAAATTTCCGAAAAAGAAATTAAAAAAAAAATTCCTTTTGCATTGCAACAACAAAAAAATAAAATACCTAGGAATAAACTTAACCAAAGATGTGAAAGACTTATATACTGAAAACTATAAGACAGTTTTAAAAGAAATTGAAGAAAACACAAAGAAATGTAAAGACATTCCATGTTCATGGATTGGAAGAATCAACATAGTTAAAATGGCCATATTACCCAAAGCAATATAGAGATTTAATGCAATCCCCATCAAAATCCCAATGGCATTTTTTAAAGAAATAGAACCAAAAAAATCATCAGATTTGTATGGAATCACAAAATAGACCCTGAATAGCCAAAGCAATCCTGAGAAAAAAAGAACAATGCTGGAGGTATCACACTCCCTGACTTCAGCTTGTACTACAGGGCAACAATAATCAAAACAGTATGGTATTGGCAGAAAAAAAAAACACACAGACCAATGAAATAGAATTGAGAACCAAGATATAAACCTCATAAATATGGAGAGGTAGTTTTCGACAAAGAAGCAAAAAAATATACAATGGAGAAAAGACAGCTTCTTCAATAAATGGTGCTGGGAGAATTGGAAAGCCGAGTGCAAAAGAATGAAACTAGACTGCTATCTGTCACTGTCTACCAAAATTAGCTCATAATGGATCAATACCTAAACATAAAACCTGAAACAATAAACTACATAGAAGAAAACATAGGTACTAAACTTATGGACCTTGGGTTCAAAGAGCATTTTATGAATTTGACTCCAAAGGCAAAGAAAGTAAAAGCTAAAATAAATGAATGGGACGATATCAAACTTAAAAGTGTCTGCACAGCAAAAGAAACCATCGACAAAATAAAGAGGCAACCAACTGAATGGGAGAAGATTTTTGCAAACACCACCTCCGATAACAGGCTAATAATGAAAATATATAAGGAACTCATACAACTCAACAACAACAATAAAACAAACAATCCAATTAAAAAAGGGTAGAGGACCTGAATAGACATTTCTCCAAATAAGTCATACAAAGAGCCAATAGACAGATGAAAAAATGTTCAACATCACTAATCGTCAGGGAAATACAAATAAAAACCACAATGAGATATCACCTCACCCCAGTTAGAATGGCTATCATCAACTAGACAAATAATAACAAGTGTTGGAGAGGCTGTGGAGAAAAAGGATCCCTCATACACTGTTGGTGGGAATGCAGATTGGTGCAGCCGCTATGGAAGGCAGTGTGGAGGTTCCTCAATAAATTACGAATAGAATTACCATATGACCCAGCAATCCCTCTCCTGGGTACCTACCCAAAAATTCTGAAAGCATTTATCCATAAAGACCTATGTGCTCCATTGTTCATCACAGTTTTATTTACGGTGGCCCAGACATGGAAACAACCAAAATGTCCGTTTATAGATGAATGGATAAAGAAGTTATTGTATATATACACAATGGAATACTATTCTGCCATAAGAAAAGATGCAATAGTACCATTTGCGACAACATGGATTGATCTTGTGATTATTATGCTGAGTGAAATAACTCAGACAGAAACAGTAGAGAACCATATGATTTCACTGATGTGTAGTATATAAAACTGAAAACAACAAAAGAATAAGACAAACAAATGAAGAAACGAAAACTCATAGACACAGACAATAGTTTAGTGATTACCAGAGGGTCAGGGGGGAAAGGGGTAGTAGTTGAGGGTAAAGGGGATCCAATATATGGTGATGGAAATAGACCTGACTCTAGGTGATGAACACACAATGTGATATATAGATGATGTATTACAGAATTTTATACCTGAAATCTATGTAACTTTATTAACAATTTTCACCCCAATAAACTTTAATTAAAAAAAGAAAAGAAGGTAGGGATAGATAAGACTTTCTAATTGATTGGACACTTAATCAATTTTGTCTATTTTTCTAGTTTTAATTTTATTGATTTCCACACCTGTCTTTATTATTTCCCTCTTTTTAATTACTTTGAGTTTACTTTTCTTTTTCTTCATTCTTAAGGTCACTTAAGGTCAATGATTATAAGCCTCTTTTATTTCTAATCTGAGCATTTAAAAATTCACAAATGGGCAAATGATTTGAATACACAATTCTCCAAATAAGATAAACAAATGGCCAATAAGCACATTAAATTATGCTCAACATCACTAATCATTACAGAAATGCACATCAAAATCTTAATGAGATACCACTTCACACCCATTAGAGAGCCTATAATTAAAAAAAAAAAAAGTGTTAGCAAGGATGTGGAAAAATTGCAACTGTTACGCACTGCAGGTAGCATGTAAAATGGTGCAGCTACTATGGAAAACAGTATGGTAGTTTCTCAACACATTAAACATAAAATTACCATATGATCTAGTAATTTTGCTTCTGGGTACATAACCAAAAGATCTGAAATCAGAGACTCAAACAGATACCTATACATAAGTGTTCGTAGCAGCATTATTCACGAAGGCCAAAAAGTGGACATAGTCCAAATGTCCTCTGACAGATGAATAGATAAACAAAATGTGATATGTTCATGCAAAGGCATATTTAGCTTTAAAAAGGAATGCAATTCTGCTATAACATGGATGAACCTTGACATTATACTACGTAAAAAAAAGCCAGACACAATAGTAAAAATACTGTATCATTCCATTTACATGACATACCTTGCTAATTAAACATCCTTTGTTTAATTTCCAGATATTTTTCTGTTGCTGATTTCTAAGGCAATTTCACTTTGGGTTGGAGAACTGAGACTTGTTTATGGCACAAGATATGATCTACATTAGTAAATAAAAGAATGTGTATACTTCAGCTGATGGGTGGAGAGTTCTATAAATATCAATTAAGTCAAGTTGGTTGACAGCTTTTTTCTATATCCCTATTGATTTTCTGACTACTCTTATATCAGTGAAAGAGGAGACTTGAAATTTTCCACTAGAGTTGTGAACTTCTCTATTTTCCTTTAAATTCTATCAATTTTTGCTTCGTGTACTTTAATATCTGCTATGAAGTTCATGTGAATTTAGTTTGGTTATGCCTTCATAATGCATCCATATTTTATCATTATAAAATATCACTCTATCACTTGCAGTAGTCAGTACCCAAACATTTACTGTGTGTGATATTAAGGTAGCCCATCTCAAGTTTCTTACAATTAGTGTTATTATGGAATATCTTAATGCATCCTTTATTTTTCTAAACATACTTTATTTTTTAGAATAGTTTTAGACTTACAGAAAAATTTAAATTCTGAGACTCCAGTTATAGAATATGTGTGTTAGACAGCTTGATATTATTCACAGGTTACTTAGGGGTTTTTTTGCTTTTGTTTTATTTTTTTCCATCTGTTCTTCATTTTGGATAAATTTTGTTGCTATGTTTCAAGTTCACTGATTTTTCCTTCTGAAGAGTCTAATTTGTTCTAAAGACATTCAGTGAAAATTTTACTTTAGATATCTTATTTTCCAGCTTTAGAGACTTTGTTCATTTATGAAACATTTCTCCATGTCTTTCCTGTTTAGGTTCATATTTCTTGAAAAGCTTGAGCATATTTATAAAAGCTCTCTTGAGATCCTTGTCTGCTAATTGTTTCATCTCTGTTATTTATGGATCTGTTTCTATTGTCTTACTTTTTTCTCCTGATAATTATATGTCACAATTTCTTACTTCTTCACATGTCTAGCATTTTTTGATAGGATGCCAGACATTGTGAATTTTACATGGTTGAGTGAAAAATTTTGGTACAGTCTTTCAGAGAGTTTTGGACTTTGTTACAGCAAGCAATTACTTTATTTGCTCTGTAATTTGTTCTTTTTGAATGTTGTTTTCAAGTCATTTTAGGGGTAATCTATAAATCATAGATCTATAGGTAGAATTTAGTACCACTACTAAGATGTGACTCTTCTAGGGTTTCTAATAATTGTCCCATATATTTAACAAGTTCTCTCAATTATGTGTGTGACAGTCAAATGAGTCCCAGTCCTGTGTGAGTCTGGGAATTACTCAGTTTACAGCTCTCAGGAAATTTTTCTTTCCCCCAAATTTTTTTGTGTTCATACTTGTGGAATTTCATCTGCTATCCACACAGACTGGCATACAATTAAAGCCTCAAGAAGACGCCTGTGCATATTTTTGTAACTTTTCCTTTTGTAAGTTCACTTTTTTCCCCTGATTCTGCCCTGAGAATTCTATTCACCTAGGCCTTTCCAAACTCCAAACATCTCTCTCCTCAAATCAACATGATCACTGTGCTCCACAAGGGTTGCCCTGCCTGCAACTACATTCGGAAATTCTCCTCTAGGCAGAAAGCTGGGGCATGGTAGAGTTCATCTGTTATGTTTTTCTTCCGTCAGCGATCCTGGTCCTATGCTGCTTTTGTCCAATGTCTGAAAACAGTTATTTTATATTATTTTCCAGTTTTTCTAGTGCAAGTTTGGAGCCTGTTACTCTCAAACAGCTGGAGAGAGAGATTGATTCACTATATTCTGGCCATCCTAGCAAATGCAAGCATGGATGGGACATGATAGCCAAGAACAAACAAGATAATATACCCTAACGGATGCCAGCTCTGCACTGAAGCCAAGCAGATCAATCTTCTTCTCCTCCACTCTTTCCATGTCATGACGTTACAAAGGGCCTCTCTTAACACCAGTTAGAGAGAAGGGAGAAGGAGGAGGAGAAAAACACTTAAAACGGCAGAGAAAGGCCCTAAGTGACTAAGAAAAAGTAGGATAGATGGAGAATATCAAGTTTCTGCCACTGGACAAAATAAATCAGTTTCAGTGATAGAAACAGAAAATTATTTTTTTCCTTTACTGTAGCTTCATTAGGAGGACACTGCAGCATCACTCATAATTATTCTTTCTCCTCTGTCATCCATTGTTTACCGATTGCTTTAGGTGTGTCCACTTTGAGTCCTTGAGTGCACTCTAAGTTTCTCAAAGACAATCTTGGTTTTCAGATTCCTTTCTTAATACTCCACAGCATGCAGCACAAAGCTGAGACGATAGAAGGAGATGTTTAATGGGGACATGGAGGCTGGTCTGAAAATTACTTGCCTGTGTATCTTTATAATTCTTCCACAAAGTTGCTTCAGAGCTTCTGATTATCTCTTCTTTCTTCTCCGGTCAGAAGAGAACAACCCTAATCACGAGATTTTCCTATACAACCCTCATTGCCAACATTTTCTCCTATCGCCACACAATGTTTCAAACAATTTGTCCAGAATTGAAAAGCATTTTGTTCAGAAAATATGATATTGTATTAGGTTGGTGCAACAGTAATTGCAGTTTTTGCAATCTTTAACCTTTTAAACCACAATTACTTTTGCACCAACCTAATATTTTAAATTATCATGAGAGCAGGCAACTTTCAAGTTGTTGGATTTTTTTTTAACTTATAACTTTGAATACAACTGCTCCATGAATCTCCCACTAGATAAGTTTTATATTATTTGTCAAGTAAATGGAGAATAAAGGTGGTTTTAAAATGTTCTCCAATTTTCTTTTCCAAAAAATTTTGGAAAGCAAAAATATGCTCTATTGTGTCATGCAGCATTGATAATACAGAAAATATTCTGATTATTGAGACAAAGATATGGCACGTCTTAGTGAGAATATGATTTCATTTAAAGCACATCATTGTATTTTTTCAATTGCGTACAAAAACCATGCCAGTACGTCCCCTCCAGGAGAAAATAGAGTGAAAAAAAAAAATCTATTGGCCATGGAGCTAGGTGTTGAGGGAAGAGGACAGCTCAAAGCTGCTTGATTTCGATTGGCAACAATCTGCAAGGGTTGCATAACTGATTACACTTTTTAAAAAATAGGACTGATCAGTGGTAAGTGGACTTTGCTTTAAAATGGAACTTTAAAAAGCATCAATCTTTGCTGGCTTTCAGATACATGGTCAAAGGAAGAGCTAAGCAGTCTTTGGGTGTCAGTGGTTGCCATAGAAACATTTATAAGTTGATCTTTCTCTGCTGAGAGGTGCTTTGCATACAGGCCACTTAAGGTGAGACAAATCCCCAAGGGACATATTCTCAGTAATGCCAATTAATTAGAACAGTGCAGAGGAATCAGAACAGGAAGGAGGGGAGGACAGAAAATTGGCTATTGCATTGTGGAAAAGTTAGTTTCCGATATTGACAAAAGATGTCTTAACCATACTAAACACTCAGATCTGTTTTCACTGCCTGGAACGTTGGTTTGCAAATTTTGGGTTTCCACAGATGATTTAGCGGATGTTTGCTTTGGACAACAGATCAATCTCTCTATATATAAAGGGAAGCTTTAATTTCTTCATCTGTAAAATGATGTGTTGATACTAACTCTACAGGTTGTTAGGAGATTTAAAAGGAAAAATATATGTACAATTCCTATCATATCTCTTAGAGTATTGCAGGTCCTCAAAAGATTTTAGTTCCTTTCCATATCTCACTGGAATACAATAAGACTTACTTTACTCCTAGAGAAAGTATGTATGTTCAGTGTTCATACTCCATATTTGTTGGTAAATCTCTACTAAATATTCATGAAACTATTGAAACTCATTTGGTTTCTTTGTGGCCTGCTCACGTACTCAAACAGATGATTTAAATCAACATAAAGAGATAATGATAGTTGAAAAACAGGATGTCTTACTTAATAAAATAACCTGTGTGCAGAGAAACAACTTTCCAAATAATATTATGCAACCAACATATCAATCACTAAAATATAGGTTGAGTATAATTGAATTTCTGATTATTCAGAGGTTACTTAGTTTCTTTTAGGGTTTAGGTTTGGAAATATCCATTTCACAGAAGAGTTGAAGTACCAATTAACCAGATTAGTTTAATGAAAAGGCATAGGAGGTGACCTGTAAATAGCTTTGGAGATTTTGTGTTCCATAAATGGGTTGCTATCTTCTCTATCAATAGTGAAACACTTAGATAGGGAGGAAAAAATCAGGCTAGTGTGAGTCCAGGATGAGCTCATTAGGCTGGATGAGGGAAACACAAAATGGATATTAGCACAAGAAAGTTGTAAGTACAATTGTAGATATAAGTACAGAGAGAAATGGAGTCACAGAAAAGGGACATCTTAACTTAGCTTGCAATGGGCATCAGGAAAAGCCAGATTAATCTAAATAAGGCATAGTTTGATAAACAAGGTGACAACTCTGCTCAGAATTTTTCAGTGACTTCTCACAATATAAGAATGAAAAGGATACCCTTTAGCCTACCATATAAAGTGTGTTCCTTCATAGTCAAGATATCAGCTACTCTTTCAGCCTACTCTCCCTTAACTCTTATAAGGAATTCTCCATAAAGATTCTCGAAGCCTACCTGATAGTCTCTTGAAAAAGAATCAGGCTCCCTAGCATCCAGAATTTCTATGACACCAATCCCCACCTTTACTAAAGGCATAAATATGACAAGGCTTTGGTGGAGGCAACAGCTGACCAACAGAGGTAAGAACTGGTAGTGAGAACCAATCAAAACTGTCAAGTGTCTCCATCAATGCCTTGACCAGCTAATAGGCGGATTCTCATCTTTTATGTCCTTTAATGTCAAAGAATACATTAGGCTGTATTAATTTATGGATTTGGCATGGAGACTCCCTAGATCATTCTATACATCATGACAACTTGCTCTTCAATTAATCCTTGCTCACAATTAGCATTCCAGTATAGATGTCCCTGGAAATTATTATGTCAAAGACAATGTTATGTGTTCAAACACCATTTTCTTTTTCTGATCCCATGGGAAGTCTACATTTTCCAACCTCCCATGGAGTTAGATTGAAGCCATATAAATGAGTTCTGGCCAGTGGGGTGTGACAAAGATGACATAAGTAGGCCCAGCCATTTACACATCCCCTGATGTCCCCTAACCCTCCCTTCACGGAACACGCAATGTTGGACGCCACATGTTCCAGATGTCATGGCTACAAGATGGAGGAGGGCTAGTTCACTTACACTAGACTTAGTATGAGTCCAAACCAAACACAGCCCCCATGTCACCTAGTGTTAAGTACCCTGACAGTCAGTAAATGTAGATGTTCCTCAACCTCAATTTTTTTCGCTGATACTTTTCTTCTGCTTCCGCGTATGCTAAATCTTCCGGTTCTTCAAGAATTAGCTCAATCTTCACCAATTTTCTAAGCCTGCTGGACTTTAGCATTCATTTTCCCATGGGATTTACTATAAGTGTCATCCATTTCACATATATAGGACTGTTACCTTTAAAGACAAATAGAGTATTCTTTCCCAAGCTATTTCACACTAGGACACATATAATAACTGAAAATATTTGTATGGCACAATAAAGTAAATGAATGAGATTGTTCTTGAATGATGATAACCACTCAAGGAACTTTCACCACCCCAGGACCTGCTCAGCTGCTTGGAGATCAGAGAGGATTCAGAACTTCAAACATTTGTTATCCATTCATAGCACACCAACGTGCCGTGGTACATTCATTGGAAAGTTTTGCAGAAGAAGAAGTCTCCCCAGACAGAATCCTGTGAGGTAAAAGCATATTGGAGCTGTCACCATGCTTCAGAATCTGAATCTAAACTTTCTTAGGGTTTTCTTATAATGCACTATATTACCGTGTGAAGAGCAATTACTGTGTTGTGCGTATTACCTCCTTAATTCTCACAACACTGAGGAGTAGATCTCATCATTTGTAATTAGGCTATGAAGAAACTGAAGCTTAGTGAGGCTGAGTAATTTGCACACGGCTGACAGCTTTGGGGGACCTCACTGGGACTCAAATGGATCCAGCTTCAAAACCACACTGCTTTTGTCAAGAGACTCCTCTCTACCAGTGAACCCAGAGTGATTGCACCAACCAAATTTAGCAGAAGGTAATATGTGAAGTAGAAATCCAACGCATGGCATTTTGATGAGGAATATATTGCCGAACAAATTAGAATATTGCTCTTAACTCTCCTCTTTGTCATCTCTTATCTCACTTCTAAGAAAAGAAAAACCTGGGGTCACTGAAACTTGGTTGACGTATAACATTCTGAAGGTCTGAGTTACGGTGTAGCATAGACTTGCCTGCAAATTTCAGCACAAGGGACCAATTTTTAAAATATTTGGAGGTTTAATGTCCTACATAACCTCGTATTTGTTTGTTTATTGATTTATTTAGTTTGCTTAATTCTGCTTTTATTTTCATGCCCTAGGGCTTCAAAACAGCTTCACATAGTGGCCTTTTTACATTATTTTATTCATTTGTCAGTGTTTCCCCATATCAGTCGTAGGCATATTTACCCAGATAACTAAAATAAAAGGTTTTGCTATTGCCTCTAACTCCTTTGAACTTTTCTGTTGCTTCTTTACTCCTAAAAAAGAAAGAGAAAGATGAAGAGGAGAAAGAAGAAGAATGGAGAAGAAGAGAAGGCAAAGAAGAAGGGATGGAAAGAGAGAGGGAGGGAGAATACTAACTTGCAGGGTGTCAATATAGCAGCAGTATAAACTCCCATGACTTTTATTTCGGCCAGTTCTCAGAGGAAAGTGAAACCTTCCCTTTAAAATGAATTATGTCCTTGGGTAGGGGAGACAGGAGATACACAGCATTGTCTCCCAGTTGGCTAGAAACGACACCCCCAACGAAGCAAAAGCAAGGCCTTCTAAGATGTGCCTTTGAAAAGGTGCACAGGTGCTTGAGGACGTTACTCAAGCTCACTGACATCTGAACTGGGGCTGAGCCCTCCCCAGTTCCACGTCCTTGGATGCTCAGCTCATCTTTGCCCCACTTCACATGTTGCTTTTCACACGTTCCAGTCTGTAACCTTGGCCTCCCGCCTCCACTCTCCAGCTAGCGAAGGCCTGCTCATGTGCTGACTTTGAACTCTTTTCACGTGGGGAAGGTTCATTTACCTCCCCTTTGTTCACCTCTCAATGTCTGCTTCTGTCTTTCCTTTCCCAGAGTGAGCTCAAAATTCTTTCAACTACCTCTAGACAGGACAAAATCTTATAGTTCCTGAATCTTCTATTGACATTTTTAGGAAAAAAAGTCCCTTTATTGATCAGAAATGTATCTAATATGCAGATTAGAATTGCAAAACTACCTTGCCATATCAGTATCTTGTCCAAAACAAATCACTTTTGGAATAATATTTAACAGAAAGTATATTGTAAAATTGACTTACAGAAGAGGAATCCATCTTGGGAAATTAGGCCCATCTCCTGCCAGCCATCTCGGCATTAGGTCATCACACACTTACAATGTGATAGGAAGGTCACAGCAGACCTTTTAAGGGATGTGATCATAACTGGAATATTTTAAGAATGACATTGGGTGGAGTCCAGATTTCAGTTGGGCCCTGAAGGGTGAGGGTGGCAGGGTAAGGCTAGGAAAGGAAAGGGAAGGGAAGGGCAGCTTTGCAGATCATAGGGCCCTGAAACGGAATGAAACCCACTCTGTAGATCTGTGATTGGACTTGGAGCTAAGCCTACATGGAAAAAGAGAAAGAAGAGGAACTTGAATACCAAGTAAAAGTCTGGATTCATTTCTATAGAATTTATTGACCTCCTGCTATATAACAGGCTGCCTATTAGTCACTAAGTTTATAAAACCAATCAGTCATGGCTTCTACTTCGGGACCTCATCAGATTCCAATAGGAGTGGTTTCTTTTCATAGTTCACAGAAGACTTTCTTATGTGTTATATTTGATTTTCACAGTATTCCTACAAGACAGGCAGACGAGTATTAGAATCTCTACTTCACAGGCAAATAAACTGAGGTGCAAAGAAATTAAATGACTTATCCAAACCAGGAAAATTCAGTGCTGAGCTATAGGCTCATGTCTTCTGATTTCAAATCTTGTTATGTTTTTTGGATTTCATTAGGTTGGTGCAAAAGTAATAGCAGTTTCAAAGATTAAAAATAACTGCAAAATCCCCTCACCTTCCCCCTTACTCCCCCCCCCCCCCGCCGCCCATCTAGGAAACAATCAGTAACCACAAGAGGGCCACGGGGTTTTGAAAATTAATCTGGGGAACGTAATCAATAATGTTGCAAAGATTTTGTAGGGTATCCGATAGACACATGTCCCATTTGGGAGACCATCTCAGGGAAGATGTAGATGCCTGATCACTGCACTATACACCTAAAGCTGAACAATAATGAATGTCAACTATAATATTATATATATATATATATATATATATATATATATATATATATATATGTATGTATACATTTACAAGAGGCAGAGTACAGCATTGGGAGTGGAGATAGTGGAAATGGGATGGCTTGGTGCGATGTCAGAGGGATAGTGGATGGGGGGAGGGGGGCCCACAGTGTGAGGGATATAAATGATAAACGTCTAAGGAAAAAACAAAAAACTCATAGACAAGACAGACAATAGTTTAGTGGTTACCAGAGGGTAAGGGGGGTGGGGGGTGGGAGATGAGGGTAAGGGGGATCAAATATATGGTTATGGAAGGAGAACTGACTCTGGGTGGTGAACACATGATGGGATTTATAGATGATGTGATACAGAATTGTACACCTGAAATCTATATAATTTTACTAACAATTGTCACCCCAATAAATTAAAAAAATAGAAAAATAAAAATAATTTAAAAATTAAAAAATAAAAAAAAAACTTCACAGTCAAAAAAAATAAATAAATAACTGCAAAAACCACAATTACTTTTGCACCAACCTAACACATGATTAATGCCTTACTCATTCCCTTCAGGATTCTGGCAATGGAAAACAAACACAACTGGCAAATAACTATATAAACTTCCATGATAAAGGGTTTCTTATAATGTCATATGTATCCCGGCCTCAGGCAAGAGCAGACATCCTCAGAAATTCAATGATTATATGTTTTAGACTACCACAACATGTCCAGCCTCAGGTGTGTCCTACCTGAGATCTCCAAGCAACACACCATATGTAACTGTCACCTCAGTCCATCAGAGAACCAACTTCTCTAGATCACCCATCATCACTTGTCCCCATGGTGTTCTAAATGACAGCCTTCTCAAAGTTGAGCTAGAGGTCAAATACATGTTCACCTTGCTTCCTCTTACTCATTATAACTATCTCTCCTACCTTCCGCTGTAAACCCCAGCTCCTTTGAAGCATATCTTTCCATTTTCCTACTTATTATTGTTTCTTGTGCTCTCCTGATACCCCAGCCACTTCCCTTAATTTATTGTTGACTTGAGCATCTGGCTTACTATCTCTCTGTCACTACTCCCACCTTCATATTTGGAAACTTCAACAATCATGTAAATTATCTACCAAATGCCCTGGCCTCAGCTCTTTGAGCTGATTAGCTCTTTTCTCTCATTCCACTTCAGCCGTCCACTCTTCAACCATGTGTTTACAAGTGACTACATATCTGTAGTAACTCAGTTCCAACATCCCGTTATTCAACCCAATAACTCCTATCTTTACACCTCATCCCCTGTAGTAGTAATTAACTCAAACTTTTCTTTGACTCCACTGGGACACTGAAGCATACTAACCTGGCCAAACTCCAACCTCAGTGGATCTCCTAGCTGTGTCTTCAGCTGAGCAACTAAAATTTGTTGGGGAAATCACACTCTTACTGACCAGACTCATTTTGAATTTGTGGACACAAGTCTCATATGGACACTCAAAACTTCCAGTGTCTGCTGTGCTTCTCTAAGGAATTCAGCGCCCCACTTTGCAAGACCACTGTTTACAGTTTCTCTCTTCTCCTATCCCACAATACTTTTCCCACATTAATGATTAAGATCTCGTCTTGGGATGACTTACAAATTTTTGTGAAACGAACAAGTACCCTTAATTTTTTTCTCCATTATTCCTACCTAAAGCTGCCTCCTTTCTTATTAAAATGAAGGAAGCATCCCCATTCCTGTTAAATCCCCTTCTCAAGGTACCCTGGATTCCATCCCATCTCACCACCCCAAAGTCCTTTACTTTCGTCTTTTATACTATCTCCTTCCCAGCAGAACACAAGCATGCCTTAAAATCTCTCATCAAAAAAGTCTTGTTTTTACCCCACATTTCCACCAACTGCTTCCCCTAACAGAGCAACTCTTAAAAGAGATATCTCTCCTCATGGTCTCCACTTCCTCACCTATCATTCTCTCCTCAGTAAAGTCTTATTCGAATCAGACTTTCATCCCTATGACTCAACTGAAACAACTCTCATCAAAGGCAATTGTGACCTATGTTTTGCCATAACCAAAGTCAAATTCTCTGACTTCATCTCCCTCAAACACTCAGGGACATTTAACATGGTTGACCTCACTTTCTCTATGAGAAACTTTCTTTAGTCCGGAAGTTATGGACTGAATTATGGACTGAATTATGTCCCCTAAAATTCATAGGTTGAAGCTCTATCCCCAATGTGACTGTTTGTGGGGACAGGGCCCTGAAGGAGGTAATTAAACTTAAATGAGTTCATAGGGACAGGGGCCCTAATCCAATAAGACTGGTGCCCTCATAAGAAGAGAAAAGACACCAGGAACATGTGTGCACAGAGAAAGGCCATGTGAAGACACAGCAAGGAGATGACAATTGGCAAACCAAGAACAGAGGCCTCAGAAGAAACCAAACCTGCTGACACCTTGATCTTGGATACTCAGTCTCTACAACTATGAGAAATGAGTTTCTGTTATGTGAGCCACACAATCTGTGGTATTTTGTTATGACAGCCCTAGCAAAATAATACACTAGTGTATATACTTTTGTGTATATTTGAAATGAAATTTCTCTACAGTAAAAATTGTTTTTAGAAAAGATTCCCTATATGTGGAAGACTTTCAAATTAGTACCTACAGGCTAAGCCTTCTCTGTAAGTTCTAGGCTCTCACACACAGCTGTTCTCAACTTCTCCATTTGGATATATAACAGGAATCTCAACCATACTATGACCAAAATAGAACAATTACTTATTCTCTAAAATCTGCTTCCCCTCTGTCTTAGGATGTATTATGACCATCCATGAAGCCACTTAGTCCTAAGTCCAAGGGTATCTTTGAGTCTGTTCTCATTCACCACCTACATCTTAACAGCAACATTGTTGGCTCATTTTAACATATCTGAAATCATTCAAAACATATCTGAAATCTGCCTACTTCTCTTCTTGACTGCTAACCCGAGCCAACTTCTTACCTTTCCTGGACCACTGCATTAACTTCTTCAATGGTCTCATTTCCTTTCCTTCGTTCACCTACAATTCATCTTCCACATACCGTGTTTCCCCGAAAATAAGACCTAGCCGGACAATCAGCTCTAATGCGTCTTTTGGAGCAAAAATTAATATAAGACTCGGTCTTATTTTACTATAATTTAAGATCAGGTCTTCTATAATATAATATAAGACCGGGTCTTATATTAATTTTTGCTCCAAAAGACGCATTAGAGCTGATTGTCCAGTTAGGTCTTATTTTCGGGGAAACACTGTAGGAGCTACAATTAGAGACTTTTCAAAAGCATAACTCAGATTATATGATTCACATGCTTAAAATCCACCAATGGCTTTTCATCACATTCCAAATTCTTATCACATACTACAAGGTCCAACATAATGTAGCCCCATCTTCCTTTCCAGAGGTCAATTGTCATTGCTTCAAGATTCTCTGATTTGAGGAGGTCTTTACTACCAAAACATAACTTTGCCTCTACTGACTGATATAACATGTCACCACTAAAATTTAACTTTTTTTCATGTTAATTTCTCCCCTGACTAGAATATAAGTTCTTTGAGGGCAAGGACCGTCTATTCACTAGAGTAACCCCTGTGCCTGGAACACTGTCTATCATTTAATAGGCTATCAAATATTTGTTGACCCTCCAGCTTTTTAAACTGTGTTGGAGAATGTCACTTTGTCTTGAGGCCAAAGTGGGACTTCCTCCTTTCTGCTTCAAATCTCAAGCTCTCAGAGCAGGTACCACGCCCAATCAGCTTCACAGATGCAGAACACTGGCCTGCCTCACACGCTCTGTCACACGGAGGACAAAAAAAAGCTAGTTAGAAGTCCAGGGACAAACAGTTACCTGGGAACACTAATTAGACTGAATAAGGACAGAAAATCTGCTGGAGAGGAATCAGCTGCCCTTGGAGAGAAGAAGTGAAGGAGCAGCAAGAAGGACAGTATGCACCTCAGTGGGGAAATCAAAAGAGAAATGCAAGGCTCATCTTTAAAGACACATCCATGGCACCAACTAGGGAGACAGTCCCAGTGAAGACCAGGCTGTGCTGAATGAATTAAGCTGATCCTCTTCTCTTGGAAAACAAAAGAAGTAAAACATAAGTGTTCCCTATAATACCCTCTATGAGGAGAAGGAATAGATGCAACATCCTCTATGGACCAAGGTCAAGAGTTATAGACTGGAGGAGAGGAGCCACCTCCAGCACCAAGGAACAGACTCAAACTAGGCTCTCCCATCCCAACGTCCTCACTTTCTGGACTATCATGGTAATAACGGCATTGCAGTTGGTGCAGACACAGTATGGGCAAGAAAAAAAAGATGCATCCAAGACGAGAAGAAGGCTTCCAGAGTGAGTTTATACTGAATATTTTTTAGACTGACTTTTGGGTGTTTTAATCTGCTTTGACTCATCAAGGGATGATAGGACAGGTGATAGCAGAAAGCAAATAAATGTGAAAGGAGAGTTTGTATTTATATTTCATTTTATCTTACCTTTTCTCTTTTGTACAAAATAAAAATTAGTGTCTAAGTCAAAACAAGGAAGTCAGCTCTCTAAATTGGAGGTGGAAAACATAAATTCCTTGGGAGCATCACCAGCCCCCTTGAAAGTTGAATGCCATGTTAGAACAAGCTTGCTTTGTTTAAGCTAGATTTGCATCTTAGTAGAAGCTTACAAGCATGTAACCTGTGAGGGGATGGTTGCCATGACAATATTAATGAGCCTGTCCTATGACCAGAGATACCATAAAGAGAATATGTTTGTGTTCCCACTTATTATCATATTGGTCTCTGCTTTCTGGACAGGAAGAGCTGAAAAATCACTCTAACAGAGGGAAATATTTATTAATGGGCTTGTCGTGAGCCATTCAAACTTTGCATAAGTAAGAGGAGAATTTTACAGCATTAAAAAAGTAAAGGTTAGCCTAAAATCCATTTAGATAAAAAGTGTATTATGTTTATTATGGACTACTGCTATGGAGCTGAATGCTGTTTTCTAACAAATAATGTGTCAAATTTACCAATAGTCTCATTTGGTAAATTGCTTGTATCATCTTCCTCATTGAAAGGTTTCAAAGCTTTTTTTCATTTGATAACTAAATCAGTAACCCTTCATATGCCTCTTAATTAAACAGTAAGAAATCATAGAGCACTGTGTATTTACTAATTATTATATTCCTGTACTATACTGGCTCTTTCAATAGAACGTAGCTTGTCGGCCTCAGAGCCGACATTTTGCCTCAGAGCAAAATAGAATATGGATTATCCATATTTAAGTAGAGAAAAGTGAGGCTCAGAGAGTTTGGGTAGGTGTCCTGGGGCTGCACAGTCAGTCCACAGGGCTTTGAATGCCAACTGGGTCCAAAGACGGTGGTTTTTGACCTCTTACCTTTCCCCACCAACACCACTGCCTCCCCCCATCCCAGGTGTTCAGTGATGTGTGAGTTCTCTAGAGACATATATTGTAAAAATGGCAAGAGAAAGTCCCTACCCTCAAGGGGTGGTTAATCCAGTCAGATAAGATTTATCATTCATTTAGAAAAAAATTTAATTGAATTATGAGTCTTGAGATCAGGATTCACGACCCAGATCTGACACTAACTGGCTGGCTGTTCTTAAACAAGATATATATTATTGTTGTGCTTTGGCTCCCAGAAACTACTATCTAATAAAATCTGAGTTACTAGCTTATATCAGAGCTCTCTAGAAATGGATTGGGGAAACTCAAAAAGTACTGAATGTCCTGTCATAAAAAGTATTTAACAAGAAGCTGAATGACCATTTCACTGACAATTCTACACTGAAAAGTGGATCTAAACAAAGTAAGAGGTAGATTTTTGTTTGAATTTTTAAATCAACTATTGAGAAATGTGTGTTAAAACTCTCAATTATGATTGGATTTCTCTATTCTTTTAGTTCTATTAATTTTTGCGTCATGTATTTTAAAGTTATATTCTTAATGTATATGGATTTATGCTGTCACAGCATCACACTGTTGGATTGAATTCCTTTTTATTTTGAAATATTCTTTTGCATTTCTAGCATTCTAAATGGGGCTTCTTACCTATAGCTTATTTTAATATTTTTATACCTGTCTTAGCTTTCCCTCAGTTAGTGTTTGCATGTTCTTTTTGATCATTTTTCTTTCTTTATCTATCTACTATCTATCTATCTATTTATCTATATCTATCTATCAATCATCTATCTATCTTTCTAGCTCTGAAAAACTATAGAAGAAATAATTCTGCTCTCTTGAGATTTTAACCTCCCTCACCAAAGCAGCTCCTAAGGGGGAGACGAGTTTCGTTTTGGCGCCAGAATCTCTCCTAAGTCCTGCAATACTGTGGAAACTTTTATTCTGCCTTTACAAGCTTTTGGCCTTGTCTTCATGCCCCATTGCCCCAGCCATCCACACGGCCCTCCAACTCAACAGATGTCCCAGATCCCAATTCATTGCTCCTGCCCAGTATGATCCTGTAAGTTTCACCACTTCTCTTCCTCACAAAGGCTCTGTCTGGCCAGGCTGTCCTCCTCACACATCCAGAACTGGCAGACGCGCCAAGGAAAAAACAGGTCATCTCTCCTGGGAATAATTACCCTCCTCGGGAATTTTGGTTCCTTTATTTCTCAGTCCTTCCTCTCATTTCTGATGTCTTTAATTTTTTTCTTTTTAATTAAAATGATGTTTGGCTTCTTCCAGTTGTACTAAAAACTTTAGGCGGCCACTAGTAACCACATCCTACAGAGAAATGGAATTACACCTACATACAAAATGAGCACGGAGTGAAAGAGTTCGGCTTTAATCTATGGATGCTTAGATCACGTCTCTCCAGAGTAGCCTTCTGACCATCTGGATGCTTATTAAAAATGATGTTTCCCATACTTCCTATCAAATCAGTATTTTTTTAAAAACTTTTTATTTATTTAAGTGTGTTTTTCCACCACCCATCAGCTCCAAGTCAAGTAGTTGTTGAGGGCAGAGTGGCCCATGCGGGGATCAACCCGGCAACCTTGTTGTTAAGAACACCACATTCTAACCAACTGAGCTAACCGGCCGCCCCTCAAATCAGTATTTTCAATTGAATAATGTCTGTATTTTTCTGGAACTTCTCAGATAATTCTCATGCTCTCTGATAGCCACAAGATCTCAATTATAAACACAGCACTCAACTGTAACTGAACTCGGGGGATAGACCTTTTGTTTGATCTCTGTGTTCATAGCATTTTTCACAGTCCAGACACCCAATAATTATTTTAAATGTCAGTTTAATTAACAATAATAGCTAACACTTACTGCTGGATTACTACATGCTATGCATTTTTCTAAGCTCTTTACAGAAATTAACCTACTTGAGATTTATAACAACCCTAATAAATAGGTTCAGCTATTATTCCCGATTTTCAGATAAGAAAACTGAGGAACAAGGAGAATAAGTAACTTGCAGCAAGCTCAGTGATTCAGTGGGAGAGCAGGAATATGAATCTAGGCTATTTGGTCATACCAGGCATCATCTGAACCACTTCGATCAGATGTTTCCTGAAATAAATACTTAATGAATCTAATTCTGTGGCTTCACCTAGCTTCACACTTACAAAAACTCTCATCTCTAACTCTAATACTTACTAAACATTCTCACCATAATTTCAAAATGATGACATTATAGGATATTAGGCCTGACTGAATTCAGGTTTGTTAGTCATACCATAGGAGCTTTTTAAAGAGATAAGCATTTAATTGACACATTAGATGAAACAGTGATACTCCCCTTTTCCTTCATAAACTGTATGAGCCATTGCCTGTAGCACCCCACCTTCCAGGACACCCATACTTCCCCATCATTTGAATGGTGTACACATCAGAAGTCAATTTGTCCTGTTCTCCAATTTACAGTTGTATGTTATTATGAGTATATAATTTACTCAAATATTTACATAAATTTTAAAATACAGGTTGAGAAAAGAGGCAATTCAATAAAAAGTTTGCCATTAAAACAACTAAAGCATTGGGAGGAAAGTTTCAAAAGCCAGAAGATTGTAAATTCAAATTGCTTTGCTCAGTCTCTTTAGGTTCATGGTCCACTTGGAAGAAAATGAAATGGAAAATCTTAGACAAGATATGATTAGTGTCGCATCTGAAGGCATCTGGGCTCAGGAAGGCCATGGCTCTTTATCAAATGTTTAGCGCGTAGATATACTTGATGCATTTTACATCAAGACAAATGTTTAAAATGTAAGTTTATTTGTTAAAGAATTTCTGCTTTCAACAAATTCCAGTGTCTTCCCAAAGGTCACCTCACGAGTAAGAATTTTCCTGACTACCCCACACAAAACAGCGACCCTGGCCCTTTCCTGGCACTCCTGAATCCCTTTAGCCTGCCTTACTTTACTCCTTAGCCCTTGTCAATAGCTCTCGCTGCTACGTATTCACACTGATCTGCTCGTGTTGCTTTGTTTATGATGTGTGTTCTGTGGTAGGTGGAATAACACTCCCCTAAAGAGGTCGCATCCTAATCCCTGGATCCTGTGACTATGTTGCCTCGCATGGAAAAGGGGACTTTGCAGATGTGATTTATTAGATTAAAGACGTTGAAATGAGGAGAGTATCTAGAGTAGCCAGATGGCTCTAACTTATTTAATCACACGAGTCCTTAAAAGAACCTTTCTCTGACTTAGGTCAGTGTCAGAAAAAATGTGGCAACAGAAGAATAGTCAGAAAGATGTAACATTGCTGGCTTTAAAAATGGAAGTGAGCCATGAGCCAAGGAGTGGGAACAGCCTCTAGACGATGGAAAATGCATGAAAGCCGATTCTTCCCTTGAGATAGTAGAAAGGAATGCAGCCTTGCTGATACCTTGATTTTAGTCCAATGAGGCCATGTCAGACTCCTGAATTACTTATCATAATAAACTAATAGACTCATGCTATTTTGAAATACTAAGGTAGTGGTAATTTGTTATAGCAACCATTGAAAACTAATACATGTCCCTTTGCAGAGTATGAGTTCAATGAAGACAAAAATATTATGTTTTGTGCTTTACCACTAAAACTTAGAACAGTGTTTGGCACATAGAAAATAGTCAATAAATATATGTTGAACAGATGAATAATGAATGAATATACCAAAAAAATCAATAAGACATCTCCTCCTAGTCTTGATATCATAGCATAAGAGAGGTTCTATTGGAATAAAACCAATAACGATGTTATCTATTGAATGTCTTTTATTAATCAGACATTTATGCACATTTATTTTCTCATTTACTCAACACAACAAATGTTAGGTATGTTATCTCCATTTTCCATAGGAGCAACCTGGAGCTCAATGGCACTAAGAAACTTGACTAGGTCTAACTGGCTAAAAAGTTGAGTCTTCCATTAAGAAACTATTTACAAGAATAATCGATTGTTTAAATATATTGTCAATAAAATAAAAGTTAATTAAAAAACAGTCTAACACAACCTATAGATATAGTGACCTGCAAACGTAAAGAGGGCTATTTATTTAATCAGTATGTAACAAAGACATTTACTTTCAAGGTCTTAAAGTCTGTGTACTTGTGTGGGAATAAAATAGCACTTTCAATACTCCAGTGATTTGAGTATCTCAAAGCACAGCAATTAGGTACCCTGCCTAATTGGATTCCTCATTAAAACTCCACATGTAAATTAACGGACCATGGATGCCTCTTATCCAGAAGGTCAACTTGCAAAAACCATAAGCATAATCTTTCAGAGACTGTTTCACGTCCCCTACAACAGGTACAGGTTGAGCTCCCATCGCTCTCTGCTATGCCCCTTAATAAGTAGCTCGCTGCTCCCTGAACCCATCACTGTTTCACATCCCTGACTTTGCTGAGGCTGAACAAGCCTGGACAATAAGCCTGGCCTCAGAGAGTGAGCACAGCCCAGGTAGCCTTGGTGTTGAAATGGTATTTAAAATCATATTGAAATGGAGTTTACGGCAGAGGGAGTTAGAAGGCAAATCATATTCTGTTGACCGTGCAGGAGTAGACGAAATAATGGAATTTTCAGTCATACTTGCATTTAGCAATCAATTTAGGTATTTCCCAACTGCATGGCTGGTTGCAGATTCCTGAACTCCTCTGAGCCTCAGTTTTCTCACCTGTTCGATAGGTATTTTAATATCTACTGTGTTGGATAAAATGAATAAACAGGACAAGACTACTGCCCTCAAGGATTTCACAGGATGAAAACACACCTTTAAGAATTAAAGTCACTTTGAAATTTCGAAGCATTCAAAATACTCTAAAATGGGCAACTGATTGAATAATTTCTGGTAAGTCTCTACTATGGATTGAGAGCACAATCAGGAACGGAACACATCACTTTTTGGTTTTCTTATTATAACTTATTTCTAAACTACAGATAAATACTCAAACTACATCACAGGAATGCCGGAGACCCAAAGAGAAGACACATTCTTTCATTCATTCACTCATCAAGTATTACTTGGTTATTGCTGGTGTAAACCGAAGTGTCACAAATGACTGTCATCTTGACACTAACACTCCGGAGAGGGAGAGAGACCATAAACATAATAAATAAGTACAGTGTGAAGTATGCATAAGGTAGTAAGTGTTATAGAGAAATAAAGGAAAGGAAAGGAAGTGGTGGGTGAAGAAGAGGTGGAGTTGCAATTTTCAAAGAAGATCCAGGAGAGAACTCACCAAGGTGACATTAACAAAACTTTGAAGGAGACGAGGAGGTTACCACGTGGCTATCCAAGCAAAGAGCATTCCTGGCAGAGGCAAATTATACGGGGAAACCCAAAAATTTTAAAGAGCTATACAAATATACACAAGTTTAGCACCTGAAGTGTCATTCAAACCTGCATCTGTCGGTCAGGGTATAAACCTGAAGCCCAGAATGGTTCAATGTCCCAAGTTGCAGAGCTAGTTTCCTGGCAGAAACCCAGGCTTGCATGACTCCTGACTTCTGATAAAGCTCTTTCCCCCCAAACTTAATTATTACATTCTCTCTACATTACATACTCATTCTCCCTCTTTGAAGGAAATTTAAGCATTATAAGCCCACATCTTTAAGGTGAGGAAGGAGTGTATTCAAATAAAAAACAGCTTGTTCTGCCATGAAACATCTGTCCAAAAATTCGAAAGGCAGCTTCTGTGTTTAGTTCAATTCCCTGGGAGCTAAGAGAAAAGACATAGACAGCCACCTCTTGTTGCTTTGACTTCACTGCACATTGACATCTCTTAATATTAAAGCACCACTAAGCTCTGGGAAGCCCCATTTTCCTGTTGAGTAACCACAGTAGTCCCCCCTTATTCATGGTTTCACTTTCCATGGTGTCAGTTACCAGTGGTCAACCGTGGTCTGAAAATACTAAATGACAAATTCCAGAAATAAACAATTTTAAGTTTTAAAGAGCACACCGTTCTGAGTAGCATGATGAAATCTCATGCCGTCCCACTCTGTCCCACCTGGGACACGAATCATCCATTTGTCCCGAGTACCCACTCCGCAGATGCTCTCCACTCATGAGTCACTTTGTAGCCCTCACGGTTCTGAGATTGACTGCTGTAGCATCACACGGCTTTTGTTCAAGTGACCCTTATTTTACTTAATAATGTCTCATTCACCTCATTTTATCATCTCACATCATCACAAGAAGAAGAAGGGTGAATACAGTACAATCAGATATTTTGAGACAGAGAGAGACCACATTCACATAAATTTTAATAGAGTATAATGTTATCATTATTCTATTTTATTATTGTTGTTAATCTCTCACTGGACCTAATTTATAAATAGAAATTAAACTTTATCATAAGTATGTATGTATAAGAAAAACATAGTATTTACAGGATTTGGTACTATGCATGGTTTTAGGAATCACTGGGGGGTCTTGGCTCATATCCCCAGCAGGTAAGGGCCAAGGTTGGGGGGTGGGGACTACCACACTTCTGTTTTCTAGGACTTGAGATGTTTCAGCCAAAACACAATCTTCCATTTCAAGCCTCCATGGAAAACAGTGTAAGCCCTCAATTTACTCTGGCAAAAACACAGTTCAGTAGAGTTGTACTTGGAGTCTTACTAAATTATCACAAAAATGATCTCCTTCTTAGTTGAAGGGGTGTGCTCAACAGAGGAAGGAAAGATAGGAAGAAACATTCATAGAGGGTCCTACAGGCCAGGTACGGCCCTTAATTCCCACAACAAGCCTGTGATGATGGCCTGTCCCGCTTAATAGGTAAGGAAATGGAAGACCACTAAGAGTATGCAAGTGGCCCAAGGTCACCTAGATAAGAAATAAAACAAGGGCTAAAAGTCAAATTTTCCAAAACTTCAGAATCCGTGTTCTTTCTACGACTTCTGTGTTGCACTTTGTTGAAATGCTAAAATGTATAGCACATCTTACATCACAGCTGATGTGCCCTCCCTGTGTAGCTTTTGTCCATCTCTATTCCTCAAGCGGATGCATAGAGAGTGCAGCCCTCTGTCACTGAACTAGTCACACAATATTGTAATTATTTGTTTACACAGCTGCCACCCAAAAGTCTGTGTACTTTCCATGGGTAAGAGACATGATGTATTCATATTTATAAATACCCTAGAATATAGTATATCCAGGAATATTTGAGTTATCAATCTATCCAACAGACTGTATATGGAGAACATAAGAATATAAATCCACAGAATTAATGTATGACTATTAATAGAATCACATTTGCAACCTATGATGAATCCAGTCTTATGAATCCTTAGACCAATTCATTCACTGATCCAATAAAGATTTCTTGAGCAGCTACCATTTTCCATTCCCTGTATGAAACAATGGGGATACATCTGAGAATAGAGAGAAAGGCAGCTTTCCTATTCTTACTGAGCTTTCATTTTAGAGGGAAAGAAATATGCAATAACAAACAAATAAAATAAATGCAGTGTAGAAATAGAAATAGACAGGAGGAAGAGAGGGGCTGCTTTAGATAAGGCAAGCAGAAATGGCTCCTAATGAGATGGCAGAAGTGTAAGTGCAAAGGCTGAAGCAGGCAGAACACTGTATATGGGAGACACTGAGAGAAAACTACAGAGCTGGAGCAGTGAGCGAAGGGCAGAGGGTCTGCTAGGATGCTAGAGAGACGGTCACACAACAGACTGTGCAAAACCACGGGACGAGGACAAGGCTATGTATTTTATTATTGTAACGGCCATTGTGTCCACATAATGGAAAGAGATGGAATGCTCACAGAGCAATCAGGAAAAAATTGGTAGGACCAAGTTGTTAATACATGTCCAAAAAAATAAAAGGAGATAGTCAACAAGGAATGAAATTCTGTTAAAAATAGATTTCAGTGGATTCTTACATAGAATCTTTCTTCACTGAGGTCCCAAGAAGTGAAAAGAATTCACCCTCAAGGAGCTCTGAACCCAAGTAATTAATGAGGAGAGAGCAGGACAGACATCTGTGACAGTGCCAAACCAGATCCGCAGATATTGAAAGGATGGGGGTAAGGGAGGAAGACGAGAAGAAAGAAGGAGAAGAAGAGGAGGAGGAAGAAGAAGGAGGACGACAATGAACTGCAATAACAGTAAAAACAGGGACATGTGTGTTGGAGAAAGAAGTTAAAAAAAAAGATGTTCTTTAGTGCCCTCGCTTCAATATAGGATGAATATAAACATGAAATTTCTCCAAGTCCTCCCATCAGAAAACCTCACAAGGGCAGTCTTTATGAGTTTGACCTAGAACCACAGTGTCCAATATTGTACCACTAACTACACTGGCTACTAATTTAAATTTAAATTCATTGCGACATTAAAAAATTTAAAATTCAGTTTCTTACTCAAACTATTACAGTTTTTAAGTGCTCAATAGTGACACGTGTCTGGTAGTGACCATTTTGGACAGCACGGACCTATAGATAAACAGATAGCTATCATCATGAAAGGTTCTATTGGACAGCACTGATGTAGAGTTTTCTCACAAAATCTACTCAATTGTGATTCCATAAATCCTAGCATGGTCCCTTGCATACAATAGATGCTCAATAAATATTTTTGAACTGTTGAATTACGCTGGAATCAGAATAACTAGGAAATGGGGGGATTATTTAAAGGAATAAATCTGCCACTGATATTTTAGTAAACCTATTTATAATTGAGACTCCATGTCAATAGACTTGGTAACACAACTTTCTTCCTGACTTCTCAGTTTATGGTTTTGTGGAAATTCATCGCTATTCCTAGTGTGATTCATATCATTTAGAACGTCCATGTCTTTGAAAACAAAGCAAGGTCAACTAAAAATGTTTAGCTGCATGCTATCTTTATACCGTTCTTGGATCAAGAATCCAATACAGAGTCTTTCTACAGAAAGACCATAAGATTTCTGTCTTCTTCTAAGGGATTTCAGGCAAGTCCCTGCCCAGCTGCTTCTCCCCTTGCCCACCTTACGGGGTGGTTGTGAAAAACAAGTAAAGTAGGTACATGAAAGCACTTTGGAAATCATAAAGGTTGTATATATATATTTTAATTATTATTGTAATTTTGGGAGACAGTTAAGTTGCTTATAAATCAACTATTGGAGCTTGGTACTGCTAAAAATATTAAAAGCCTTTCCCGGGCTAATAATTAACTTACCTGTTCTGTTGCTTATCAAACTGAAACACCTGTCTTTTTTGTTAATGTTTAAATTCATTTCAGAGATGTCATTTCTGTTTGTTTGGTTATGATGAAAACACTGGAGCCTGGATTCATTATTCCTTCCCCCTGTCACCTGCTTCTGACTCTCCCCCTCTTCCTGCTTCTGCCTCAGTCTCAAAATTACGCTTGTCTTCACCCTGCCACATTTTTAGAAACAATCAAGTTTTGAGATTAACAAAAGCATCCATATATAAAAGGAAATGCCACTTTTAAAGAATTCATTTGAAAAGGCACAGTAGTAAAAGAAAAAGGAAAAATTTTATTATCATCTCAATAATGTCCAACCCCAGTATTATTCTAATGGAGTTTACATTTCATATTAATCTTGCCCTTTTTATTTTCAAAGCAATTTATAGTCAAGTAGGCATTTTCACATTTATCATCTCATCTGAATCTCCCAGCTACCTCCTGAGATTGGTCAGGCAAGTACTTCTTTCTCAAATTTTTCCTAGACTCAGAGAGGTGAATTGATTTGCCCAAGACCACACAGCTGGTATACGGCAGAGCAAAGACCCAAATACCACTGATGTTATCCAGGCCAACTTTTACAATACTGGAAACCAGTAGACACGTGACATGGTTTGGCTGCCAGTTACCTTAAACTGTCCAGTGTTGCCTCTTGATTAAGTCTCTGTAAATATTTTTTGCTGTTATAAATCTTATAAAGTTATGGAACATTAACTTCAAAAAGATAAAAACATACATTTTGTCTAGATCGCCTACTTTTCATGCTAACCATGGGCTGTAAAATAGCCTGTAAATGCCAGCCAGGAATAGGAAGTTCACAGAGGCCTCCATCAACACAGACGTGAAAAACCTTCACAGGAACCTGCAATCAAATCAGTCTCTAGTGTGAGAGTGTGTTCTGCTATGAAGATTTTTTTTTTCTATTCAGGCTAAAAAGATCAAAATACTATAGACAAGATAAATTTGCAGGAAATGGAAGTAAGGTCACCAACTGACACTGCACAGAAATGCCACGAGCTCCATCAGCACAAGAAAAAAAATGGAATTATTCATAAGGTTGACTTTTCAAACACCTTCTTATCGATTTTCGTTGGAAAAGAGCCTTTCGGCCCCAGCGAATCATACCACAAACAAGCTGGCCTGGGAATGAGTGGTGCTTCGACAAAACTTTTTGCCTTCGGGAGACCCTCCAAAACGGAATGTGAAAAGTGGGCGGAACTCCTACTCAGTTATGAGATAAAACAATGTGGCAAAGTGAAGTCAGAAGAATTAGCTCTTATAATTAAAAACTGAGCTGTTTAAATACTTGCCAGAATCAAGTATAGCTATACAAAAGAACACACATGCAGCAAAGTATTTGAAGGTTGGAAAATGGATTTGATGGACAGAATTACTAATGAAAAAAATTCCTCCAAAACTGAATCCTAACGTTTTTTTTGCTACGGTGCCTACATTTTTTATTCTTTCAACTGAGATAAAATAGTTTGTACTCTGAGAGATGAAACAGTTTCACCCAGAAACTGTTAGCAGAGATTAATCTGATCACCAATATCCCTGCAGAGAAAATGTCTTTATATTATTGCTACCCACAATGGTATTTTCCCATGCCTTTAAATCATCAACAGTTTTACAGATATTCTTTGGCATGTTTTGGAGGATAGTTCTACAGTTTTTTTTTTATTATTTATTTAAACTCATATCGAGGTTAGTGATACCAGCTAATAATGTCTTGGGCCCTGTTTATTGCAACAAGAAAGCATATTGGAAAAAGTACAGGGTTGATTGTCAGGGGCATGGATTTGAGAGCTAGTCTTGAAATTAATTACTCCTGACCTATTTTGTTATTATAGCCAATCAAGCTTCTAAGAACAAATATGAGTATAAGAGCAACCCTTTTTGTAGGCTGAGCTGACCGCAAGCTGGGACGACTTCTAAGACTACCACAGTGACACCACTGTGGTAAGGGTTAAATCGTGGATCACACAATGGCCCGCTTTTCTCATTTTGAAAGTTGGGTTTTTGCTGTATTCAACCCACACCAGGAATTTCTCTATTCCTCCCACTTCATTCATATCCTCTCCCTAATTTTACATGTATTCACCTCCCCCAATAAAATGATAAATTGGTGTTTGGACAGGGAGAACAGACTACATATTATTCATCTCTGCCTACATACATTTCAGTAATTAGCACCACCCTATGCAAATAGTGTGTGTATTAAACATTAAGTGAATAAATGAAGGAAATATTGTTGTGACCTTGGATAATTCTGCCTCTATCTCCATGTCTCAGTTTCCCTCAGTAGAGTAAAAAAAAAGTGTAGGGATTGGAGAGTGTGGAATTTGGGACCAGAGAGACCAGGTTCAAATGCTACATCCATAGTGTAACCTCAGAAAAAATAATTAACCCCTCTGAGCTTCAATATCTTCATTTGTAGAATGAGGATAATACCTGTGTAAATTGTTGCAGTAAATGCAATAATGTATGTAGAATCTGTAGCATAAAGCATACTTGCAATAATAATAATAATATAATTTAGAAGTTACTTTTTTTATGGCTCTGACATACCTTAAATCTATGTTTTCCTCAAAGGTGTGTTCCATTAACCATTAAAAACACTAGAAAGACATCACAAAATGACTCCTTTCTGCTCATCAAGTCTCTGTACACTTAGTCATTTTTTGGTCTCGGTAAACAGAATAGAGATATGAGATAAAATAATTTTATTGTGCTATCTTCTAGCTTAAACTAAATGTAGATTGTGGAGGGGGGAGCAAGAGACCAGAAAGAGGAAAGCAATTACTGCTAATTACATACAGGAGTTTGGAGAAAGGGAATACAATTTATGATCCCATTACAGTAGAACAATATTACTATACAATTAGCATCAATATTCAAAAATCATTTACCCCATTGGCATTCCAATCAGTGCTGTTGTCTTATAAAGTTAGAAATTCTGCCTCAACTACCTACGGGAAATTTTTCTGATGAGAGAGGACAATGAGATATACACATGCCGCACATACAACACCAATATATGCACATGGCTGGTCAAACTGGTAACATCTCTGAAGTCAGCGTAGACACACTTCAATAAGAATAAAGCCAGTTTGACAGCAAAGCCATTGAAAACCAAGAATCTGGAAAATTGATTTAGTACGAAACATTTAGACATTGTAAAGGATTTTGAAAGCTGAAAATTGAGAGCCACCAACATTAGAGCATTTAAGTTTGTTACTTGTGCATTTTCTATACATATGATTGGAGTCAGTTTTTTTAAAAAAGCCACCAAGTTTTGATCAAATAATTTTTAATGCAAATGTTGACTGAGAACACCCTGTCCTTTTACTTCTAGCCCTAATCTCTTAATTTATTATTGCATAGTTTCATTAAATGTATTTAGTTGTTTAGTGTTTTATTCTCCCACCGGGCTCTAAGCCCCACATGTGCATGAACCATGTCTGTTTCATCCAGGAATGTGTTCCAATCATCTAGCATGTCATCAGGAACATGATAGATGTTCCAAGAAATATTTGTAGAGAAAATAAATGAATCTGTCTTAAAAGGCCAAGAGAACTTTGTGAAATGGAGCTCCTGATGTCTTTCATCATATCCAAAAATCTGATTGTGGGGAAAGAGCTCGAGGTTTTCAAATGGGCTTGGTGCCTAGTTCCTCTACTTCACAGTTCTGTGAGCTAGACTAAATAAGTAAGTTTTTTAAACTCTCTGAGCCTCCAAGAATTGTTGTAGGTGAATTGAATAATAAATTAAAAGTTTACATAGTAGTCATTGCCTCCCTCCTTGGGATGGGTTGACCTCTTTTTGACCTCTAAATTAATAAATATCTAAACAAAACTTTTTACAATTCTGCATTCATTTGAACTTCACATAACAGTGTCCTTTGAGACCATCTGTGGTTATTTGCAAAGGGGAATTATTAGTCCCAAAACAGAACTAAAAGGAATGATTTTCCCTAAATTACATGATAATTTATAAGCATAAGGAAGATGAGAATTTTAAATGACCCACTTCTCTTTAAATTAAACACATTTTTGTCTTCAGTACAGCAGTTCTCAGTTTCTTATATGTATCTTGGGGAGAATGATGACGTAGGTTAGGAAGATACTGTGCAATGAAACCAGATTCCTTTTCCCCCACACCAAAAAAAAAATTTAAGCCAAGTATATCCTTGAAGTATCTTCATAGATTTTATAGTCGATAACTCTTAAGATTTAGCTCATAATTACCATTACTTTCTGTGGTGAGAACATTTAAGATCTACTCTCTTAGCAACTTTTAAGCATATAATACTGTATTGCTAATTACAATCATGATGCTGTACATTAGATTCCCAGAACTTACTTATGTCCTTACTGAAAGTTGGTCTTTTTTGACCAACATCTCCCCAATTTCTCCATTCCTCAGACCCTACCACCATTCTGTTGCTGCAAGTTTGGCCGTTTTAGATTCCACATGTAAGTCATATCATAAAGTATTTGTCTTAAATCTGTACTATATGTATACTTATATCCAACTTTTCACTTTGTATTTTTGTTTCTTTAAATATCTTTCTTTTTTATAGGTCCTGCCCTTAGTATGTCCATTTGTCATTTGAAAAAACAAGTTTCAGGAGTTGTGAATCCTCTCTAATTTTCTCTATGTATCTACCTCATTTTATTCAATGTTATTTTTACATTTATTATTCCTTTCCTTCCTGCTTTTTTTTGTCTTTTTTTTTTTTTTAGGACTTACTCTGCTGCTCTTTACCTCACTTCTTAACAAGAACACTGAGCTAATTTATTTCAATAGTTCTTTTTCTCTGAGAAATGTTTCAAATTCATTACTTTCCTCTTAGTCTGCATCCCACAGGTGTTAACATGCAGTACTTTTATTGCCATTTAGCCTAAATATTTTGTAGTTTCCCTTATTGATTTCTCTTTTTATTAGGTTGATGCAAAAGTAATTGTGGTTTTTGAAAATGTTTTTAACCTTTTAAACCAAAATTACATTTGCACCAACCTAATAATATGGATTATGTAATAGTACTAGTAGTATGTTTAATATGTTGTCAAAACTTTAGGCTTTGTTCTTAATTCCTATTTCATTGAATTATGACCTTCTCTCATGTCTTGAATGACACTGATTTTTTTGGACTTTATTAAGGTCATCTTGTTTAGTGAACTTTATGAGACTTCGCTATACTTGACAACAACATTAAATAATAGTTTCAATGGGTATAGATTTAAAATTAGTTTCCATCAACAATTTGAAGATATTTTATTACTGTCTTCTTGCATCCAGTATTCCTGTTGAAAAGACTGATATCATTACTTCTTTGTAGGTGTTTGGTTTTTCCTATGTGAGGCATTTAGAAGTTTTTGTTGTCTTTTATGTTCCCAAATGTCACTAGAATGGGTCTAGGTATAGTTTTTCTTATCAATTCTATCAGAATTCTGTGATTTCTTTCTCCATAAGGATTCATATCTTTGCCCAGTTCTGGGAAGTTCTTATTCATTATTTCTTCTGCTACTTTCTCTCCTTCACTTAATCCTTGCTCTGCTACTGAAAGTCCTTTTAGTCATTGATACTTCTACTACAACTCTCTCTTAATCTTTCTTTCACTCTGTCCTTTTGTTCATCATTTCCTGATGTCTTCCAGGAGAGTTCCTCAACTTGATCATCAACTTATTTGTTTGTCCTTCTGCTATATTAATTCTATCACTCAACACATCCATATAGTAATTTAGTTTAACGATATTATTGTTTCAGATCTAACTCTTCCAGTTGTTTCTTCATACCAGTCAGATCTACTTCATTTTTCCCATATCCTTTTTTTTATCTCTCTGATACCACAGAATATGTTTATTTTAAATTCTTCCTCTATGTGTTCCATTAATTCTGCATACTCTTTTATGCATGTTCCATTTGTGCCTTTTCTGCCTAGAACTTGTTCTCCTTCTAGGGTTCATTATTTCTTCATGATACCTTTATATTTCTTATTTTCCTAGACTGAGTCATGCACTGGCCTCCCTGGGGTGAGGAGTGAGATCTTGGAAGCTAGACTGTGAAACTCAGGGTGCAGACCCTCTAGCCAATCAATTACCTAATAATTTTCTAACTGCCCTTTTTTCATGCATATGATGAAGGCTTTGCATCTATTTCCAGGAACTGGGGATTGATTTAGAAGGATGATAGGATGTTAATGTAGCTCATTTTTGGCTGAAAAGACCTGCAAAATAAATGAAAACTAGAAGAGCCTATCGAAAGAATCTTAGGAAATCAAATAAACTCATTTCCTAAAATCTTATCACTTTCTTTGATACCTTCCACTTTGAAATTGACTCCAAATTAATGTATTCTATGAATGCTAACACTAGAATGTGGCAAAGATGAAAACCTTGATTATAAAAAGGTTTGTATTAATATGAAATGTATTATATATACCATGTGTCCCTGAAAATAAGACCTACCCAGACTCTAATGAGTCTTTTGCAGCAAAAATTAATATAAGACCCAGTCTTATTTTACTATAAGACCAGATATAATATAATATAATATAATATAATACCCAGTCTTATATTAATTTTTACTCCAAAAGATGCATTAGACCTGATTGTCCGGCTCGGTCTTATTTTCAGGGAAACATGGTACGAGGCCTGACAATTAAGTTCGCATACTTGTGGCAATGATGTTGCTAACATTTTCTGATATCAGAGGGATTATTCATTATGAATTTGTACCAACTGGACAAACAGTTAACCAAGTAAACTATTTGGAAGTGTTGAAAAGCCTGTGTGAAAAAGTTAGACAAAAATGACCTGAACTTTTCACCAACAATTCATGGGTCTTGTGTCACAATGCACCAGCTCACACGGCACTGTCTGTGAGGGAGTTTTTAGCCAGTAAACAAATAACTGTATTGGAACACCCTCCCTACTCACCTGATCTGGCCCCCAATGACTTCTTTCTTTACCCAAATATAAAGGAAATATGGAAAGGAAGACATTTTGATGACATTCAGGACATCGAGGGTAATACGACGACAGCTCTGATGGCCATTCCAGAAAAAGTGTTCCAAAATTGCTTTGAAGGGTGGACTAAGCAATGGCATCCGTGCATAGCTTCCCATAGTACTTCCCAAATGGAGTACTTCAAAGGTGACCATAGTGATCTTCAGTAATAAGGAATGTAGCACTGTTTCTAGGATGAGTTCGCGAACTTAATTGTGCAACCTCATATCTTCCTAATATTTCCCGGAGCCATCCCTAATTTTGAGGAGGAAATAGAAACCTGCTTTCCCTTAATTAACAATAGGAGACACTCTAAACCATGGTCTAATAGCTGGGGGAAAAAACTATCTGAAACAGAAAGTATAGGCTAGAATAATCTACAAAGATTAGTTACCTACCAACATAGCTTTCACAGGAGGAGGAAATGGAAGGAAAGTTATGCAATTATGAATAGTATACTTCTGACTAGGACAGCTAGAGCACTCAATTTTCTGTCAGTAATGCAATTGTAATATTTGATCCACATGTGCCCCCATATGAACAATAAAATAGCCACTTTAAAAGGGAGTAAATTTCATGGGACATTTATAGCTAAATAGTTAAGGGCAGAGGCATTCTTGTCAGTAAGCTCAAGTTTCAAAGCTGACACTTCACAGCTATACGGCCTTGGACAAATGACTTCTTCCCTCTCGTTTTTATTTCCTTGTCTGTAAAACAGAATTGACATCAAAACATACCCCCTTAGGGATGTTGTGGGAATTCAAACAGAGGGTGCATGTAAAGTACATGGCACATGGTATCACCCCCAAAACATTACTATTACCTTGACTAAACATTTCAGGTGGATATAGAGACTTTTTAAATATAGTGGCTACTGACCAAATATTATTAGGGTTCGAGCAGCGCAAAGAATCAGTTCTTTCCTTTAAGCAATTGAGTAAGCATTTTAACTCAGAGTCAGTAGACAGAATCGAATGCAGTCCAAAGCCGATTTAGAGCTGAGCAGGAAAATGATGTGATCAATGTAAACACACACAAATAGGCATAAAATACTTTAAAAAATATCAATTCCTATAAATGTAGAAGAATAGTTGACATTATGAACCAGGAAGTACCTTTGGAATGTTTATTTTTATTATGATTTGAGATAGCACTTAATGTAGACTTTATTTTCACACCCTCAAAACTATGACACTACAGAGAGAAGATAGTCCAGATTTTTTACAACAGGATGTGACTCCCAGCTCGACAAAAGTTTATGTAAATCACAGTGCTATCAATCCAGAATAATAATCAAAAGACATTGAGACTGGGCCAAAGCAGAAATTCACCTGAACAACTCCTGGCTAAAAGTTTCACTCCTATTTTAAATTAAGGAATGGTTTATGAATACTTTATTTTGAATTAAAGTTTATTGGGGTGACAATCATTAGTAAAGATGCATAGATTTCAGGTGTACAAATCTGTAATACATCATCTATATCTCACATTGTGTGTTCACCACCCAGAGTCAGTTCTCCTTCCATCACCATATATGTGACCCCATTTACCCTCTTCTAAAATCCCCTTTCCCCCTTACCCTCTGGTATGAATACTTTTAATAATTAAGTTAAAAAGGTAAACAAATTAACGTGAGCCAGTTGTGTATACGTGTGGTAGGAAGAATAATAGCCCCCTAAGATGTCCACATCCTAACCCCCAAACTTGTGAATATGTCATGTTGCATGGCAAAGTTCTGTTGCACATAGAAGTAATGTTTCTAATCAACTGGCCATTAAAAAGGTAAGATTTTCATGGATTATTCGGGTAGGTCTTATCTAAGCACACAGGTCCTTCAGAGTGGAGAACTTTTCCATGGCGAGTCAGAGAGATGTAATGTGAGAAGGACTCAACCTGCTGCTGCTGGCTTTGAAATGGAGGGAAAAGGCTACAAGCCAAGGAATGCAGTGGCCTCTAAAAGCTAGGAATGACCCTAGCTTTTTGATCCTAGCAAGAAAATGCGATTTCAGTTGCATCACTGTAAGGAACGAAATTCCACCCACAACCTGAATAAACAAGAAAACAGACTGTCCCCTAGAGCTTCCAGAAAGCAATGCAGCCCAGCGAGCACCTGGAGTTTAAAAACCCACTTTCTTCTAAGTCACCAGAATGGAGTGGATCCAGTGACATTAGCAGCACAGAGCATGGTGGTCAGAAAGGACAGACCTGGGAAGCAGCCCCCTTCTAGACGGTTCTGCAGCACACACAGAGAAGCTAAGCAAACCCCACGAAGACAGAATCTGCAGAAATGCTACTCAACTCTGTGGTATATCCTGGGCAGCAGAACTGCAGAGGCTAAAATCCGGGAAGGGCCACTCACTTCGGGTTTAAAGTCACTTGTCTCTCAGGAGTGAGATTCTAAAAACAACTTGCGAGGTAAAACTGCATGCAATAAGAATTATGCTTGACAAGTCTCTTACATGGTCCATAAAGCACAGTATACATTGCTCTGTGTATGTGAATGTATAATGTATTTTATAATGTATTTAATGTAGATAAGGAATATGTATGTAAAATATGTTTTACTAAACACAGTTTGGTAAATTAAGAGCAAGTTCAATACAGCCCCACAACATACACACATGTATATACATTCACTCACGTAGGATGTGTAGTAGTTGGGTGGTTCATTGGTAAGCTATAAATATACATACAGATGTGGATACAGATAGTCATCTTTGACTGATCCCCTTCTCTTACAACTTACATCTGGAGTGTCAGCAAATTCTTTCAGTTTTACCTTCAGATAAGTTCATTTTCACCTCCATTGCTGGTTCAAGTCACCATCATGTCTCACCTGAACCATTGCAGTGGTCAACCTAGTGGTCTTCCTGTTTCACCCTTGACTCTCTTCCTCTTCACACAGCAGCCAGAGTGACCCTGTTAAAATATAAGTCAGACCATGCCACTCTGCCCAAAATGTTCCAGCAGCTCCCATCCCAAAGCAACAAGAAATTCCTTACAAAGACCTACACAACCTGCTTGGTCTGGTCTCCCATTTCCTCTGTCACTCCACTTCCTGGGTCTCTCCCTGACTCACACAGCTGCAGCCACTCCAACCCTTTGTTGTGCCTCAAACCCACGGGGCACATTTTCCATGTCAGGCCTTTGCACGTGCACTTCTCCCTGCCTGGAACACTCATCCCCTCAAAGCCCACACGACTTACTCCCTTACTTCTTGAGGTCTTTACTCACATTACCTTCCTAGAGACACCTTCCCTGCTCAATCTCTCCAAAATATCAACCCACTCACCCCCTTTCTTTAGCATTCCCCACTACCAAACACGACACATATTTCACTAATTCATCTTGTTTTATTGCCTATCTGTTCCTCTAAGGCTTAGAGGGTATGTTTTATTTTAAATCTTTTTGTTCCTTGCAATATTTCTAGTACCTAAATAATGCCTGGACCACAGTCAGTGGTCAATAAATATTGTTGAATGGATGAATAAATGGATACACACAGGTCCTTAATGGGCTCCATTAACTTACGTCTATATAAAGAGAAGAAAAGGGCTTCTTGGTAATAAGCAAGCCTATATTTTACGTTTACCAGGCACAGTGTGTTGAGTGAAATTACATGTTACATGGTTTACTGAATGAAGTTACACAAATGTGAAGAGAATACAGAAATTCTTATGCCTTTCTCTAAATACCCTTAAACAGCAATAAACATCAATTAATTTGGCTGTTGTGAACAGATTCTCTTGCAGCCTTCATGTTTCCACTACTCTACTTCATTAATCTTAGCCATCTACATTGTTTCAATTTTTTTTTTCTTTGGGGCATTGCTAGTATTAATACACCTGCTGTGGTTAGAGGAAGCATGCTCCCTTCCTCTCCCTGGCAAATGCCCCTTGCCAGGGAGAGTTACTTCCTGTTGGGAGGCTAAGTTGAAAATAATCCACAATTGCACACATTCCTGAGAACCATGATGCTTTCTCTCTAAGACTTGTTGCTCTTCTTTCTGGTGCTGAAATAGCTAAGGAGCCTCTACATTTAAGAAGTACATTCCCCGACACAACACAAGAGTCATCTTTGGAACACACGCACAGGAGAAGAAAGAAGTGGTGCAAGTCAAATATAAAGGACATATACTACATAAGATAACCCAGCAAAAACCAAGAACACTAGGGAATCTACCTAATACATAGAAGCAATACACAGATACTCAGCCAGAATGGGGACACAAAGAAACAAGTCCCAAATAAAAGAACAGAAGAAACCTCCAGAATTGGAACCAAATGAAATAGAGGTAACCAACCCATCAGAGACAGAGTTCAGAACACTGATGATAAGAATGTTTAAGGAGCTTAGTGACGACATAAAGAATGATAGAAAAATAATGAACAACCAGTTAGAACTAAAGAATACAGTAACTGAAATAAAGAACACACTTGAAGGAATTACCAGCAGTTTAGATGAAGCAGAGGATCGAATCAGTGACTTAGAAGACATCTAAGAGCAGAGATCACCCAAACAAAACAACAAAAAGAAAAAAGAATGAAAAACAATGAAGATGGTTTAAGAGACCTCTGGAATAACTTCAAGCTCAACAACATGTACATCAGGAATACCAGAAGGTGAAGAGAGGGAGCAAGGAATCGAGAACATATTTCAAGTAACAATGTCTGAAAACTTCCCTAACCTGGTGAAGGAAACCGACATACAAGCCCAGGAAGTGCAGAGAGTTCCAACCAGGATAAACCCAAACAGGTCCACACCAAGACACATTATAGTTAAAATGGCAAAGCTTAAAGACAGAGTATCCTAAAAGCAGCAAGAGAAAGACAGCAGGTTACATATAAGGGAACTCCTATAAGACAATCAAATGACTTTTCTACAGAAACACTGCAGGCCAGGAGGGAGTGGCAGGGGGTACTTAAAGTGATGAAAAACAAAGGCCTACAACCTAGATTGCTTTATCCAGCAAGGCTATCATTTAAAATTGAAGGAGAGATAAAGAGCTTCCCAGAAAAGAATAAGCTAAAGGAATTTATTACCAAGAAGCCAGCATTGCAAGAAATATTAAAAGGACTTCTGTAAACAGAAGAAAGATAAAAACAATCTAGCTACAAATTTAAAAAATGGCAATAACTATGTACCTATCAATAATCACTTTAAATGTAAATGGATTAAATGCTCCACTCAAGAGACATAGGGTGGCTGACTGGATAAGAAAGCAAGACCCTTGTATATGCTGTATACAAGAGACTCACCTCAGAACAAAAGACACACACAGGCTGAAAGTGAAGGGTTGGAGTAAGATATTTCATGCAAATGGAAACGAGAAAAAAGCTGGAGTTGCAATACTTATATCTGACAAAATAGACTTTAAAATGAAGAACATACTAAAAGATAAAGATGGGCACTATATAATAATAAAGGGATCAATCCGACAAGAGGACATAACCCTAGTAAGCATCTATGCACCCAACATCAAAAGACAGAGGGTGGCTGAGTGGATACAAAAGCAAGACCCTTGTATATGCTGTATACAAGAGACTCACCTCAGATCAAAAGACACATACAGGCTGAAAGTGAAGGGTTGGATTGAGATATTTCATGCAAATGGAAGTGAGAAAAAAGCTGGAGTTGCAATACTTATATCTGACAAAATAGACTTTAAAATGAAGAATATATTAAAAGACAAAGATGGGCACTATGTAATAATAAAGGGATCGATCCAACAAGAGGACATAACCCTAGTGAACATCTATGCACCCAACATAGGAGCACCTAAATATATAAAACAGATATTGACTGAAATAAAGACAGAGATCAACAGTAACACTATCATAGTAGGGGACTTCAACACACCTCTGACAACAAGGGATGGGTCTTCCAGATAGAAAATCAATATGGAAACAATGGCCTTAAATGACACATTGGACCAGTTGGAGTTAATCGATATTTTCAGATCATTTCATCCCAAAGCTGCAGAATACACATTCTTCTCAAGCACACATGGAACATTTTCCAAGATAGACCACATGTTAGGCCATAAAACAAGTCTTGATAAATTTAAGAAAATTGAAATCATACCAATTGTCTTCTCTGACCACAATGCTATGAAATTAGAAATCAACTACAGAAAAAAAAAATCTGGAAGACACACAAATTAATGGAGGCTGAATAACATGTTACTAAATAATGAATGGGTCAACCATGAGATCAAGGAAGAAATCAAAAGATATCTCGAGACAAGCGAAAATGAAAATACGATGACCCAAAATCTATGGGATGCCGTGAAAGCAGTCCTAAGAGGGAAATTCATAGCATTGCAGGCCTACCTGAAAAAAAAGAAAAATCACTAATCAACAGTTTATCTTCACACTTAAGGGATCTGGAAAAAGAACAGCAAAAATAAGCCCAGAGGGAGCACAAGGAAGGAGATAATAAAGATCAGAGCAGAAATAAATGAAATAGAAACCAGAAAAGCAATACAAAAGATCAATGAATCTAAGAGTTGGTTTTTAGAGAAGATAAATAAAATCGACAAACCTTTAGCCAGACTCATCAAAAAAAAAGAGAGAGCGGACCCAAATTAATAAAATCAGAAATGAAAGAGGAGAAGTGAAAACAGACACCACAGAAATACAAAAAATTTTAAGAAATTACTATGAGCAACTGCATGCCAACAAATTAGACAATCTGGAAGAAATGGACAATTTTCTAGAAGCATACAATCTTCCAAGGCTAACTCAAGAAGAAACAGAAAACCTGAATAGACTGATTAACACCAGGGAAATTGAATCGGTAATCAACAAGTTCCCAACCAAAAAAGTCCTGGACCAGATGGCTTTATAGCAGAATTTCACAAAACATTCAAAAAAGAATTATCACTTATTCTCCTCAAGCTATTCCAAAAAATCCAGAAGGAGGAAAGCTCCCAAACACTTTTTATATGGCCACTATCACCCTGATCCCAAAATCAGACAAAGACACCACAAAAAAAGAAAACTACAGGCCGATATCGTTAATGAACATAGATGCAAAAACCCTCAACAAATATTAGCGAACAGAATTCAGCAATACATTAAAAAGATCATATACCATGATCAAGTGGGATTCATTCCTGGTATGCAAGGATGGTTCAACATCTGCAAATCAATTAATGTGATACACCACATTAACAAAATGAAAAATAAAAATCATATGATCATATCAATAGATACAGAAAAAGCATTTGATAAAATCCAGCAGCCATTTATGATAAAAACCCTTAAGAAAGTGGGAATAAAGGGATCATATCTCAACATAATAAAGGCCATATATGATAAACCCACAACTAACATCATACTCAATGGGGAAAAGCTAAAACCATTCCCCTTAAGATCAGGAACAAGGCAAGGTTGTCCACTTTCTCCACTTCTGTTCAACATAGTGCTGGAATCAGACAAGAAAAAGAAATAAAAGGCATCCAAATTGGTAATGAGGAAGTACAATTGTCATTATATGCAGATGACATGATACTATAGATAGAGAACCCTAAAGACTCCACCAAGAAGCTACTAGAGCTGATAAATGAATTTAGTAAAGTAGCAGGATACAAAATTAATATTCAGAAATCAGTTGCATTTGTATATATCAATAATAAAATATCAGAAAAAGAAATTAAGAAAACAATCCCATTTACAATTGCTCCAAAGACTATAAAATACCTGGGAATAAATTCAACCAAAGAAGTAAAAGACCTGTATTCAGAAAATTATAAGACACTGAAGAGAGAAATGAAAGAAGATACAAATAGATGGAAACACATACCATGTTCATGGATAGGAAGAATTAATATAGTTAAAATGTCCATACTGCCTAAGGCAATATACAGATGCAATGCAATTCCTATCAAACTACCAAGAACGTTTTTCACAGAAATAGAATATATAATCCTAAAATTTATATGGAACCATAAAAGACCCCAGATAGCATTGGCAATCTGGAGAAATAAGAACAAACTGGGAGGTATAACAATACCTAACATCAAATTATACTACAAGTCCACTGTAATCAAAACAGCATGGTACTGGCATAAAAACAGGTACATAGATCAATGGAACAGAATAGAGAGGCCAGAAATAAATTCATGCCCATATGGTCATTTAATCTACGACAATGGATGCAAGAATTTACAGTGGGGTAAAGACAGTTATTCAATAAATGGTTCTGGGAAAGCTGGACAGACACACGCAAAAAAATGAAGCTGGACCACCTCCTTATACCATATACAAGAATAAATTCAAAAAGGATTAAAGACTTAAATGTAAGATCTGAAACCATAAAATTCCTAGAAGAAAATATAGGAAGAAACTTTACAGACATTACCCAGAGTAAGATTTTTACTGATATATCCCCTCAGGCAAGGGAAGTAGGAGAAAAAATAAACATGTGGGATTACATCAAACTAAAAAGTTTTTCACAGCAAAAGAAACCATCAATAAAACAAAAAGGGATCCTACTGAATGGGAGAAGATATTTGCCAATGATATATCAGATAAGGGGTTAATATCCCAAATTTATAAAAAAAACTCACTCAACTCAACTCCAAAAAAACAAACAACCCAATTAAAAAAAGGTCAGAGGACGTGAAGAGACATTTTTCTAAAAAGGACATATAGATGGCAGACAGACATATGAAAAAATGCTCAATTTCACTAATTATTAGAGAATTGCAAATAAATACCACAATGAGATACCACCTTACCCCAGTCAAAATGGCTATCATCAATAAACCAACAAACAAGTGCTGGCTAGGATGTAGAGAAAAGGGAACCCTTGTGCACTGTTGGTGGGATTGCAGATTGGTGCAGCCACTATGGAAAGCAGTATGGAGGTATCTCAAAAATCTGAAAATGGAACTACTTTATGATCCAGCAGTTCCACTCCTAGGTATCTATCCGGAGAAATCCAAAACTCTAATTCAAAAAAATTTATGCACTCCTATGTTTACTGCAGCACTATTTACAATAGCCAAGACATGGAAACAACCGAAATGCCCATCAGTAGATGACTGGATTAAGAAACTGTGGTACATTTATATAATGGAGTATTACTCGGCCATAAAGAATGAAATCTTACCATTTGCAACAACATGGATGGATCTAGGGAACATCATGTTAAGTGAAATAAGTCAGACAGAGAAAGACAAATACCATATCTCACTTATATGTGGAATCTAAAGAAAAGAATAAGTGAATGAACTAATCAGAAATAGTCTCAGAGACATAGAGGAAAAACTGAGGGTTGCTAGATGGAAGGGAGGGTGGAGATAAAGGAGGGAGGTGAGGGGATTAGAAAGCATAGTCAGTAATTACAAGATTGCCACCGGGATACAAAAGTCAATTTGGGGAATGTAATCAATAATGTTGTAAAGATTTTGTAGGGTATCCGATGGACACTTGTCTCATTAGGGAGACCACCTCAGGGATGATGTAGATGCCTGATCACTGCACTGTACACCTGAAGCTGAAGCTGAACAATGATGAATGTGAACTACAACTATATAAATATATATATAATATATATGTATATAATATATATATATATTTATGATATATATAATATATATATATATTTATGATATATATATATATATATATATTTAAAAGAAGCGGAGTACAGCGTTAGGAATAGAGATAGTGGAAATGTAATGGCTGTGTGCAATGTCAGAGGGATAGTGGATGGGGGGAGGTGGGTTGTCACTGTGTGAGGGATATAAATGATAAATATCTAACTATTACATTGTTTTGAGCACGTGAAACTAATAATAAAAAAAAAGACGTCCATTCCCCAACGTAATTCCAGTCATCGAAACAAGCCTCATTTCACTTTCTCCTCCTCTGGTTTTTTTTGTGGGTTTTTTTTTTTTTTTCTCCCTGCTCCACAGTGTACCCTGAAGATTTCTTGAAGGCACAAAAAGAAAGAAAAGAAGAAAAAAGAAAGGACAAAAGGGGGAATGGAAAGAACAGAAGAAGGAAAGAGGAAAGCTGAATAAAGCTACTGCTTTGTCATCCACTGTGTTTAGTATTTTCAAATAAATAATTCTATCTAATCTTTGTTAAATGGGTATTATTTCCTCCATTTTACAGAAGAAAAAAACAGGCTAGGAAAGGTTGAATGAATTATCCAGAGTTATAATGAGATTAATGATTCCATAGATGTTTCTACAAGTTTTCCTCAAAGGAAAGCTGTGTTTTGAATTTTCATTGTGTGTGTTGTTTGGCTGTTGGACTTAGCTTGTTTTAAGCAATTATCATATGTAATGAGGTTATATGTTTTTCAAAAATCTTTATTAAATTCCAAGAAAGAAAATGTGTTAAAATTACAAAAATTGATACACACAATTAGCTAGTTTCTAAGGAAAAAATATTTACTGTACTGCAACATAATGAATGTGCTATCTGCTATAACTTAATATTAACCAATTTTAAATGCATAATACTTCTAATATTTTCTTCCTATCTCTAGGTTAAAAGTCACTACTAGAGTACCAGAGACTTCTGTTTTGTACATATTATCAGATGTTTACAATGAAATGCAAGCAATTTAAAGTTGTCTCCTGTGGCTAATGCTAAAACCCAGGAAACAAGACAACAAAGCAAAAGATAAAGCAGATGTCATGTAGCTATTAAAGGTCTGTTCCAGTAAAGCATCTATAAGACTAGATTGTTGATAATTTTTCAACGTTATATTTCCAACAAAACCTCAGAGAAAAGGGAAATGCATTGTGTTATAACTTAGGGGAATGAAGATGTTTTCACTGAAAAAGCTGGCTCCTCAGGTGGACTTGTATTGATAGTCTAGTAATTGTCAATAGCTTCGATGAGTAAAGGAGGAGAGAAAATTACTCCAGACCAAGAAAATAGCCAAGTCTCCCCCCTTCTTCACTGACCTAGGAGGAGGAAGAAGGAAGGGCAGAAGACACCTAGTTCTTGGTTTCAAGAGACTTTTCCAGCATCCATGGCCAGAAAAATCCTGCCCCCCAACTACTGAGAGGACATGTGTTGTAGCAGCGAAGCATGCAGGAGCTGGACCCAAGTCTGCCTAAATTCCAGCACAGCAGCTGCCTCTCCTTGTTATTAAACACCTCTTGGCTATTTTTCTCTTGCTTCCTGTGCCCTCATCTGTATGATGAGAGTAATAGTAGTACCCACTCATAGCACTGTTTGGGGTACTGAAAAGACAATACATGCAGTTAGTTTAGACCAGTGCCTAGCATTGTAGGCTCAATAAATGGTACTTGTTGGTTGATGCTATTATTAATTAGCAAAAGCAATGCACCATAGCAAACCAGTAACATATTTGGGACCCAGAACTACACGACTTGGGTTCAAATCCTGATTCCAACACTTGCTAGATATGGAATTTGGGGAAACATGTCATCTCAAGCTCTTTATGCCTCAGTTTCCTCATTTTTAAAATGAGAATAATACTAATTAGTACATCTCAGGGTATTTCCTAGTTTGAATATTCTTCTTTCTATTTCAATTAGAGGAATAAAGATATGTAAAGGAAAACTCCAAAAGAGAAAGGTAAAATGGAAGGGAATGGAATCATTTAAGACGTATCTCATGCATTTCTTTTTATAGGAAGCATTTCATAATTCCCTAGAATAGCAGAGGTACTCTGCTTGGTGACAGCATATGAATTAGAAAAGCATTCAATAGTAAGCAATTTCATTGCTTTATAATTATGTATAGTAATATAGACTAGTTTATGCTGCCATAACAAATAAACACAAATTCCAATGGCTTAACAGAGCAAAGGTTTCTGTCTCACTCAAGTCACAATCCAGTAAAAGCTGAATGGCTCTCTTGGTCAGCTCACTTCCAAGCAATGGCTTAGAGATCCAGGTACCTCTTATTATGTGAGTTCATCATCACATGATCATGTAATCATATCATCAAACAGATGAACTGTAAAGAGAAAGCTGTATTTTAAGACCAGGCCTAAAAACCACTTCTGCCAACATTCCATTGGCCAGAACTAGACAAATAGTCCCAACTCAGCAGTGTAGAGGAAGCTGAGATGTGTAGTTTTCTTGAGTTTCCAGGGAACGGACACGGAATTGTTGAACATCTAGCTAATCCGGGCTGTAGAGGCTGTTTTGCTCACTCTACTCTGAGCTCCTTGTAGACAGGACTTTCTTACCAATCCCACCAACAATAATTGTAGGTGCCAATAAATATTTGTTGAATAAAATAATAACAAAAACCACCCCTACTTGTATCTCTTCCCATCTGGTAAGTCTACCTTCTAAGCTGTTCCTTGCTAAAATCTTCGGGAATTTGTTTTTCGTTTGTTGTAACAGAAAAAATAATTCCTTCCTAATTACAGCCTTCTCAACTGCTCAGCCTGGGACAATGGCTGCCCCTTCTCCTTGGCTAATCTACGAAGCAGAGCAGGAGTAAGTTTGAAAGTCAAGTCAGAAACAAAGCAATAGCCAGAAATGTAGGGTAGAGTGAAGCATCAGCAATTGATGAGAACACAGGCTGGGAACAAAGGGTGAAGTATTCTTTTATATCAGAGAACATTCTGATTGGATACCTCATAGAAGTGATGAATCTATGGAATCATAGAATCATTCTGATGTCAAAAAAAGGAAGGAATGAAAGGAAAGGTACAGGACATTTACTAGAATAAGAACATACTCGTAATCTAGTCAAAATAGCTTCTCATAATAATGATTGCTGATTTTTCAGGGTGACTACCCAGCATGCTCCATTTAATCTCTAAACCAGGACCATAGCTGACATGCTTTGGCAGGGGCAGTAACTGTCGTGTTTAGCAGTATATTTTTCTTGTCCTGTGCATCATCGAAAAAGAGGACCTGAAGCACTCACTATGACACATGTTCTATTTGAGTCCACTACTCCATTTCTCATGTCTACCATGAGTCCAGTCCTATGCCCAAGAGTGTGAGATTAAAACAAAGCCTAAGGTGTAGTCTCTGTCCTCAGGCAGTTTGTCAGCTCATAAGGGGCAGGAGGTATTAGATGGTATCCGTAACTAGGCCACTTGAGCCAAAAATAAATATAATTAACTGTGTGCGTAAGTCAAGATGAGTCCCTTAATCTTTCTGAACCTCAACGTCCTAATCAACAAAATGAGAATATTAAATCAGATGATTTCTACATGCCTTTCTCAGTTCACGTTCTAGGATATGATGCTCCATGTTTGATAACACTGCGATTGAAAATTTTAGATGGAATAGGACCAAAAGAGTTTGTTAACTGAGCAAATGAAATGAATTTCTACTAAAGATATTGGAGTCTGTGCCTGTCTGCTGGGTGGCTCATTTCTTTGACCTATCCTTAAAAGGTCAACACCTTCTTCAAAACAACAAACAAACCACCCTTCCCCAGGACATGAAATCTCTGCATTTATAGGTTCTTAAGTGGTTCCCACATGTGTGAGGTCACTTTGTGTTCTGTGCAGTCTGACTTCCCTCAGCTCCAATGAAGTGAATCAGTGGCTTGTGCTACCACCCTCATATCCCTTGTGAGATGATCCTATGTATGTGTTTTCATCTTGAAAACGTTTATAAATGTGAGTTGCTTTGATTCCTTACAAGAAAAAGAAAGGGATGATCAAGAGGGATCATAATCTTTAGAATCAAGCAGACCTGAATCTAAACCCTCAACCTGCTGTTTACTAGCTATATGTCATTGGGGCAAATTATGCAACCTTTCTGAGATTCAAGTTTAAAATACGTATGGAAATAATACAGATTTGTCGGTGTTTTAAGGGAGAGAATCCTGTGCTGAGGTTTAGAGATTAAATAAATTAACCATGTCTCAATCCATGTAGCTACTACATAGCATAGACTTTGAAAGTATATTTGTCTGATCCTTTCCATTTTTCTATCATCCCCTACCCCTTAATGACCATTCTTCAAATGATCTTATTGAACAATATTTTTTTGTTCTTTATTCTGATCAGAGTTTTTTTGGGATGCTAGGGGTGATGTGTTATAGAATCTAGCCCCACAAATTTTATTACATTAAATGGTCATCACTTGCCCATAACTTGTATTGATCTGGCTAGCTGGGGGCTGGGGTCTTCTGAATCAGCATTCAGTTCTCTCTACCTAAGTAGAGAATAAATATTTATAGTAGTGAAGTTTTTGTCACATTATCAATGACTTGACCACAATATTGCTTTAAATGGTAAATTCTTCCAACCTCCACGCTTAATCTTGTGACAATCTGCTTGTTTCCATTTTAAATAATGTAATAATGATCACTTAAAAACTATTCTGCTTGATTAAAATTTGAATTATAGCAAACTTTCAGAAACAAATCTATAAAGACAGGTCAACTTATAGAGAGATCAGGCCATTAATTCAGGACAAAAACTATTTCTAAATGTTTTCCAAAGTTTAAAGCACGCGGCTATCGCTCTCTTTTTCGGAATAATAAATAGATTTCCAAAATGCAGAACTTAAAATAGAAGTCTCACGGAACCGACTGTTCCTGTGTTCAGCTACTCGTACTCCTGACCCTGAGCAATACAACCTAATTGCCAATGAGAATAACTTCTACCCGGTTATTTTTAGTCAAGGAAACAGATCATGAATTATAATGGGTCAGAATCTCTGAGGCTGGATGATTTTGGTGTGCTGTATTTTTAGAGAAAGACACTGAAACAAGTAAACATGGGCAGGATGAATTCATATATGCTATCCAGGTGATGTCATGGGTTCAGGTTACCCTCTACCGTGTCTCTTTCGTTTGACAAAGATAAAGTCTAGTCAGCAGCTGTAAACATACTTACAGCAACGATACATCTGGGGCATCCTGATTTGTTTGTTTGTAAAGAATTTTGTAAAAGGGAGTTTGAAAAATGGTATGGAAGTCATTCATCATCAGAAATTACACCTTTTAGGGATTTCTGTACGTTTATATGATGGTTTGATATTGATTTTCTGTCTGAGTTCTCTGTAGGGAGAAGTTGGCAGCATAACCAGTTCAGAGCTTGAATCATCTAAGGTTTTGTATTTGGCTGTAATGTTTTGTTCTCAGTCACATGTCTCAAAAACGATTTCGCTACATTATCTTCCATTTTTAAAGTTAGGCAACCAAATTTAGATATTTTAAAGAGATTGCTAGTCAGGAGAGAGCAGCGTGATATTGTGAGAGGAACATTAACCAGGTTTAAAAGGTTTAAAGAAACCTAGTTACCAACCCAGTGTCTGTCATCTACTTGCTCTGTGACCTTGTGTCATCTCCTAAAACACTCTGGGTCTCTTGTCCCATCTGTAAGCGGAAGGCGTTGGACTAAAACAGTGCTTTTCAACCTCTGTTCCAATCCTACATACATGAGATCTACAACTCTCTTACCAGAAACAATGGCTCATTATGAGAGCGATCTTTGTGGGGATAGAGGAGACACAAAGAGACAAGGGAAACAATCTCTGAGCTTTGAAAAACTCCCCGAGTCATTTCTAAATTTCTGTCCCCTGACCCCGAATGAAAAATCACTGCACCTCAGGACATCTGAAATCCCTTGTGTCGCTGGAACTTCTATAGAAAAGGCTTATTGGCTATTTTTGAATCTTCATTATTGCTACTGAAGGGATTTCCACTATCATTTGCAGGGCAAGGTAACATGCGGCTCAGAGAGTCTCAGCGCCTTGCCCGGCACCTGAAGGGTGGAGCTATGGTTGCTGCTTCCACGTCCCTGACCTCCCCACTGCACGAAGCTGAGCTTTGGATGGCGAGGTACAGCAGCGCACAAGTTTACCCCCACTGGAACTCAAGGCATCTTCTCAGAAAGAAATAATTGTCTTCTCTGGTATCAACCCAGAGACCCTTTACTTCATTAGATTCAACACACGACGGCTGAATAATAATGAAAGAATAGTGAAGGCTAATATTTATTAAAGTACCTACTCTGCATCAGGCACTGTTGTACATGCTTTACATCTATAAACTCATTTAATCTTCTCAGAAAGTCTAAAAGGAAGACCCTGTTATTTATGCTTACGATGAATTGCCCAGCTAATAAGAGCTGGAGGCAGAAATTCAGGCTGCAGGGCCCTTACTCAGAATCACTACGGCATGCTGATTCTTCAAAGATCTTCTTGAAGTTTTTATATATGTTTTATTATTTAGGTTGTAGACAGAATTATGAAATCAGGAGGCAAGTGGAAGAACATGAGAGAAACACTAACATAGCAAAGCATCATGAGAGAAGGTGATAGAAAAGTGGAGAGAAGGATTTGAGATGGAACTCGGGTTCTTCCACTTCCTAGCTGTGTATCTCTGTGAGGTTATTTAATCTCTCTGTGCCTGAGTGTCCTTAACCATTGCGTGGAATTAACGAAAGTACTATTTCAGAGGACTGTCAGAATAAAAGAGTTCATGTCCAGTGCCCCATTCTTGGCATGGCACCTGACATGCCCCCACAGGAACCAAACATTCTTTAAATCCCTTCAGTTGATCCTGCTGCTCTCTCTCCTACTAAACAACTCAAGTCTGTGTGAAAACAAAGTGTTCAAGGTAAAACAATACATTCAGCCATACGGATCGCCCAATACAAGGCTATGTGCCGTAACCATAGAGATGGTTTTATATTTTATCTTTAGGAGATATAGTTTTCTAAAAGCCTTTCCATGAGGTGTGTATCATTGACTAGTGCTGACGGCAGCTCTCCTTTTGTTCATTCTATTAAATTCAACAGCTTGTATCGAGCATCACCCTCTTCTCTTTCCTCCTAGTTGAAGCTCTTGTTCTTGGATTTTTTTTTTTTTTATTCTCTTTCTGCCTTGGTCCACTGCCTCCTAACTCTCTGGTCACTAAATCTCTGTCCCCAAATTTATCTCCACTGCCACTAGTATATAAAGGAAGATACCTTTATGACAAGCAAAAGCCAACCAGATCAGATCATTCCCTAAAATATTCCAGTAACTCCTCAAAGGTCCCAGGATAACTTGACATTTCTTAGTTTGCTACTCACTAATCTTCATGAACGTTGTTTGCTCTCCCCTTCTAGCCTCACCTTGAACCAGTGTCCTAATCTGCGGGGCTTGACCCCACCAAATTGTGTGCCCTTCACCTCCCTACACCCTCACTTGCTGCTTTGCATCTCTGGGCTTTGCATGTACAGCTACTTCTTTGCAAGAGGCTCTTCTTTCTGATGTTTCCCAAACACTTCACCATAGCCCTTTAACTCGAATATCTTCTCATCCATCAAAACTCAGCTTCAGCACTGGGGACTTCAGGATGACTTTCTTGGCCACCTCCCCTGGCCTGTTAAATCTGGTCTCCTAAACATGCTCGTATCCCCATGTACCAACCTCAGTCACTACACTTGGTGCACTGACCTGTGACATCTCTGAGTACAGAAACTGTGTTTTTCATCTCTGTATTTCCAGGTCATGCTTGGCACATAGTAGGCACTAAACTCTCTTATGCCGAATGAATGAACAAATGGATAAAACGTAAATGAACTCATTTGAAACAGGTAAGTTCTCATGGAAATTCGTAAACTAACCTACATGACATTCCTCCAAAAGGTAAGAAACACAGCATTGGATTTTCATGCTACCAAGTAACGAAAAGTGGTAAACTTTTCTTGTTTATCAAAACTTCTATAAGCCGCATCTGGCATGTGCCAGTGGTTGCGATGGTAGGAACGGTGTTAGTTCTATGCACACACCAATACAGGAGACCATAAGCAACCAACAACCTGCCTCTGTCAGGTTGTTATATTAGAAAAGAACCTGGAGGAAAATTAATTTTTTTCAATGAAATTTGCATTTTTTTATTTCTAAATTTTTATTTCATTTAAAAAAATAATTTGACTTAAAGCAATAAATTTATGGATTTATAAGTGTTAATCATTTTTCTACTTTTATGAATCTTGAATTTTTCTATTACCTTCTCCCATGCTCTTGTTTGAAGCTCTACATCATGCAGGAATAGATATCATGCTAACAGTAGCATATGTGATGCTAAATCGAACATATGGGGAAAGGTGAAACAGGAACTATAAAAATGATCAATTTACCACTTTTAGAAATTTTCAAGATATGAATCGTGGCCCCTCATTTTCCAACCCTCACATAAAAAGCACACCTACAAAGCTACACCTTCAAGTGTTAAGGGGACACATCAAGGATGAAACACGGTAGGGTGAATTCACTGCTCAGGAGTTTAACGATTTTCAATTGTGATGTCTTGTCTGAAGCAGAACATATTACGGCAAGGGAGGGAGGACGGCGGACATGCAGTGTGGAAAGCTGTGGTCTCAACACAGTGAAGCCAGTGTACAGGGGACTTCTCTGTGTTCCCATCACCTTCGCTACCCAAAGCAAATCCAACCCGGCTTTCGGAAAAGCAGGAAGTTCAGTTTCTCCATGACCACATGCTCCCAAGAAACTACCAACCTGGCTTCAGGAGCCTTACTCTGCCAATGTCTTGGAAATCAGATTTTGCTAATACACAAAATCTGTCAAGAATATTGCTACACCCATGTTAATTTAATTAAGGGTTTTAATGAAGCAGAAAATTAATCAAAAGGTTGTCAGAAGAATATGTCAAAATCAGTCTTTACCAATGTCAACATACTGTTTCAGGATCCTTCCAGGTTCTGGCAACTTCCCTTATGAAAATACTGAAACAAACTGGATGGAATAGAAATAGAAACCTTCATGAAAGGACAAAAAAGGAAGTCCATTTTTGTCCGTGAAAAAGGTAGTGGGAGATTTATTTCCTTTCAGGCTAATGGTGAGGAATGAGCCACGGCATTTTAAAGAACTGAGAGATGTGGAAAGATTTCTAATAAATGCAAGTCATGCTAGTTACCATCTTATCCTCCAGAAAACCTTCAGGATACCCACTCTTGCTTTTCTCTGGAGGGTTGGGACCCATTTCTGTGCCCTGTCATGCCCGTATTTTGTGAAACAGAACTATTTAGTTATGGTTTCTCTTTCCCTCTCTTAGTAAAGAGGGAATTGTCTAATCATCTGTACAAGCTCCATTTTAGAATTAAGTATTTTTTTTTCATTTTTTAAAATTAAGGTGCGATTTATCTACAGTAAAACTTACCCTTTTGATAGTATAGTTCGGCATGTTGTGATGAGCATATAGAGTCATGTGACCACCACCACAAGCAGGCTATAAAACAGTTCTGTCATGCCCCCAAAATATCCCCGTGACCTTTTGCTGCCAACCCTGCACCATCCATCACCCTCAGAAACCACTGATCTGTTTTCTGTCCTTATGATTCTGCTTTTTTAGAAAAAATGTCACATAAGTGGAATTCTACAGTATATTTAGCCTTTTGAGTCAGGCTTTCATCACTGAACATAACACATTTGAGATTCATTCATATCGTATCAGTAGTTCTTTCCTGTTTATCACAGGGCACCATTTCATTTGATGTAGGTAACACAACTGGTTTATATCCATTCTCCACTTGAGATATCTGGGTTATTTCCAGTTTGAGGCAACTACAAATAAAGAGGCTATAAACTTTGTGTATAAGTTTTTGTATAGTTTTTCATTTCAGTTGGGTAAACCCCTAATGGGATCTCTGAACTGCATAAGTGTAAATTTAATTTAATGAGAAACTGCTGAACTATTTTCCAAAGTGGCTGTACTATTCTGCAATCCCACCAACAGTGAATCCTCACCAGTACTTGGCATTTTCAGTTTTCTTTTTGAAATTGTATCTATTCTAATAGGTGTATAGTGGCATCTCATTGTGGTTTTAATTAGCATTTCCCTAATGACTAATGGTGTCAAGAAGCTTTCATACATTTATTTTATATCCACATATCTTTTTTTAGTGAAGTGTCTGTTTTCTTATTATTGAATTTTTAGAGTTCTTTATATATTCTCAACAGAGGTAACTTTAGCAAATATAGTATTTTCAAATATTTTTTCCCAGTCAGTTGCTGTTTAAGTCATCATCTTAAAACGTTTTATGAGAGCAGACATCTTAATTTTAATGAAATACAATGTAAAAAGATTTTCTTTTATAGATAATACTTTTGATGTCTTATTTAAGCAATCTTTGCTTAACTCAAGCAAGACCCAGAGAATTTTCCCCTATGTTTTCCTCTACAAGTTAAACAATTTTACATTTTTTATATATATAATATATATGTAATATATATTATATATATAAAATATAAATATAAAATATATATACATATTTTTTTTTGCATTTTGGCATGATATCCATTTTGAGGTAAGTTTTGAATATGGTGATAAATAAAGATCAAGTTCACTATGTTTGCATGTGTATGTTCAATGGTTCCAGCATAATTCATTCACAAGATTATTCTTTATTATTGAATTGTCTTTATACCTGTGATGAAAATCAATTGAGCATATATGCATGGGTCTATTTCTGTAGCATCTATTCTGTTCAATGAATCAACATCTCTATCATTTTGCAAATATCCACACCTTATTGATTATTGTACTTTTATATTAAGTCATTAAATCAGTTGGTGTTAATCCCCCAACTTTGTTCTTTTTCAGTATTGTTTTTGCTATTCTAGGTTCTTTAGCTTTCTGTATAACTTTGGGAATCAGCTTAACAATTCCTAGTGTTTGCTGGCTTTAAACATCAGATCTTGCATATAATTTGTTAGACGTGCACCTGAGTATTTCCTGAGTTTTTTGGTGCTTTGTTAAGTGGAACTGATTTTTAAATTTCTTTTTCCAATTGTCCATTACTGTTATGAAGAAATGCAACTGACTTTGTATATTGCCTTTATATCCTGTGACCTTGCTAAACTCATTTATTAGGTCTATAGAAAGCTTTTGTAAAGATTCTTTGGAATTTTCTATTTAGATAATCATGTTATCTGCAAATAGAGACTGTCGATCTTCCTATCCAATCTCTATGCATTATATGTCTTTCTCTTGCCTTATTATACTAAGACTTCCAGTACCATGCGGAATAATAGCAGTAGGAGTGCATATCCTTGTTTGTTCTTGATCATACAGAAAAAGCATGCAGTCTTTCTTGATCACAGAGGAAAAACATAGTCTTTCTACATAAAATATATTATTATCCATAGGTAATTACTTATTGATTCTTTTATTTTTATTTATCTTTATTTTATTTATTACCTTCCTTCAAATGGTCAATTACCTTTTAGAGTGATTTAAAATATAAGAAGGAAATATTTTGTATTTACCAATTCTGCTGCACTTCATTACATTTTATAGATCTAGATTCCTGATGATGTTATTTTCCTTCTGTGTGAAAGATTTTCTTTATTATTTCTTATATATAGGACTGCTGGTGATAAAAATCTTTTTTTTTATATGTCTGAAAAGTCTTTTTTCCCCCCTTCTCTTTTGAAATATACTTTCACTAGGTAAGAATTCTAGGTTAATAGTTTTTTGTTGTTGCTGTTGTTGTTTGGGTTTTTCTAGTACTTAAAGATGTTGTTCCACTGTCTTCATGCCTGTATTGTTTCCAATGAAGAGTGCAGAGTGTGCAGTTATTCTTACAGTTGTTCTTCTGTACATAATGTGTCCTTTTTTTCTATGGCTGCTTTAAATTTTTCTCTTTATCATTGGTTCTAAGCAATTTGATTCTAATGTGCCTTATGGTTTTGCTTGATGTTTGTTAAGATTCTTATATCTGTGTTTACTTTTCATCACATTCGGAAATATTCCTGGCTTTAAAAAAAAAAGATTTCGGCCTTCACATTTCTTTCTCTCCTCTTCTTCGGGGACTCAAGTTTATATGTATTAGTCTATTTGAATTTTTCCCTCGGTTCACCAGTGCTCTGTTGATTTTTTTAGAATATATTTTTTTCTCTGTGCTTTATTTTGGATAGTTTTTATTACTAGCTTTAAGTTCATTAAATATTTATTCTGTAGTTCCTAATCTACAGAATAAATATTTAGTGAACTTTAATCTGTTAATTCCATCCAGTGTATTTTTCACCTCAAAAATCATTTTATCACCTCTAGAAGTTTGATTTTTTCATTTTAATATCACCCACATCTCTCCCTAATATGCTCAGGGTTATTAACCTTCTTGAACATAAAGATATAATTCTGTTCTAATGTCCTTATTTATTAGTCTTGTCATCCATATAATTTGGGGGTCAGTTATAGTTCATTGATTTTTATCTTCATTTTGGTTTGTATTTCTTAGTCCTTTATACACCATGCAATTTTTTTTGGATGCCAGAATGTGAATTTTGAATTGTTGGGTAACAGACATTCTGTTATATTATTATTTTTTTTTTTTAATTCTTGAGGCTTGTTCTAGGACAGTCCATTTACACTGAAATTCTTTGATCCTTTCAAACCTGGCTTTAAATCGTATTTAGCAACACTGGAGAAGCCATTAATCTAGAGCTAATTTTGCTGCAGTGAATCTTTCCCATCCCTTTTGGTATCCAAATGTCCAGGAGCTGTCCAGTGTCCTGGGTGCTGAGATGTTTCCTCATTCAGTCATCAAAAGCTTATGAGATAGCACTTGAAGCAGAACCACAGAACAGATTAAATTTGGACAGAAGTCAAAGCATTAATAGTGGAATCCTTGAAACAGAGCAAGGATTCTACTCCTTAAACGACCTTTTCCCTGGGCCATGGTGCTGGGAAGCATTCAGAATTCCAGTCATTCTGGAACTTCCCAAAGCGCACTGCAGCTAGCACTATCCCTGAACCACTGGCCTCAGCACTTTAGGAGACTTGGTTCTATGGAGTTCTAGTTTCCAAATCTCCATTCTTCCCTTTACCTTCTTACATTGTGTTCCTCTTTCATGGCTCTCCCACCTCTTATAGACCTTACATTCCAAGCAGTTCACATTTCTCCCCCAATGGAGCTTAATGTCTTCCTGGACAGAGACACAAAAGATCCCGCTGTTCCTATGTAGACACCCATGCTCGACTACCCTACACTACAATACATACAAAGCAATCAGCAGAAACTTTTGCTGTCCATGGATTCTGTTGATTTATAGTCCACGATTTCATTTGAAGTATATAAACCAATGTGAAGAACTTATATTCTGATATAAATAATTACTGTTGTAAAAAGATTCTTTCTTTACAAATAAATTATTTATTTACAAGCCCTATCTATGGACCCCAATAAATAAGCCTAGTATACAACAGGTATGTTATTTCATTTGCTTCTCACAAAAATGCTATCAAGTCAATGTACTTATTTTTATCCCCATGTCACAGAAGAGAAAACTGACACTTGGATAAGCTTCGTAATATGCCTAAGATCACATAGCCAATAATCAATAGAGCTGGAAAGCAAAACCAGGTCAGAAAGACTCCAAAGATCCTAGTACTGTGTGAAACTGCCTCACACATGGAAATGTATGTTTAAATTCAAGAAATTCTTTCTGCTGATGACGTCTCAGGAACATACCTCTCATATAACAAAACTTGCAATGACAGCAGTCAGGGCAATAACAATCCTTATGTGAGGATTATAGTTTCCTGTTCACAAAGCATTTTCTTATATGGTTTTGTTTCCTTACACCTGGAAGCCCCATTGGGCTCTTCAGCTTTTCTCTTTAAAGATATGACTGGTTCTTTTGGAGGTGGGGGTGGGGGGGGAGAAAGAGAGAGAGAGAGAGAATATGTTGTTGCAAATTGATTCTTAAATCAAACCAAATGCATATGAAAAGTGGCTCCCAACATAGGATTTCAGTGACCCAAATAAATCTTTCTTTAAAAAAGAAAACTAACGGCATCAGGAATATCACAGTCAATAGCAAATTAAGGTTTTCATTATGCTTGGTCCTTATTTTTTTAAGACGGTGTGGAATGTAATTTAAGTTGCTCTCTATCACACATCTTAATTGATAGACCTCTTCCTTATGTTTTGTTCTCAAGAATTAATGTTTGTATTTAATATCATACTGTCATTATCTTGTTTCCTCTACACTGAAAGCAGTTGTCTGTTATTTGCAGGTGTGGAGGGCCAGCTGGAAACACAATTCCCTTCTTCTCTTCCCTCCTCCCACTGAGCACTGGTTATTATGCATAATTACATGGAAGCATGTATTAGACTTTATTATAATGCATGACAGTGTGCTTTAAGTAAATTAGAAATTTGCATATCAATTTGGGGGAAAAAAAACTAAAATGCCATTCAGGACCTTTCATTTATATCCGGAGGATTCCTAGTTTTTAGGGAATTGTTTCTCTTCTCAGGTCAGAATCTAAAATGTGAAAGCATAATGAAGCCAGAGTGAAGGGGGAGGGGCTCTGCATCCTGTACTGGGTTTTCTCCCTCTACCTCCTTCCTGTCTTAGTAATCAGCTGGGCAAATGTTTCCTTAGTAACCAGGCAGGTCAGTCCTTGGCTACTTGAGGCACTTGGTATTTGCCATATAAGGTTTCAGCCCTCTGGAGCCAGCTGGCAGCTAGCTGGGGGTTTCAGACTTCTACAGCCAAAAAAAATCAGGATCGTCCAAAGCAGACACACCATGTTCCCTGGAGTGTCATGAAATAACAAGTCACAATGAGCCCCACAAGTATTCCATCCCGGCCCTGCCTGTCATTTTTTGTACTGTGCTTCTTATCTTCTTTGAGCCTGGAGAGAGTTGACCCAAGCTGAAGAATTACTTGGGGATTTCTAGACCATGGACAAGGGCCCTGAAGGATGTCATCTCCAAGCAGAGAGGGGGAAGGACTCTTGTTTCCTCCTGAATTGCTCAGGCTTGACAGTGTGGATGCTAAATCATTCCTGATGGCAACGTATGTCCCTCAGCTCGTTAAAGTAATTTGTAAAAGTGTATTTTTGCCTTTGGAGAGTACTGGAAGCTATCAGAAAGCGTCATTCTCCACAATAAAGTTCCTCACAGGTTTCATTATGCAAAGGTATTGTTTTAGCTCCATTGCACTGTGTATTCATTTATGGATTCAGAAATTCAAGTACCAGGGGAGTTTTCTTTGAATTTTTTTTTTTAAATCTATGCAGTGTTTTTGAAAGTATGATTTATACTTTTTGATTTTTCACCTTGGAAAATATAAGGGTAATGTTGAGAAAGAAACATAGAGAATAAAATAGTTATATAAGAACAGTGGGATCATGGATGGAATTTTTCTAATTATATTGCTTTAATACCAATACTAAATATATACTTCCTTGAATTCAAAAATATCACCTAATGTCCAAATACTTTTATAATCGAAACATGGAGCTAAAGAGTAACTTCCAATGGTGTTAGTTGTAAGGTCAACAATTTCTATTGTGTAGTCAGAATAGAAACTACTGTTAGGTTTAACCATTAGACATTGCCTATATGTGACCCCTTTTGATCTGCAAAAACAACAGTTTCAAATGAACCAACCTAAACCACATAACTGGTCAATAATCTTTCTGCTTCAACAATGTATAAAGATGGTTTTATTCATTTTGTTTGTTTGTTTGTACTTTCATTATCTTGTTTAGAATGTGAAAGGGGTGATGGCATTTTATAGGGCTTTTTTTTTCTTCCTTCAGATTAAAAACTTATAACAGTTGAGAAGAAAATGCAAGTAATAGTCTTTTGTTATTGTTGCTTTGTTTTTCTTTTTTTTCTTTTAGTTCTCTTTGGAATCATTAGTGTCTGCAGAATCATTCTATCTCTTAAAAACATACTGGGACAGTTAAGAAAGGACATAGCTTCCCGGTGCCCAGAAGGGAGATACCTTGAGTGGCTTGTGTAGCCACCAAGTAGCACAAAGCAATTCCCCCTGAATTGAAAAGAAAAATTGAAAGAACTTTACCTACTACTGCATAACAGCTGCCCCCAGACAAAGAACCACAATCAACCGAAACTGAGTAGGAAACAGGAGACAGAAAACACAATTATCCCCATCACTATTTCCCAGGAAGACCAATGGAACATGCCCGGGAGTCCAGAGTGCCAAGGACTCTGCCACATCACACATTTAAGGACACAAATTTTAATTCTGTCAGGTCATGGCTTTCTACAAAAAGTGATACGTAAAGCACAACAGTAATGGGAGAAGGGCCTGTTCTTTGGGATGAAAAGTTGACTTCCAATTTGAAAGAGAACTATTATGTCCCATCGTCAGTCTCTCAGCATTTCAATTTCCATGCAAGGTTCAGTTCTTTTCATTAAGAGTAAGGACTCGAAAATTGAAAAATATTAATTAAGTCACTCTCTGTTAACAGGGTCAAATGTGTACATCTTTTATTTCTATCGAAATAGGTTTTTAAATTACGTATCATATAATTACATATGTGTGTATTTAAACATACATGCCTGCCTTTGTTGGAAAACCTCAGAAACCAGAAAAGGGAATAAGAATTGAAAGAATTCCTAGAGGCCCTGTAACACCAACTGCTTCTTCAGAGTGAGAGACTGAAGCCTGACATAATATTAAGCTGGAATTAGAATCTACTCCTCCAGTACTCATTTCACTGCCACACCCACTACACACAATAGAATCAACCAACCAAATTCAGACCAAGTCAAATTTTCCATCTTCAGAACAAAAATGATTCAAATCAAGCTGAAGTAAGTACTGTGGCAGAAACTCCAAACTGACTTCTGATATCCAGTCTTCCTATCTTCCTTAGTAACAGAAAAGTAAGTTTCTAGCTGGGTGCATTGTCATGAAAACTATATTTGTCTCCCTTTTAGCCAGCTGCCCATTATTGTGACTCTGGCCAATAAAATACAAACAGGAGGGGTTAGTGAGACTTCTATGAAGTCTCCTTAAAAGGGAAGATGTGCGCTTTTCTTCTTCCCTTCCTCTTTCCTGTTGTCAGGAATGCTAATATATTGGCTGAAACCATAATGGCCATTTTAGACCAAGAGGCAACCAGGTATGAATGGCAGGCAACAAGATATAAGGATCCTGAGTTCCTAATAATCAGGGAGCCTTAATAAGCAGGTAGGGATGTAGCCCCACCTACATCCAACCACACTTAAATTGAGAAAGAAACTTCTTACTTAAGCCTCTGGTGTTTTGGTGTTTTTCTGTTGTATGCAGCCAAGTCTAACCATACCTACTATAAAAATATAAATTATATATCTAGGAGACCTTAGAATATATTAATTAATGTGACTTAATAATGGGGGAAAAAAGATTGATTTAATCTGTGATTTTTTTTTATCCTGGGGGCACTGAAACATTAATCAAACTTTATATTATGCTCCCATTTCCATTCCTACCCCCTGGGTATATTAAATGTCTAAAGCCCAACAAGGTGCCGATATCTAGGACAAGCTCTTTAATGGGAGGCACAGAGGCAAAAGTTCATTATTTTATCTTCTGTATCTTAATCTAAAAGCATCACAATTCCAGTTATGTAATTCAGCTATTTATTTGTCCTATCTATGGAGGCAGAAATGAAATAAATGTTTCAAATAATTTATAGGTTTAGATGTGTGTGTGTGTGTGTGTGTGTGTTTGTGTCTCCACACGTAAATCACCATTTTCATGATCCTTTCTATTTGAAAATCTACAAAAAATGTTTACACAACACATCAAAAAAACATCATTCAAGGAAAAATAAACGTCATACACCACTCTTTCTTATCTGATTTGGAAGCTTGTCCCACATTTTTGTGGTTATCCAATCTATTCCTTTTTATCTTTATGATCAACAGTTATTCTCTACATCCTTACTTCAGAAACTAACGTCTCCTATAAGAACAGAATAAAATAAGCTAATTACAATACAAGTAATAATAATTTCACTTTTCCAATGTGCTTTCATACAAAAAGCTCCAAGTGCCTTATAAATTATATATACAAGGATCACTTAACCTCCTACTAAAAGGCTGCTACTCTAAAAAGGAAATTCTCGGTAGTGTTGGGTAGCAGGAAAGAAAGACGGCCATGTACATGTGCAACCGCTCCAGGAATTTTAGGGAAGCAAAGTGTAATTCCCTACTTAGTGGAACTAAAAGCTTTGAACAATCCCTTTTAAAAATCATCAAGGGAGCTTTTAATCACCAGAAGTAGTCAACATTGTGTTTTGGGTTTCGTCCAATCCCAGTAGAAACTCTGCCATTAAGCTGGCACACCCAGTCAACGGGAGTCGTGAAGGCAGCTCCATTTCATTAGCCGTAGTGTCTTTGACAATGACTATGTCAAGTGAGGAAAATGGAAAAGATCTGAAGGCCAGCAAAAATTGGTACTCCTGAAGTTGATTGGAACTGGACTGTGAAAGACGTACCCAGGGCTGCATTTTGTTCCGTTTCCAGTTCTCCAGTCCAGAACTGAGATCTGAGAACTGACCCTCCATTCCAGCCACCTATCCTCAGTGACACCAGCAGGAAATGTTCTTCAGACCTCTTCACCAACTGTGAACTTTTGTCAGCCTTTGGAGACCATGACCCAGCTACTGCGCTCTCCTCTGTGAAGCCCACCGATTGTAGCTGCAGCAGGGTCATCATCCCCTTCTCTGAGTTGCCTCAGTTCGTTTTCATGCTGTTCACATAGCGTGTGTCAATCCTATAAGAGCTGACTTTTGATCTTTCTCTTCTAGTAAACAATTTGTTCTTTATAAATGGTACCTTATCATATTTCAATCCTTACCTAGCAAAAGGCCTGAACAGAGTAGGTGCTGATTGTTTTATTAATTGTCATGTCCTGCGCAATGAAGGTTGTCGGGAGTGAAAAGGGCAGTGCAGGGTTAAAAAAGACAGTAGCCAAGAATAGAGTGCAAGCAGGGCCAAGGGACTCCAGCCTCAAGGACTCAGCCCCGAATAGGGCCTACGCATAGATTTTATTAGTTAGGTGGGGAAATAAAGGAGATAAAGCTTGTCAATCTCAAGATCTGTGAATCTCATACACCATAATAGGAAACTTATTTAAGCCAATCACCCTTGCCTGCAGGCAGCTAAACGGTAAGTCTCAGGGTGTATGTACTTCCCCAAGAGACAAAACCTTTATGCATATGAATAGATGGAAAGCACATCATTGAATCTCTTTCCCCTGCAGGTTGTGGGAAGGAATGCAGCCACAGAGGCAGAGGCTCTCCTTAGCCGGTGGAAGGTGGGAGGCTGTGCCCATCTCTATGAACCCCGTGGGTTCTCCTGTTGGTCCCCACTCGACTGTGCCTGGCTTGAGTTGTCCCCACCATGGGGAATCGTACTCATCATTGGCTGACCAGCCATCTTTCTGGGGCCAAACAGGAGACATAAGGTGCAAGCACAAAAGTGAAGCAAAGTCCCTGAAAGGATCCGTCTCACAGACTCTCCTTTCTTTAGGGGCAGGTATGAGGAGACAGACGGGCAGGCTGCTACGTGGCAACAATTAATGACTAAATCATCCAATCCAGTTCAACTCTAACACAGTCACTTTCAACAACCATCTAACTGACCTCCCTGTTACCATGCTTCCCTTCCACTCATCTATTCTGAATACAGCACCCAGAGAGAGCTTCTAAAACTGAAGGTCTTTGCACCTCCCTCTTCCACCCCACCCTTCTCCATCGCGCTTGCTTAAAACTTCTCATTGGCTTTCCATTGCTCAGAGAACCAAGTCCAAATTCCTTACCATGCAATAACCTACAGACCTGGATTTTTCTCCCAAACCTCACTTTTCTGCCTCTCTTTCTTTTGCTAACTATACTCCAGTCATGCTGGCTCCTTCCATTCATCTTCAAACACACCATATTCTCTCCTTCCCCAAAACCTTAATATGTTCAGTCCTCCAGTGGGAATGTTCTTCCCCCACCCATCATTCTCATTCTTCAGATCTCAGGTTCAATGTCTCCTCTTCAGAGAAGACTCCTGTTTCCACCATGTTAGGTAAAGTTTGTTACCTCCTAGCATTCTTTACAGTGGGCCTCCCCACATGGAACAGGCCCATTAGGGCAGGGACCATGTCAGTATTTTTCTCCATTATATCCTTGGCAAATAGCACGGTGTTTGAGACTTTTAAATACTCAGCAACTATGGGTTTAATGCATAGATAACACAAAACACAAGGTGCTAACGCTAAAGACCTGTGTCCCATAAAGAGAGTTCCACTAGAGAGAATTTCCAAGGCAGATCATATAGGGACAGTCTGACAGCCAGAGAAAAAGAGCAAATATAATGAGTATGTATGAAACAGGAAATATTAGAAAAGCAAGGAGGCTTCCCTCCAGGATCACCCATGTTGTTACAAATGGTAGAATTTCCTCTTTTTAAATATGTATACACCATATTTTCTTTATCTATTCATCTGTTGGTTGACATTTGGTTTCTTTCCATATCTTGGCCATAGCAAGTACTACTACAATGAATGCGGAAATGCAGATATCACTTTGAGATCTTGATTTTGATTTTTTGAATATGTACTCAGAAGTCAGATTGCCAAATCATATGGTAGATATATATATATATATATATATATATATATATATATATATATATATATATATATATATATAATTGTTTTAGGAACCTCCATACTGTTTTCTGTAATGGCTGTACCATTTTACATTCTTACCACCAGTGTGCAAGGGTTCTAATTTCTACACAAGTCAGTCACAGAAGAGCAAATACTGCATGATTCCTCTTATACGAGGCATATATATATATAGAAGTCAAATGTATGGAAGTAGACAACAAATGGTAGTTACCAAAGGATGGGGGAAAGTGTATAAAGTGTATAAGGTGTTGTTCAATGGATATAAAGTTACAGTTATACCAGGTAAATAAGTTCCAGAGATCTGCTGTCCAACATTGTACCACAGGTAACAATAAGGTATTGTGCAGTTCAAAATTTGTTAAGAAGATAGATCTCATGTTAAATGTTCTTACCAAAAGAAAACAACTCCTAAAACAAAGGGACACAGGGAAACTTTGGGAGGTGATGGATATGTTTATTACCTTGATTATGGTGATGGCAAGATGAGTATATACTCATGTCCAAACTCACCAAACTGTATACATTACTTATATGCAGTTTTGGTTTGTTTTTGTTTGTTTGTTTTGTATACCAATTATGTGTCAGTAGAGCTGAGAAAAAACTGAAGCTTCCTAGTATGGATTCTATTTGTCCATGTAAATAAATGATTATAATAAGTTGTATATATCTCATAAGAGGGGTTCTCTCATATTCACCTGGCTAACTCAACACAGATGTCATCTCCTCCAAGTAGACTCCACTGGTGTCAAGTGCCTTTTTCATGTGTTCTGGTAATATCCTATATATCCCTCTAAGATCAGTGAGTGGCAAGAGATGTGGGTGATAAAAAGCCATAGTTATTAGTGCAAGTATTTACATTTCATGCTGAAACATTCGGAACTTAGCTAGTGAACGACAGAGAAATAACTGAAAGAATGGTCAGATATTTAGTTTAGAAAACTTGTTCTGATTAATCTGTGAGTAAAATAGATTCAAGGAAAGGAAGACTGGAAAATAAGCAATGGTTGGCAGGGTTCCACAGTGGTCAAAGACAAACACGATAAGAATCTGAAGTAGGTCAATGGCAAAAGCAATAAAGATGAATATAGATTCGGGAATTACAGAGCAGGTGGATTCTATAACACAAGAGGATCCTTTTATAGGAGTGAGCCAAAAATTAAGTTGTTTATGAGAAGCAGCTGGATTTCCAGTAAAGCTCACAGATTCGGCTTGGGACAAGTGGAGTTTAAGGTGTTATGGGATTTCCAGGTAAAAATGTTATGTTAATAATTGTAGATTTAGATCTATAACTCATGATCTGGAGAAGTACATTGAGAAGGCATTGTTTATTATACAGTCCACCCACAGATGACCTTGTTGGTAGCCCTGCCTACATGCAAATACCAAGGATAAAGACTAAGCAATTGATCAGAGTATTCTCCAGGGCAGAGCAATTTAAAATAAAATGGCACCCTAACAGTTAAAAAAATATGGTATGCTCAATGAACAATAGTACAGACTTAATTTCATTATTACCAAAACAGAAGACCATAATTCATTAAATGTTGATTGTTGTTCACAATTTCTAACACTTGGTCATCATCTTCAGGTGGCCAAAAGAAGGCTCTCTGACTCTAGAGATACAGATATAAAATTCTGGAAGTTCATTGAAATATATTATACATTAATATGCTAATGTGTTCTAGACATGTACTTGGCACCTACTGCACTTTAAGGAAGATGAGTTAGCTTATATATTATGTTCCATCTCCTTAAATGGATCCCATTACACAGTTCACAAAGCATGTTAGGACATTCCTTGCATCCACCTAAGTTCAATAACGAAGTTTAGCTGATTATGATATATGACAATACTATGATTGAGTTCCACTACCTTACTGAAAGAAAATAGCATTGAAAAGAAAACTAAGAGTTCACTAGTGTGACATAGTAAGGACTACTATGATTCAGACACTATTCATGTACTCATTTTGTTCCTTTAAACAATCATGGGAGATATTAACATGATCCTAATTTTATAGCCCCCTCCGAAAACAAACAAACAAAACTAAAGCACAGAGAAGTTAGTAACTATCAAGATCACAGAGCGTATAACTGGTACACTTGAGCTTGAAACATAGGGTGTCTGGATCTAGAACCTGTTCTTCAAATCATTCAGACTCCATATCTTCCCCTCTAAAATTTCTCAAAGTCTTCCTTTTGGGGAGAGTGAAAAATTCAATGACTACTCCCATCAACACAAAGTAGGAGCTAGACAATTAAATGTTGACTCAATGAATTAATAAATAATTTATGGACATAATGTTATGTCGTCCATCACTCCGAAATCCCACTGCACTGACATTGTGCTGCCCCCTACTTAGCCAGTCTATCAGCCTCATTCTGACTTCTTTTTGGAGCCCATTCTGTTCAAAACACAGGGTTTCATCATTTCAACACTGCCAGCCCTGTAGAGTGTCACCACTCATACTTCTATTGGACTAATAAATCCAGACTTCATAGTCCATGCCCCTGCGGGAGAAACACACAAGACAGCTTCAGGGTTGGATGATTTATGTGGTCACACAGGGCCTATGTGCCAAGGGGCTCTGTGCTTGGCTTAATGCCCTGCTGTCGCTTTCTTGAAATTCTTAATAATTTTTGAACAAAGTGCCTGCATGTTTATTTAGCACTGGGCCCCACAAATCATACTGAAAAGTCTTAAACTCACATAAATTCATTCTAATTTCGAACCAGCTTTCTCTTGACCTATTTTTACAATGATTTATTTAACTACATTTGGGGGAAGATGTTATAAAGGAAAAGAGGAGTGCTGTGGGAATGCGTGGTTAGAGGTGCTAGGGAAGCCTTCCTAAGAAAGTCGGATTTCCTCTGGGTTCTGAAGGTTGAGTGAAGATGACCACGGCCAAGAGCTGGGAGCTGCACATCCCAGGCAGAGCCCTGAAGCATGAAGTACATGGTGAGTTAGCAAAGGGCATTTAACACCGTGGAGACCTGAACAAGGTGAGGCTGCCGAGGAAGGCAGGCAGGGCCATGCAGGGACTGAGCACCACATTAAGAATTTTAATCTTCATCCCAAAGAGCAATGGCAGCCCACTGTAGAATTTAAATCAGAAGAGTGACAGGACCCAATTTTTATTTAACAAGGTCACACTGACAACTCACGCCTTTAAACTTCAAGTTATCCTCATCCTGCATTGACATTTACCAGATATGCAGTTCCTTTTTTTTTCTTACAGTTCTCCAACTCCAAATGGGCTCCTTTTACACTTAGCAGATGACTTCACCTACTATTTCTAAGAAGGTCGAAGCTTCCCAGCTTCATTATATCTTCATCCCCTCTGCCTCTAACACCACACGATCCTCATAACTTTAAGATGGTCTTGTGTTTACTCAGGCTTACCTCCTCCCCTTTTATCGCAGAAGAGTATGTACCCTCTTCTCTTCCCAGGCTAGTCCTTCCAACTATGGTCTTAATCCCACCCTCTTTCATCCCCAGGTGTCTTTACCACCACCAACTGGAACAGGGTAATCAGATTCTCTTCTTCCAGAATCTTAGATCTCACAGTACCCAACAGCTATCTCTCCTTAGCCTGTAGCTACAGCTCTGTGCTTCCAGGGGAGGTGGAGATGGCAAGAGAATACCCTTCCTTGAGCTACCACACTCTTCTTTTTCTCATCCCTTACCAACCAGTACATTAGAAAACCAGTCAACTAGGCAACTAAAGTTCTTATCTCCACTATAACCCTAAGGTTTAGGTTTGTATCTTTCTCTAGCACATGGCATCTAAGACTCTTCTCTCCAAATGTGTACTTGTGTGGTTGGTTTTTTGGAACCAAAGAAAGGCATCTTAAAATGACATCTTAGTTTGAAGCCATTGCCTCAACTTATCAAGATCTTTTGGGATCCTTAATCTGAGAGTCCACACATTCCCTTTTCCTTTCAGCTGTGTGTGATCTGTGACTTTATAATGCATGCCTTCCATGGGATCATGATGTTGGAGGTGAATGGAAATGGGTAAAGGGTACAATGTAACACTGATTTTGAATACACCTTACCCCATACACACAAACTGTATTGTAATTCTTTACCTATTTTCAAATTTGTTCTTCTGGACAGCTACATTTTCCACTGATGAAGTTACATTCAAATTTCCACTTAATAAATGTAAGGTTAAACTGCTGCTATCATTTCTAGTGCCAGAAACATTAGCAAAATCTGACTAAGTAAAAATTTCTTAAAAATTAAAAAAAAAAATAGAAACCCGTGGGTGTACATTTGAATAAGAACTTAAAAATAGTAAACAGATGAAGGCAAATGTTTTTATGGTGGAAAATCTAACTAGAAACAAAAGTACAAGTGTCTTATATCCTACCAGACAGTTCTCATTTTAGACAACAATGGTTTTTCCCAGCATGCCTCACAGTATGACTGCAGGCTCCCATGCTGCCCAATCTCATCAAAGCAGAAGTGTGACCAGAGTCGGCCTGTTTGTTTACAAAGGTTTCCCTAACAGCCAAATGAGAGGAGCTCTAAATAAGGGAGTATAAAGATTTCAATGTCTATTCAACCTTTTCTTTTTGAAAATTCTACATGCTAAAACTGAGAGAGTATCTAGTACAGGTAGAGAGAGGATCTAATAACCTTGGCTCACAATTAGAGTAATCTTAACAGAGCATTGTATCCGATTTCAATAACTAACAGCAATTTAGATGATTATTGGTGCCCAGTAAAAATGTACTATTAAGCATTAAGGAAAAACTATAGATGAACAATAATCACACTGTATTTTACATGGAGCTGTAACCTGAAGCATAATAATTATCATGTGCTATAATCTCCAGAATATAAATAACAGTGTGAAGACTATTTGAGAGAGAGAAAGGGGGTAAAAAAGAAAAAAAACCTCAATCCGGATCCAACTAGGAGTATATACCAGCTGGAAATAAGCACTGGCAATTGGAGAGAATAAAATAATAAAATATTTTAATGACCTATACAATGTAATTCCTACCACGTCCATGGACTCTACCTCTTGGGTCCATCCCCACTGCTGCTGTCCTAGCTCAAGCCATCAACAGATTCTGCTGGGACTTGTGCAGTACTTTTGTATTCTCCTACATGGTATCCTTGCTTCCAGCCTCTACCTGCTCCTGGAACTCTCCACCCTACCACTAGTATTCTCTTTCTAAAGTAAAAGTCTGACGTTATCAATTCCCAATTTAGAAATCCTTTGTAGAATAAATTCCAGGTTCCTTATCATGGCAATGAAAGCCCTTCACTAGTAAATCCTCACGAACCTTCAGTCTCACCTCTAGACAATCGCCACCCTCACTCTTCCTGCCTCTGCTCTCCCGTACGCTACCATGATATTCCAGCCATGCTACCCATATTCCAGCCATGATAGACAGTGCACCAAATTCTCCCGCAAGCCTGCTCTTGATGGGTTCTCTGTTGGCAGCAGAGTAGAGTGCTTAAAAGTATGGACTCTGGAGTTAAGGGCCTAGGTCCCACCTCAGCTGTGCCTCTTCTTAGCTATTCATATGTGACCTTGGAGAAGTTACCTAACTTCTTTGTGCCAACTCTTCTCTTCTTTAAAATAGGAATATAATTAAAGTGTCTACCGCACAGTATTTCTGAAAGCCATAAATGAGGTACCATAGGTACAATGCTTAGAACAGTGCCTGGTACATAGTGAGATGTATGTATTCGTTTTTATCATTGTCACTGACATTTGCCATCCCTTCCCCACTTGGCAAACTCTTAGCGACCACAGTGATTCTAGTCAAGTGACATTTTTCTATAACCCTCACATCTCCCACTTTATGTATCACTGGTAGGTATAATAGATACTTGATTCCCCCCCCAGCATCATAGAGCTTTGATCATATAATCAAATGACATTGACTCTCATTGTATTGAATGCCTGCTATGAGCAATGCAAATGCTGACTACAAATAAAATAGAGATAATGATCACCTTATACAGATAAGAAGACTGAGAATAAGAGATGCCATTATTCAACCAGCAGATAGAATTCAAATTCGAATTCAGCCCAATGTTATCTTAGTACAGGACTCATTACTCCGTATCAAAGATGGGTGCTTATACAGCTGTTTCTCTCTAGTCCGTGAGCTTTGTCTCATTCATCTTTTAATCACCAGCAACTTGCACAAGTCCCAGCACGTTACATGAGCTCAATAAGTACATATGACTTTTCAAAATCAGGTTCTAAGGCAGAGCTGTCCAACAGAAATATAATGTGAGACACGTGGGCAACTGTAAATTTTCTAGTAGCCACCTAAAAAGGATAAAACTGAAGAGGTAAAATTTATTTTAATGTTTTGTTTAACCCACTGTACCTACACTATTATTGTAACGTGCAATCACTATAAAAATGTTCATGAGATATTCTGCCTTCTTTTTTCAGCTCAGTCTTTGAAATCCAGTGTATCTTTTACACGTACAGCATATCTCAACTGCAAAAGGCCACATGTCAAGTGCTCACTAGTCACCATGGTTAGCAGCTCCTATAGGGGACACTGCAGTCGGAAGGAGTGTAAGCTGTAAGCACAAAACTAAACGGGATGTCAGCCACTCTGCTCTGTGGAGGTCAATCAAACAATCCAAGTAGACTGAGTCCCTCCACTGCATCCACACCACAGCCCTACTCTCCCCACCAAGTCAGTGGGACCTTTCGCCATCTTTTGTGGTTCATGGCTATTTTAGATCTTCACTGCCTTAGACAGAGTCCACGCGAGACTAGTGAACAAAGCTCCTTTTCTAACCCAGAGTTACCTTTGGCTGTACCATCAGTATCATTGTGCTCCCACTGCCTGCCACTTCCTGGGTGGGGGAAGACTGAACACACACCTATATCCACAATATGTGATTTGAACCTCTCCCGTGGAAATGTTTAAGTTCTGTCTTGTATCTGAACCAATTGCCTACAGAACTTCTCTGCACCTAAGATTTTAAGTTAGAAAATTCCGTATGTTCGACCTGACACACAGCTGAGCATCCGATGTTATGCCCTGACTTATCACTGGGCCCTCAACGGACAGTTATGGGATGAAGAATCTCAAGTTGTTTACCAAGGATTTAGAGCATAGTTCAATGGGGGAGATGTGACTGAGGGCAGGGTTGGTCACCAGTCTGCAAGGTTAAAATAGAATGGAACTAGAAATAAGCACTTAAGCAGAGAAAGAGGATGAAAAAGAACATTTCAGACAGAAGAAGTAGGAAAAAAAAAAACGAAGGCAGGATATTATTTAATAGGTATCCACATAGCACTCAGTATGTGCAAGGCTCTATTCAAAGGTTCACTCATGTAAGGTTCATGCTAACCCACTAAGTGGCCCATTTCTTGCAGATGCGGAAAGTTTAGGTTAAGTGACTTGCAAAGCTTAGTCCGCTAGAAAGCAGCAGCACTGAGATTTGAACCCAGAGCCTCTGCTTCCAGGGTCCATCCTCCTAACACTACACTACGCTGTCTCTTTGTAGCAATAACCTGCCAAGATTATTCTGAATTATGCTTGACCTTAAATTATACTGGGTTTTGATGGGATAGTGAAATGTTTGGGACTATTCTGAAGTAAAAAGAGATACAGGGTAGTTTTGATACATACTGCAGTCTGGGGAATCAGCTTGAATATCTGAATTCAACCTTCCATTTTCATCACCATCAACTCACTTTACAAGATATGTATAAGTTAGGTCTATCTGTTCCCACCACATATAGAGAGCTCTGGCACAGGAGCCATACTGCAAGGAAATTTACTTGGTAAATCGTTGGGGACATTCTAGGGACAAATAAACAGTAATACAGGCTTTGTTTTCTTTCAGAAATGTTTTGGATAGTATGTAGGTACAAGCAAAAGGGTGTTTTGTTTCATTTTCCCCCAGTTGCTACTATGATAAAATCAAGAAGTAAAACAGAAATCACTATCCTCAAAAAGCTTACATTTTGGTTCATTTCAACTCAAGTTAGTAAACAATTGTTTAGCACCTATGGGCCAGGTTCTCTGCAGGGCAATAGGGAAAACAAGATAAAGAACAATCCTCCCTTCGTGGAGCTGAAACTCTCAAGACATAAACAAATAACTATGTGCTAGAATTAGAAACACGCGCTATGAAAATATAAAAGAAGCCATAGCTAATTCTGGTAGGGTGGAGGGATGGGTATTTGCTTGATTATTAATAATTTTTCAAAGGAGTTTTAGAAAAACATTCTGCTAACTACAATAAAGAATGAAATAAAGACGAGTATATAGTTCTAACTGAGAATTCCGAGGAAGGAGTGATGAATTTTCACTTGGATAAGTAAGGAACAGTTTCAAGGAGGCAGTGACGCCTGAGCTGAGAGTTAAGGAGTACATAGGGTTTTTTTTAGGTAACAATGTGGCAATGTCACTTCTTCAAGTCCATGAAATGTGCAAAAGATCAGTTATAAAATCTCATAGTGGGCAGGAGTAACTGTTCTGCATCTAAAGAGCTCTCATTAAGTCGTTGCAGGCAGTGGGATATGGGGGCCAAGCATTGCATGTAATTCCAAAACATTTACCAAGAATTCATTATGCACCATCACCTTGCAAAGTGATAAGGATACAATGATACCTAAGACAAGGTTCCTCTTCCTGAGAAGTTCAAAGCTAGTAGCAGAAAGAAAGATATGAGTAAAGAATTGTCGGTCAGTGGGACACTTGCTAGAACAGAGGTATATGGTGTAAGGAACAGTCGAGCCATTCAACACAATCTAGGGTTAAGGGAAGACTGGTCTAAAGACGTTATATTTGAACTGAGTCGTGAAGATGAGTGAGTGTTGTCCATGGGACAAAAAAGATTCTTTCAGACAAAGGGAGCTTGTGCAAAAAATACAACTCCATGAAACATTACAACAAACTCTGGAAAAGCAGACTTTAGCATTGTTTAAGAAGGGAATGATTGGACATAAGACTGGAGAAGTTCGTAGGGGACATACAATGGAGAGGTTGACATTAAACGCATGCATGTTGTGATTTCATTATGTAGGCAGTGAGGGCCACTGAGACTTTTAAGCAGTGGAAGTAACACGACCAAATTGCTCTCCAATGAAGGACAACACTGGAGAATGGATTGGTGAAGTTAAGACTGGAGGTCCTCTTAGGAGGTGAGGCAATGATTACTGGAGAAAAGATGGTACCCTGAAATAAGATTAAACGGGTTACGAGGTAGCAGAAGCTGTGGAATGGAGAGTATTTCAAAGGCAGAACCAACATAATGTAATGATCATCCAGATTAGAGGAGGACCCAGAGATTAATAAGGATGAGTATTAGTTTCTGGATTGAACCATTAGATGAGAGTGAGGACAGCAACCAAGATAAAGCAGACACTATTGAAGAGAAAGATGACGACATGGAGAAGAGGAGGTTGATGTTGTAAAGCAAGAACACTATACGAGAAAGCAAGCCATTCAGGCTCCTGATAAGACCGATTTATCAGACAAATCTGCCATCTGCCCACATCTACTATTTACTTTGTTTTTCTTCTAAAATAAAAGAGCAATCAATCTTGACATTCACCCCAGCAACTAGGCTTAGCTATCCCTCCTACCTGGGATGCTCATTGAAAAAATGGGTCAGATTAAAACAAATCAATCAAGTTGTGTCTGCCAAGTTAACATCTCTGTAGGAAGTTAATCGACCCTGCTTCTGACACAAGCCTACATGACAGATGAGACGTGAGGGAAGATGGGACATCGCCAGCAGTTCATGACGCAAACAATAAGGAGATGTTCTCCCTCTATAAATGCCTTTTCTGGATAGCAGGTGATCCCTGGAGCAAATCTGTGGGGAGTTCAGAGGGTTAACAGGTATCTGAGGGGGAGCAGAGCAGGCTTGTAGCTACAGCTGTCATGGCAACTCCAAGAAAGTGACAACGACAGGCAAAACCTGGAGGGAACACCCTCTCTCTGCCTTAGGGAAAAAGAAGGGCACTGAGTGAAAGGGATGCAATTGCACTTGATTTGCAATCTCTAGGTCTGGCTTCATGGACACATTGCTTAACTTCTCTGAAATTAGTTAATTAATTAAAAGAAGGTTATACCCAGCTCAGACAATATGGGACAAGGTACCTAATCTTTCAAAGCCTCTGTTTTCTCATCAGTAAAATGGGCTGACACCTGCCTTTTTCTTACAAGGACTGTTTTGATAAGTAAAGGTAGTAATGTAAGGGAAGGCACTTGGTAAATTGAAAATGGGTAAACATATTTATTCTTGGATCACAACTGAAAGACAAGTGTTATCTCATGTCCTAAATTTGGGGATCTATCAAACCACTTCATTTCTCTGGGCCTCAAAACAAAAAAGCTGGGAATAGATGGATGGTCCTTACATTTTGTGTAGCTCAAATATTTTATGATTATTCCACTTGGACTTTGGGGTCACTAGAGAAATTTCTGGTAGCCTAGAAAGAATGCAGGATTCAGCTGTAAGATCTGAATTCAATTTCCTTTCCAGCTTCTTAGTAACTTTGTGACCTTTGGAAATTTACATAACCTCTCAGAGCCTCAGCTTTCTCATCTGTAAAATGGATCTTAAATATCACATGTAAAAGTGCTTTACTAGGCATAAAGAACTAAATTAACATAAACTATTTATGACCATCTTGGCTGAATTGCAATCTGAATCAGTCATCACAACCTAACAAAAATCCAAATCAATACTAAACCAACTCCTAACAAAGTGTAAGCCAAACACCCTTGCCTGGTGTTCCTTCAAATCTCAAAAGCCGAGTAAGCCACTGTTATGGACTGAATGTTTATTGAAGCCCTAACCCCAATGTGATGGTATTTAGAGGTGGGACTTTTGAGAAGTAATCGGGGTTAGGTGAGGTCATGAGGGTAGGGCCCATGATGGGATGTATGCCCTGTAAGAAGAGGAAGACACCGGAGCTTCCTCTCTCTGCCATGTGAGGACACAGAGAGAAGGTGTCTGTCTACAAGCCGGGAACCCTAACCTTGGCATTCCCAGCCTCTACAACTGTGAGAAATATGTGTGTTATTGAAGCTGCCCGGTCTGGTATTTTGTCATAGCTGCTTGAGCTGACTGACAGCCACTGTGGCCAGGGCAGACACTCCTTCCCAAACACAGCCGGTCAGCTACAGAAATGCTTTGTTTAGAAGAAATTTCAACTGATCTCTTATGCTTATGTATCCACTCCCCTCTTCACTCACCATTTATTTGGTAAGACGCAATCCTCCTTCTTATAATTTTGCGCCTTTCAAATCCCTCATAAATTCCATCCTTTACCAAGTCTAATGCTGACCAGAAAGATTACATTCTCTCTCCATCTGCTGTGGCTCCCTATTGCCTAGCAGATGGGCCTAAGAGATCACTGACAACCTGGCCTCCCTCACACCCTCAGCGCGGGAGAGTCAGCATGAAGCAGCAATGACAGCACAGGCTTCCAGATTAGAAGAGGCTGTGTCTTCTCGGAACCTAGCAGAGAGCCTGACACGTAGCCAGGGAGCCATCAATACTCACTGAATTAATGAATTAAAGAATGTCTACCACTCATTGTCTGTTTGACCTTAAACTATTAATTGACCTCTCGTCATTAGAGCTTGCTTATTTGCAAAAGAGATTATTAATACCTACTACATAGTTGTTCTGACTGAATGGACTGGAGTATATAAAGTACAACATGTTGTTTGGGACATGTTAATGTTTGATAATTGGTAGTTAGCAATATTACGGAAGCACCTTATGCCCCAGCCAAGTTGAAACGTTTGACATTTCTCAGTCCTGCCTCATCCTTTTAGTCCACGATTCCCACAGCTCATGATGCCTCTCCTCCTTTGGCAATGCTGGGAAAGTGTGTTTATGCTTCTCCACTTTTCACGGATTACTTTATCTGAGAGCTATGTTTCTCTGCTAAACTCTTAGCTCTGTGAGAATGGGGCAAGTGTCCCATTTGGTATCTAGGATAGTGCCTGGCCCAAACCTAGTGTTCAAACTTTGTATAAATGTTTGAATGAATGGAGGAATGAATGAACATAGATGACATCTGCTGAAGGCTGGTGTCAATTTCAGCAAATGTCCTTTTTCCACAATGTAAACTATTCTTGATATGTTTATTGTCTTGATTGTGGTGAGTTTCACACGTGTCTGCATATGTTCGGACCCATCATACTGTGTACATTAAATATGTGCAACTTTTTTTGTATATCAATTATACCTCAATAAGGCTGCTTATAAAAAAAATAATAACTAAAGGATGCTTACCAATAGTGTGGAGAGGAATCAAAAGGTCTCATGACCTCTGCCTAGAACATTTACCTGGCTACTTTCCTTGGTGTCTGGATCACAGATAACACTTGCCCTTTGACCTTTGACCAAGTAAAAATATATTTGGCCCTGCTCTGTTAGTACTTGATTCTAAGGAACTGTCCATAGCCTTACGGCTATCCTCTCCAGTGACATGAGAGAAAGGAAATGGACAGCTTATGATCAATACATTTTCCCTTTTGAGTATGTCTGCCTACAATGAAGAAAGCAACAGTGATGGCTATAAAACCTTTCATCCAATTCATCAGTCTAGAGCTTAATAACTCTAGCCCTACACAGGATAACACTAGATAAATGAAGTTCCTGTTCCTTAGTTTTCCCCATCTATAAAATGGGTATAACATAAAGATGTGAATAAATGAATAGAAGACCATTACCCTGAAGTTGAAACTACTTTCATGTTACCTAGCTATTCCCCAAGGCTGCTAGGCCTCTGGGTGCTGGGGCCAGTCTGGCGATGATAACACGTATAGACATGTATTCACTTCTAGAAGAAGAAAGGAGGTAATACTTACTGAACACCTATAATGGTTTTGGAGATTATGCTAAGCAGTTAACAGACTATGTCTCATTTGAGGTAGATGCAGATAAAATCCTCTGATGGGAGATGAGAGAAGTCAAGTGAGCCAAAGTCACATAGCTCGTAAATTTAGTGCTGAGTTCTGTTTATTTGTTGTTTGATTCTGAGTTTAAAGTCTTTGCTAAAGTCCAGGCTGACCTGATACTTAGTAGAAGAAATATTTAATTTTATACAGTCTGTTCTTTCAGGGGAATTCTTCCTGTTCTCACATACTCTTCACAGCAAACTCATTACAGAGGTAAAGTGCAGAAGAAGCACCTTAAAATTTGGGAGCACAGAGCTCAATATTAACTCTGCACCTCTATGAGGTAGGTAAGAGGAGAAATACAAAGGGACACGCTACCATTTGCCATTTTCCCAGCATGATTCTTTCAGTGAGTATATTGGATTCCTGTTGGGCTGAACTTCTAAAATGATAAAGCCCCTCTAACCCCTACTACCACTGCCACTTGTGTGTCGCTACAAGACAAAGCCAGGAGCCAAAGTCTGGCTCTTTTTTTTGTCAGGAGACCAGAAAGTTTAGGGAATCAAAACATGCATGTTGGAGGCACAAAGACTAACCCTGACTTCATCACTGCATCATGGTGGGAACTTCAGCCAGTCTTATCACCAGGACATCTGTTCCAGGATTGCAGGAACTGTCTCTGCCTTGCTTTCTGCTCCATTCCAGCACCTGGAAGGATGGCTGGTACACAGGAGGGGGGAATTAGTGCTTGGGAAATGAGTATCTTGAAATTACTTGACAATGTAATACGTACATAAGAAATGGGACTTAGAATTTATTCAGAATTAAGAGCTTAGAATCTGTGTATAGTTCAAATTATCCAGTGGTAGAAGTGGCAAGACTTTGGACACGACATCTCTTCATAGCTGAAGAAACTGTAGCCCAGCAAATGACTTGTCCTAAGTTATCCAGCTTGGATTTGAACCTGGAATTCCTGATATATTTTTTGCTACACCTAATTATGTTTATATAACCCCACAGAATCTTAGACGTAGATGTTCAATAATGAAACAATAAAAACTGGCACAGAACCCTTCATATAACATTAAGATTCTCTCTTATGCGTTCAGTTGCTAGAGAGGAAACTAAAAGCAAAGTTCCAAGGATCATCAAGTTGTTGTCAACTCAGTATACACAACACTGGAGTTGGACCCACAGGCCAGAGGCCAAGGTCACCACTCAGACCCTCTTGGGTAATAATGAACTGCAGACAGCCCCTTGCGTACTGCTTAGCAGACTTCCTAGGGGGATAAATCTCCTGCACTCACTGGGGGCTCGCTGTGCTGTCCTTGGGGTCTGACTTGTAAGGAGATAGAAATTTGGGGACCCCAGAGAGAGGACATGTACATGGTGCCTGTGTTTGAGGCAAATTGCAAAGAAAAAGAAACATCATGGAAGAAAGCAAAGTACAAAGGAGGCAACAAAGGAAAGAAAAACGTGGGCCGCTGAAAACCTCGGCCATGTGGTTCGAATTCCATTTAATTAATATTGCCTTCGTTGGTTGTTCGCTGTAAGGTGTAAGCTGTGGTCTAGTTAATGCAAACTGTGGCCATAGTTGCAACCTTTTGAGAGTGCTCAGGACGGCTCATGTTCATTCCCTCCCCACAGTAGAACCTCCACCGAGGGAGGTGGTTGAGCTCACTGCGCCTAGCAGATTTTCCAGGCTAAATATGTATCTGTTTTTCTTTTTCGTAGCACTTGTTAAGAATTAATAAACATATAAAGTCTTCACTCACAGCTCTTGTTTAAGATATTTCTTATTTAAGCTATGTTTGTAAACGCCCCAGGAAATAACAGAAGCTTTGCTTATGCTACTCTCTCAGAGTTTCCACCCTCAAAAGGTCAGTGTGAAGTGGAAGCTGATGGGCTTGGAGCTTCAGCAGCAGCTCCTGTCCGGTGGGTAACTGAGAGCAGTGTCACAGCTTAGCTTCCTGGAATGAGCCCGCCTCTTCCAATTAACTTCCTGACTCACCCAAGAATAATCCAGGTTAGCACTATTCCCAGCCATCTTGTTTGTTACTTGATTGGAAAGCTAAATCCTTTCTCTCTGCCCCCATCATCCCAATAAGTCCCAAATCACTACATTTCTCTGCTTCCTTATTTTGGCTTCTTACTTTTAAGCAGCTCCATTGCAAATTATCCTTGTTTTCAAAAGGACACCTGAGCTCTGCTCCTCAAAGCCTTTCACACGGTAGTAGGCCCTTGAGCGCCCGGGAGGCTAGCCCAGGCTTGATCTCATGGTGCTAGCAGAAAGGCAAGTGTGGGGACAGAGTCAGGAGTGCAGTTTCCAGGCTCTCGGCCTCACGTGGAAAAGGGATGGCTCAGGGAGTAAACGGCCATCAACTGGGATTGGATGGCCATCAGCTGTGGCTAGTTGGCCGTCAGCTGTAACCAGTGAGCCATTGGGCACTAATATAACTGCCGCGGCTGCGTTAGGGAGTGAGGTCGAGGAGAGAGTCGGTCGGTTGGCAGAAAGCGGACAGCAGGTCGCACGTCGTGTGAATCCAGCCTCCAGTGAGACTATAGCGGTATGACTCCCCTACCTATGGCTCCGTGGGTGTTCCTTTTTGGCCTAGCCATATCCTGGGTTCTTATGTGGGAAGCAGGACCAGAAGCCCTGCAGGCCACCCCGCACGACATCAAGAAAGAGCAGAATTGTCAAAGGCCTCTTGAGACATAGACACAGAATTGCCACATTGTTACTTCTACCGCATTCATGTAGAATGTTCATGAATATTCATGTACCATATTCATATTCATTCACTTACTCACCAAATGGGAGTAAGTGAAGGCTATTGATTCAGAGATTGATAAAACAAGGGAGTCAGCCACCATCACTTGCATTTGGCAGAAATTCAAAGGCAAGCAGAAGAGCTTTACAGTGGGAATAAAAAGGATGGTTTCAGGTATGTCCTGATTGGAGGCTGTTGGCATGGGAAAGCTGTAGGTGGGCAAACTAGAAGGAGGCATCCTTGTATGTGATTGGTGAGGGGTGCCTATTTAGCTTTCTCAGGTTGGTCCTAATTTGGAAGTGGGAACAAACATTAGGAGAGCTTATTAATCAAGTCTTGGTCATTTGGGGCCAATTGTTACAGAGGTTATCGTGTGGTTTCCTGGACTTGCTGTTCCAGATAGTGGTTTGACTTCCTGGTTACCACAGGTAGTAGGTTGGCTTCCTGCGCTGGTTGCTGCAGGTTGTAGATCAGAGTTCTGTCTTTATACATAGTCTGGCCATGGTCCACTTATATTCAGTCTCTCATTTTGTTGACAAAACAAGTCACAAAATTAGCCTATATTCAGGTGGGTAAATAGACTCTGTGGGAGAAGCTGCAAAGCTGCATTGCAAATGATGTGGATACAGGGTGTCACTCACTGAGTTCATTGTGGCAGTCAACCAATAAGTGTCTAGGATGTGCTAAGGGCCTGGATGTGAATTACAGGAAAAGAAAGGAATCAAGGTGACTCCAAGTGCTTTCGCTTAAGTAACTAGTAGAAGAGTCATAAAATAGAGAAGACAAGGGGTAGAATTATTTCCATTTCATATTTGATACCTTGCAAGACTATTAGACATTCAAGTGGTGATATCAACTGGATATACAAGTTGGGGGGAGTAAAGCTGGAAATCATAATTTGGAAACAGTGACTAAAAGGAGGTACCCTCGTCAGCTCAGGCTGCTATAGTAAAATACCGTATAGGGGTGGCTTATAAACAACAGAAACTTACTTCTCCCAGTCCTGGAGATGGGAAGTCTGAGATCAAGGTGCCAGCATGGTTGGGTTCTGGTAAGGGCCCTCTTCCTGGTTTGCATGTTTCTCATGATATCTTCACATGGCAGAAAGAGGGTGAGAGAAATTTCTGGGTTCCCTTTCATAACAGTATTAATCCCATTCATAAGGGATCTACCTTCATGATTTAATCATCTCCTAATATCATCACACTGGAGGGTAGAGTTTCAATATATGAATTGGAGGGAGGGGGCCACAACCATTAAGTCCATTGCAGGAGAGGAAATAATTTATAAGCCTTGAAGATTATAGAGATGCAGCAAAGCAGACTAAGAAGTGACGAGTGCATTAGGTGGATCCAAGAGGGGGTGGTATCGCAGAAACAATGGGAAGAAGAAGATACAAGAAGGGCATCATCAATTTGAGTCAAACAGAGAACAAGATGAGAACAAAGTTCTGACCATAGAATTTGGCAACATGGAAATCCTTAGTGAACTTGACATTGGTGACCTCCTAAGATTGGGTCTAGACTGTCTTTTTATTCCCATCTACTCCCACCACCTAGGAGGCCAACATCACCTCTCTCCTGGAAGATTGCAATAAACCTACAACTGGCCTCCCAGATTCACCTTTGGCTTCTTCCCAACCACTGCCCACTCTGATGCGCATCTCATCCTAAGCACTGTCACCACCCCATTTAAACCCCTCTAATAGCTTCACATTACTCTTAGAACAAAGTCCAAACCCTTAATGTGATTTCTGCACGCATGGCCTCTGTCTGTCTCTTCAACCCTTTCACTGCACTCCCACCATCTGGCCTTCTCTTATTTCCTGGGATGTTATTCTCCGTCCCACCAAAAGGTATTTTTCAATGTCATTCCCTCTACCTAAAACATCCTGCTTCCCCAACCCTAACACGAGCTTGCGCGCGCACACACACACACACGTATGCCTGGTTGTCAAAAGTATCCTTCCTGCTCCTGTTTAAAAGGGAACAGTCCAGGACTGTCTAGCTAAGTTACCCTAAACACCTCATGCCCTATACCCTATTCCTCTACTCCCCGATGCCCCACACATCCTGAATTTAATTTTGGCAGAACTTTTTCAAATTATCATTACATCGTTGCTCTGTTTAATGCCTCCCTGTAAGTCTGCTGGCTCCTTGAAAGCTGCCATATCCCCTGACTCAAAACAGAGGCTTAATTCATATTTGTAAATAAGTGAATGAATATTAGATGAACTCTATGATATACACACTATTATCTCCATTTTACAGATGAAGAAGCTAATACTCATCAAGGTCAAGACCTTGTTCAGGATTCTCACCCAGGTCTGCCGGACTCCCAAACCCTAGCTCCTACCCCCTAACTTTTCGTGTGTGTGTGTGTGTGTGTGTGTGTGTGTGTGTGTGTGTGTTCACCATAAGCTGGAGTTTAAGGACAGAGTTTATATTTTATTCATGTCTGAGTTAGAGACTACCTCTGTATTGTTAGTACTACAGTGTCTAGAAATATTGATTGACTTGAGTTGTAGAGAATTGAATTTCATAGATTTGAGCTGAAGTGAATAAACATGCAAGCCGTGTGAAAATAGGTTTAGGTTTCTCTTAGGAACTTTATATTTGGATTATCATGGCAACTTGTGCCTCTTCCTGCTCCTCCCTCCATTGCTATAGTTTCCTTCTTCAGGGAAATATTATTTTGCACACGTACAGCTAGTTGGTTCTGGCAGACATTACCTCCTGCCTTTTTTTGCTCACCTCAAGCACTATTTGTGTTTGACAGAGAAAGAATTCAGCCCATTACAAAGCAATAGAAATTGTGTGAATGCTTTCAGCTTAAGAGTCAGGGCACTTATGGGAAGTGGAGCTCTCAAGCTCCTGCCGACTGCAGACCACTTTGGCGAAACGGAGAATGCCCACGAACCACCAACCACCCTCATTCCCACTGGGGGCTGCCCCAAATGAAAACCACACCCCAGGAAAGAAACGGCTGGTACTGCCTCTGATGGGCTGCAGATGAAACAATGTCTGCTTCTATTAAATATTATAAACAAACGACTTAGTAACACCAGAAACCAAACCATAGATATAATAATAAAATAAGCAAGCACTAATGGCACAGCCCACAGGGCACCTGGTTCTCCAACTGTGGATTACCAAGTGGTCCCCCCAAAAGACTTCAAGAATGATTAAGGTGGAAATAATAGTGAAAAAACAATAAATAACAATATGAACAATTAACTTTGAATACCGCAGTGACATTTATGAAGTTCACATTTGCTCTCTTAGATCTTGCGTAGATACAATAAGTCTATGAAGGATAAGGAAGGGATTAGCATGACGATTCCACCACAGCTGAGGGCTCAGAAGGGTTGGGTGACAGGCCAAAGGCTTCATGATCAGGACGTGACAAAGCCAGGACTGCAGACTCTAAATACCACTAAGAATAGATCACTGACATACACCTCCTTGGCCATCTTGCTTCTTTGGGACTGTAGTAGATGGAATTATTGTTCGTAATGTTATAGCTGCTCTGTTATAGGATTATGCATCTGAACACTTTGCCATATAACTTTGTTTCTCCCACTATGGGTGAGCCATAATCCCCCGCCTCCTAGATGTCTGGCTGACCCTGTAACTTGCTTTGGCCAATGAAATGTTAATGATGTGAGCATAGCTGCAGAGGATTTGCACAACTGGAATGGCTCTCTTGTACTCCCATCATTGACCTTGAGAAGAGGCCCAAGGACCTGGGAGGAGGAGTGTTAGAAGACATTTGGAATAGCCCGCGTCCAGCCTGCATGGGGGAGCCAAACCCAGATCAATCTGTCCAGATCCACCTAAGACCAGCCAAAGGCCAGCCAACTTGCAGACCCATGAGGGAAAACAATAAATGCTCGTTGCTGTAAGCCAGTGAGTTTTGGAGTTGTTGGTATTACAGCATTATTACAATAAAAACTAAATGATACAGGGGCAGCCAGATGGCTCAGTTGGTTAGAGTGTGAGCTCTAAACAACAGGGTTGCCGGTTCAATTCCCACATGGGAGAGTGAGCTGCACCCTCCACAACTAGATTGAAGGACAACGACTTGGAGCTGATGGGCCCTGGAGAAGCACACTGTTTCCCAATATTCCCCAAGAAAAAAATATAAAAATAAAAAATAAATAAAAGATAAAAAAAATAAATGATACAGGGACTATGTCCCACTTTCTGAGAGGGCATTTGACTGAAAGGTGATGGAGCTGTCACAACAAGCAGAGAAATGACACCAGGCTTTGCAGTCACAACTCTAAGGACTAGGATTCAAATCCCAGTTCTGCCATGCCTCAGCTGTGTGACTTTGAGAAAATTACCTAACAGTCTGAGCCTTCATCTTTTTTTATCTACTAATAGGGATATGAAAACCTAGTTTATATAGTAGCTGTGTGAATTAAAGGGGTATTGTATGTTAACAACCAGAACCAAATAGTAATTATGATTGCCCACAAGTGTTAGTTTCCTTCTTAGATCTGAGTAAAACCTCTTTTTTCCCCACAACATGCTAGATTGTGGGCCACTTGAGGTTAGCAAACGTGTCTTTACTTCTACATGCCATTTTTTGAACACCAGGATTAATCAGCATTAGTTCAAGGGTGGGGGAAGGAAAAGAAAAAAAATCGGGAAAACAGGAAGGAAGGAAGAAGGAAAGAAGGAAGGAAGGAAGGAAGGAAGGAAGGAAGGAAGGAAGGAAGGAAGGAAGGAAAGAAGCAAGGAAGGAAGGAAGGAAGGAAGGAAGAAAATTAAAATGCAACTAACCTCAAAAGCTCACATAAGGAAAAATGATCCCACACGCCATTCTTCTCAACGCATTTCTCTGAGCTCAGATGTTAGGGGGCAGAGACTTAGCACAGAAGCGCATGCAGAGGGTTATAAGTATGAGAAATAAGAGTGGGGGAGATGAATGCCTTGCTTGTGATAGGATAATGTTGATCCCAGACCGAGCAGTAGTTGGAAGAACTGGCTACTGGGACTATTTGCTTGCACCTTCCATGTGTACAAGCACATGGCGGGAGCTCAGTAACTAGGTGCTGACTGAGTAGAGGATGAATGAGTGACTCAGTGAACGGGGTTCCAACAAGGCAATGAGAACCTTCAGTGAGGAAGAACCTGTGGGCAGTGGGAAGACCAGCTCTCTAGATCAGAGGGTCTCAGTTCCCATCCAGATCTAGAATTCTGATTATGCAAGGAAGGAAAGCACAGCCATAAACACCACAAAGAGGCAGCTGATGAGCCGGTTGCCTGAAAAACACATTTGTATTATATGATAATATCAATGTTTTGGTTTCTGGCTCAAATTACATTTTTATAATTAATATTATGCAGGCACTGAATTATCATATATTGATGTATCTAAAAAACCAACAAAATTTGGCCACTTTCTTCTCATTATCAACAGTTGACATTTTATTCTGGATAATTCTTTTGATGCCTAGCCCCTCTTTCTTAAAAAAAAAAAAAAAAAAAAAAGTTTCTATGTGCCATCCTTTGCTAAGCACTGAGGAGCCAGAGATGAAAAACAAGTCCTTCTTATGTTGGGCAATTTACCCAATACTGATGCAAAGCTACCATCAGTGAACACTAAAAGCTCTTCTTCTCTGGAGTTTGGTGAAACTCTGAGATATTTAGAAGTGTTCCAGGAGTTTTTGACTCTCCACCTTTATCCCCATTCCTCTGTCATGAGTAAATTAGCAGCTGGGGTATTTTTCCTGGTCACAGTGTTTCTCCTTTCCCTTGGTCACAGTGAAATGATGCAGGGTAGAACACAAGAACCAAGCTGAATCAAATAGATCCTCTTATTCAAGAAAGTGGGGCTTGAATCAAGAGACACAGAGGTGGTGTTTCAGTTAGCTGCTGCTGCATAACAAACACCCACAAAATTTAATTAAACCAAGCATATGTTGTTTCTCGTGAGTCTATGGATCAGTGGAGGGGACCGTTCTGCTGAGCTGAGGTTGGTTTGATGAGGCTTCCTCATGTGTCTCAGTCAGCTGCATGTGGGATAGGCAGTCCTCAAATGAGCCTTCTCTCAGAGGTGGGGCTCAGTTCAGACAGCGGGGATCACCCAGCTCCTCTCCATATCCCACATCATCCAGTAGGCAAGCCTGGGCACATGCTCATGGCAAAGACAGGGAACAAACAAGAAAGCAGAAACCTGCAAGTGCAAATCAAGCTTCTGATTGCATCAGATTTGCTGCTGTTCCAGGACCCATTTCAGAATCAGAATGATATGGAACTCTAGAATTATAGAGCAAAGGGCATTGCAGTGAGGTATTAAATTGGGACCATTAATGCAACTAACCAACCACAGATTGAAAGTCAGTAACCATATGTCAACACCCCAGAAAGCAGATATATGGAGGCTCCATGCTGATGTCCATGGAGATTCCCTGATTTCTGCCTTCCTAAGATGTAATCAATTATGTGCGCTACCCCAGAATCCTACTAATAAATAACCATCTCTGCTTACGTTCACCAGTCAGTTTCTGTTACCTGCCACCAAAAACAATCATCATCATCATCATTTATAATGACTTTCACCTAATACACCACATTTTGTCAATTCTGCATACAAAAATTTCTCATATTCATCCTTCTTAGTCACAGGTACTGCCTTAGTTTGGACTTCATCCTTTCTAAGCTGAAGCATTACAACAGGACTTCTGAACTAGAATATGAAGCCACCTGTCCTGAACCCCACTGCCAAAGTCTTTAGTAGTCCTCAGGTACAGTATTTGGCCTAGTTATTGCACTTGGTGATTTCTAACTATCAGGTGCCCCACACCTTTTTAGGGGGGAACAAGTTGGTGAGTTTTTATGGAATTTAGTGAGAGTTAAGGTGCTCTTTTCACCTTTTGCATACTTATAGCAATTTTTGTAAAGAAATACATGTTCCACCATTTTTTAGTTAGCATTCTGTTTTAGGCCTCCCAGTCTATCTGTATAGCGTGCAATAAATAAGTAAATAAACAAATGGCAAAGAAATTTTTTTTGGAAATGTATCACTCATGATATCTTCAGTAGAGAAAATAACATTATAGTTTTACCTGAAAAGTAAATTTTATCTGTTCAGCTTTATGATATTGGAATTGTTCCAACAATATGGTAATCTGTTTCTAAGGGAATTTAAGGATTACATTAAAATTTAGTCAATGAGAAGAAGAGAAGGAACAAGTAACCTAACTGGAGAGGGACTCAACAATTTCATGCGCCTACCTGTCTTTTGTTAATAATGGTTAACTAAGATGTAATATTTGAAACATTAGGCATGCATATATTTAAAGAAAAGTTTGGTTTCCTTCCAGGAACTGACACATACAAATGATACATTCTAACAGCGTGTATAAAATGGCCTTCCTTCTCGATATATGAGGAATATATATATGTTTGTTTGTTTTTATTGTGCCCTTTACAAAGTGGTGTGTCCCTATCCAAACTTTATCTTCATTTATCATTTTTCTTTTCTTTTGGTCGGGGATTTGTTTGTTTGGTTGCTTTTTATTCTGAAGCTTGCAAGGCTTGCAAACTAGGCTTGCAGACCAAATCCCACCTGATGCTACTTTTTATACATAAAGTTTTATTGGAACGCAGCAGTGCTCGTGCGTTTATATATTGTTGATAGCTGGTTTTGCACTACCTACGCACATTGACTACTTGTGACAGAGGCCACATGGTCCACAAAGCCTATTAACTATAGTTCTTTCTCAAAAATGTTTACTGACCCTGTTCTAAAGGAAACAAGATTGGCTTGGGGTCAGCAGATATGGGTTAGAACCCAATCTCTCTGACAAAAGGAAAGGTGTGGTATTGAAGAAATTAATTATCTTCTCCGAGCCTGGCTTTTCTCATTGTTAAATGGACTCAATAACCTGAGCCTCGTGGAAATATTACGAGAGTTAAACAAATATACAAAGAACTTAGAATAGACCTCACAAATACTGTTACATTCTTCATCCGTCACCCTCCACATACAACCTACCCCAGCCCCTTCTCTGGAGTGGTACAATTCCAACATACAAAATATTGATTTCAAACAAATTCACTGAAAGACAAAAAACAAGTCTTTTTATGATTCCCAAATGGGTGTGATTTCCCATTTTTTTTCTTCCCTTTCCTTTCTCCTGATACATGCCTGAAAGAATGGAGCAAACAGCACCTCTATCAGTTTGGGTAAGACACCTCCTTACAATGTGTGAGCAAATTAGCATGTTAAAAATGCAGGTGTTGTGCCAAGTTATTCAAAATCAATGCAGTTTAAGTTTCACAAAATGCTTCCCCTCCAGTTAATAATGGAATTCATCGCACTTAAGGTTCAGCATTCATAGATTGGTATTAATGCTTGTTAATCCAATTATAGATTGTCTCTCCCACAGATAACTCTCTCAAGAAATGCCAGATTCCCTCATCACAGAGTTCTATTGCTCCTTTAGCTCTTTTTGCCACAACTTCCAAAAGCCTTTTTGTGTTTCTGTGATTGTAAAACAGATGTTCAAAAAGATCACAATTTTCAAGTTCAAGTTCTAACAGTCTGATCCCACAAACGCACGTTGTCTGTCTCCTAAATCCAACTCATGCTTTGCTATCCGTGGTCTCTGAGTCTACCCCCCAGGTCAACAGAAAAGCAAAGCTCTAGTTCCAGGATGGAGAAAAGTATTCCAAGATTCCAGGTCAGAATTTGCTTACTGCCTGAGGTTTCCAAAATGGAACTAGGTTATTGAAGAGTCAATGTCCAGCTGAAGTGAAAACAAACCGAAGCTAGGTAGACTGTTCAGTAGAACCAATAATCCAAGAAGTGAAGAGAAAGTACCCTGTATGAAAATTCCACAGCGGTAGTAAGAATAATGATAATGACTGCCTCTTTAAATGCTTCCTTTGCATTGGGCAGTACGCGAAGTGCTTCAGTAGGGTGGTGTGTTGTCTGTTCATTACACAGTCCTGCCCACGTGGATATGGCACTCCCTAGAGTCATGCAGCACTCAATCCACATAGGCATTCACAGCAGGCCTCTACATGCATTAGTGCATTCTCTATTTTCTACATGCGTGACCTCAACTAGTCTGCAACAAGCCTCTGAGGTACATTTGGTTGCCCTATTTTACTGAGCTTTGGAAACTACCAATGAGGTGAAAAAGGTTACCCATGTCTACATAATTACTGAGCAAAGGAGCCAGGATTCAAACCCAAGTCTGCCTTGCTTCACGCTTTTTCCACCATTCTACGGTGTTTCTCCCTAATTTATTGACTATCCGTGATGTGTTTTAAAGCAGAGAGGAAGCTGAGAAGCTTTTACAGTTTGCACTATTCCACCAGGACTTAAGCAATTTTCCCGGAATGAAATGGGAACTCATAGAAGAAGACAGAGCTCTTTGAGGCCGTGGGGGCAACATTTAATAAACTGCTGGACTCGCCTCTGAAATGGAAAAGACAATTATCAACTCTGAGAGATGAAAACAGTGTGAACAGGTCTTATACTCTCCCAGAGGGTCAGCTTCCTCATGAAGAGAAGCATTCATACAGGGACAACCTGGTCAATTGTTAACTCAGTTTGTGATAAGAATTTATTTCCCACCGTGACGGTGTCAGAAATCATCACATCCAGCTTTAATGATCAACCCACACTCATTCGGCCTCTTCATCTTCTCATGAAGCTTTACTTGGATTTGAACATAAATATAATAATTAACAAAGAACCCAAATAAAAAACCACCCAGTTATTTATTGACTACAGGAAGCAAGCTTTCTCATGAAGTGATTCAGAAGAGAGATAATAAAGGCAGTGCTACAAGCCAGAAAGAGAATAAACAGTCAAAGACTTGCCCAATTTAGCCAGCTCTGGCCAACATCACCCCTCATTCTTAGAGGCAGACTTTGGAATCTAAAAGGGCTGACTTGAAATCTTGCTTCTCTTTAAATTAGAATAATAATGGCTGTCTCTGTTGGTGTGATGTAAGGATTTATGAGAAATTATTCATAGAGGGCCCGGCACATGGAAATCGGTTCTCTTTCTTCTGCTTTCCAGGGCCTATGATCTTGTGCCCTTGGAAATCTGAGCTTAGAATCTCCATATACATAAACCTGTCAACACTTGACTGTAAGCAATTTGAAGGCAGTTCCTTTTGGTTATATCCAATGCAAAAATGTACCCCCTACATAACAGACACTCAATAATCATGTGTTTAACTAATTCATTAGTTCATTCATTGACAAAAATATACGGAGTGGTTAGGGCAAAGAATGTTAAATGTAACTGTTTTAAGTCTTACTATTGAAAAGATAAAATTATAAGGTAGAATTCGGAAGTCAGCTGGAAAAGAGAAGACAAAAGAACATTGGGGCTTTCCTCACATCCCACACTCTTTGGGAAGATGACGTCTAATTCTTTTTCTCAGGAATTGTATTATTGGTCATTTAAGCTGGTGCTAGGAAAGGCTAATGGGATAAAGAAGCCTATCAGTTGCCCTTTCCATGCTCCCTAGAGGCAGGACTACTTACAGCCATATGATATCATCCTCGCCCTGCCAATAGTCATTATTAATCGGACTACGGAAGGATACCAACCCAAGGATCAGACAGAGTCTGGGTTAGCCAGCTACACACCCACAAATTATAAAATCAGACAGACTCAAGAGTGAAGCCTCCCATTTTGTCAATTTTAGGACCACATGTGCTAACAAATAAACATGGAAGGCTAATCTGCAGGGGAGTAAAGGAGAATAAATCAAGATGGGTGGCCTTGGTTTCTAAAGACAAAGAGAAGCTGTTGGCTAGTTTTTTAAGCCTTCTAGTTCTCAATATCCATAGTTTATGTACTTCACAGTTTAAAAAGTACATAGTTACTATACTTTAATCCTTGGATTCCATTAAACTTCCATGATTCCTTACAATAATTTCCATTTATTTGAGCTATAGTGAGTAAGTAGCTTTCTATTTAATATAATCAAATTATCCCTAAGCTAGATCTTAGTCATATGGACTAAGTTATCAGATATAAACCAAATATTTCTTAGTCCCCCAGTGTCTGCACACACGGCAGGACTGTACTCTGGCTCCCTTGTGACTGAGTGGGGACTCGTGACTACTGTCAATTACAAGCCAAGCATTCGATTGTTGGTGAGAGACATCAGAGTTCTTTCTTTTTTTTCCTGTCACACAACAGGCCATGTTCAAGATGTTGGTTGCTCCATTAGCCTGGGTCTCTGCGGCACTGTGACGAGAAGCCTGCTTATTAACCCAGGAAAGACCTTTAGCATGAGTTAGCAATCAAGCTTTTGCTGTGTAAGTCACTAAGATTTGGGCATTCTTCATTATAGCAGCAAAATGTAGCTAAACTGATCCAGAGATGATTTTAGGTTGTCTCCAAGGGCTGCATGAGATGGATGCTGCAGAAGGTAGGAGTGAAACAGCAGTGTCAAGGTGGAACAACATCAGTACAAAAGTAGTGTGAGGTACTATAGAAAGGAGGGACTAAGAACAGGGCTTGGGACATTTGGGTAAAGCCAGAGGTCAAGTACACAGAAGAAAAAAATAAATGGAGAAACAGATTGAAAAATGGCATAGGGTTCAAATGCCTGTCATTGCCACTATCAAGATTTAGGGTGCCAGATGCATTGTACTGCAATGGATGGTCTAGTGAAAGACACAGCCCTACACATATGGTTGTGAATTAGATGAACAGGGAAAGAGATCAAAGATCACCAATACTAAGGAAGTACAGACACAAATATTTTGTAGCTCTATGCACAACCGTATAAAGGTTAAAAAATAAGAAAGGAAAAGCCATCAAGTGTGTTAAATTCTGTAGAGTCCTTCACCTTCATTGAATATATTACCTATATTAATCCTCTGGACATACAAGAATCTGGGTTACACAAATTATGGCTCCTGGTTTCAAACCCAGGTTCTTCCACTTACTGACTTCCTTCCCTTGGGTAATTGTTTAAACTCTTTCAGCCTCAGTATCCTCATCTGAAAAATGAGAATAATAACAGTAACCCACTGCAGATGGTGTTGAAAATTAAATGAGATAATGTGGATAAAGGGTGCATATCAAACAGTGGGTATTCAATAAAGAATGCTTGCAGGTTACAATCAATGTTTTTCAAATATCCAAAATATTGCCAAATAAAAGGTAGATTAGATTGTTTCGTAAAATCATTGGACAAAAGTAATGGAATGACAAACTTTAGTTTAATAAACATGGAAATTTTTTAACTGTTAGAAAGATGGAATTGATAACATGAAGCAGAGTGAGTTGCCCACTGTGAGAGGAGCTCACGCAGAAGCAATTATGAATCGCTACGTGGAGACTGAAAGGGCTGTTGTGGAACCCATAAGATAGGAGCTGGTTTTTAGATTCTATTCAAATTCTACAAGGCTTCATTTGTTCATTCATTCAACAAGTAGGAAATGACAACCTACTCCGTGCCAAACACTATAGGCTGGGGGCTGGGGAGAAAGAGAGTATGATACTGACATAGTCCTTATCCTCAAGGAACTACAAGACTGGAGAGGAAAACACACACGGAATAAAAACTATACAATGATTCATTCTCAGTAAAAATGTGAAAAGTTCTTGGAGGAAAGATGGAGAGTGCTGGGACATACGGTGACAGATTGGGTAATCTTAACTGGGAGGTAAGGACAGCTTCTCAAATAAGTTAGGATTTAACTAAATCCCAAAGGAGATGCAGGAATTTAGCCAGGTAAAGTAACGGATAGATGGCTGGATAGATGGCCGAGGGAAGAACATTCCAGGCAGAGGAAATGGGATGATGAAACGGTCTGAGGCATGAAGTAGCTTGGTATTTAAGAGGGTAAAAAATAGTTGTGTGATAAGAATCTTGTCAGAAAGGGAGAAGAGTTCAAGATGCAAAGAATGAAAGACCCAGATTACATGACCTTGGAGTCCAGGTTAATATTGAATTAAATGTCATCTTATAACCCTCCCCAAGATCTAGGTAAAAAAAAAAAAAAAAAAAAAATCAGATTCCTTCTTCAGAAGGGTGGAATTTTGAAGAGCAAAACTAAGAGTTTTATTCACCAGTATCACGTTTGAGCTCCCACTGTGTGCAATAATCATGATTCATGCCCAAGTACAGGAGGTAATTACAATTCCAGTGCCAAATCAGCATATTTCTTGTTTGAAATTCTACCACTATCAAGCAGAAGGTATTGTGTCTTGCAAAGTTTCATAAAAACAATAATAACCCTAGTAAAAGGGTTACAAACGTATAATACCAGTTAAAATACAAGAATACCAGACCATAGTGTGAATATACCCACTTGTGTTGTCTCTAAACTCATTGAAGGAAATAGAGGTTTTTACGGAAGATGTTTGGGGATTCAAAGAAAATAAAATAAAACCTAAGTTACTTCACAAATGTGTCCTCCTTGGTGAGACAAGGGTTTGAAGATACTGTTCCTTCTGTGGAGCTTACAATTGCACAGGGGAGAGGGAGCAGAATGAGACACTGGGAAAAGCAACACTCGGTGTCAATCACCCCCAAGGGAGGGAACTGATTCGCACGGTTGTCAGGACTTGGAGAAAAGCTCACCCTCAAGTCAGAGTCAGACAGAGGAAGAAAAACGAACAAGCACCAGTAGATCGCAAAATGATTGCTTAGTTGACACAACTCTGAGAAATTGCATCACTGGCCCCCAACTCCCCATCCCCTCCCTATCTCTGTACACTTCTGTAGTGTCATCCACCGTAGGTGAGGGGCCTCCCCACTTCCTGACTTTGGGTTCAGACATGTGATTGCTTTGACCAACAGAATGAGATGGAGATGAGGTGTGCCAGTGTTGAACTTAGGCTTTAAGAAGTCTGTGTTTCCACACGCTTTCTGGCACCTCTGTCATTGCCTGGCCACCAACAGACCTGGGCTGGCCTGATGGTCCTAGCAGGGAGATGAGAGATACATGGAGCAGAGTCACCTGCAGCCAAGTCCAGCCTGGACCAACCGACCCCCAGTCAACTTATAGACTGAGAGAAACAATAAATGGTGGTTGTATCGGTTTGTCTTGTTATGCACAGTATCTAACTGATACAGTCTCTACTTCAAAATGTTCTGTTTGTAATAAAATCAGAGGTACAGTAAGACTCACCAACAACACAAAGTAAAACAGGAGCCAGGAAATTAAAGGGAAATGAGAGGAGAAAGATACGGTTGAGAAGCAGACCTTTGAATTTTTCTCTGGGGCCAAAAACCTTAGCGACCACAATACAGAAGGGGAAAAGCAGAAAACAGAAGAGAACCCACAGAAATTTCCAATGGCTCACAGGGTATTCAGCTGAAGTGTGGGTGCAATGGAAAGACAATAGACCTTGGAATGGGAACTTGGGTTCCCAATTGCTGTGTCAATGTTCTGAGCTCTTTTTAAATCACCAATTAATACCAGAAAATGATACTCACATTTTTATAGAGCAAATATGAGAATTAGAAAGAATCATGTAATAGAAGAAAACAGCACTTGGGGGGTAAGCAGTAAATGACAGCTCCTAATATCAGTAACATACTATTTAAATGTCGCTTAAGTTTCTGGTCTTCACACTCCGCCTACCTTTTTCCTGAGATCTGGTTGATTTCTCTCCTCCTTAGACCCATCCTGTTCCCAGATCCTCTGACTTTTTCCTGGTCTAGCAAACTAACAGCCCCGTCGGACTTTTACCATCTTGTTTCTGACAATGACAGAAATGAAGATAACATGAAGGTAATTGTAAAAATAATGACAATTAAAATCTTTAAAACCTTAAAAGGAGATATTTAAATAATGACAGTTAAAATATGGAGACAGTTAAGATATACAGAGACACTCACTAGGCATGATGTGAAGCATTTTATTTACATTACATCCTTTTGTCCACATATCAGCCCCTCTGTTTGATCATCATCTCCATTTTACAGATGAAAACACTGAGAAGTAGAGACATGGATTATCTTTTCCAAGATTACTGCCATTAAGAGGCAGTGAAAGAATTGAAATCCAGGGTTCTGTGATGCCAAACACTGCCTCCCCATAGCTATACGTCTGCACCTCCCAGACTCTCAGAATGTTTCCATGCCTTGCTGGAAACATTCCATCAAGCAGTTCCAGCAGTTCCTCGGTGGTCCCACATGTGACAGATGTGTTGGGGAAGATGTTATTGACCCCTGAGCAGAGTCCAGTGACAACTGTCAACTTTGCCAATGGGGACGGGCAGGAAGATCCTATACTCTTTCTCAGGAAAGACGGTAAAGAACAGTTCCCAACCTCCCACTGGTTTCCCCCAACCCCATGGCACCAGGCCATCAGAGGGGACCCTGTAGAGGTCCACGGGCACACACTTCTGTTCTCAGGCACCTTCACCTTCTCTTCAATTAGTCAGATGGCAGGTTAGCAACTCAATCAATATGTTCCAGGAGGTCACACTTTGGGAAGACTACCCATGAATTAAAATTTCATTTTAGACCCTTAATAGCCCAATCAATAATTTAGGGAGCAAAGAAAACATTGTCTGGGAAAGCATTAGCTTAAAACTGAAAAGTAGCTGCTCATCCCTTGAAATGACATAATTTTACCAAGGGTGGGGTAGGAGGGCAGAGGCTGGCAACTGCTTTTCACATACTCTTCCTCACTCTCCTTCCTTCTCCCTCCCTCTTGCTCTCATCCTCTCTCCTTTTTCTCTCCTTACTCCTTTTTTTCTCCTCCTTCTTCTGTCCTATCTAGTCTTTTCTATTCTTCTTCCCTACACTACTGCTATTACTGTTTCATATTTTCTCATGCTTCTGAATATTGTGCTTTCTTGTACAAGAACTAATTAATACTGCAACAAATCTGTAGCTGTGAATTATTTTTTCTTGGAAACAGCTCAAAATCATTACCCATGAATGTTGCTTAATTCCATTTTGGAGTATTAGTCGCACTTAAAATTAAAGATTCACCTTGAATAAATTGTTATTATTCAAATCCAAATTTTATTTTTTCCAATGTGGTTGGCTGACTAAAAATATTTAACTCAAAAAAATGTAAAAATAGGCAAAAATTCTAAGAGTTCCAAAGCTGTTTTTGAGAACTCACATGGTGGTTAATAATATATCTGACTTGCTAAAGCCTTTGAACTGATTTCCAAGAAAGTACTTCAAAATACGGTTCTCTCTCTCTCTCTCTCCCTTTCTCTAGTTTTTGCTGATTGCTGGCACACTAAAACATCCATTTGGTTTTGGAACAAGCAACACTTCAAAGAAAGTAACCTGAGAAAGACTTTTGCCTCTGAAGTTGTTCATCTGAGTTGATTTTTAGTACAAAGCCACAGCCTGAGGATCCAAATGCCCCACACTTTTCCAGCCACCTCAGTGATGATTCACCCAAGCCATGCAAACTTGTGACAGAAATTAAGCTTCTACATGAAAGTGAGCTCGGGGGGAGGGTGGGGAGTGGTGTTCATGAAAAGACCACGGAGCACAGAGGACTAGCAAAATGATAGATAACTTGTCCTCCCTCATCCTAAAGGAAAGATAGACATTTGGACGGATTGGGGACGTCACCTGTAAGCGTGTCCCCATATCCCATTCTTCACCATGGTCGATTCCTGCAAACCCTCTAAAGCCTGTGTATCAGAGGATTAGGGTTGTCAACAAAAGGAAATCCCTATTGGAATCCCAGGACTAGGGGGCCTTTAAAATCTTTTTCAGGTTTACAAAATTCTTCAAAAGTAGATTTTTTGTTCAGATTTACATGGCAAAGGTAATGGCGGAAACCCAGTATCCTGATTTCTAGACCAGTTTGTATTTATTGATACCACCCCTCTAGGTCTTACCCCAACCCTCTGCACCTCGTGGTAGTGCCATGACCAGGAGCCCAGGTACAGGAGCCCAGGTACATCCTGGTATGTCACCTGCAGGCACTGCCCTCAGAGACAGCCCCATTGACTTTCCATCCATTCTACCCCAATTCCTCAGTCAGTCTTCAGACAGTTCCCAGACAGTGGATCTCTAACTTAGCTACACCAGAATCACCCAGAGGCCTATTAAAGCACACGTTGCTCAGCTCTGCCCCCAGAGTTTCAGATTCAGTAGGTCTGGATGGGGCCTAAGAATTTGCATTTCTGACAAGTGTTGTGAGAGAACTCTCCAGGAGTCTCTTGCATTTCTCCATACCTTACAAGTAGAGACACTGGTTTCCTCGATTCTGCACAAATTTTCAAGGATATTTATATAGTGCAAAGCTTTAGAAAACGCAGGTTTATTTACTGTCCTGCATAAGGTAAAAAAGATAATGTGTCTCTCCAGAGGAAAGTTCAGGCAGACTTACTGTCCATTATAAAAGATTAGGATTTCCCCAAACATCTTCAAGATATTTCTCTTATAATGAAAGCTACTGTGTGGCAGGTATTATCTGACCCTCTTGACGTTGCCCCGTAAGAATTAAGGCTCAGGGACTCATGCAAGCACCGTATATATTACACATTTTAATTATTTATAAGGTTTTTGTCTACATCTCCTTTCTAGTACATTCCTACTGTGTCCACTCCTCTTTTGTTCCCAGGACTTCAAACAGAGCCAGGTATGTAATAGGTTTTCAATAAACATTTGTGCAACTGAATAAATAAATGAGCAGCAACCCAATTAGGTTCAACTCTTAACTCCATTTTATAGATGAGAAAACAAGAGATGGACAGAGTTTGGGTCATTTAGCCAAAATCACAGAGCCAGAAAATTGCAAAATTGGAATTTGAACCTAAGTCATCCAACTCTGCCACCTAAATCTGTCACACTTTATTTTGGCCCCAAATGGCCTTGTCCCCTACTTAACCCTTCATTTAATTCTGCAGACCTAGTCTGAGTCCACCATTATTACTTTTTTTTCCAAAATCAAGTTGTGTCCTACGGACAATGATTTACAACTACTGAGGAAGTTAAAGGAAGCTGCTATAAATTCTAAGCACAATCCCTAGTATAGGTCCCAAAAATAATCTTGAGCATCTTTAGAACTGGTGGCTTAGTCTCAAGAAACAATTTACTTAAACGTGAACTACACTTATTTCCCATATACCAGTTTCAAAAGCCTATATCCTTCAATCAAAGCCATGGCTCAGGTTTTCCTGCATTATAATTCTTTGAAAACTGATTGTCTCTTATCTGGCAACTCTATCGTGATGCCCGTCAGCAAGAACCACCCACCCCCCATTCCCTCACCGAAACAACCCAGAGTTTCTTGGAATCACAAAGAAGGAGCTCGGCCTCCCACAGCAGCATTTTAACCCATGTTACTCAGATTCACCTAGATAATCATTGTACGATCATTCAAAGATCACTGTACTGTTTACAGCTCTCAAGCATTTGGGACAGTCTCCTTTGTTCATTATACCCAATTAGAAATTTGAATGAAGGTTTCCATTAAGCAAACACTGATCGCTTTTCCCATGTTTATTGAGGAACAGAAGCCAACAAGCCTCTTTAATTTCCTTCCAAGTTTTGCATATGAGTTCCATTGTTCAGAATGGGGTTTGGTAATGTAATTGTTCTCCCACTGTGAGTTTGGGCCACTTGGCAGGAGCGAGTACAACTCAATCAAAACTATCTTCTGCAAAACATTATAATTTTTCACTTTTATGTCCTGAGCATTTGGAGATACATTTGTAGAATTTTGTGAAAATCAAAATGTACTTTCCGTACATTGACTTGATAAATAATTGTATGGTATGGTGAAAGAACTACCTCACTTTGGAAATGAAGAAATCCATGTCTCGGTTCCACTTACCAGCTGGAGGACCTAGGGGAAGCGGTTTTTCTCTGAGCTGTAGTTTTATCAGGAGTGAAAAATGGATTTATAATACCAGTGCTAAGTACCTCATAAAATTATTATCAATATGAAATGAGATAATATATATGAAAATGCTGATAATATTTATTATTTAGAATTAACAGTCACATAATCAAGTCTCATTGAAAGTAATCTTCAAAGACATACCTAATTTATAATTTGACGTTCCAGAAATGCTTCACTACAATACAGCCTAATGTCTCATTGGAACATTTAATCTATCAACAAAGAGCATAATAGGAGGACAGTTTCTATTTAATCATGCAAGAATAATTGTAATAAGAAGGTTACACTTGAAACATCCCCTCCTGGGGGTGGAGGAAGGGGACGTATTATGCTTTGGCTTTCAAATTCACAGAAATGGATTCTTCTGTCTTGTGTGGCATTTCACGTTTGTGTCCTGGGAAAGGGGCGGGGCAGGGGCTGCAGAAAGAGGGACACATTGGAAAGTCTCATCCCTTTTCAGTTACTATAATCAGACTCCAAGGACGTCATTCACAATGGGTAGTACACGGAGACGCTCCCTCCAGAAACACTTTAATTATGGGCTGCTGGCATGTGTCCAGGAGGGAGCTGGCCATCGGTGGCTGGGAGGCCGGAGTAAGGCTTTCAACAGGCCAGATTCAGAAAAGGGAATAGCGGGGGTTGGGGGAGGGGGACACAAGGTAATTACCATCATCAAGAGCAATTGCAACAACACTGGGATTGGGCTCTGGTTGTTCACAAACAGGCAATTCCTTTTGTGCAGACTTTCGTGTTGACCCCCTCGTACAGAAGCTCCGGAGGAAAAAAGCAGGGTATAACCTTTTCCTTCTTAATCATCAACATTTAGCAGGGTAAATGTCATCTGCTGTCTGACTTTTTATTAACCATATCAAATCCTGGGTCCTTGCACTTACAGACAGGCTTCGAAAAAATGATTTCCCTCCTCCTTTCCTTTTCGTTTTAAAAACTATTTCATTGGCACACACACACCCACCTTCCCCATAAGGAATTGCTGGAGGGGGCATGCCTGATGCAACCTCCTCATCAGAGTTTCTTAAGGCAGAATTATTGGAAGCAAATTGGGGAACTACACTAACGAGAAGAGTCAATTTAACTGTCATCGGGAAATTATAAAATAGCTTATCAGAGATTGAACGTGAAGGAAAGACCCTGAGGATTGTAATTTAAGAAGCAGTGGGTTAAACTGTGTGGGGAAGATTACCTTTAGCTCATTAGTACTTGAAGTCACAAGCATTTAAGGATCCAAGACCCACCAAGGGAACAAACCTGCCTCTGGTTCTCCTGCTGGAGAGTGATTAGCTGGAATTAACAAGGGCACCTCTAGGGACTTCTTTCCAGATCGATTGGAACAGCAGTTACCCTGATACCAAAATCTCAGGAAACAGTTAACCTGGTTTTACAACCCTGCATGCCTGCCACAGGAGCAGTGTGTACGCCTGGCATTTTCCCTCTGTAGAGCAGAATGTCACTAGGAAATTATTGAGACAAAAACATATCCACTCTGCACCTTTCACAGAGTCCTGTCGTGATGAGAAAAAATTACCTGGTGGTGCCTGGTTCTGTGGATGTCTCCATTTTATTCCTGGGCCTGCCTCTCATTCGTAGCTTCATGAGCAAATTCCCTTAGGCAGGGTTAATGTTTGGGGAAGTGGGGTGAAAAGCCATCAGTCAACTATTAGCTTCAGCGGGCATCTCACCCGTCTGATTCCTTTTGTCCAAGCTGACAGGCACCGGCGTAGGACAACGACCATGTCCAAACTCCAGTCTTTGGGGGTCCTTATCTGAGCCTCCATGCAATCTTTATAATTCACTAGACACACTCCTCAGAGATAGTGTTAAAGAAACAGGGATATCCATGAACCAGCTTCCGGAGGGGTATGAATGGTCGTGAGGTTTTAAAATTTCAAGCTATGTTTTCAATTTTGCAGAGGCCTAGATTTGTCATTAAAACTATTACTGGAAGTGTTGGGGTTTGCCATCAGGAAACCGGGGCTTGGATCCTAGCTCCACCACAAACTGCGTGATTCTGCGCCCCACACCCGAGCTCTGGAACCTCATCTCTCATGAACGAGATAATCAGGAGAGGACACATCTCATAGAATTGGGTATCAGCCTAAGACGTGTGTTTCAAACACACTGGACGATATCAAGCAAAGAGCTATTTCAAGTCAAGATTACCCCAATGGTAGTTCATGAAAAATAACAATAATGATTAAGTGAAAATCGAGGAAAGGGATTCTTGTATCATCAGTTAATCCTTTCCTCAAAATGCACCAGACTACAGAGTGGAGAAAATACATTTTTTTGATTCGTTAAATATCGCCATTAGTTGGGCTGCAGTTCACTCGTGTAATATAACACTGTAAGAGAGTAGAGTGTATGTAATCTGCATTTTTAGCAGAAAGCAACTGGCTAGCTTCAAAAGAAAACGACGTATCAGAAGTTTATCAGGGGAACCCAGAATTGAAAAGTGGCTTAAAAACCACACTTCAGATGTGGCAGGTGACAGAGACTCTCTCCTTGACCAAGCTTTTCTAAGGCCCCTCTGAGCCTGCTCATCAACTAGGCCTGGACCTTGGTCCCTGGCCTGCCTTTGGCCTGCTAAGCCCAGTGTGGGCAAGAATCCTGCTAAGTCAGGTTGTGAGAATCCCCCGAGTTCTTCACCCCTCACCTTTGATGACTATAAGCCTTCGGCCGCCGTTAGCGAGAACCCTATTAGGTCAGTTTAGCAAGAAACTCCCTACCCTGATGTCACCTCTCAGTATGTCTCTATCCACTGTAAATCCCCAGCCGTCCTTACAATTCGTGGTTGAGCCTCATGTCTTCTCCTGTTGCGACAGGCATGACCCCTGTTGCAGTAATCTTGAATAATGTCTTCCTTCTCCTTTCAACAAGTGTCAGAACAATTTTTCTTTAACATGTGAGAAAAGGAGGCTTCACAGGATCAAGAACACAAACACCTCACAGTAAGAATCGTCTATTCTCCCACCCGTGGTGATGACACCCTGGATGTCGCCCCCAAGTTCTGGTCTTTACAACCCTTGCTCCAAATTCAAAGTACTGGACAGAAGCATCAGAGTGGCTCAGACTAGGTTACCTAACCAAGCCCTGGCTACCAGGTGGTGGAAAGAGGGACAGTTTTCCCTCTAGATTCCATGGACAGAGATAAAGTAGGTGGGGTATTTCCCAAAATAGAAAGAAGGACGAAATTCTGAGTGGCCAAAGACATCAATTCTCTCCTGTGACTAGCCATTGGGTATGGCCCATGTGCCAGATACTTTGCATATCTCATTTCACTCTGCTCTCACAACCACCCCAGAAGACGAGGTATTATAACGCCCAGGTTACAGACGAGGAAACTGGGGTTCGGATAAATTCAGTGACTTCTTTAAGGATAATGCATCCTCTGAATGGTGAGACCCATTATCTGTGTAGCTTGATCTTTCCCTGACGTTCAGCTGGCTCCCATGTAAATTGGGTTAAGTGTTGGGCCCAGGGTTGAATGGAATAGCTGATCAGAGAAGAAGGTTGTAAACCGACACAAGAGGAAAAGAGAGTGGTGAGAAATAAAATCAGGGTCACCTTCTCACTCTACAAATACAATGCCAGTTGTCTCCTCTGCTCGTGTGTGCCTTGCACAGAGGAAAAGGTGGAAAGCAGTGTGGTCTCTTGTGGGCGTGCACGCTCTGGTGGCTGCCTGCCCGTGGCTGCAGAAGCTGCAGCCTGCCCTTGAAAGAGGCCGCTGTGCCTTACGGTCCTGCACAGTGTGAACCACACCGCCCTGGCCATGCTGAGGTTCCCTGTGCCATGAATATTTATGATTCCTATTTACCAAGCACCCATGGAGAGCGGTTTGACCTGAGCGTGATGCCCATCTAAAAAGGCTCTGTCCCCTCCCTGGAGAGTTTTCTTTCCTGCAAGCTGATGCCATTCAAACCAATACCAGAAGTTGCTGATTGGGAACTTTATTTCTTAATACTTTAACAATTTTTATTCATATGGGGCTGGGCACTAAAGTGATTAAGAGTTTGAATTTCAGATCTAAAAATCTTTCATATACAATTATAAAAATTTTTCTTCAACTCTCTGGAGCAGGGTAGAATAGTAAAGTACAAAGAGTAAAAATAAAAGCTGGGCTAGAATCTTTGCATGCCTGCCTATGAACTGAATATCTTATTGAAAGTACTTAACCTCTCCGAGCCTCATTTTCTCCATCTGTAAAATGGGAATGATAATAGTATTGGCTTCACAGGGCTCTTATGAGAACTTTGCACAGAACCTCCCATATAGTAAGGACTACATAGAGTTCTTATCATATTTATTTTACAAATGAGAACTTGGAGAAATTAAGTAACCGGCCAAGATCATGGGCAACAACAAAGGCTTAAACCCTGTCTTTTGATTCCAAATACAGGACATTTCCCATCATATCTCTGTACCTTCTAGTTCCTACCCAAGTTCCTGCTGGCTCTTACACACACTCTATCTTGCTGATTCATATTTATTCTTGCACTCACTGTGATTAGTAAAGAGAGTAAGAAATTCTACTCTGGGCCCAATAGGTTTGCAACCTCTGAATATAGGTGTTATGTTCCCTTGAGAGCCACCTGAGCTGGGCACTTCTCCGGAATCTCTCCTTTTCCTTAGAGTTCTGTTAATAACATGTTTCCCCATATCTGCATTCAAGAATTTCCCACATTTCTATTTTTGTGTGGCCTTGTTATTGAATTCTTAACATTTACTCCCTGCTGGGTAAAGTAGGACCTCCTTGCCTGAGGGGTACTGTCACTCAATATAGGATTCTTTATCCAAGTACAAAGCATAACCATGATCCATAGATTCTTGAATAACTTAGGGAAAGAAGCTCAGAGGAGAGACACAAATGTAATATCTGAGAAATGGAAGATGCTTTCATCATCGTGTAGGAAAAACAAAATTACCAACAAAGACCAAAAGATGGGCAAAATCTAGGCAGCATCACAAGGAGTTTAGAAATATGGGAGTTTAGAAATAAAGGCGTGATATTATCCTCCCTTGATACAACCCACCAGAATCCAGCTACATTTGGTATGAGCCCTGAGAAAACTAGAAGGTAATTTTATTAAATTGTCAATAATCAGATCATTGATGCTAATGTTTTTTTTTTTTAATATCCATGTGGAAAATAAATTCATAATGAGGAAAATGTACGTTCCCTGAAGAACGTGGCAGTGATGCCCACCCACGCAGGACTGGAGATCTGAGACAGATGGTACAACTCCACATCACTGATGTTTCCTTTTGTAAGGCTGACTGATATGGAAAGTGCACGGGCCTTGAGGTCAGACAGATCTAGGCTTAAACTCTGACTCAGCCATTTAGTAGCTGCTAACGATTGCTTTTTTAGCCGGGCCTCAGTTTTGCCATCTGTAAAAGGGAGACAATTACGCCTAGCTCACAGTATTGTATAGAGATTAAATTAGCATAAATCAACTTTGAATCAATAAATGTTAGTTTCATTTCAAATATTAGAACTTGTAGTAGATGTATTTTGTGTCTATGAAATGCATTACCTTTTCTCAAATCCTTTAATTACTATTTTATCATCACAACCCCATGAAGTAGATAAAGTAGATAACATTGAGCCTATTTAATATGAGAAAACTATGACAGAGAAGTTATTTAGTGCCCAAGGTCACAAGCCAGCTGGTAACAAAGCAGATACACGTCCTTTGATATCCAGTCTATTCTCCTTTCAGCAACCTATAGGTCTCCCTGATGTTGAATTTGAATATGATTCCACCCAGACAAATCTCCTGGGTAGGTCCCACTTGTCGTCTCTTTCATTTCCTTTTTTCATTCACAGCAACTTGATTCTCCTTTGCGCATATATTACCTCCTCTCCGTTATTTATTAGAGGGAAATGATTAATACAAGTGCTAATGTGAATTTCTATCTCCCGTATCACATTTCCTTCCAAGGAATATTTCAAGTATTAAAAATATGTACAACTAAACAACCATATGTTAAAAGGTATTTATCACTATCTTTGCATGGGTCTGATCTCAGAGATTTATTTCAAGCTGAAAAATTTTAAGTGTTAAAAAAGTTCGATAAAGCCAATTAGTAAACACACAATCTAATATTTTAATATGCATTTGATTTAATCATCGAATCATGTTTATAAGCCTTTAGATGGACATTTGGCAAAATTATACATTGTACGTGAACTATGGTTGTTTACAACGCTGAACAAGATGTCCCATTGATCACAGCTGAGAGTTATAAGGAGATGACACAATGGCAATGCTATTTACTGTATATATAACCCCTATTGAAGGTTTACTCCTTGCTAGGTGCAGTACGAAGCACTTTCCAGCACACTGTTCCTTTTCAAGTGCACAACAGAAAAGTAAATAAATTTTTAAAGATGCGCAACAGCACTTGTCCTCAGTTTAAATATAAGAAACTGAGTCACAGTCGTTGGCTGAAGTTAAGTCTTTGGCTAAAAGTAAGGGTCTCAGATCAAGTAAGTGGCAGAACAGCGGACTGGAAGCCATGTCAATCTAACTATTTTAAAAAGCACATACTCTTAACGGAACTTACTCAATAATTTCATCCATAAATCTTTAAGGAGACCTCTGATGAAGTGATGGGTGGATTGGAAGATTCTGGTGACAGAGGGGTAAGCAAGAAAGGCACAACCTCTGCCCAACTCAAACATATTCTTTGGGAGCAGATGGAAAATCAATACGTGAATTAATGAATAAGATCACTGCAGATGGTGATAAGTGCTATAAAGAACAGGATGGTGAGCCAAGGAGTAAGAGGAGGGGAGCTGACAATCCCCACTCATTGCTCTGGAGGACCTCACTGGGGAGGCGACACTGGAGCCAGGTCCTGAACCAGAAGTCTTCTGACATGAAGGGCCTGGAGACAAAGTCTTCTAAAAAGCCCTGCCCAGGAGACCTGCTAGGAGGTCAGAGAACAGAATAGAAGCCAGGGCAGCTGGGGTACAGTGTGAGAAGGAGCTAAGCTTGGAGACAGACAGGACCAAATCTGATGACAACACACTGTCATGTAAAAAGTAAAACATGAGCACAAAATCCCACTATCCTAAAGCAAACACTGCCAAGAGCTAATATATTAAAAGATATTTGTCAAACACCTTACAAGGGAAAGAATATCAATATAATGATTATTACTTTTTATATTTAGGTAGGAAAAAATCCATTTCAGCATTGTAAATTAGTTTTGGTTTGAGCTATTAGATGTATGGGGGCTATCAAAAATTTAAAGCATCTCCTTGCTTTTTAACCTCAACTCTATCGAGATATAATTAGCACATAATATTGTGTAACTTTTACACTTATATATGGCAGTGCATGTGTAATTATCACCATAGCGTTACTAAAACCTTCATCATCTTGCTTTAATTTACAAATTCATTAAATGAACTTTTTGATACTATTACTGTATACACAAATACAGATGCATCATTATTTTTCTGAGTCCTTTGATAAAAGTTCACAAATGAAGGGCACAATTTTGCATGGTTTGTTTTGATCTTTATAATCTCCAAATGCACAATAAAAGCATTCATTGGCCCTTTAAAAAATTCACCTTTTAAAGTATACAACATAGTGGATTTGAGTATTTTCACAAAATTGTGCAACTGTCACTATAACCACCACCACTACTGGTAGGCAGAGTAAGGAGTTTGGATTTTACCGTAAGGGTAAAGAAATCATTAGAAGATCTGAAGCAGAATTTTTTCATGTGTTTTACAGTAACCTCCTGACCACACTTTCTTTCCTTCCCCTCCAAGCTCCACTTACTAGCTCACTTCCTAGCTGGGTGAACCAACCAATGACCAAGTCACCTAATTTTCTACTTCACCTGCCTGGCAACTCTCTCCCTGACTCTGCTTCTCAGTCATCTAACACTACATTCCATTCTGGATGGAATGGAATGCAGATAGCTGGTGGCCAGTCTCATTCTGGGCCTTTGCACACGCCATTCAGTCTTCCCGGGGCACCCATTCTCCCTCCTACTTTTCTCTGCCCACTGGGCAAGTCCTATCACTAAGATTCTGACCAAACGTCATCTCTTTTGCTATACTCTGAGGCCCAGTTACCTCACTCTGCACTTTGAGGGTTTGTTTGTTTGTTTGTTTGTTTGTTGTTTTTTGTTGTAATTTTAATTGTGTATATTTTCTTATAAAAGTTTTAGAAGCTCATGACAAAATATTGGAAAAATGAAAAAAATAGAAACAAACTTCCTACAACTCTAATGCAAATGCTGCTTTCTTTAAATTAAAGAGAAGTGAACGCGTTTTGCATAGAACTGTTTTTCCACATTACAAAACATTGCTGTAGGATAGATTCCCAGGAGAGGAAATGTGGTGCCAACATGTCAATACAAATAGTTTCCCAAAGTGCAAGACACTAACACTACAGCCTGCAGGGTACGAGCACCTCTGTCCTGTCCCTTTTCATACTTTTAAAAAAACTGTATTTATTTTTGATATGTCATTCACATGTCATAAAAATTCACCTTTTTACAATGGCTTTTAGTATTTTCAAAAATTGTACAACTGTTGGTTTGTAAACTGGCCCCCACACACGGATACATGGAGGGCACAGAGAGACGGAAGAAAGAGGCAGGCCACTCCACATTAGTAGGTGGCAGGTTTACTAAGCAAAGGAACTTACCTGTGAGGCTTGTCATGGGCGGCTGCAAGACCAGCAGATCTCAGCATCTACCCACAGACTCCTAAAAGTTCATACAGAGGCTTTAACTGGGTCCAGTCACATACACCATCCAGATGATCTCAACAACACATTGCTCTCTCAAGGCTGTGTCCTTGAAAATGGCTCCCACTGTGGGAAAGGTGGGCGCCATGTGCACTCCAAGGGCGGAGGAGGTCATGAGGAACCTTTGATTGCTTGGGTCCTGCTCACACGTCAGCCAGCCATCACATCCTCTCAATGACCTCCTCCAACAGTAACCATCACCAGAAAATTTTCGTCACTCCAGAAAGAAACCTTGTGCCCATCAGCAATCACTCCCTATTCCCACCTCATCCCAACTCCTGGCAACCACTAATCTATTTTCTGTTTCTGTAGGTTTGCCTTTTCTGGACATTGAATGTCAATGGGATCATACAATATGCAGCCCTTTGTGTCTGACTTCTTTCACTGAGCATAAAGTTTTCAAGGTTTGCCCATGCTGTAGCACACATCAGTACTTCATCTCTTTTTATGGCTGAATAACATTCCATTGTACGGACATGCCATATTTTGCTTTTCCATTCACCAGCTGGTAGAAAACTGATTTGTTTCCATTTGTTGGCTATTGTGAATAATGCTGCTATGAATGTATTTGCATAAGTTTTTGTGTGAATGTATCTTTTTATTTCTCTTGGACACATAACTAAGAGTGGAATTGCTGGACCGTATGGTAACTCTAAGTTTTAAGTTTTTAAGGAACTGACAAACTGTTTTCTAAAAGGGCTGGACCATTTCACATTTTCACAAGCAATACAGGAGAATTCAAATTTTTCCACATTCTCACTAACACTTGCCATTGTCCATCTTTTTTATTGTAGCCATCCTAGTGGGTGTGAAGTGGTATCTCATGATTTTGATTGGCATTTTCCTAATGATTAATAATATCGAGCATCATTCTATACACTTATGCTTAGTACTTATTTTACTAGGTTGTAATGATTTGTGTTTATGTCTGTCTCTTCCCCGGAGTGTGAGTTCCTTAAGAGTAGGTATGGTGTCATTTGTCTTTGTATCCCCAGTAACTGAATAAATAAGTGAACAAGCCAACAACAGAACATAAGACTTGAGGAATTCCAAAGGCCACATTTCAAATAATAATAACAACAACAATAAATTAAAAAGGAAAAATAAAGGAAACAAAAATAGGTGATACAGTGGTAAGAATTTAGACAAAGGAGGGAAAGTTCTGTTAAGACTGGATCATCTGAAGATGTAACATTTTGACTAAAATTTTAATGAGCAATAGAAGATAGCCAAGAAAAGAACTGAGGGGAAGGGCATTGCAAGCAGAGGGAACAGCTGGTGCAAATGCCTCAACACAGAATAAGCATCATGGATGATGAACGGAGATGAATTCCAAGAAGGAAAGAATAGCAAATCAAACACACCTTTATCGATACTGATAAACGTTTATGTCTGTGGTGGTCATTAAGGCTGCCCACATCGAGCGAAATATGATATCACAGCTGTTTTCTACCCAATGGAATGTAAATAAGGCCATATTACTTGCTCTACCAACAAAAGCTGAGAAGCTACCAATGGGTCCCTTCCCCACAGGAGGTTACAGAGCCAGCCTGGGATTCACCACATCTGTGTGCCTTCCCTCAGTGATTATGGAAGCCTAGGATAAAACAGCCTCCATCATCAGCCCAGGTGCTGAGTACCTGTGGTGACTGAGCCCCTAAGCAGATGACATCAATCTGCTTAGGCTTCCATGCCATCAAATACCATAGACCAAGTGACTTAAACCAGAGGTATTTATTTTTCATTGTTCAGGAGGCTGAAAAGTCTGAGATCAAGGTTCCCAGTGATTCAGTTCCTGGTGAAAGCTCTCTTCCTGGCTTGTACATGGCCACCTTCTTACTGTGTCCTCACATGGCAGGGAGAGAGGAGGTAAGCTCTCTGATAGCTCTTCTGATAAGACCACTAGTCTCATCCTGGGGACCCCCATACTCATAACCTCATCTAAACCTAATTACCTCTCAAAGGCTCCACCTCCAAACAACATCATTGGGGTTAGGGCTTTCATACATGAGTTTTGGGGGCACACAATTCAGTCCATAGTACAGACTCACAATGGATATGCAACATGCAAGAAAAATAAACATCATTTTTGTTACTGCACAAGACAGTAACCCATCCTGACTGATGTCGTATTTTATTCTAAGTTCTTTGAAAAGACACTGGGGACATTTAATCAGGGGTATGACCTGATCTAACTTATGTTTTTAAATATGTGTGAATGATTTGAAAGAGGGAAAATGGCAGCAAAGGGAGAGAGAACTGTTCAAAGAGTAGTCACAGGTGTCCAGACAAACAATTGCTTGGACTATAATGGCACAAGTAGAAATGTATAGAAATCATTATTAACTTGCAATAGCTGAAAGTAGGAAGTATGAAAGAGAGAAAGAATCAGTTACTATCTCTGTGTTTGTCATAGTACTACCAGCTCACAGAATTGTAGAGAGGGTAAATAAAGCTTATTTGGGGGCGAATCTAACACATAACACTCTTGGGGTTTAGTAAGGTTCGCTCCCATCCTCCTCTTCCCTCTCTCTCCACCCTCATCACTGCCACTCTGTTCCAGGGCTAAAATCAAGTCACATTTTCTTCTTCAAATCATACCATTGTCTCCTCATTGTGGGGGACCAGAGGAAGAGAGTCTGAGTCACCAATCACAATACTTGGCTCACCACATAGTTTACCCTAGGCTCGCTCACAAATTCAATTTCTGTTTACCTCTCCTGAACAATGAGCTCTGCCTATGGCTAACAATAAATGATGCTCTATTCACAGTGAGGCAGCTCAACAGGGAAGAAAAATCAAATGAGAGTGATTCACAGTGCTATTGAGGCAACTCTCATGCTTATAATTATCCTTGACAACCAGAAATTTGTGGAAAGAGAAGATGTTTGGATGATGTTGTTTCCAGTAGGCCTGTGATCACTTGACTTCAGTGAAGGGAATTGGACGTCCCTTCTTTTCATAACAACCACAAATATTCCTTTAGGAGAACAATGATTTTTTTTTCCTGTAAATACTGTTCAGTGTAGAATTGTATTTGCCTAATTGTCTACTACAGCAACAAGGTGGAAAATTATGTCCTTATTTTTACCATGAAATACCCAGTGAAGCAGAGCAGGTTTAGGGCAACATGACTGTAACTGTGCTCGCTAGGCATCAGACTACTACTGGATGGCAGTGGGCGAGAGAAATATTTCTTCCACAAAATATTTCTGAGTACAGTGCCTTGCTGATAAGAACATATTATTTTTGGAAGTATTTTTTAAGAACTTGATGCCCAGTAATGTAAAGTAGCTTTTACACACTATGTGCATTAGATGGAAGAATGCTTCCCAGCTGTAGTAAGTCTAGGCAGCTTGGCAGGGTAAAGATAATCGTGCTGAGTATTTGTACAGAGCAAGGGTGAGCGCTCCCGCGTCTCCTCCAGCACTGTCTCTCTCCTACCCATGCCATCATCATGAAGTCACATAAGGTTTTAAATGCCCAGACACCAGTGTAAGAGGGAGAAGAGAAAGGACTGAGTCTTTCAGGGGAGATAAGCAGCCCAGCCCTGGATGGAAATTAAACTGAATATTTATCAAAAGAGGCTGGAAAGAAACCTAAAACAGACCACTAAACTTGCCTCTTTTTCTACCAGTGGAAAGGGAATTCGTGAACAAGATCTAGACATTTATGGGCAATGAAGAAAGCAAACTTTCTTTTGTACTACTGCATTATAGAATAATGCCCCCTTCCCAGAGATGTCCACATACACCTTTGAATCCCAAAACATGTGACTATGTTAAAAGGCAGAGAAATTAGGTTGCAGATGGAATGAAGGTAACTGGCCTTGAAATGGCGAGATCACCCTGGGTGTGACCACAAGGGTCCTTACAAGTGGAAGAGCCAGTGGAATGAGGAAACTAAGGCTTACATTGCTTAAATTGCCTATGGACACACAGCTTGTGAGTGACAAAGCCAGTACTTTTTTTTATCAATCCGTGATCTCTCTGCTGTGACTCCACTCCAGTTCTCAAGTAAAACCTGGGCTTTCCTTGCATTCTCTTTCCTTTGATACCTTCTTTTAAGTCCTATACCCAAAGCTGTGTGCAGTTTTCCTAGCAGATGGCCCTGTGGTCTTTCACAAAATATGCAATAGAGATTCTTATTTCCAAATAAATATTGAGAGAGGAGTAGTCTATCCGTATTAAATGAAGCAGAAAAAAATGGTAAAAATGGTGTCTGCCGAGGTTACTACCACCTATACCTGGAGACACAAGGGAGGGCCCATGGACTTCCGTTTTCCTTCCTTCACTGCCAAAGCCAACCCAAGATATTCCTTTGCTAATAGATCCAAGCTGATTGTGAATACAATGCATGGCAGCATCTGTGGCGTGCACATTGTTGAACTAAAAAGGCTCTAATGTGTTGGAGCAGAGGCCAACCAACCAGTATCCATGGCAACTCTGCGTTTAGTTTCAACTGACAGTTGCAGAGAGTATTCAATCAGATTATTATATTTGTCTAAATGGCACCCAATAAATATTTCCCATAGCCAACATTGTTGCCTTGGCTTAGAAACAAAGAAAAAGGAGACCTGCGTTGGGACTAACTTCAGGAAAGTTAAAATTAATGTTTCACACATCACATGAAAAAGAACTAAGGAAATTGTAATAGGTATGCATATAGAAGTGAAGGTGTGTGGGAAGGGAAACAGAATCAAAATACCTGACCCTAATTTTATCATTAAAAAGTAGTTTTTAGGGGCCGGCCCGGTGGCTCAGGTGGTTAAAGCTCCATGCTCCTAACTCCGAAGGCTGCCGGTTCAATTCCCACATGGGCCAGTGGGCTCTCAACCACAAGATTGCCAGTTCAACTCCTCGACTCCCGCAAGGGATGGTGGGCTCCACCCCCTGCAACTAAGACTGAACACGGCTCCTTGAGCTGAGCTGCCGCTGAGCTCCCAGATGGCTTAGTTGGTTGGAGCGCGTCCTCTCAACCACAAGGTTGCCGGTTTGACTCCCGCAAGGGATGGTGGGCTGTGCCCCCTACAACTAGAAAACGGCAACTGGACCTGGAGCTGAGCTGCGCCCTCCACAACTAAGACTGAAAGGACAATAACTTTACTTGGAAAAAAATGCCTGGAAGTACACACTGTTCCCCAATAAAGTCCTGTTCCCCTTCCCCAATAAAAAATTTTTTAAAAAAAAATCTTAAAAAGTAGTTTTTAAAGTCATGAAATCCAGTGGTGTTTACAAACTAATGGTGTACTGTTATCTATTGAGTGTCTTTTCAGTCATTATGCTAGGCACTTTGCAAACATTATCCCTAATACACACATACACACACACACACACACACACACACACACACACACATACATACACACACATACTCCAAGAAAGCTATTATTATCTCTATTTTATACTGAAGGAAGTTGCAGTGTAGAAAATTTATACTTACCCACTGTTACAGATTTCGCCTGTGAGAGATTTGAATTAAGCCTATCTGATTTGATTTAAAAGTCCCTGCCTTTTCCAATTTTTCACATTCTGAAGGGACCAAGGAGTAATAATTTTTTTTAAATGCCATCCTTGTTTGAATAACTGCTCCGATAATAAGATGTTACCCAGGCAAATAACAAATTTCAAATTCAAGTCTGAGAATTCATATCAATGAAATAAACAGTCTTCTCAAAAATTAAAGTTTCATATTTCACCAGAAAATCATTAAACGTGTGAATATTCTTCATTTGCATGTGATTTGTATGTGTTCATTCTAGGTCAACAAGGGGTAGAGACTGGGAGGTGAGACCCAATCAGCAAGATGCTGGAAACATGAGAATGTGAATACCCAGAGTTCTGAGCAGAAAACTGGACAAGAAAAGCTGGTTCTCCTCACACAGCATCTAAAACTACTGAGTTGCCTCTTGTGTCAATTAAACCATCTCAAATGCCTGCAACTTTCAAAATGATACAAAATCTAACTTCAGAAGAGAGGACCTTGTACTAAGATAAAATGAAGGCATTAACAGCCACCTCTGTCGTATGAATTAGTTAAGCAAGTAGGATAAGAAAGCAAACAGTTTCACAGAGGTATAATTAACATATAATACAGTGTATGTTTAAAGCTTACACACTGATATGCTTTGTAACATGTACACATATCTGTGAAACCATCACCACAATCAAGATAATGAACATATCTGCCTCCCCTGAAGTTTTCTCATGCCTCTGTGAAATCCCTCCCTCAGATCTTTTCCTGCCCAACCACCACCAACGCCAGGCAGCCAACAGTAGTTTTTATCTTCTACAGCTGAACGTATACTTCTAAATTCTCCTGGCACCAAGTTAAACCACAGGAACCAAATAAAAAGTCACCACAGCTACCTACTCTTCCAAACAGGAGTCCCTCCAAACCCCATATTTAAGGTCCATTTTGGATCTGTACTCTTGTTGGCTCCCATGTACCTGGACCATGTGTGATGCTTGGTGACTTTATTTCAGAGAAGCTGTCCAGGTCTGGTCTTTATCAGGGTACAACTTCTCATTGTGCTCTCTCAACCTAATGTCCACCTCTCTGCCTGCCAAAGAGATAGGGTGCCATCATGCCTCCTGGCCACCACTTGTCCAGAAAGTGGGACCCAACTATCAAGGTACAACCTTATGAGGACTCTATCAAATGCCCTAGAATAATAAGCTGTAGCTTGTGGGAATACAAACAATTCTCAGTCCTGTGTGAGTCTCAGAAGTTTTTCAGTCTAGTGGTTCTTTCCAGCGGTTTCCAGCAGTTCTTTCCCTAGCCTCAGGCATTCTTCTCTCATATATACACTTACTAATTCTTAGTCAAAGATTAGAGGGACTCCTCTGTAGATCTCAAATCCCCACTCTCTCTCTCTCTCTCTCTTTCTCTCTCTCTCTCTCTCTCTCTTTCTCTCTCTCTCTCTCTCTCTCTCTCTCTCTCTCTCTCTCTCTCTCTCCAGCTCTCTCTTCTTTGTCCCTCAAATGTTAGCTGTCTCAGCCTTCCTGTACTCCAGTCTCTGTCTCAGTGAGGCCCTGATCCCATATCAGTTCCCCTTTCAAGGAGTAAACTAGAACAATCCGAGGGGCTCCCTGGTCTATTTCCCTTCTCTTGGGCATCACAGTCCTGCCCTGCCTATTGTCCAATGTTTGGAAATCCTTAGTTCATATACTTTTCCCAGTTACAGTAGCTTATGGCAAGAGAGAAATTCCTGTTTCAGTTCATCTTTCAGGAGAGGAAACAGAAGACTCTAGCAGTTGGGTTTTAAACAGTCAATAAGAAAAAGGACTTGTCATGTGATATAAGGCAGTTTAAACCAGCACCTTCCAAGCTTACAACTGCCAGAAGCACGATGCCCAACATCCACAGGTGCAAGAATGACAGGTACTCCTTTCCATGATTAGCTAAATGCCTTTAGCCAAGTATTATTTCAACCAAAACCTTAAAGTTGAAAACATGACCTTTTGTTCCTGACATAAAGTACTAACCAGAACTGATAATGCTGTTTTCTTTTGCAGTAACTAATCTTAGGAAGTAGATCTGAAAAGACAATCTAGAGGAATTTATTTTTACTTTTGAATAAGTGTCATCCACATACAAAAACATGTACATGTCGTAAGTGTGCTGCTTAATGCATTCTCACAAACTGAACACACGCAAGTCACCAGCATGCAGGTTAAGAGGGAGTCCATCATCAACATCCCAGAAGCCCTCACGCATGATCCCTTCCATTCCTTTCTCCCCCTGCTACAAGGGTATCTGTAATCTTGACTTCTAACAACATAGATTAGTTTTCCATGTTTTCATATTGCATAAATTAACTTATAATTATGTATTCTTTTGTGCTTGGGGATTCACCTACATTGTTGTATGTGGTTGGAGACCCATCATTCTCATTGCTGAGTAATTTTCCATTTGCCACTGCAACAGAATTTGTCCTTTCCACTGTTGAACATTTAGAGCAGGGTTGTCCAAACTGCGGCCTGCGGGCCAACTGCGGCCCGCAATCCATTGTTAATTGGCCCGCAGCAAATTCCAAAAATATATTTAGTTTACTTAAATAAACCAGGTGAGGCAATACGTACTTCACCTCGAGTGAGTGGCCCGGCTGTTTGTGTGTTTTACCACATATGGCCCTTGGTGAAAAACGTTGAAAAAAGTTTGGTCACCCCTGATTTAGAGTCTCCAGCGTAGAGTTCTTACAAATTCTGCTACTAGAACATTCTTGTGCATGTCTTTTAGTGAACATCTGTGTACACTATATATAGGAGTGGAATTTCCAATCATAGGTCATACACTTAATTAGCTCTAAAAGGTATTGCCACCCAGTTTTTCCAAGGTGCTTATAATACAGGCCACGTTTAAACCCAGCAGTCTGTTTCAAACAGCAGAGAAGCAACTCTAGGCTTGTGTAAGTAAGAGATCAGCGTCCACAAACAAAACCAAATTTCCATTTCCTCAGCTCAGCTCCAGATATCATTTCCTCTAAATCATTTAAAACCCATGACAATACATAGTCATTGCTCACTAGGTTAAATAACTGAAAGCAAAGGAACTTTAAAATTGAAAGCACTAGAGCTGAGGGCGCTCCATCTTTTTTGTAGCAGCAAAATCCGTTTAATCTAAAATAGTCTTCTGCAAATCTTCACATCTAAAACCTGTAAATGCCAGGTAGCTCCAGAGACAGTTTTTGGGAACCACAGGGTTCTGAAGTGCCCGATTTGAAAACACCGCTATGCCCTATCACCTGTGTTAGAATGAGGACACTCAGGTCCAAGGAGGGAAAAACGCCTTCACGGAGTCACACAGCCAGGTGGTGACAAAGCCAAGGTTAGCGTTCAACTTCCTTCTAACCCCCAGTTCAGCACACCTACCACACCCTGTAAAACGGGATCCTAATCTAAACTCAAACACTGTTAATCAGATTCCTGCCCCATTCAGGGCAGGTGTAAATAGATTTTAGGAGGCTCAGATCCGTTGGACAGCCCTCCGTGGGTTATTTTCTCTCAAGTTGATTGACGCACATAGAGCAATATATTCTTCTGCTGAGAAAATGAACCCCTCCCCCCGTGAGAGAGGAAAGTCACAAAAGCTACTACATCCAGATGCTAGTTCAAAGCAAACCGAGTTTATTGTTTGTGAATGTGGACAATTGAATACTGAATGCGAACAAAATGTGTGACCTCCTAAAATGGACCGGAAAATAAGCAATGTGTAAATGTGCCCTGACATTGTCTGAATCTATTTCCAAGTACTAGCTGAAGAAAGTTAAACTTTTGATTCTGACCCAAATATTTTTTCAAAGTGTTAGAAAAATGCAAGTTCAATTTAGTCCAAGCCATTGACTTCAGGTCTGATTTCTAAAAACCCAGAAATCTTGCACATCAAATGGGTCTTTAAAATTTCACAAAGACTCGAACGACGCTGAATTCAATTTCCCCCTGAAGAACATATGGACTTTCAAAAAGGCAGGGGAGTTGGTGGCTGGCAAAATATGTTTTCAGTTTAACACATTTTTTTTTTTGAAAAAACAAAAGTTATGGCTGAATTTGCCCCTGCCCATAACAATAACCATTTTTCCTGTCACTGACCTATGAAAAACTGAAGTTTTTCTGATTATTTTCTACAAAATAATCATTCCCTGTGCTAATAGTACTTGAGCAGTTGCCGGCAATGGGCTGTTACAAGGCAAGGCCAGCCTCAGAAAAAAATCAACAGTTCCTTAAATCATCTGAAATAAAGACTATTTCCAGAAAATTACACAGGCCATTCTAGATTAAGCACCAAGATGTCCACTCTAAACCTCAATAGAGAATTTGGGTTTAAGAACAAGGAGGAAGAGAGGAGCATAAAAGGAGGAGGAAGTGGAAGGTAGGAAAGAAAAGAAGAAATTCTAAAACTATTACAACACATCAATGTATTCCTGAGTGGAAAAGTGGCCCTTTAGAGTCTGGCATCAGGAAGATTCAGTTTTGATATCGAATTCATAATTTTTCCCAAAGCGTGTTGATTATATGTATGTGTGTGTGTGTGTGTGTGTGTGTGTGTGTATATATATATATATATATATATTTTTTTTTACTAGAGCATAAATGCATGAGGGAATTTACCAGAACCCAAACTGATCCAACCCAGTTAACCAGAATTTTTCAAGTATATGTTTATCAAAAAGTTTGAAAACTAACTCTTCCTGTCTCTGCCCTGGCCTTTGCAGGCATTTAGCCTCATCTCCTCCGTGATTTGGAGCAATAATTCAAAAGTTAGACCCGGATCCTGCCTGGAGGCAGCAACAAGGGGGATATGCGCACAGCTGACGATCAGAAGTGACTGAGTGACTTAATGTTGGGGCAGAAGGAAGGCGGAGTCCTTCCAGCTGGACGGGGATGAAGGGGCTGAGCTCAGAGCTGCCTCGTAATGAAGCAACCTGTAATGTTTTGTGCCCACGCCCCACCTTACTCCCCAGTCCCACCACTTATTCTAGCGGTGCCCTTCCTACAGTCCACACCTACCCGAGGGGAATTGACTCAGACAAAACCCCTTTTGTCTCCGGGATGTGATCTTTTAGGCACCTTATTCCAGATAAGTTCCCTCTCCCATTCCTTCCTCACAGACCTGCTATTCCTGGTTTGAAGACATCGACTCTCATGCTTTTCTAGACAGAATTAATCAGTCCATCCTAGTACCAACAAAAATACGAGCCAATATTTCCTATTAAAATTCTATGGAGCAGGTACTAGTCTAATAATTTTATTTAACTTAAAGCAATAGGCCTGTGAGGTAATTAGTTATAAGTCTCATTTTATAGATGAGGAAACTAAAGAATGAAAAGGCAACTAGATTTATGAGGAGAAAGAATAAGTGACCCCCAACATGGTATGAATTAGATCCCCCAAGTGAGTTCAGTATTAATCCTTCCATCATTACAACACCTTTCCTTTGATGCTTTTCCATCTGCTCTGGTCTGAATGTCAGTGTACCCCTAAAGCTCATAGGTTGAATCCCAACCACTAAGGTGGTATTAGGAGGTGGGGCTCTTTGGGAAGTGATTGGGTTACGAGTGACCCATCAGGAATGGGACTAGTGCTGTTATAAGAAAAAGGACCAAGGAAACTCCCTGGCCACTTGCACCACGTAAGGACACAGCAAGAAGACAGCCATCTGGGAAGAAAGACTACACCAGACTCTGAATTTCCCGCTGCCATGAACTTGGAGTTTCCAGTCTCCAGACATAAATGTTTGTTGTTTAGTGGCCACCAAGGGTGTAGTATTTTGTTGGAGCAGCCCAAACTGATTAAGACACCGTCATCAAGTATTTCAATAAAATGTGTAGACATCAGGTATGTGGATCAGAGTTCTTTGTCAAAGATAGCAGAATCTACTCCAGTTAGTTTAAGAATAAGATGAAGTAATTTGGTGAAAGACACTACACAGTTCATACCATCTCTGTGAGACCCAAATTACTAGACTCATGCTACATAAGCCAGGGTAGATGCAGTTAGGTAAGATGCATCTAGAAAAAACATTCTTGTAGGATGGTCCCATCCTAGAGGAACCATCACTGCTCTCCTGCCTGTATAATAACCTGGATTAGATGAGAGACATACCCCACACCTGCCCTGGACCCCTCCCCACCACGCTTGTTTGAAATCTTGGTTTCTCCATGGCCTCCTGCCTCTTCCCTTTGCTTATTTTCCCCTCCAAATCTGGGGGCCTTCTGATTGCCAGATCCTACCTAGGTCGTGTGCCTACATCCTAGTTACAAATTTGAAGCAAAGTCATTTTTGCTCTCCAGGCTCTGTAATAAAGGAAAGCAGTTTCCAAGTGGGTTCAAATGAGTTTTAAGGCAGCAAACATACAGCTTTTGATATTTAGTAGCTATGAAGTAAGCAGAGATAAAATTTGAGGAGATCTGAAACAGGGGTTTGTCTGACTTCTAAGATAGGCAGAGGGGTAAAAGAAAAGGGTCTCCCAAAAGAGGGCAGAGGGCTCCAAAGATGGTGGTATCCAAAAGATACCAACAAGGTTATCTCCTGGTGGTGATTATCCTGAGAGAGGAAAGGATGGACCGATGTGAAGAAAGGCTAGAGTGACAGCAGCCATTTCTAGACAGTATACCTATTCTGTTTAATTTACATCCATGCTTACGCTGGAGTGGCCCAACTTGTCTCTCCACAAACTATTTCTAGCCATTTACAGGCAAGCTGAGGCAAAACAGCAAAATGGAATAATCCAAATAGAGATGTAAACTGAGAGAAGAAGAAAAAGCTGTAGATTGGATAAAAAATGCTTTGGGAAGGCAGAAACCCACACTACTGCTTATAATATTCTTGACATCAGTGACATGAAGTGCAGCTAAAAGTCACAATACTCAGGAAACTGTCAAGCCGAAAATGCACTGTGTGTTACGTGACCTGGTAGAAGCACAAAATGCTATCAAATTGATAGTTCATTAAAACAAGTTCTTGGCAAATTGATATCTCAGCATCGGTCATTTGAAAAATTAATAACTGCCCAATTGTTTTTAGGAAATCGCTATGAAACCATTTGACCTAGAACCTTTACCCTAAATGTGACATCCTCAAAGAGGACTCTCCCGATCAACTGACCTATAATAATCCCCTCCCAGCCCCTGGCAATCACATAACTCGGTTGCATTTACTTCGGAGTACGTATCCCTCTCTGAAATTATTTTGTTCATTTTTTGGCTTGGGGTATATTGTCTGTCTCATCTCACCAGAAAGTAAGTTCCATAAAAAATCATGACAATGTCTTATTATCCCACCTTTGTATCCCCACTACTTAGACCATTTCCCAGTACATAGTTGGTGCTTAATAAAGGTTGATCCCTATCAGTAGTAAGTAGTAATGCCTGCTGTATAGAGTTTTTAGGGAGATTAAGTCTATCAGTGTGTGTTAAGCACTTAGAAGAGAACTTGACACATAATAAGACCTCAATAAATGCTAGCTGTTATAACTTATTTTGAAACAATGCTTGTCTTCTTTGTATATCACATTAATAATAAATATTCCTTCTAAAGCCGTTTGCCTAATTTACCTGGATTCTGAACCTGGATTTTAGTCAGAGGACCAATGGTGTTTCCCCAGCAGCTCCATGTGGTCCAAAGCCTGGTTTTTGCAACATTAATGTTTAATGTAGTGTAATAATATACCTTTACATCTGCCACAGATTAATAATTAATATGTGATATTTAGTACAAACCAGAATTCAAATCCTTAGTGCATCTTGAAAAATGTTGCCATCTGGCTCCCAAGTCCTGGGAATATTGTGCAGTGAGAAAGCAGAAGTGGAAGGCTTGTGGTCCAAGGGCTTTCTCTGCTTCCCTGCCCCCTCCCACCAACAGAGGTGGCCTTGGGAAGCGAGTAATTAATAAAGGTTTAAGACCTCAGAAGCAGATGGAGCTGGCCCCCTAGATGCCTTTGCAAACTTATAATTAAAGACTGCTCTGTGTGTTTATCCACAGAACATTGCAATCCTGGAATATTGGCACTTGAAGGAACTCTGGAGATCACCTGGGCCCAGCCCTTCATTTTACAGATGAAGGAATGGAGAAATAACGTGAATGGATCAAAGACACCCAGACTATGTTTAAAAGAGTGGACACTAGAACTCAGGTTATTTCTATAATAATACCGTTTCTTGTTTTCCTGAGATTCTGCTTTGATATGTGTGCCTGGATTTTCAGAAACAATTCATGACAGATTTTTTTTGTTTGTTTGTTTAAGAATTTCCTGTTTGCCTCAGGGAATGATTGTCCCAACTCCTTCTTCTTGTGTTCTGCCTTTTGGTTTTCTGAGGGGTTTGGGTTTTTTCTGTACCTTGGGTTTTTTGTTTATTTGGCTGTGCCGTTATTCACACCCAAAAACATGTTCAGGGACTAGGAAAGATATCTCCATGCAGATAGCGTCAGGTTTATCACAGAGGTTTATTAAGTGTTGATGAACTTAAACCAAATAATTTCTATATTTGTTAGAACTTAAGAGCTTAGTGAGGAATAAGGTTACAATTATTACCTAAGATTGGAAGACTTAGGTTTTAATTATTCATTCTGTTCACACAAGTGAGAAAGACAGGATACTGTAGTAGTTAAATGTACTACTTACTTCAAAGTTAGTCAAAGCTGAGTCTGAATTGCTGCTCCCCTGACTATCAGAGGAAGTCACTAGAGGTTTCAAGAACTGACCTATTTTCAGACAGCAACTGGCAGCTGTGTAGGGAAAAGAATCAGACAAACAGAGATGGGAGGCAAGGAAACAGGTAAAGAGACCATGGCAACAGGCAGGAAGAGAGATCGTAAGAGATCATATCATTCTTCACTGTTATCTGGGATCACCAAATATTGGCAACAAATGGTTTGCCAAATCAGTTCTACCTGGGGAAGGCTGAAATATATACATGCATATATACACGCATACATAGAAGAGAGCGAGTGAGCAGGAAAGCAAGGAGTGGGGAGGGAGGGAAAGCGAAGGAGGGAGAGAAGGATCCTTGCTGATAGTGGGACCCAGCAAGCTGTGTTCTAACAAGCCATCTAGGTAATTCTTATTCACACTCACATTTGGGAACTGGTGTGTGTGTGTGTGTGTGTGTGTGTGTGTGCGCGCGTGTGTGTGTCCTATAAGTACAAGGTGTACACAAAGTCCTGGTTCAGTATGAATAGTAAATAATGTTTATGTAACAAGAAAACAATTTGCAAAATAAACAAAGGATAATTATTCAAGATTTAAAATAAACTGTTAACAATTTGTTTTAACATCTTATTCCATTGTCTCAGTAATAAACCCCAGGTGTAATAATGGCTAAATGCAAATGTATCCAAGATGACGGTGGGTGCGTTGGAAGCTAACACTGCACTACTTTAAATCTGTGTAAATCCTCCCTCTGTCACGTTTTGCAGATTGCCTGCATCTTATGTAGAAGTAAAACCACAAATTCAAACTGCACAAAAACTTTATGGACACCTTCACATATAATACAAATTTACGTGTACAATACATACATATGTATATATTTATAATTAGGCAATAGATAAGGATTTTTCAGGGTGGCTGTTCCTCATGATGTATTTTGTGGAAAAGATGGGTTATAATTTTATGAGTGCAGGGGCCTTGGTTATAGTCAAACTTATTTACTCTCGATTCCCGGGACATGCCTTTGATTTTCCCTACTTCGCTCATGTATTTTCCTGGACCTGAAATGCCTTTCCCACTTTCTTTATAGGTTTCTGGACCCAATTCCAATGGGAGAGAAGGGTATTCTCCCACCATGACAAGAAATTCTTCAGATACCAGCTGAGTTTTCTAGAATTCAACTCAATTCTGACTCTCTTCACCCAGAAATAGCATCAGATCCTACAGGGTAAGGGTTCAGTCCTTAAGTGCGCATGCTCCCCCTTGACTTCAAATACCAGTCACAAGCCCAGGTTATCACCTGTACTTCTGACTGTTATCAGAGGTTCCCGTGACCTCCTTTTCGGGTTCAATTAATTTGCTAGAGCGGCTCACAGAACTAGAGAAACATTCTACTTGCTACATCACCGGTTTACTGTAACAGGCCATACCTCAGGAACAGTCAAACGGAAGAGATGTGGCCAGGTATGTGAGAAGGGGTGGAGCTTCCATGCCGTGTCCAGTTGCACCCGGTCCCTGCACCTCCACCTGTTCACCAACCCAGCTCTCTGAATCCTGTCCTTTGGGGGTTTTCTGAATGCTTCACCACATAAGCGTGACTGATTAAATTATTGGCCATTGGCAACTGATTCAACCTCCAGACCCTCTCCCTTCCCTTGAGGTGAGGGGATGGGACTGAAGGTCCCAATCCTCTGTTGGATGAGGTCATTGAGAGGACATGACTGCCAGGTGACCCCAAATCAGAGGCTCATCACCCCCTCCCCTGTCCTTGGAACGTGCAGTCCACCCACCATTCCCACACTAAGAGTTATCTCAAGGATGCAGCCTTGAGAAAGTCAGGTATACTGAGACCATCTGGACTGAACACGTGGCTGAACCCAGTTAAGAATTCTATATACACTTTTAAGATTCCGGCTCGTGGGTATGGAGAGCAACATGTCTTGTGGCAAGCCTTGTCTATTAAAAGCTACCAGTCTGGAGTGATCTGCCTCTTTCTTCAGTCATCCCCGCCCTCTGTGTATGGGGAGCAAACCGACACACTCTAATCACCCCCTTGCTCGTCCTAGCACCCAGATCTCATCCTTAGATCTAAAAAGTCGCTTCATTAGCATAACAAAAGGCACCTTTATCCTCTCTTCACTTAGGAAATTCCAAGGATTTTAGGAGTTCTGTGCCAGAAACAAGGACTAAGACCAAATATATGTTTCTTATTAAATCACATATCACACACTCCTTTCCAAGTTCTATCTGTCCTGCCCTGGGAAAGCTTTACGTGACCACCTAGGTTGAAAATCCAAGTACTGGACCTAACTTTCCTGAGCCTACCAGCTCCAGGAAGTGCGGGCTCTTATGCAAGCAGCCTCTCAGCAGAGACTGGAGCCACAGGCAGAATTTTTACGCTTGGGGCCAGATGAGAGGGGCTAGGTTGAGCTGCAGAACCCAAGGGGTAAGTTCTAAAAAGAGCCTCGCCTGCAAGATGGAAGGGTCTACAGGCACCGAGGCTGGCCATACCCATGTGAGTTGCCCTTGGGGACGCCCTGATCCTTCTGATCTCGTTGACCTGCAGGGGCCACGGGGGAGCTAGACCACTGGGACCTCGGGTCACCTCTGACCCTGAGGCTGCGTTAGTGAGAGCTGTAGCTCATGAAGAACCCAGAGGAGTGAAGCTTCCTTCTCAATCATAAACAGGTGTCCGTCCCTGAACTACCAGCTGGGTCTAAGACACTTAATGTACCGCAGCAGCAACAAGATTTTAAGGGGGCACTCGAAGAGGCTGTAGTTTAGCACAAATAAGTAGTTTTAGAAGTAAGTGAATTACCTAGGTAAACTGTGTATTCATGGAAAAGTACTAGAAGGGAATGTGCATAAGGGCAAACGTGCTATCGTGATGGGTTTGTGGGTGATTTTTTTCCCTTAATTTTTTATTAAAGTAAACATTTTTTCTTTAAACTTTTATTAAAGTAAATGTGATAAAGAAAATGATTGCTGTTTGGGTTTGCTAGTCCCCACAGGCATTCCGCACAATTCCAGAGGCTAGAAGTCCAAGGTCAGGGTGTTGGCAGGTTTGACTCTCCCCTTGGCGTGCAGACTTCCTGCTGTCTTGCTGTGTCCTCACGTGGCCTTTGTTCTGTGTGTGCGGCCCTGTGTCTCTTTCTCTTCTATAAGGACACAAGTCCTATTAGATAAGGGTCCCCTTTATGACTTTTTTTGCCTCTAATTACCTCTGTGAATGCTCTATCACCAAACACAGTCATCAGTGGGGGTCGGGGCTTAACACATGAATTTGGGGGGGACACAATTCAGTCCATAACAGTTTCTAAAAGGGCAAAACTAGTTTATATTTAAAAATGAAATATTTGAGATACATACTGTAAAGGAGTAGATTTATATGAAAGTGGGAGAGAGGGAAAGCATGTGGATAGAGGATTGGGAGGGCTGGGTTCTAGTCTTCCCTTTCTCGTCACTATGTGACCTTGAGAAAGTGACTTTCCCCGTCACTGAAGACAGCCCTTTGCACATGAGGATTTCTCAGATGCCTTATGTTTTACAATTATAGTTATTTTGAAAGAAATTAATTGTCAAAACCCACTGAGAAACAATTACAACAATTGAAGTGATTACAGTGGAATGTTTTGCTCCACACGCTGACAGACAAAGAACAGCCCATTACTTTATTTATTCTGAACTATAGCGAACCTGCTTAATCTGAGGTTCCGTTCATCAGGGTAACAAGAAAATCATTTGCAACCATATTTCCTATTTTACTGTCTCCTTCCCTCCTGAGATTCAAAAAACCTCCTAGGATTTGAATGGCACTACAAATCCATCCTGACTGTAGTTGAGATGCTGTGTCCATGTTCTCACGCTCCATTAGAAGGGTGCTGGGTCTATTGTCTCAGTATTTACCGGAGTCATCCAAGCCCTCGCCCTGTTTCCAGTCCACACGGCCTTCCACATCAGCACTCCATCAGACCACCACCAGGACTTTTCAAGGGCATAGACTCTTGACACATTGCGAAACCAGCCTTCTTTTCAAATCCTCATTCTTGGGGAAACCAACGCTCTGTCTCTGAACTTAGGTAACTTCCAATTCTGCACCCATTGACTTCCTTCTGCCTCTCATCAAAGCATCAATCTCTACTTCTTAATGAAAACAAAGTCCCATGAGTTCTCCCTTGGGCCCTCTGAATGTAAGGCTGGGTGTAGAGGAGAGGTACAAGAGGAAAGAATTATCATCTTGTCATGAGTCTGCTTCTGATAGTTAATTTTATGTGTCATCTTTGCTGGGCACAGCACGTAGATATGTAGTCAACATTATACTGTACATTTCTGTGAAGGTTATTTTGGATGAGATTAACATTTAAATCAGTGAACACTGAGTAAAGCAGATTACCCTCCATGATGTGGTGGGCCGCATCCAATCAGTTGAAGGCTTAACAGAACAAAGACTGACTTCCCCTGAGCAAGAAGGAATTCACCAGCAGACTGCCTTTGGACTCAGACTACAACTCTACCCTGGGTCTCCAGCCTGCCGTGCAGGTTTTGGACTTACACCTCCCTAATAGTGTGAGCCAATTCCTTAAAATCTCTTTCTCCCTCTCCCTCTCTCTCATACACACACACACACACACACACACACACACACACACACAGATATAGATCAATACAGGGAGATATAGATATAGAGGTGGTAAAAATGGACCTTTACCTCTGTGATCTTACCCCAAAAGCCAGATAACCCCAGTTTAATCATGAGAAAACATCAGATAAACTCCAGTTGAGGGATTTTATATAAAACAGCCAACTAGTACCCCTCAAAACTGTCAAAGTCATCAAAAACAAGGAAAGGTTGAGAAACTGTCACAGCCAAGAGGAACCTAAGAAGACATGACAACTAAATATAATGCAGGATCCTGGATGAGATACTGGAACAGAAAAAGACATTAGGTAAAATCTAAGGCAATAGGAATAAAGTATGGATGTTAGTTAATAATAATGCATTGATATTGGTCCATTAAATGTAACAAATGTGCCAAACTAATGTAAGCTGTTAATAGCAGGGGAACCAGGGTACAAAATATATAAAAAGTCTCTATATTACCTTTGAAATTCTTCTGTAAATCTAAACCTGTTCTAAAAATTAAATGTTCATTTTTAAAAATCACCTCCCTACAGTAAGAACACAAATGGTATTTTAAAGAAGACTGTGATATCCAATTACTCTAGGAAAATAGAAATAAGAAGCACTGAGAAATCTATCTGGAGTGTGCTGGTTCCCTGATGGGGTGACACATTTTTGAAACTTCATTTATTCATTGGGAATGGAAACAACACAAATGTGCTCTATTCTGGAGGATCTGGCTTGTTTCCTTGTCTTATTTTGTTGTTTGTTTCTTTCTGGACATTGCTGAGGCCATCGAACGTCTCAGTTCATGGTACCTCAGTCTCATTGGTGCTTGATTCACCTCTCTGTTCCATTTTATTATTATTTATTTATGTTTATTTACAAAACTCACTCCTTTCTTCTGCTCCCCGCATAAGAACCATTCTAACGTGCTTTATCAGAATTTGACAAAAGCTCACTATCCTTCACCCCAAAGAAGGCTAAAAAGCAGTAACGTTGCCAGTACCTTCTTTTCTGATTGTAAAAGCCTTATCTGAGATTAAAATCGCTTAAATAGGAGCTTTGGGGTGACAAGTGGCATTGAAAGGCTCAGTTTTGTTTGAAAGCTGTGGGTTTAATAGGACATTATTAAACCATTTAATCTCTCCTGCAGAAACATTTCAAGCTGTCCCTTCAGGGACCTATCCCCACGGGAGGTCCTGGAGTCAGCCTGTGGCCAAGTTGGTGACCGTTCAAGAAGTTCATTCTGCTCTAATTTCAACTCAGCAGCGAGAGCACTCACAGCAGGAAATTCACATTTGAAAATCTCAGGGCAAATACACACAGCCTGTCACTTCCCACCACCCAGGATATTAAACCCAGATGACCACGAAGAAGGCAAGGGAAAGACAAACGGCAGAAATAAACACGGCTATTCCAAGCCACCAGTTCATTTCAGGTGACAAATAGGCCCATTTTATTTCTAGGGAATACACTATCTTCCCTAAAGGGAAGAGAAACATGCCCTTAGAAGCCATTCCATCAAGAGAATAGCATTATCTAAGGAAACGGATTGTTCTGCAGAAATTGAAGTTCAAAGTTTTACATGCAGTGTTGTTGGGTTGGAATCCAGCATGGTTAGCTCATCCAGCACTTTGCTGCACTCAGACCCCAGGAAGACCCCTCTCTGGCACTTCAAATACACCTGCCAATCTCTGTTCTTCTATAATCTGCATGAGGCAGCAGATAAAAACAACAGCAGACCTTCGGAGGAAGAGAAACTTCGGCTCAAATCCCAACTCAGCCCTTACCCCTGTGTGACCACAGGAAAGTAGATAACCCTTTCTGGGCCTCAGTTCCAGTGTTTTAGAATTAGGGAATACAAGAGAAATGGGGAACATTTGGCAGTTTGACTCTAGTCAAATTGCAAGGCAAAGGTGATGCAGATTTGTTTTTTTTGTTTTTTTTTTTTGTAATCTACGAAAAGGCTGCACTTTGGAGACCATGTGCACTATGTATTTCTTTAAAACCAGCAGAGCCAGCTTTCCTCTAGTGTTGGAAATGATGGCTGCTTCTTCATTTATGGACCAGATGAAGCTGTTGGCTTGCATTTGAGGGCCGTGTGGAATGGGAACTGTTTAGATTTAAACATCAGAATTGCACTCAACACAGCTGATACAAACTGAGAAGCATTTGAAGCAGAGGCAATTTCTGGGAATAACAGTTTCACGCGCAGGTTACTCCAAGCCAAACACTGATTAGCAGAGGGCTGACCAGTGATAGTGAGTGCACTATTTAAATGTAGCCTGTATAAGCATTTCTTTCTCCCCTTACCTCCCCCTAGTTTCCTCTTTCTCTCTTTTCCCCTTCTGCTTCTCCCTTTTCCTCTCCTTCTCCCACGCGAGCGTAAATGCACCCAAGTTAAATGCATGTAGGATTGTATGATGCAATTCTGCTACAGCTACCTTACATCATGGTATTAAATGTGATAAAGTGTATAAAGCAGATATTCCAGTGCCTGGTGCTCTCACAGGAGTCCAATGATGGCAGCTGATGTTTAAGACTAAGGCTTGGTGCTGTCAGCCACTCACACACTCATCTCCATTGCCCTCTCATCAAAAGGGACAAATGTAATTTCAAGACCTGAGTTCCTTTTACATTTGGTTTCCTCCCGGAACGTCGTTATTGTGAAACCTTTATCCCTGTTCTGCTGAAAGACTGGAAATTCAGACAAACTCACCTCAGAATTCTTGGAGTTGAGGTAAAGGTATGCAGGACCAAATTAATATGTACTAGAGTTTCACAGAGAAGGAAAAAAGAAGATTGGAAAAGAAGAACAGCATAAATTATATTCAAAAAAGCTAATAACAGACAATGAGAGAAGACAGAATCTGGCATCATACACGTAGGTATCTGAGGTTAAAAACATCTCTGTGACTTTACCTTGTGCAGTTTTCCCAATTCCCCTGAGCCTCAGCTTCTCCAACTGTAAAACTTGAGCTTCTCATTGGTTACTGGAACAATGAGCTTTATGCTCTACTCATTATCCTAGAGAGAGAAACCCAACACGTGATCTAGCATTGATTGGTTGAGTAGCTAACCATTTTTGAAGAATGGAACTAAAAACATTCATGGTTATTTCCTGGAAATACAGTACTGTAGCTGATAGCATAGATTTGGAGGTGGAAAGCCCTGGGTTTAAATTCTGGCCCCCTCATTTTCTAGATGTGTGACCATCCATGAGCAAATTATTTAATTAAAATTATTGATTATTATTTATTATTAACAGTTATTTAACTATTTCTCCTCATATTAAAATTCTAGTGTTGCCTTTTTGCCTTTTTGTTCTCCAAGTTTTCTATATCTTCCCTTTCTCTCACACCTCCATATTGAACATCTCAAAAAGCCTCATAAAGATTTCTATTTAGAAGTCCTATTCCCTACTTACCCACTTACCTAAAAGGCAACCACTAATTGAGATCCAACATCGCAAAGGGCAGATACTAAAATAAGACTAGTTTATTAAAGGTCCATTCAATGCCTATATGAGCCAAGTACCATGCTTGGCGCTGGAAATACAGAAGTATATAGAACGTCAAGTGAAAGTCATGTATGTAGCTTACAATTACAAAATACTACAACAGTGAAGGAGTAGAGACAGGTTCTTCTGGGAGCCCATATGAGGGAACACCTCATTCTGGGATGGCAAAGAGGTCTTTCTGGAGAAGGTGACAGCTGAGCCGAATCTTAAAGAATGGGTAGGAAGTATCCAAGTGAAGACATAAAGGATGTGGGAGTATTTAAAACAGACTCATCAATTAGCCTTTTTCTAAGACATCTTCAATGTCTCATTCTCGAAGAGATTGCTTTCCTATCCTTAAAAATAATAATAACAATCTATTTTCTTCAGTCCAATCACTTTCTTGAGGTATCATTGTTCCAACCTACAGAAAAGCAATATACCACCTCCCTGCCTATAACACTTAATAATTGCCATGTACTCATCACTTGAGCTTAATCAAAGCATGCCTTTTTGCTTCAGATTTTGTAGAGAACAAAACATCATAGATGAAATTAATACTTAATTTGTATACATGCCCAGACACATTACCTTCTGCATTCCCTAGTGGTGATCACTAACTTGATTTGGCATTTATCTTTCCTTTTCATGTCTTATGCTATTATTGTATGTGTATGCATCCATAATATATAGAATTTTGTAAGTTTTCCTTATATAAATGGTGTCTGTCATACTTCATTTTTCATCTTGCAAGTTGCTTTTTTTTTTTTTAACTATACTACTCTGTGTTTTGGACCTGTATCCATAAAGAAACAGTCTCATTCATTTTAACTACTATAAAGCATCTCTAGTATTTACATATCACAGCTTATTTAACTTTATCCTGTTTACCGAGATTACTTCTGGTGCTTTGATATTATCAACAACATTGATATAAGTTCCTGTATGTGTCCCCTGGTAGACAATCAGCAAGGAGAAAGTGGAACTACTGGACTGTGGTATAGAAATCTATTGCCCTGTTGATGTTCAACCCAAATCTCTTCCCCCATTATTTATGTTCAGTAACCTCCACTCCAGGAATTAGAAATGAAATCTAACACAGAACACCAGAAGTTGGCCCTGAACTATCTAGCATTCACTTTGGCATCTCATTGCACTTGAGTGATGACTGGTGAGCAGAAGGAAGGTGAGCAGGAGGAAGGAAGGAAAGATCAACTCCCCTTATATGCCGTCAGAACAATTCCTAGGACGTAAAGCAAGATCTACAGGACTTTACCTGAGATTTTACTATTAATTGTCATCCTCTCCTGCCATGTCCTGCTTTCCCATTCCCTTCCTAGTCTGCCCTGAGAGCACTGTCTTAATAGGTCCCTTACACACAGATCTCATCTCAGGGTCAGCTTCGACCAACATTACAGCACATTTCAAATTGACCAGATATTGCCAAATTAGATCTCCAAATTGACTCAACTTGTGGCTACTTGCACCAGCAGGGCTTTGTGAGTTGCCAAGTCTCCACAGAACCCTCAAACTTTGGAGTTAGCCAACTTTAATTTTATTTCTTCATTCCAAGAACTGTGAAAAGTTATCTCATTGTATTTTGCCATTCTCTGCATTACTAGTGAGGTTGACCTCCTTTTCTTCATTCTGTTGGCCATACACATTTCCTCTTCTGCAGACTGCCTATCCACTGCCTTTATCCATTATCCTATTGAAGTCTTTGCCTTTTCTTTTCGATATGTAGTTCTTCAGTTCTAGAAGCTAAACTTTTGCAATTTGTATGGGTTGTAAATATCTTCAGCTAGTCTGTTCCTTGTCTTTTAAATGTATGCTATCTTATACTGAAAAAAATTTTTTTTTCATATATTCAAATGTATTTATCTTTTCCTTTATAGTCCATCCTTTTTTGTTTCTTTTTTATAAAATCTTTTCCTAACCCAAGGTCATAAATATTTACTCTCATGTTTTCTTCTAAACACTTAAACATTTGTTGATCACATTTTTGTCTTTAGTAATTTTGTGTATAGTGTATGGTAGGGATTTGATTTGATTTTTTCCAAATGCTTTTTGCTGAATAATTTTTCTGCTACTAATTTTTTTTAATTTATTTTTAATTTATTGGGGTGACAATTGTTAGTAAAATTACATAGATTTCAGGTGTGCAATTCTGTATCACATCATCCATAAATCATACTGTGTGTTCACCACCCAGAGTCAGCTCCCCTTCCATCACCATACATTTGATCCCCCTCACCCTCATCCCCCACCCCCCAACCCCTTTACCTTCTGGTAACCACCAAATTACGTTCCCCAGATTAATTTTCAAGCTACTAATTTTTAATGCCAGATATGTCATTGACTAAGTTTCCATATACTTATGGACTTCTTTTATTGCATTGATCCATTTTTTCTATCTGTAAACCAATGCCACATGTCTTTAATTAGTATGGTCTTAATAATAATTCTTGATATCTATAAGGCAATTTACCATCTTCTTTTTCTAAAACTTTATTCTGTTTCTTTCTTCTTCCATGTGAGTTTTAGGACAAGCTTGTCAAATTCCATTAAGAATTAGAATTTTAACTAGAAGTTCATTGAATCTTTAAAATAACTTATGGAGAATTGTTGTCTATATGGTATAATCTTTCTATCCATGAACATAGTATTTCTCTAAATTTGTGTCCATTCTGTAACCCTCAAAAAATTTTTGTAATTTTCTGCATAAAGATTTTAAATATCTTTTGTTACATTTACCCCTTTGTACCTTATAATATGTTATTTTATTACATATTCCACTTTGCTATTTCTGGTGTTTAGGATAGTTATTGTTTGTACATTGATCTTATTATATCCAATAGACATGTTGAACTCTGGTATAATAATTTATTGATTCTATTGCATTTTTCTATGGAGACAATCACATTGTCTCCATTTAAAAGTATTTGTTCTACTCCTTTCAAACCTTAATTTTTATCTTTGATTTATTAAATTGGATATGGTTTCTAATATAATGATAATAGGAATGATTAAATTTGCCTTCTTTACTTTTACCTGACATTAGTAAGAATGCTTGTAAAATATTACCATTAAGTATTATGTTTGATATAAATTTTTAATAGAAATAATCAATTTAAGGAAGTGTCTTTTATTTCCAATTGGCTGAGAGATTTTGAAATATGTAACATTTATCTGTATATATGTAAATAATATACAATATTATTTAATATATAACTGTGCTCGAGTGTTGCATTTTTATCAATTTTTTTCTCCATCTGTTGAGATGATCATATGGTATTCCCTTTTAATCTGTTCATATGATAAACTATATGATTAAATTTTCTCATATAAAGCTATCCTTACATTGCTGGAATAACCCCTAGTTTATATATATATGAGCATATATAAAGCCCTCACACATGCTGACTTTAATTTGTTTTTATTTTATTCAGGGTTTCTGCATCTATCCTGTGAAATTAAACAATAATTTTATTTTACTTTCTTGGTCTAGTTTCAACAAGATTATAATATTGTCATAAAACAAGCTGAGTTTTTCCTCTGTTTTAATTCTCTGAAACAGTTTTACAAGATGAGGACCTTTTATTCCTCAAAGGACTGGTAAAACTTACTTATCAAAACCATGTAGGACAGAAGACAGATGACTTTGAAGCTTCTGTGGTGAGGATTATGAGTCAGGGTTAATAAGTGGAGAGGGAGAACTGTAATTACTATCTCAACTTCTTTGATGATTATTCTTTTGTTTAAGTTCTCTACATCTTCTTGATTCATATTGGAATTTAAACACATTTTTCTAAAAAACTTATTTACTTTCATTTTGAAACATATTTTTTGTAGCATAAAAATGTTTATAGTATTCTTTGTGATGTTTTTATAGCCCTACTGTATACTCATGCATCATTACATACTCTTTTATTTTTAATTCCTTTACATCTTTTTGTACTTATCAGTTTTGCTAAGGGTTTATCTATTATTAGTTTTTATTGAAGAACAATATTTAGACTTTCTTTGTTCTTTGTATAATTTATTTATTTTCTGTTTAAATTTTTTGTCTTAATTTATTTTCCTACAATATTTAAGTTTATCCTTTTTTTTAGCTCCTTGAACCAAATAATTAATTTATGTTCAATTGTTTGTTAAAAAATGTACATAAGGTACTAATGTTGTTGCATTCTTCCAACATTTTGTAATTTTAATTGGGTTTACTCTTCAATTCATTAATTTTTAAGTATAATTTGTATTTTCTAAACATATGGAGACTGTCTTTTAATATTTTATTGAGTTCTAATTGCCTTTGGGTTACAGAAGATGGAATTCATTATACTGATTCTTTGAAATTTATTGAGACTTCTGAGTCTTAATGTGATCATTGTGTAAATACTCCATGTGCACTTGAAAGGCACGTAATAGTCTCTATTTGTTCAACTCAGACATTCTATGTTATTACAGTTATCTTTTTAATTGCACTGCTTACATCTCTATTCTTACTAATGTTTCTTCAGCTTGTTCTGTATCTGTCAGGGGTTAAATTTCCCACTTCAATTGTTGATTTGACCATCTCTCCTTACATTTTGGTCCATTTTTACTTTACATCTTTCAAGGATATGCCATTAGGTGCAAATAGATTGTGACTGTTATATCTTCTGAAAGGACTGTTCTTTACACAATGGTCCTCTTTTTCTATTCAATACTTTCAATCTATTTTGTACAATATTAATACTGCTACAGTAATGGGTTTATTTTTCCATCTCTGTTTTCAACTTCCCTGTGTGATTTTGTTTTCGTCGTACCTTCCATCAGCAACATATGACTGGATTTCGTTTTTGTATCCTTCTAATAATCTCTGTCTTTGAAGGCTTAATCTACTTACACATATTGTAATACCTGATATACTTGGAATTATTTCTGCATCTTACTTTGTGTTTAGAATTTAACCAACATTTTTCTTTGCTCTTCCTATTTTTTTGCCTTTTCTTGTTTCCATTAGTACACAATGTTTTCTACATGCCCTTTTTATCCACCCGTTGATTTTATTTCCACGGTTTTCTTTACTTTTTAGCATACATAATTATACATTATTCTAATACTATAAATTTATAGTATTTTATGTGCCTCTTAGACACAGCAAGTATTTTTGCACTCCTTATCTATCAAATGTCCCACCTCCTTAGTTTTCTCTTTAAGAAAACCACAATATTCGGTTTTTAATTCTGTTTCTTTTATATCAACTCTTAACGTTCAACACTACTTAATTTCAGTGCCTTCCCTTGTACCTTATGTCCCAAGGCTTCTGTCCACATCTCTTTTCTATATTCTATAGTATATCTTAATAATTCTAACATTGACAATCTCTGTGTAGTAAACTCTTGTAATTTATATATCCAAAATTGCATTCATTTGCCTTCATTCTTGAATAATAATTCATCTGGGTTATTATTCTTGGTTGACATTTTGCAATTGTACTTATGAGTCTTCTGGCCTCTGGTTTTGCTGATTAAAAAGTCTACAATGCAAACAAATAAAGAAACAAAAACTCATAGACACAGACAATAGTTTAGTGGTTACCAGAGGGTAAGGGGGGCGGGGGCTGGTAGATGAGGGTAAAGGGGATCAAATATATGGTGGAAGGAAGGAGAACCGACTCTGGGTGGCAAACACACAATGTGATATATATATAGATAATGTATTACAGAATTGTACACCTGAAGCCTATGTAATTTTACTAACCATTGTCACCCCAATAAAATTTAATTAAAAAAAAGATTCTACTATGAGTTTAATTGCTGTTTTTTTGTAGGTAGTCTATCTTTTCTCTGTCATGGCTTTAAGATTTCCCTTTCTCTGTAATATTTTGCAGTTTCCCTACAACAAGAAAACAGTGTTGAACACATCGTGAATTCCCAATACTACCTTTAATTCACGAATTCTCACTTTGTGTCCAGTCTAGAGATGATTTTCTCAGGGAGAAAGACTTACTCCCTGCTCCTCAGGTACCAATATGGAAAGTGATCTTCCTTCCTCTTGCTCCTACCCTATTCACTCCTCCCGCCTGACTGCTGGGTGACAGCCATTCCTCACCTTCTTTGACTGATAGGAGCTAATCTATTATAAAGGCTGTAGATTCTGGAAGTTCAGACTCTTTCTCCTTCTGCATTCTGAACTGGTGTGAGGAAGCAATTCTGTACACGTCTGCCACCCCAAAGTTATCCACAGGTGGGATCCAGACTGGAGTATATGGTAAGCGAGAGACAAGCCAGGTGGGAAACATCAGCAAAACTGGTTGGCAACTGGTTGCATAATTTGGCCTCATCCTCCAACACAGCTTTTGCATCTGTGATAAAACTCACTTTTTCCTTTTCAAAAATTGAGATATAGTTCACACACCATAATATTCACCCCTTTAAAGTATACTATTTGTTCATTTTTGGTACATCCACAAAGTTGTACAACTGTACTATCTACTTCCAGAACATTTCCATCATGCCAAAAACAAACCTTGTATTCATTAGTTGTCACACCCCAATCCTACCCCACTCCCAGGCCCTGGAAACTACTAATCTACTTTTGTCTCTGTGGATTTGTCTATTCTGGTTATTTCATTTAAATGAAATTATACAAGATGTGGGCTTTTGTTGTCTGGCTTCTTCCCCTTAATAAAGCTCAGTTTTACTCTCTACCTATCCGGCTCCTGAATCCCTCTCAGCTGATTTCAGACAGAGTGGTGTAGAGAGGGGTGTTATTTATGGAACCCATAAAACCCCACATAATTTTTGACTTCTTAGTTTCCAGGACTATGCTTTTAATTCCCATTTTGACTTATAAAGCCACTCGCTCTTATTACTGCCTAGTTTTGTTTATTTCTTTTCCTGTTTTTAAATAAACTCTTTGCATTGTAACATACAAACAGAAAACAACATCAATCATATGTACATATACCTTAATGAATTATTACAACCTAGTCACCAAAAATTACTGTCATCCCAAAAGTCCTTCAAATGTTCCCTCATGCTCCTTGTCCCCTCTCTCTTCCTCCTCCTAAAATAACACTATCTTTATCCGGACTTCTAAAACCACATGAGTTTTACCAGTTTTTAAACTTTAAAAAATGGAAATTATAAAGTACAGTGTGTATGTATGTGTGTGCCGTTTTGGCTCATCTTGTCTGTAACTCCTCCAGTTTTAATAGGACATATGTCTTATTTGTTTGGTTGGTTGGTTTTGAATGTCTTAAATATAGTTGTACAAAAGTCTTTGTCAGACTGGTTTCTAAAATAATTTCATTTGAAGTGAATTCATGGTCTGAGTCTTTTTTTTTTTTAATTTTGTTCACCACATCCATTTTTTCCTGTGTTTTAAAATTCTGTTTACAAGCTTGTTTGAGTAGACAATTTGTTGTAATGCTACCTATGTGCGTGTGTTTCGTTTCAGTTTTTCACATCATACCTTTTCTGTCTAGAAGTTTGTAGTTCTCTCCACCCATCAGCCTGTCTCCCAGTCCACATCCAGGCTGCTCCGCTCTAATGAGAACGTCACAGATCCAGACACAAAGCCAGCTGGCAGCTGGAGCCTTGTTCCTAGTCCTGCGGCTATGTTTCTGTCTCTCCTGAATCCTTGCTCCCACCTCCACTTCCCAAACTCCTCCCCACCTCGCAACCCACTGTTTTTTTTTTTAAGCCAATCATCAATTCTACATCATGAGGCATTTTTTATTCAACTCTCTTTTCACAAGTGGCAGAGACTGTGCAGCTTTAGTAGATGGCATGGCTGTGCTCCCCCATCCCACGAGGAGCACATTTGAAGAAACAAAGCTCCCAGATCACTCTCTCTGCTTCAAAATAGAAACCCCAGAAGGTCTGTACTGCAGCTGTCACCAACACTATATGTTTTTACTGGCCTTGAGTTTAGACTCTCCTCCTAAGTCTTGTATCACTTTTTTAATTTTTAAAAATCTATTATTGTGCACTTGGAACAACAACAACAACAACAGAGATATTTACACAGTATGAACTCATTGACCCATCTTGAACAGATGTCTCAACTATTTTCTTGAATCCTTACAAGCAGATTTATGGCAACATGCTCTCCAAAAAGCGTTCTCTTAAACGATCGTGGAGCTACTTCATCTAAGACACTGGCTTTCTCTCAGTCTTTACCCAGGTTGATCGTGGGATGTTTCATAATGAGCACATCCCTGGGCTAAGAAGTTCTCACCTCACTTGTTTTCCATCACTCCGTATTTTCCTGATCATCTTCCTTCCTCTGTAACTGTTCCTTCTCTAGTTCACACACACTCTTTGAACTCCCTTAATATATGAATTCCCTAAAATAAATGGCTGACTTTGTCCCTCTTTTTTTCCTCTCTATACTCTTTCCTCGGGTGACGCATCAAATAGCAGTCCTACACAAGTGATTCCCAATTCTCTGCTGATTCTGCTGATGCTTCTTCCTCCTTTCACTCCCATGTTTCCCACTCTTTTCTGGATATCTCCAGCTTCTCCACTGCCAGCTTCTTCTGTGTACGCATTCCAGCTCCCACTGTTTTCTCCACCGATTCTGTTCTTCCTTCTCAGCATCATCACTTTCCCAGGTATTTGGATAAAAACAGCTAAAGTCACGTCGACTTCTTCCTTTCCCTGCCCTCCACTATTCATCACTCATCAAATCCCACAGGTTCGACCTGATCCCCTTCTCCTGGTTACTTCAGCTGCTTGTCTAGTTTTGAATTCCAGTGACCTCTTATCTGAACCAGGAACTCATCCCCAGCTCATTTCCCTGATTCTAGTTTCTTTGCTCCCCAATCCACCTGACATTCAGCCCCCACGTTCATCTTCCTATAGTAGAGTTTAATCATGTCCTTTCCTTGCTTAAAAACTTGCTCCAAACCTACCTGTGCCTCCTCAGTTACTGCAGAGTAACGCGTAACATGTTTTGGCTGCCTTTCAAAAGACTCAATGACCTGGCAGAAGTTCACTTCTCGTTATGTATCCTTCTAACCAGTTACCCTGATAATTATGTCCTGTAAGGCAGCCAGACCTGATTTCTCCCTGTTCCCTTTATATAACTTATTTTTTCACATTATACTTCCAACCTGAATTTCTTTCTCTCTCATCCCTGCAAATTCAAATCTGACTACACTTTTTTATGCCTCAGCTGAAAAGCCAATTCCTCCGATACTTTTTTATCCCACCAGCCAAAATTAATCTCCCCCACCCTGAAACTCCTCTAGCATCCTATCTCTAGTTCTATTAAGCCACCTATCCCAGTCCATCAGCTAGTCCACTTATAAACATGTTAGCATAATTGCTATGAGACTATAATCCCCTGAGGACAGAGCATATTTTACTAATCTCTGAGCCTTTCACAAAACCTGGCACAGTCGCTGACTCAATGCAGGCATTTAATAAGTATTTCCCAGCTGAGTGAGTGCATTAAAGACATGACAGAAAAGATTCGTGCCTTGGATTGGAGGCTGAATGAGTTAAAAATTCTTCTCCTCCCACATTCAATCATCCTCGGATTTCCAAAGTTACGACAAATTAAACGACATTATCATAGAAACTTGTGGAATTTTAATTAATAGTAGACAAAATTAATAGCATAACCAGCAACCTCTTGGGAATATTTAGGCATAGTTTATATCTAATCCTCCGTGACCAATAGGTTTCCATGATCTCAAGATTCTGAAGGAAAAACTTGGAAACTGAAAAACACCTTAACTCTCCATCTGGCCACACTGTAGCTCAGTGAAGTGAAGACCTCATTTAGCCTCCACTGCTCAGACTTCACACTTCCAACATGCATTTATCAAACTCTTTCTTCATCAGCATTGACAGTGTCACCGGCCCAGCATGAGGCATAGTCTCTAGTGGTGAAACGAGAATATTTGATCCCAGGCTAAAATGTTTGGATCTTTACCTCACTGGCAAGAGCAAAGGAACTTTTTCCTAAGTAGAGTCGGCAGACACAATTTGAAACGTCAGTAAAATTTTGGTCTACTGTCATAAATGGATAGAATCGTAGGTACTACCACCACCCACTCGTATTCTAACACGACTTACAGCCAGATCAGAAATTCTAACCCCCACCCCGAATTCAATTTACAGTTAATATTTTGGCACTCTTTCAGAGCATAACAACACACTTTCAGAAAAAGTCTGAGCAAAAATTGTAAACTTGCCTTTCAGGCACGTAAATGTTATTGTATAATTAACGGAGACAGGCATTAATGTGACTCAGTTCAGAAAATCAATCCCAACTAGGGAGCTGTATCTTGAGAGTTTTGTTTGTTTGTTTGTTTTAACCGAAGAACCCATAGAATTCACATTTTCAATTCTGTTTCACTAAGATTTCCTCTCCCGTAAAGGCTCAAGATTTCAAAACATCATGGTGGAACTGGGCTCCCAGTGGGGCTGCTTGCCTGTCTCTGTGGAAGATGTTTTCTCTGTAAAATATCTGATCACTTTGATAGTATTGAATGTAAAACTCACCACAGACATTCAGAAATCACTACATCTTCATGGGGTGTCATAAAGTTAATACATATTTGTTCCTATCACCAATATCAACTCTCTAATGTCCCAGGCCTAGATAAACTCCTATTATACTAAAGTGAGAGCCATTTCTACTCCTGCCTCTATATTATCTCATATATGAATCCTACATGTTGTTCTATTTCTTCTATTTCTCCCCCTCATTGCTTGGTTTTAGGTGCTTATTAAGTTACATTTAGCAAAAGACAAACACCTATTTAGTTACGCACATAACATCTAGGAAAGTGCTCTGTTTGAAGCATTATTTTTCATTTTCTCATCAAATCGGTACTTATCCTAGACAGATAATGACAGTGCCTACTGAATCTTTTCTTCTAGAGCTGTGCTCTTGGTTTCTGCTCTAGGAGAAGAAAAATCTGTTGAACTTTCACACAATGGTACCAGAAAACTCTCTAAGAAGAGTTTATGAAGAGATGGAAGAGAATATATGAAGGGTCCGTGCACACTGTAGCCTATGAGGAGAAAAATATCTCATTTTGTGCTTACACTTTCAATTTAAACCATTCAAATACCAAGTCTTTTGCTACAATTCCTAAACTCTTCAAAAATAATTTCAGTCAAGGACAATTCCTCAAAATCCCCAAATTTACTTTTGCCTTATTTCTAAAGTAATTGATAGATCATGAAATTTGACTTCTAATACTATGATTACTTTTAATAGTAGTAAGTCTTTTGGGTTGAATGTTATTGAAATAAATTCAACTCAAATTACTATAAGCAAAGCAAAAGGGAATTTGCTGGCTCCCAGGGCTCAATGCAATATTTTTTAGTAACTTGCAGGATTACAGGAAGAGCGATCAGAATGTAGGCCTGACTGTCTCAGTATTATCGGACCTCTCTTGGTCTCTTTATCTCCTGTTTGCCTCTGCTTTTTGGCCCATTCTCTCCCACAGCTGGATTTCTATCCTGTGACTAAGGAATATGGCCGCTGGCCTCTCAGGCCTCCATTAGACCAGCTGAGCAACACAAGTGAGGACACGTAGCGGAATTCCACTGGCCATCCCACATTGATCCTAGAAAGGAGCTGATTAGCTCCACCTCAGTCAAATACCTACCCCTTAGATGGGAAACTGTGATTGGACAGACCTTGGCCAAGGGGAAAGGTATGTTACCAGAAGCAAAGAGATAAGCAGGCTCTCAGAAACAGATAAAAAACAACAGTCTCCAAGGCCCATGAAAAATAATAATTATCGGTATCTGTAACTTAAAGGTCATACAAGGAGACCCACAGACAAACAAATGTGTTTTGCTTGGCCTTTTCAAAGTTAAATTAGCAGCAATGTTTTAAAATCCTAAGAATCCCCTCCAAAAATCATTATTTCCAGGTTTTTTTTCAAAAATGGAAAGTTGGTGATCATCACATTCCCAAACGTTAACAAATACAGTAAGTGGAGGACACCCCTTTTCATTGGGACATACACATTCCCATTCACGCTGACCCGTTTCGCTCATTTATGTCACTCGCTTGCAGACATTTGACAGTATGACCCTTGACTGATACAGCCCTTCAAATTTATGGCCATTATTTCTTCTTATCTTCTCGGCAGTGCTTTGATACTGGTACTATTGTACCCCTAAGGAAGCTGAACTCAGACAGTTTTCATGACATGTTCTGAGGTCACATGGCTAATAAGTGGAGGAGCTGAGACTTATAATGCACATCTTAAATCTAGGGTCTTAAAGTAGAAGTTCTCGACCTTATTTTTAAGCAGTAAAACACTTCCTGTCAAATGAAATCTTGGGTGGATCACTCACATGTCAATTAATAGAAGCTGAGTTCTGTAGCTGCAGGAGTGCACGGCTGGGAACTCAGGTTGGAGTCCCACAAGGTTCAGACAGAGCACGCTCCCCTCACTTTTTGTCTCCATGACCACTCCTCCTCCCAAGCCCATGCCCACACATTGGATCCTAAGGCATTTTTACAGAACAAAATGAGAGACCTTCTTGTCATAACGTTATTAAAGTTGAAGGTACTAAGTATCTAATACTCTGTGAACACAATCAACCCTCCAGGAGGGTGAGAGAAATACATTTGTAATATATTAAAATACATAATATATTATAAATTCTAATGCATAATTATATAAGATATAAGTATACTATACATTTTAATATTCCTATCTGTACTTTTAAAGCATGTTTGCAATGTAAAATAATATAACTGCTAGACTATGTGAATAGTATTCTATGAAAAGAGCCTCCAAAATTTTTGCAACCAAATTAACTCAAGGGAGCGGAGATGTACTAATCAGGGTTTATTCAGAAAAAGAGAGGTCATGCTATTATTTCAGTATAAAGCATTTAATATAGGAATTAGGGGCTTACAGTGCCGTTGGAAGGTCTAGGGGAACAGAAGTGAGGGGATCTGCCTGTGAAATCAGGAACACGCCACCCAAGGGCAGCTTGGTCAGCAACTTGAGCTCAGCAATGGCCTCCAGAACACTGGCTTCTCTGGCTCTCCCACCTTGCAAATCTTATATAAATTCCTCTCATTAGCAAATTCTAGTCTGGAATGACATAGGATGGGCACGTGGATAAATGTAGTTCCTGACTCCTCTTTGGCAATTCAGAAAAAAAACCTTAGAAAGGGATCATAAGGATGCAAAGTTGATAATAAACAATCTAAACAGGGGCACCTTTGGAACAAGTAAATGTGGGCAGAAAAAATAATGCCTTCCTCATCTAGCTAGGTACTGGTGGATGTCTATTCAAACACATCTGGGGCTCCTGCCTTCAGTTCGTGCAGGACCTCCCAGTTCTTCTCCACCTTGGTGACATGGAGGACAGAAGGTTGAGGTGAAGAAGGATGGAATCTGACCAAGGATTGTCAAATTCAGGACAAGTAGATGCATTAAGGCAGAGATTATAAGTAATACATTAAATTGAAATTGACATTTAAATACAGCAAGAACAAATAGACACCAGGAAGACTCAGTAGGATGGAACTCTTGGCACGTACGCATGAGTGGAAGCATAAAGTCTTCTATAAAGCAGATGTATTATAATGAAGCCTGGAGTCACACAGTATAACAGAGGCTGCCAGTTTCCCTACTTTTACAAGTCTCTTCTTCCTTCTAATTTAAAAATAAAAAAAAAAAAAAAAAAAAAAAAAAAAAAAACAATTTGCCAGATACATTGCCGCTTAGAATGAAAGCCTACATTTCCCACCCCATGCCCCGGGAGCCCTGTCACTAAATGTTTGCCAGTGATTATAAGAAGATGCATACATGGAACTCCCATAATGCATTCTTTGCCACTTCTTCCACCTACTGCCTGAATGCGGATGTGACAGGAGCTCCAGCAGCCATATTGCACAAGGTAATCTTGAGAATGGAAGCCATAGGCCAAGGATGGCAGAGGAAACAAAATAGAAAGTCTTAGTCCCTGATAAAACTGTAAAAGCTACCTCCAGACTTCTTTTACATGAGAGGGAAATAAGCCTCTCCGTGACTGAAGCCACCGTTAAGAGGAGGGTCTTTGTTACCAAATACAATCCTGATAGATGACTAAAGCTATCAGATGATACTTGCTTGTAATGCAGGCCTAAGCAAGGGGCTGAAAATGACAATATCTTCAGGGGATAGGAAGGTACTGAAATAAATAAATGACCCAAGTAAAGAAGAGGCACTGAGAAGACCAAAACATGAGCAGGAAACAAAGGTAATGCTAACTGGCTTCACATAGAGAATTGGAGATCAATTATGAAATATTAATATCTCTTCGTATCAGATCCTCATCCTCAATGAACTGGTTCTTCTAGGTCACAAAGACGACCATGTATTTCCTTGCTTAACGCCACCCTCCACTGGCTCAGGATACAATTTAAAACTACCTAACCACGGCGGGCAAGGCCATCTCCTCTCACACCTGCCTGTCTTTCCTCTGGCCTTGTCTCTGCCTTTTTGCCCATGCTCCCTGCACTTGAGGCATCTGCAGAGGGTACACCACCCTGATCGATCAATCCGGAATGACCTCCCTGTCTCCTGCTTGCAACCTTGCCTTCCCAGTGGAAACCCCTGTTCAACCTTTCTCCGAGGACTCCCAGATCATGGCCTCCTGTGTGAAGACTTCTCTGAGCACTATGGGTGTTTCAAAGAAGGGAGATGCTGCTTCCGGTGTAGGAATTAGAAAAATTATTAGTGGAAAACGTGCCGTTTCAGATGGGGTTTAAGCTATGAGAAAACTTTTGAAAGGCTAAGGCAGAGGAAGGAAAAGTGTATATCATAACAGAAACATCACGAAGCGAAGACCAAAAGGTGAGAAACGGGCTGTTATTTCGGGGAACAGCAAGCGGCCCAGCCTGGTGATAAACACTGGGTCCACACAGAACACAAACGTGCTAAGGGAGAGCTTCCCTCTTGCCTAATGATGTGCACTTAAAACAAATTTAATAAGAAACTTCTACATGCGGAACCTCATGCTAGATTTAGTAAGTTGCAAAGTCAAAGATGGCAGTCCCTACCCTTAAGGAATTCAGGTCCACCAGGCGACACAGACAGCAATAGATCATGTCAGTGTGTTTGGGGTAAATATTATGACACAGATATGCATAATGTGCTCCAGGAGCTCCTGGGAATGATTGCGCTCTTGTTTACCAAATGTCTCACGCGCTGGGTACTTCCTACACATTATTCCGTTTAAGATCAGAGCAGCCCTTGAAGGTAGGTATTTGTATTGCCAAGTTAAACGATGAGAACACTGAGAATCAGAGAATGTAAGCAAGCCTGCCCAAGGTAGACAGATAAAACAGTACCATGCCTTCCGCTAACATCATGCTAAAGTTAGTTTACTTAACTTGGCGGACAATGAGGGTGTCATTGAAAGGCTGTGAGCAGAGAAATGACGTACTTGGAGCTATGCCTTAGGAGGATTCATGTGGCGGTGATGTAAAGGAAGGAAGGACAGCAGAGAGACAATTAGAAAACTATTGCACGTCCAGGCTTGAAATGATGATTCTCAGAAGAGGTGGTTTAACAAATAAATAATAAATAAACAAGCAAGCAAGCTCCAAGTATGCTTGCTGTGTGTGACAATCATTGTGCTGTTCACCAAGTATGTTCACCAATATTCTGTTTCTCCCTCTTCTGGGCACACGATGGGACTGCACTTCCTTATCCCGTTAGAGTTAGGTGTGGTCACATGACTTGCTCTTGCCAATGAAATGTGAGTAAGAACAGAATGACAGGCTTCACCCTGGAAACGAAAACTGATCAGGAGAGTACTGGCCCATTAGCCTAGAGTGAGAATGATACAGAACATAGCCCCCTCTGGCCCACAGTGGACAAGAAGCATTAGTGAGAAAATAAAACGTTTGAGCCACTAGGATTTGGGCTTGTTGTTACCGCAGCAGAACCCAGTGTACCACAATTGATAACACAATCCTTTTTTTGAGACTCAGTCATTTCAAGCACTGTTCGTCAAACTTTAATGTATATTTTAATGTCTGGAGATATGGTTAAAATGTAAATTGTGGTGCAGTAGATCTGAGGTTAAGCCCAACGTACCATATTTCTAAACAATCTCCTAGTCCCAGGTGTATGTGGATGTCATTGGTTCACACTTGCAGTATTTCTCAAGAGTCTAAAGCTGCACTGCCCAAGATGATAACAAATAACTACCTGTGGCTAGCCAATGGCAATTTAACTAAAATTAAATACAATTTAAAATATGGTTCCAGAGTCACATTTCAAGTGCTCAAAAGCCATGTGAGGCCAGTAGCTATTGGATTTAACAGCAGAGAACTGTTCAAACACTTACATCATCACAAAAAGTTTTAGTGTACAGTGCTGTTCTAGAGCGATATCCAGAAACATAAAGTGACAATTAGCCCTGGCACCTCGGGGGATGGAAGTGGTCATGACACAGGCAGGCAGAGCAGAGGGCTTTGAGTCCCAGGACACGCAGCTGAGACAGAAACGCAACGTGACATTTGAGCTGGGTGCAGGACAAATCCCTGCCCTGCCTAATCATTTTATTTTCCTTGTGGATCATTCTAAGAGATCCCATTTCAGGGAAGGCAGTTCCAGGGAGCCTCCTCTCTCTTTGCCCTGATCTTGTCTGTCCAATTTGGCTAATCTATTTACTTCCCCCACACACAGAAGACCACGACAGCACGGATAACACTTGTTTCTGATCTCCCTTCCCCAAGAAATCAATAGCACTCAGAGAGAGCATGCCTGTAAGCATTGCCAAAAGAGCGATAGAATTACATGGTACAGTAGGCGTGTGGCGGTGACGGGACGCTAGCTGCTGCCTTCTGCCATGATGCTGCATACTGCTGCCCACTTCTCTCCCTTCTTTTCCCTCCGCTGGCAATTCAGACAAGAGAGAACTTCCTGGCTCATCTCATCCTCTCTTTATCACCTCCTTTTACCCTGAAAACAGCAGACCTCCTTTTTTAAAGGTAGACTTGGAGAAGGGATACTAAGCTTAGATTCATGGACACGATGAAATTGTATGCAAAAGCTTGATGTATGTGACATGATCCCAATGTTCCCCAAGAGTAACAAGGGCAGCTGGCTCCATCCAGATGCTGAGTGGCCCAGTGCATCAGGGATCAGGGAAGGAACAAAAAGAACCTAAAAGAACAAAAGGATTAGAACAGAGACAGAAGGACAGACAAGACTGAGAGACTGCGTGTGAGGGACAGCTCATGAGTGACCTGCTAGAAAAACCACTGAAGACCAGAAGGAATCAAGGACAATGCCCCCTAGGATAACAGCTCAGACCATATGCCCAGTAAACATCATCTCAGTTTTCATCCTTCCCCATATTACTGAGGCCTTCATCATGTTCCCGGGGAATAACCCTAAATGGGTTGAGACCCCCATGTGGCAGCAAAGAATATTATAATAAACATTACATTAAAATTGAATTCTTCTACACCCAAGTTGGTATGCAGTGCAATTCCTTAGAGTTTATAGCTTTTATTAATAGAAGATTCTCAAAGGACCCCTTGGACTAAACATTCACATCAGTGTCTGAGGATCCCTGACGAAGGATGTGGTGCATGTGTAAATATGGACAGAATCTGCCGTGTCCTTTCAAGGGCCTCTCTCTTCCACTTCCTGCTCCCTGCATAAACCAGAATGTTCGATCTGATTGCTCCAAACCCTGATGTTAATAGTGCCATGCTCAAGATTTGCAGAGATATAGTATTTTAGTCCCTCTCTGACAATTGCTCGCAAAGACTTCTAACTGTAGGAGGGAACAAATTTTTACCTGCCACCCTCTTCCCTACTCCAGAAACCTGAGACAGACCCTCACATGACCACCATAATCAGGTCAAGTTCTTTGACGTCTGTGCCCCATCTTTAAACATTCCGAGTTTTTACTCCGTAACCTAGCATTGCTTGTTTAAATATAAAAATCATGATTTTTTACCACAGATCTTCATCCTATCAATACCCAGAATGCTAGGTCATCCTCAACCCAGGTTCCTCCTATCACACCACCATGGACTCCCCAGATTTGTAACTCTGGGAGAAGCATGACAGATTTTGACTCCTTAGACATTTTGTGTGTATCTACCATGTGCCTAGCCCTTGCCAGATGCTTATAATACAGAGATATAAAAAACCTGCCCTCAAGGAATTCAGAGTCTAGAAGATACAGAGAAGCACAGTCATAATTCTGTGCATGGATGTGCCATTTCAGAGGAAAGAATGGGGTGCAGGAGACCAGCGGAGGGCAGTGGGAACCACTGAAGGTGCACTGAGACGACCTAGACCAGAGTCTTTGCTGCACAATTCTGCCGAGGTGTGACTCCCTTTAAAGAAGGACAAAGAGAGCACCCAGAACACTATTGCAGAAGAAGGCTTCACTAGACATGTAGGCAGCAGATCTGCGCACTAGTTCTACCTTCTCTGCTGAACCAGGATGTGAGGCCCTGCTCAGTCAGTTCCGTTCTCTGCATTGTGAGGATGGCACACACCCCCGTGACATGAAAGAGAAGGGCAGCTGAAGAGCAACCAGAACCATCTGCAACCACACATCTTTCCTCAGAGGGTGAATGTAAGTTCAGTCTACTGGACACACAAAATGGGCTCTTGAGCAAATCTCTGATAAATTTGGATGGGTCAATAAAAAATCCCTATCCCTCCAGTGCAGGGGCCAGCAAACCTTTTCTGTTAAAGGATAACCAGTAAATACTTTAGGCTTGGTTAACCAGGCCCAGTCTGTGTCACAACTCTGCTCTTATACTAGGGAAGCAGCCCTCAACAAGCCCTCTAGAAATGAGGATGGTTGTGTTCCAATAAAGGAATGAGCATTAAAATTTCAGTATCATCTAATTTTCCCTTTTGAGAAACACTATTCTTCTTTTGACTTTTTTCCAACCATTTAAACACGTTAAGAACTATTCTCAGCCTGAATGCTATATAGAAGCAGGCCTGGTTCCCCAAACCCCACTGTATTAGTAAAGCTACTGCTCTTCAATCTCATGGTGGCAGGTTGGTTTTCAGAAAACCTTACCATTAGGTCCCTCATTACGCATGAGTCCACATGGCCACGTGGAATGATGACTGAAAACTTCTTGAGTTTATCGAGATGACTTTGTGTATACAAACGATTCCTTTTTGTTCTGAGCAACCTTTTCCAATCTTCAGATACATACTGCAGGAAGTCTGGTTGCCAGGAGGTAAAGGTTTTCATATCTTTAGTGTTTGCAACAAAAAGAAGGAATTGAATGATTTCATCAAATGGAGAACAGAGCACAGGCATCAGCCTCCCAACAATGAGATCAAGGTCAGGGTCGGGACAGGCAGGGCCTCGTTCTGCACCTCTGGGCCCCCCAGGCTCAGGCACAGTGAGTGTGTGGGGCATGTGGCCTGGGGTACAGCCACCCAGGTGGCTTCCCATGTTGCCTCCCACCGCCTCGCCTGCCGGGATTTGCGGGGTTCAGAGGCCACACGGCACTGGCCAGGGGAGTTGTGTTCCTGTGAAGGAGACGAAGGTCCTGAGCAGTACACGCAGCAGATTCACATCAATTCCAGGAAATGCTACCACCAAACATTGCCTGCGTCAGGAGCCATGAGCAAGGCCAGCTGCTCCTGAGTGGAATTTTCTATCTGTTGAAGAGTTCTCAGCAATGCAAAGTGCTGTTGAGCTCCTTGGAGACCCAAATTGGATTTCTCTTTTTTTCTTTTTTTCCAACTTCAGGCATCAACTTGGGTAGCAATTGGGTATTTGTCTGAGGCGTAGGAAGTGAACAGATCATGTATGTACTTCCTGCACACCTTCTTCCTGCCCCTGAGCCTATCGTCTCACACACAGAACAGACCTTAAGAGATTCAGTTCCACTCAATTCACTCAATAATTACTGGGTTCCTTCTATGTGTCCTATGCTAAGCTAGGCGTTGGAGATAAGGGCAGCTTGGTTTCGAACTAGTTGGCTAAGTAGCAAAAACAGACATTTATCTAGTAATACAAGTATGACATATTATAGGAAGAGACATATCAAGTGCTATGAATGCATCTGGAAAGGAAATCAACCTACTCCTAAATGTCGAGAAGGTGTCCCTTGGGAAAGGTTGGTGGCTAGGTAAAGAGAGAAAGAAGATTTGCAGGAGAGGCTGTAACGTGTGTGAAGAACCCAGAGTACAGAGAGTGTGGTGCAATCACAGAAGTGAATGACTACACTCCAGAAAGCGCGAAAGGAGCAAGGGCAGGGGCTGCATCTTTGATCAGCTCTGCTCCTAGGCAGGGCGTGGCACAGGTGTTCAGCGACTGCCAGCAGCGATACTCAGAGCTGATCTCTCCCTTTTCTTCTACCATCTATATAAAATTACCTCCTATATACAACTTTATTACAGGGCCTTTTGCATGCAGATCAACTATTTGTTTTCAATCCATTTCCCCATTTAAACCAGAAGATACATCTTATTTGTTTTATAGTCCTAGTGCCCAACAAAATGTAAGGGTTCAATAGTGAAAGCAGATAAAAGAAGAAAAGAATGAAACAAGGAAGAAAGGTGAATGCAAAGAAAGCAAACTAGAAAGAAAGGACTTCAATGCATTAAGATAAACATTATTGTGGTCAATTAATTTCTTCACTTGACCACCAGAAGAGTGGCAGAAATATGACCTTCTTGTCATGGAAGGAAGGGGAGCCAATTTCTTCTCCATCCTTTGACTCTTGTTTCTCCACTTTTAAGTGCCAGGCTTGTAGTAGTCAGCTATTGTGGCAATAATAATACATGACAAATTATTGAGCTTTATTTCTTGCTCACAGTTCTTCAGTCCAGCTGCAAATTGGCTGGGCCAAGCTGAAATTGTGAGGTCCAGGTTCCAGGGTGAGGTCTGGGGACAGGTTTCCCCCACACTGTTTGTTCCATGTGACCTGGCTGTTTGTACTCCTGTGAGCTCCATGGAAACTCTCCCCATTTTGGCTGGTACCCATCTTTATATGTGTATGTAGTTGAAAGTCAGTCACCTAACCAGTTCTAGGTCTATCTCATAGCTTACACTACTATTTTAGAGTAATATTTGTCAAACTGCCTCAGTCAAAATGTCTGATCCATCATCCCATGGCAAGAGAGAGAAACAGAACTGGTTTTTCAGGGCAGAAGATATCTGTATCTTATTTTACACTGAAGAGAAGGATGAAGAGAGGGATGAGTTAATAAATCAGGAAAGAAAGTGATTAACTTATGGAGCAAGAGCCCAGAAAGGCATGAAGGGAAAGAAGCAAGGGCACGGGTAGAGAGATTGGCCTTAAACTGGAGGAAAATGAGGAGGTGAGGAGTCACTTTCTTTCCAACAAGATGGACATGTTGAGGATGAGAGTTACCAGGAGAAATATGGGCAGAGAGGTGAGGAATATGTTCATGAGGCCACTATTCTTCTGTGCAGTTTATCATCATCAGAGAGAAAGAGGTGAGGAAGGGGACCTCGGGAAGAACTGTACAGCTGGAAGAGGTTCCCTGGGACTAGAAGGAAGCACTAATGAAAGGTACATAAGAGAAGCGTATGCCAAGCAGAGTTAGGACCCAACTGAAGATGGAGATCGGAAGTTTCTTGGGTCCTCATCTCTACCAACATATGATTTTTCTCCAAAGGGCTCAACCAATGTGGTGAAAACAGCAGAAAAAGCTGCTGGTTGATTGGATCCAAGACTGGATGTCTGCTAAGCAAATCAAGGAAACAAAAAAGCGGATGGTGCTGAAAGAGAGTGGTCAAATTGATGGCTCTTGGAGTATTGGCTAAATGGAGAAGGAAGTAAGATGTGCAAAGAACTAAAAGACAAGACAAATCACTTAGAAATATAAGCCAAGTCCATAATCAGTCCATCTCTAGGTAACAGAAATCAATAAATCAACATATTATATCTTTGTTGAGTGAGTTTCAGAAACACAACTAACATTTTTTTTTCCTCTCAAGCTACTTACAGCCTATCTGGGGAAACAAAATTAATGCAAAATCATTGCATGTTGCACAAAATATGTAGCCATATTTGAACAATTTCAAGTATTTTAGAAATACAATGTAAGCTAGAGCGTGATGGCTAGGGCAGTGTATCCTCCTACCCGAACACAGAACCAGAACTGACTGCCTGAATTCTTTCAAGTCCACTTTCTCTACTAAGTCATAGTCTAGGATTAGACAACATGCGCCCAGTAGCTCATTGCCCCTGGGATGATGGGACGAGGTGGAAGGGGCAGATACACCACCACTAGGGAAAATAATGGGAAGAGAGTCGCAAAGCTAAGCCATGAGGAGCCATATACATACAATTAAATTTCCCTAAAAAGCAAATATAAAAACCTTCAAAAAAATCTATGCTCCGTGCTAAAGAAGGAAGGCAAGCCACAGCTCATGTTAGAATGCTCTAGATAGGAGGTTAAGGAACTCATTCTCTTACTCCCAGTCTGCAGACTGTTTGAAGAAGGGAAAGAGATGGTTTCCTCAAATTAATGCAAACAAGACTACATCACTACTATATTATCAATCTTGATTTGGGGTAATGCAAAAGTCCTAAGTGTGTAAATAATCATAGAAAATAGCATGTAGATTGGCATAAATGACTTTTCAGACACCTAAAAATTCACCCAATCCAGTGGCAAAACTTTTTAAAATTCAGCCTTTAAAATGTTGTATCAGTTAGGATGGCTCCCACAACAAATAAGAGAACTCAACTAGGACTAGAAAGGAAATGCATTACCTCAACTGAAAGCTAGCGTATCCATGGAGCCTGAATCCATGTCTCAATTTCATCCTCAGGTGGCCGGGGAGATGCTGCCAAACTTCTGGACTTTTACATGCAACAGTGCTCAGCGGAAGGGAGAGGGATTACTTTCACGAGGATACCCAGAAATAAGGACAACTTGACTAGAAGCTCCTATGTTTTGTGCTGGTCTCAACCTACCAATACCCAACACTGTGGCTGGGCCAGCCCTGCGGGTCCCGTTATGACTGCAAGATGCCCTTCACCAACAACCATCAGGAAGCTTGGATAAAAATAAAGGTATTTTTACTCGTAGGACCTGGAAATTACATAGCATACCTGGGACCACACAGCAAGATGAGAAGAGAGCGAGAGAGAAAGAGCGAGAGAGGGAAAGAGTGAGAGAGAGAACCTGTACAGAGGCCTGGGGTTCTGCTTTTGTTGGGGTTGAGGATGGAGTCTTAGGGTGTTAAGGGTCACTCTTTATTGGTGAATTTAAAACATAAGAGAATTTAAAGCTTGGGGATAGAAAAAATAAGTGGGCCAGATCGTCATTTATTGAAATCAACTGAGATTTCTAAAATAAAGGAGCCCCAGTGTGGGGAGATGACCTGGCTCTTCAGTGCTTTGTCTGGAAATCTGTTTATTGGAGATAGATAGCCATCATGGAAGTGGAGGCCTCTTTGAAACTGATGCTTCAGCAATCAAAGCTTACATCAGACACTTGCATTACAAAACAGAAAAAAAAAAAAAAAAAAAAAAAAACAACTATTCAGGCTCATACCACACCCTAGTAGACCCCTCTTTAGATCATGTTGTCCAAAATGGGTCATGTCAATTCCTGAGCCAATCACTGCCAAGAGAGATGGAATCACCCTTTGCCTGTTAAACTCAGGTATCTGGCATGAGCAGTAGAGTAGAGAAATGATTTTACCAATTATGGGAATAAGGGACATTAGAGGAAGAGCAGATTTGATGGAAAAATATGAATCCTATTTTGGACATAATATCATGTTGGGGATAATTATGTAAAGAGGAATTAAGGTAAGAAATGCAAAGAGCAGACAAAGTAAATGATGGAAAATTTTATAGTACGTATTTCCAAAATTGCTGAGGAAAAAACAGTCCTGGGATTTGGAACTGCCCTCTTTTTGGTAGGCGGGGAGTTGAATATAAGAGGGACTGATTTCATTTGCTTTGGGAAGATGTTCATGGGAAGAGCGGGGGCCAGATGACTCTAGGGATTAGAGAACAGGTGTGAGAAATCCTTTCTCAGCTACGATATGTAAATCAAATGAGCTGTCCAAAGTATATCAAACATCCAGCTTACTCCATGTCTCTAGGACCATAGAGGGGGCAGGAAGTCGAAGTCAACACCTTTGAATCACAAAGTAAGAAAAGCATCAAACATTTAGAAGGAACATCACACTTTAAAAATGTTGTCTGTTAATACTTGCATTTATCTCCAAAAAGCTAAAATTCATTTACAAGTATCTCTTTGAAACTCTGGAGAAGGGTGATGGTTAAATTCTCTGACAGCAGGAGATGCTGAAAAAGGTCTGGAGATGGATGGTAGTGACGGTTGCATAACCTTGTGAATGCATTTAATGCCACTGAATTGTATACTTAAAAATAGCAAAAATAGTAAATTTCATATTATGTATGTTTTACCACTGTAAGGAATTCTCTGAAAATAAGAAATAACCAATAGGAACCAACTGCACAGTATTCATGTTTATCAACTTAACATACACAAAATCATATTGACAGTCTAGACAGCGGTCTGGATTTATTACTTTATTTTTGGAAATGTTTAAATACTTTTATCCATTATAAATAATAATAGCTACAATAACAATCGAGGAATTTTCAGCTATGAGCCAGGTATTTTGCTAAGAGTTTTACATGCATTATCTCATCAAATATTTACAAAACCCCATGCCATCATACTGCCTATCTTCACTTTGCTGACGGGGAAGCTGACTTACAGAGAGGTTAAGCAGAGCTGGTAAGTGGTAAGCTGAGATTTGATTACGGCCCAGGCAATTCTATTCCAGATTATATTACATCGAACTGATCCCTCAGAACTGTAAACTTCTCAACTGTTATATTCTTCTACTATTTAGACTTTCAAAATATAAGCTCTGAAGCTGATAAAGGAATGCTGTACCTTTTGATGAAGCAGAAGCTAGTTTTGATATTAAGCCAAAGAATACTTACTAATACATTAATATATGTTTGCCTAAAGGACTCTACAGGAGGGTGCAATCATTGAACTTACCCTGTCCAACAAGTGAAGGCCTTGAAAGTATTCACCAATCTTCTAAGTTAAAATCCTGGGAACCACACTGGAGTGGAACAATATTGGCATCCAATTAGCCTTTAAGGGCTGCTATCTTTTTTTTCTTTTTAAATACATTCCAAATATATATCTGCTATCTATTCCTAGACCTCTTATCATTTTCTGAGACTGTTCTATGACAGTCTCACAACCAGGCTAATTCCTATCTCACCTGGCACCCTCACATCTGTTCTCTAAATTGCCACCGCAAGCATCTATTTTTTGAATGAATGAATGGGTAGATGGATAAATGGATGATGAGATCTGAATAAGGACAATAATAATAATTACTGAATATCAAGTTAAAGAATAAAAGGAGCTCCCACAGCAAATACTAGATGAAAATAGTAATGATGAACACAAGGGGTGTATTGGAGAAATATTTTTGAGGTTTAAACATGTTTAAGGGAGCAGTCTAAGAACAGCCGTGAATAATGAGCTTGAAGTAGAAAAGTGGCATGATCATATTTGAATTTTAGATATTTTTATATTAAGTAATTTCATGGAAGAACACAGTATTTCTTTCCATTTGCTTAGCCCTGATTTCAAATATTGGCATATGCAACCATAGATTCATTATAGCATTATTTACAATAGCCAAGATAATGGAAGCAAGCAATCTAAGTGTCCATCAATAGATAAATGGATAAAGAAGAAGTGTTATATATATATATATATATATATATATATATATATATATATATATATATATATATATATATAATGGAGTATTACTCAACCATAAAAAAGAATGAAATCTTGTCATTTGCAAGAACATGAATGGACCTAAAGGGTATTATGCTGAGTGGAATAAGTCAGACAGAGAAAGGCAAATGCCATATGATTTCACTTATTCATGGAATCTAAAGAGCACAATAAATAAACAAACAAAACAGAAACAAAGTCATAGATATAGAGAATATTTTTGATGCTTGCCAGATGGGAGGGGAGTTGGCGGAGACGGAGGGAAAAGAGGAAGGAATTAAGAAGTAAAAACTGGTAGTTACAAAATAGTCATGGGAATGTAAAGTATAGCATAAAGAATATAGTCAATAATATTATAATAACTATATATGGTATCAGATGGGTACTAGATTTATTGGGGTGATCACTTTGCAAGTTATATAAATGTCTAATCACTATGTTGTACAACTGAAACTAATATGACATTGTATGTCAACTGTAATTGAAAAATAACACATTATTTTAAAAAGAATTGTTTTTTAATATAATCTTAGCCTTGCTTATAAAATTTATTCTTAATTTTTTTATAGATTTTGTGACTACTAAAAATAGTATATTTTCCCCATTTCCCTGTCTAGTTGCTTATTACTAGGCCAATGAAAACCAATTAATGTTATGTTTTTATCTTATATTTACGCAAAATTCTTTTATTATAAAATATTGTTAGTAGATCTCTAGTTTTTCAGATAAACTAAACATCAGCAAATGGAGACCAATTTATCTCCTTTTCACCTGTATTTAAATCACTGAATTCCTTTCATTCATAGAGTATTTTCTACAGCTTTTAAGAAAACATTCAATAAGAATGGGGATGGATTTTACTTCCATCCATGAACAGTACCGACACCAGACATCATCATGCTTTAAAGAACTACAGAACTAGACAAAATACACAAAACAACTATTTTCAGTAACTAGACAAGACAATAAGCAGTGCAGGACTGATCTTTGAGAGAAGGGAAAGAAAGAAGGAAAGCTCTGTGACAAATAGGGACACATCTCAAAAACATTGTACTAAGCAACTGAAGTGTGACACTAAAGAGTACTTACTGTACATACTCTAGAAACCGGGTCTATGATGATAAAGAACAGATCAGTAGTTATTTGAAGCAAGAGGTGAGAAGATAAGAGTCGGCTGGAAAGAAACATAAGGGAACCTTTTTGGGGTGATGGAAATACTCTATATTTTTATTGTGTTGGTGGTTACATGAATGTACACATTTGTCAAAACTTATCAATCTGTGCTCTTAAAATGGGTACAATTTTTTTATATAAATTACACCTCAGTAAACTTTAATATTTGGAAACATGAGAATGGTGAAAATAAGCATCCTTTCCAATAATTTAGTTTTTCATAGAAAACTGTCCATGTTCTCTAGATTTTCATTTTCTTGTCCGACGGCTATATCTTAAACCAGGTACCCTTGAAATAGACTCTAAAATGAAGATTTGTGTGAAGAAGATTTATTGGAAAGAGCAGTCAGAAAAAGTACCTGTAAGAAAGTATGGAAGACGTGATTGAGCAGGTGGAGTAAGTGAACTGTAAAGCAATATTGGCTGTGGCTATTCCACTAGGAGCTAAGGCCCTTCAGAGCTGTCCCAAAATGAGATAAAAGGACGGGGATGTTATATTTCTGTATCAACTAGTTTTGAGATGTAAGCTGTCTCCAATACCTACCGGACCATGTACACTGGATGGTAATGGGGGCAAGACAGCCCCCTTGGCCAAAAGCAATTCCTGGAGAGAGAGAGACATCTGTGAGCCATCAGCCACCAACACTCCCCAGAAAGAGATAATGAGTCCCAGTCCTGAAGGGGATGTCTGCAGAACACACCACAGTGCCCCCTAGAGGTTGTATGTAGTATTCTCCGGTTGTTTTTATCTCTTGCATCTTGGCTAATGGCTACGGTACTTTCTCTTTAATGTTTGATCTTTTTCCTAATAAGACTGACAGTGAGTTTATTTACTTTTAGTGGACATTTTAGCAATCAGCTCTTAGATTGACTCACTATTTCTACTATGTTTATTTTCATTTCATTTAATTCAACTTTTTATCTTGATCTATTCCTTCTTCCTAGTTTCTTTGTTTCTGTTATTTTATTAATTTATTAAAATTAGTATTCACTTTTCTCTTTCTTGTTTAATGATGATTCCCCACTAATTTGGAAGTTCTATTACCGTATTTTGCCATACAATGCATACATTTTTGCCCAAATTTGTGAGGGAAAAATAAGGATGCGCATTATACATGGGTAGTACTAATTTCATATCTATATAAATGTTTTAATTCTTTTATTTATGCTTATGAGTTAAAAGTGTAACTCTAGAAATCAATAACGATATCCATATGCAAAATAATACCCTGGGATATGACCATTGATTTTGTTAAACTTACAACGAACTTGAAATGGAAGAGCTCTTTGTCTTCTACGATACATATAGTAAATTTGTTACTGGTTTATAACAAATGGTTACTGGTACATATGAGGTTCTTGTACCTCATATCTGTTCTTGTGTTTTGTAATTATTTGTTACATAAAATTTCTTATACCATAATATGTTAAAAAATGTATGCTAAAATTTCTTTATAATACAAAAAATAGGTACCTAAATGTAAACAAATAAAAATTTGAATTAAAAAATTAAAACGAAAGATTTTCTCCCTGAAAGTTTGGGCCAAAATCGTGGGTGCGCATTATACATGGGAACACATTATACATGGCAAAATACAGTATTGTTACATCTCATGGTGATCACCTTCTTTTTCCCTGTTCTCATAATCACAAAACACTCTATTCTTCTGAAAAAACAGTACACCAACTATTTCCTCCCTTCCTTCCCTCCCCTTGCTCTACCCCAATAAGACAAGCCTATTTCCTCTTCTTCCTCCATTCCAGGATCCTAGTTTTACTGAAATGGATTATTGCTTTTAGTTCTACGTAAGTATTTGATATTGCCTTACAGTAAGTCAGTGAGTACCTTCTCTTTTGCCACTGTTCGTTTAGCATTTATATTACATATTCCTAATCTGATCTAATTTTCAGAGAGAAAGAAAAAATGAGATTGATTCTGTACCCTCGTTCCTCTTCTCCTCGTCTTCCCTCACTTTAAAGTATTGGTTATTTTCTTATCAATTCACCCCAGAACCCAGTGATCCCTTGCAGATGCTGATTTGTTTCATTGTCCCTCTTTTAAAATGTCTATCGAAGTCTCATAGTTCTATCCTTAAGTCTCTTATCACTTCCATCTTATTTTGGTTTTTCTTTTTCATTTTGTGCTTTGAAATCATTCGTGCACTTACAAATTTGATTTCAAAATTTTACAGAAGTGTTTACATAGGAAATCATGGGAGTTTAATTGTTGTTTTGGTGGTGGGTGTTTTTGGTGGTGGTGGTGGTGGTGTTCCATGAGAAAACATGTGTGAGCGCTGCATGTGAGTATCAATCAGTGTTTTATTATTTTTCATTCATGTTGTCTTCTAGATTTTGTCAGGCATTGGTTCTGTTTACAGAGCAGACTGGTCCTTCTTTGTGACTGCTGGATCCCTAGAATGCCCCTCTGTGGAGAAGTTCATCTTATTTTCCTCTTGAGGTAATTCAGGCAAATGCAGACGTAGCCACCATTGTTGAAAAATGGTGAAACTGGAGCTTAAACACTCCACTCTTCCCTGTCTCCACCCAAGAAGACCAGAGTTATCCTATCGCCACTTTGGAAGCAATAGATGACTGAACAAAGGAAAATCTGTTCAGTAATCAACTGAAACCTATGCAGCAGGCAGCATTTGCAAAACACGAAAAGACAGATGGAGCTGAGAATCAGTTTATACAGAAAGGTGGAGACATTCAAGGGCAGGGTTAGAGACACCAACACCCCAGGTACAGGAAAGATCACATTGGGGGAATAGAAGGGAGCACCGGGAAGATGGAAGGTTAGAGGGATGAGATACAGTCTGCATGAGATATCCTCAACCATGAGATCCTTTCTCAACCTCTCTGCCCTCTACTCCATATTCCCCTCTTCTATTATCTAAGGTACAGGAAACAGATTATGTAGGTAAACCATAACTCCTGGCCTTGAAATTGGTTATAGGTTACTCATTTGCACCTGTTAGTAGACGAGGAGCTTGAAACCACATCATACTTCACTTATGCTCAGTCCGTGGAAGGACAGTGTGGAAGGGGAGTGCCTCCTGCTCTTTATCATCTGGCTGAGAACTTGGCCTCCCCTTGTGGAGAGAAGTAATCTAGAAAAGATTACAAACTGCCAGATGACTCTCCCCTCCATGAATAACCATCAGAAACATTCCTTTGATCTCCATTTCAGCAAGGACAGTGAAGAACAGCTACTCTGAGATATAAAGAAATGGCTCAGGTGTACAGATTACACCCCTGACAGTGAGCAATAACTGTACCACCCAGTGAACTCCCATTATGTGCCAGTGATCACACATGCGTTGCCTAATTTAATCCTCTGGGCACCTTGCAAGGTAGGTGAGGACCAGGAACATAAAGTACCATATCCAAGGCCTCGCAGCACATAAGTGCTGGAGCTGGAATTCATCCTGAGGACGGTGGACTCCAAGACCCCCATTCTTTCCAGATGACCCCACTGACTCTGTCACAGCATGAACAGCACAACCTAACCCTCTACGTAAATCAGATGTCACGGAAATGCATTCAAGATGTGGACATGCCTAACAACTGCCCATTCAACTTGCCATCCAGTTAAGCTTTCTCCTCTCTGCTGGGAAATTTTCCGTTCCAAAAGTGGAACCAAATATTGGAAGATACTTGGTTGAATCAGGTCTCCCAAAAAAGCAGAAGCCCCACAGGTCTTGTTTACAGACCCAGAAATAACCCTTTTGCCAGAGTATTGAGGAAGCCATTGCAGAAATCTCAAGAATGGGAGAGAGAAAAAAGCAAGACATAGGGAAGCCATCGCTGGACACAAGCCACCATGTTGCCTCTTGCTGGCTTGCGGAGGTCTCAGTGCAGCCCCAGTGATCTGCAGCAGAGGACACTGCTCCCTCAGCCCATGTCTGGACTGCGACCACATCTCCTAAGACACACAGTAAAGTGTAGTGAACAATCGGAACTCGACAGGTACAGGTAGGCTTGAGTCCAGGCTACTTTCCTATGAACTGTGTTTCTTAACCTATTTGACCCTTAAGTTCTTCATCATATAAACATGGATGAAAGGACTACCACAAAGAATTGAAAAAGTAAATAAATGAACATTTATGAAAGTACTTGGCATATAGTGGGTTTAATAAGTGATAATTACCCTCCTTTGTGACACACAGCACTTTGGCACACTATTTTACAAAGTCAGTTCTTCGGAAAACCAGACTTGTAGCCCTCTGCAGTTGGGGTCAGGAAACAGGATGGGGGAGATTCTGTCATTAACGTTGGTTGGGGAAAAGAACACATGCTTTCTTCCTCCTTTAAATTCACAGTGAACATCAATTTTAAAGGCTCAGAGAATTCCCACTATATTAAGAAAGGTTTCCTAAATTTATTTGGCCACTAAAATGTGTTTTATAGTTTTGTAACACCAAGTTACATCCAGAGAATACATCTGGAGAAAAACAGTATTTTTAAGGGAGATTTTCATTCTTTTATACAAGTGGCACAAAGTGTCAGAAAGAAATTCATTCTTTCATTATATTTATATTACCTTTATCTGAGGCACCTAAAAATACCCAGAGATAAATTGCCAGCTATTGAGACAGGCAGGCAGATTTGATCCTCATATTATGCTATCGCAACTGCCAAGAGACTTGATCTGATCCAAGAAAGATTGAAAGCAACAATCAGAATCTAGAAACAATCAGTGCGGAGCATATCTTAAACCAAGAAAGACTGAAATATACATCATCCTCTCGAGAGACAATGACAGGCAAAGCCTCTTGCCCTCAAAGTCCCCAGTTTGCTGTCAGAGCCATCACCCCTCTCTGCCCATATGAGAGCACAGCAGAGAGTGTGTAGGAAAGAGCCCTGGGCTTGAAACCCAAACGCTGGAATTCAAACTCTCTAGGTCTCAGTTTCATTAGTTATAAAATAGGGCTAACATGCTGATTAGATAAGATCATGTACACAAAATACTATAATATAATCAGTCAATATCGCATTTAACTGAAACATTTGGAAGACAGATATGTATGTCAATTTAGAACCTCAAGGACCTCAAAGATTATGGGCTACAACCCAATATTTTTACAGTTGGTGAAACCGAAGCCCAGAGAATGAAGTGGTTTGTCCAAGGTCACGAGCTACAAAGCTAAGACTTAAACGAGTTTCCTGACTTTTAATCCAGAGTTTTTCCCACTACACCTCAAAGATCAATGAAGGGAAGATTCAGCTTCACTTGCATCAAATGAGTACAAATTAAGCTGAATATAGCAATGGATCTTGGAAGCAAATATAAAATCCTCTTATCTAATATATTCAGGGAAGAAGGAAATTCTGGTTAATCAAAGAATCTGTCTCACGGAAATTAAAAAATTCTCCCCACAAAAAGGTCAGGGAGCCCTGATATATACCACACATAGATTAATGACTTTCAAATCATGCGAAAGCAATGCAGTTCACCTTTGAAAGTAGGATGGACATAATTTCCTCTGTCTTTGATGACTTTGGATTCTCACATTGCCTCAAGGCAACCAGGACCAACATCAATCTTCAGCGTACTGAGGGCATCAACAAGAGCCCCACTCTGAGATGACACTGTGTGTGTAGGTTGGTTAACAGAGCTCTGGGTTAATGGAAATCCAGGTAGCAGAGGGGGGGTTGTGTACAGATTTATGACCAGTTTCCCGGAACTCAGTAAGTTAGAAGATTTTGTACCTTTACTCTTTTTTATTTAAGATAGCCTATTGCTTAATATTTTATGAATTTCAGAATTAAAACTCAGCATCGTAAAACAGAAAAACAGTATAGGAAGTTCACAGAACCTCAAGACGTGAGTGAAATTCACAAGGCAACAATTACCACTTCACTCTTTGAAAGATAAGGGAGGAGAGGCCCCAGAGGTAGACTGACGTACCTAACTGGAAGAGGCTGAATAGGGTCTCGAACCCGAGACTCCCAACTCCCTGCCCAGAGCTCTTTGCTGAAATGGGATATAGAATCATACATTTGATTTTTTTACTTTTTTATCCAGGAGAGCCCAAGAGAAGACAAATCTAGATTACAGCTGCCATGGAAAGCAAGAAACAGTGTCTTTTCCAAGTAGTTAAAATGCCTTCCTGAGCCACCGGTAACCTCTCTCCAAATATATGTAATCTGCCCTACATATATTGGGTAGAACTGCCCAGAAGTTCTAGCAGCACACGGGATGGAGGCAAAGCTCCTTCTGACTGGGCACTGTCTGCCATCCAAACGCCTGCTACCATCCCAGCTGGGTGAACTCCAAACCATTTCACACTGAATTTACTATCTTCTCCTAAATCTAAACTGCTTCCTGCATTCTCCATTTGGGTTGGTGGTAAAACCATCAACCCGTTACCCATGCTAGAAACCTAGAATTCAATTGCAATTCTTCCCTCTCTCAGGACCGCTTATATTTCCACCCAGGATATCTTTTGATTGCTTTTTTAAAAAATTCAGTCCCAACTACCACAGCCATAGTTCAGATTCTCACCATCTCTCACATAAATTTCTACAATAGGATTTCTCCTGACATACGTAGCTGCCAGCAATACCACCTCATTCCCAACCACTACCTGCTTAAAACCCTTTCATGTTTCCATCCAGGATAAATTTTTCCCAATATGCTCCACCCACCCCTACATGCATACACACAGTTATACTCTAGGAGCACCAACACACTTACCACACTGTGCAATTTCTTATCTCTGCAACTTTGATCATTGTTGTCTCTCTACCCAGAATGCCCTTTTTTTCCTTACTTTCCCCAGATCATTTTACCTGGGTATTTTCTGTTCATGCTCTAAGACTCAAGAAGTCACCCTTTAGAGATGGCCAGATGGCTCAGTTGGTTAGAGCATGAGCTCTGAACAACAGGGTTGCTGGTTCGATTCCCACATGGGCCGGTGAGCTACACCCTCCACAACTAGATTAAAGACAACGAGCTGCCGCTGAGCTGCCAGAGGGGGTGGCCAGATGGCTCAGTTGGTAAGAGCGCGAGCTCTCAACAACAAGGTTGGTTCAATTCCCACATGGGATGGAGGGCTGTACACCCTGCAACTAAGATTGAAAACAGCTACTGGACTTGGAGCTGAGCTGCGCCCTCCACAACTAGATTGAAGGACAACGACTTAGAGCTAATGGGCTCTGGAGAAACACACTGTTCCCTAATATTCCCCAATAAAAATTAAAATGAAAAAGTCACCCTTTACAGGAAACCATCCTTGATCTGCAAGTCCAACCTGCAGGATATATGAAGTACCCCTCGTCTGTTTTTCCAGAGTCCCCTGAATTTAATTCTCTCTTTGCACCTACTACATCATTGTACAATATCCACTGATGTGCCTGTTTCTCCCACTAAACTGTGAGCAACTTGGCAGGAAGATCAAGATTCTGTCTTATTCCATTTCCGTGCCTTCAGTACCCAACACACTTAGCTGGTTAATAAGTGTTGAATAAACAAACAAGCAAACAAATTAATTAATTATTCAGTGCTCTTTCCCATTTTTGCTGTCCTTTCTAGTCCTTTCTTATATCACAGGGTAACAGCTGCACCCTCCATGGGCCTTTCCCAGGTGCAGAACCATTTACAATGAAGAGAGAAGACTTTCTTCTAACGAGCATGGAATAAGCAAACAATCAGACAGGGCTGGTGAACGGATGCATCATTTCTTCCATATTGAAAATGTGAGGATTTTTTTTCTTTCAGATGCTGAAAGCTGTTAAATGCAACTGAATCACAAAAAATGTCATGGCAACTACAAGGACACACATTGGTACAATTCACGAGCATAAGAGCATTTTATCCTCAGAATAATTCTAGGAAGTAGTCAGAGTCAATGTCATTCCCATTTTACAAATAAGAAAACTGAGGTTGATAGAAATTGTTAAACACAGCCAAGTCTAAAGATTAGTTAAATTAAAGGCTCAAATCCTCCTGTTCTGACGCATAGTCCTCTACATCACGCTGCCTCTGTTATTATTCAAAATAAAAATCAAAACACTGTTTTCTCTGAATTGCCATCTTGACTTCATTTTCCTGGAGCTCAGGAGTGTCCTGTACTGCTTCACATGTGCTCGCCACCCACCCACCCTGCCATCCTAAGGCTGGCTGCCCTTAGTTCTCTTCAGGAGGGATGAACACAGCTCCCTTTAGGACCCGGTAACAGATGCTGTCCTGAAACAGCTTGAGAAGCTGCCTGACCCTCTCCTTATTGGCGGTTGCTTAGAAGCAGGAGAGCAAATTAGTATCTAAACAGTCTCCTTACATGGAAGGCATAATTCATACAACAGGTCAAATGCTATCCAACAAATATCACTGAACAGAAATCCTCAAGTGATAAAAAGATCCTCAGGCCTCAACCACGGATCATTTATTAAAAAGCAGCCTTTGATGTGTGACAAAGTTCCAAATAGATGTTCTTGGGTGTGTATACACACACACACATACACACACACACACACACACACACACACATACACAGACCTATAATTTTGAGTTATTTTGTGTTCTTTCTAGGTTTTCTGATGTGTTAACTCATTACTCCCCATAACATGCCTGTAAGAAAGTCTAAATGTCTCCGTTAATAACTGAAGAAATGGAGACTTAGAGAGCTGTCCACTTAGTGGTTATAAAGACGTGATCAGATCCCGATTTTGCCACTTGCCTACTCAATATAACTTCCTTGATCTCTAGCCTCAGTTTCCTCTCTGTAAAATGGAGCTAACAATGATAACTTTCATCACATGACTCTGCTATTTTTTTAGGACCCGATCTCTGCTTCAGGCAGTGGATGAAGAAGAGAGTATGTGGAGAAAACATACAGATCTCTTATTCACCTTGAGCCAGACGGGACTCACATCACTTATATTGCCACCCCATCGCTAAAAACTGGTTGTGTACCCATTCCCACAAGCCAGAGGGCTGGGAAATATGGTCTAGCTGTGTGCCAAGGAAGGAGAACACTCAACACTGGTGGGAATCTGGATCCTGGTGGGAAACTAGGCACCCCTGCTGTACTGTCCACATAGCTTTAGTGTGAAAACTAAATAAGATAATATATGTACAGTGCATGCAATAAATGTTAATTATACATAACTCTTCTTGATAGAACCAAGAGTAGAACTCAGGATTCATGATGTCGCATATAGTGCTTTCTGCCTTAACTCACAGAGTACATCACTTCTTTGAATTTTTGTACTGACTGTACCCAGCCCTTGCCTTTAAAGAAATTGACAAACTGTGGTTGGATATTGAATGCTGTTATAATTGAAGACACATATACAAATCAATTTATAACAACTGGAGTAAGAAATATTCGATTACTATTTTAAATAACTTATTAAATATCAGAATGGGCCAAATACCTTTAGTAGTTAGCATAGAATTAAGTCAGAGTTTTGGGCTAATATATTCTATTATTTCTATTGTGGAGTGGATACAACATACCTGCCAGAATTCTTGGAGAAGATACGCGGCATATCCTGACTGAGAGGGCTAAGGAGTATTGTAAGCATTGGTGCTAGTGGCACACCTTTGCCCAACAGCTGACTGAAAGCAAGTCTGCCTAGCAAACCCCCTGTCCTGGCAGGAATAAAACATAAGAACATCACGCAAGCCACAAACATCCCAGTTCCTGGGTTCCCTTCCAGAGGGAGAAAGGTCAGGCAGCACGTACTCAATCATAGGGTAAGGTTCTAAACTACTGGACCATCCAAAATAATGAGAATATCTGACGGTGCTGGATCTCCTTACGTTCTTGTCACCATCCTGCTGGCCCTCCCTGAACTATGCTCTCACTGCTGCTTTCTACGACATTCCATTCAGAAATCTCTTAAGGCCTTAGATCATTCGGTTTCTTGTGGCATCAGAGCAGAACTTAAGAAACAAAAAAGAAGGAAAGAAATTACATGGCAAAGAAAGAGGTTCCAGAAGTGTTTATTTCTGCTTGCTGAGTAATGTTGTCAAGTAGTCAATCATTTCTCCTCTGAACATTTATTATACAACCACTGTATAGCAAGTCCAAGAAGACACGATTCCTACCCACGCATAGTAATGATGTTTGAAATGGACTTTAAATTTTCCCATGTAACTTTTCAAAGTTTAGAAACACAACATAAACCTTTAAAACCTTCCATCAATGTGACTGTCCCTGTCAGAAGTGGCCTTGTCCCCTAAATAGCTCCTTCCACAGGCTCTGACAAGTTCAAGATGCCCGAGAGGAAGCAGTCACTATATGATTCCATCCATTGTTCTCTGCCTCTCTGTCCTCTCCGAGCCTCCTGCTCCATCCTGATGTTTCCGGACTGTACCCTGCTTCTGAGGAAGTACTTTCCACTGCTTTTCACAGCCTCCATAAATATCAATCCCAGCTCTCCTTTGGATATTATTTGAATCTCATTTTCCCTCCTTACATTTGATTTACCTGAATTTGATTTACACACTTTAAACCTTTGATATTACTCCACAATGGGCCTGCGTCTCTACAAGATATGTCACCCAGATCCTGCTGTCTCAACCTTTCCTTTTCTGGAAGCCAGTCCTTTGAGGAGAGCCAACAAAATGTCTTAGAAAGAGTCAGGTCTTTGGCTCTCGCCATGGCCTTGTCATTTGACCACTGTCTAGCCTAATAGATAACCACCTCACTTCAAAATTTTTGCCACATCCATGTCACCTGCATGTGCTTAACATTTTACTTTAAATTTAAATAAACTTAAAATTTTAAAACTAAAATTTTAATGGTAAACTTTACATCACCATGTAATTGGAAAATGTATCATTATCCACGAACCCCCAAAATAAATGTATAACTATTAAAAATCATTTTATTTATTAATCTCCTAATATCATATCATGTATTACCACTGTTATACACAACACTTTCAGAAAACTCTCGGGTGACTTTTAAAGCTATGTGGCCTTTATGACTACGGAATCCTCCCCCTGTACATGTAAAACCCTGACAAACACAGCGATGGCTTGGATGTCTCATGTGGCACTAAGCCTGCTGAGAGCCTTGTCGTACTGCAGCCGACGCTGAGTGCAGTCTGACCTCTGCCTAGGGACTGGTCATCCATGTTTTCATCAACATCAAGGTCTTTTTGCATCTGCTTCAAGGTGGCACCTGAGTTGACATTACTGATATGCTTCTTCGCCTCCCACAGGAAACTCTGCTGGTGGTATCTGACCCTGTGGGATGCAGGGCAGGGTGATCCTGCCACTCTGCCAGGAGTCTGCCCCCCTTGCATGGTGGCACACGGTGCACATCTGCATCCCTATTGTCTGGAGCTGCCTAATCTCAGCTGCTGCGATGGCCATGAGAATGCACTTCACAGAGCTCCAGTTTAGGGAGTGGAACTGACAAGGGCTCTAGCTGGGGAGTTGTGAAACTCTAAGCGGAGCTCGTGTGAGGCCATGCCAGAAACTGCGTATGGCAGGGAGAGTAAGACAGACTCACGTCTAGGGGACACAGGATTCCTCCCAGGGTCATCTTGGGCTCCAGGACTGCCTGACAGCTTAGCCCAGCCTTCCTGACTGCATGGCACTCCGCCACGCTTACATTCAACGTTCTCCCCTTCTCTCTTCACACAGGGTCATGCTTGCCCAGGGTTCTGGTGGCTCTCCCAGTCTTACCCGGCTCCCTCATTATTTTCTCTCATTAGATGCTTTTCCTAATAAAATCCTCGCATGTTTAATCTCATGTTGATGTCTGCTTCTTAAAAGGACCTGAACTTACACAGTTCCATTCCTTTTTCTTGGTTTGGGTAGGAGACTTTGCTCAGCTATGAGTTTCTTATTTTGTAACTGGTTTATTCAACAACCTAGACCCTAGAGAAATCAAATTTATTCTTTCTCACCACTGCAGACCTGTAAACCTTCCCCGTGTACCCATTTTTCAACCCCCTATATAATCTTGGGTAGATTTTTTTTTTTTTTTTTATCATTTGGAATCAGGTTTTATTAGGAGAAATGGAAACCCTGATAACGAGTAGCTTAAATAAGATAGAAGCTTATTTATATCTCATATAAAACAAGACTTGGGCTGAAATGTCCAGGAATGGTACTGCAGCTTCATGTTCCTCAGGGACTTAGGTCCTTTCTAGATCACTGCTCCCCTAAACCTAAAGTGTGATACCTTCTGCCCATCTCCATGGTCCAAAACAGCTACTGGAGATCCAGCTAACATATTGACATTCCAAGGAGCAGGATAAAGGAAAAAGAAAGGAATGCTTAAGGAGACTTCACAACACTTCTGTTTACAGTGTATTGTCCAGAAGGCTGTATAAGGTATCTTTTTAGATAGAGTGCAATGTGCATAGTAGAAAATCCAGATTTGTTACAAAGTAGGGAGGAGAGAATGGATAGGCAACGGCAGTCTCTGTCACAGCTTCCATAGCTTTTCCAGTAGTTCAGCTGTCCTCTGCTCACAGTCAGGTAATAAAAGGCTTTGTCCATCATAATATTAAACTCCAAACCTTCATCCAATTGAAGCCTCCCCCATGTGTAGTGGAGAGTAGGGCAAAATTAGCTTCTGTATTGCCCCACCTCCATTCCTCTTGCCCTTTCATTAGACTGCCAATGGCTCTCCACTGCCACAGCTGGAGAAGGAAGAGAGATAGAGGACAGAAAGTTCCAACTTTACTGGCACAGTTATAATCTAGCATTGGGATTCTCTGTGTTCAGCAGATTCCAAATACTGATTTGCTCTCTTATGGGTGCTTTTAGGGGTTCTTCAGAGACACATAAGCTCTGAAGTATTCTCACCTGCAGTGTCATTAATGTGGGTGTCAGAGACTGCAATTCTCCCCAATAGCCATCTTTCCCTTCTTACTAAAGAATGATGAAATCCCAATTATTAACTGGACACATGGCCTCCAGGCCTAAAGACAACATTTACCAGCTGACATTACTTTCGTGATGAAAATTCTATTCACAACTGGCTTCTGCTCCGATATGTAAACAACTTGGAAGCTGTCATTCCCTTCCTCACAAGAAAAAAAAGCTGAACAAAGTGAAAATCAACAACTCTACTTAGATTCATCAGAGAATTGAGGTCACAGGGCAAACCAATGTCCTGAAAACTAGAGAGATAGACAGGCAAATACAGAGAATCACAACTTACCAGGAGTGGAAGCTGCTGGAGTCATGAATTGGGCAGGAGAAACTGTAATTGATGAACGGTTGGAGGCTGAGTGTGGTCTACTGTGAGAGTTAAAAATTCTTGGGGGCCCATGCTCATGGAGGACCCTCATATTTTTGCGATTGTTACTTCCAGGAGACCCAACAAGTTCTCCTGATGTGAAAATTGGAAGAAATTCCTTTTATGCTTCCAACAGGGAGAAGGGTAAAGTAGCCAGTTTGAAACACATCCGGAGCTTTCTTTTCTTCATCTGCCCTTAAAATAAAGTGCTTTATCAGAGCCTAACCCATATGGAAGAAAGGAAATACTCATCTCCAGCCCCACTGACCCTTCCTATCTCACCTAAGTAAGAATAATAGAAAGCTGAGAGGCACCTGAAAGGTCAGAGCCCAAGGAATCATGCTCACTAAAGGACTGAGAGTGAAACATAGGAGTATCGAATGCTTTCCCTCTTCCCACACCTCACCATCACACCAGCAGGACTCCTGGATAATAACAAAAGACGACAACCACAAGAATTGCAAGGCTAGGACTCTATTTAAGGAGTTCTGAAGAAAACCCATAGGAAATCCCGAGACAAAAACAAGGACACTAGAGGAAATGGAAGCCTCACACACCTACACGTCATGCAAATGGTAAACAGAGCGTATCTCCCAGCAAAATAAGCAAAAAACCTCACCCTAAGGCTCGTTCATATCGGTGTTATTACCCAACATCCCACGTCTGGCTTTCAACAAAAAAATTACAAAGCATGCTAAAAGGCAATGAAAAACACAAGATACAAACAAGCAAAAGAATCAGACTCGATATGACAGCTATTTTGGAATTATCAGACCAGGTAAAATAACTGGTGATTAATATGCTAAGGATCTAATGAAAAAAATGGAACATAGGAGAACAGATATAATGTAAGCAGAGAGTTGGAAACTCTTAAGAAAGAATCAAATGGAAATGTCAGAAATCATAACTACTGTACCAGAAATGAAGACTAGCCTTTACCAACTTCGTTTTTGGCTAGGTGAAGGCATACGCCTTGGTTTTGACTAATAGGATATGAGAAGAACTGACGTGTGCAACTTTCAGGGGATACTCTGAAGGAGCATGCCCTCGATGGCAGTCATTAGGATTGCTCACTTACATTCTACTGTAGGATTGCACTTCCTGACTCTTTGATGTTAAACATGGCCACGGGATGAGTTCTGGCCAATAAGTGAAGGGCAAAGTCATTTAACTTCTGATGCAAGACTCTCCAGCTTGCCCTTCTCCTGCCACAGGCCCTTAGCAAATTTCCAGAGGATGCAAGTCCATCCTCTGGTACCCTGGGTGAGAAAAACATGAAACACAACCCCTAGGGATCCGTAAAAAAACATACCACACAAGCAAAAATGAAGTGCCTAATATTTTGAAGATGATGATTACCGTAACACAATCTAGCCTATTCCGCCTAATCCCCTGCCGCTCCCCTCTCCATCTTCACCCGAGCTGAAATGCAGACTGGGTGAGCCAACTTGGATCAGGTAAACAACATCCTAGTGACATAAGAGCAACAAAATGGAAAGAACCTGGGTCTCTGAAGAATTCTCAGAGCAAAGCCACAATACCAGCTCAAATTTCTGGGTGACAGAGAAATAAACTTCCATTGTATTTAAAACATTGTATTTTGTTAGTTGAATCTGTATCTTAATTAATTAAGTAGTTATTAGTTACTACTTTAACTACTGGTTGCTTACTCTTCAGTCTCAAAGAAATCCTGCAAGCCCCCTTTGTTACCATAACATTGTATATTTGAAGTTCTGTGCTTTACTGGGCATTTATAAATATATTTGGACACACCACTGCACTAACTGTTAGTTCTCAGGAAGTGTTACGTGAAAACACTGAATGCTATCACCTAACATGTGTGTAACCATGGGGAGAAGTTTGATCCCTGCCCTGCCCTGGCTTTTGCTTAAAATTCAATTTATTCAGATTGAGTTTATGAGTTTATATAGGAGTTGAAACAGTGCTGCCACTGAAATGACTAATATTGCCAAGAAGAAAGAAGTCAAAATAGTAGCCAGCAGGGAACTCGGTGTTTATAATGGAAACTACCCCAGGTGAGGTGAAAAAAGCACAATAGGAACATGACGTAAAGCCTTCATTGAACTAGCAAGTGTGTGATCAGATGTAATTGCAATATCTTAAATTAAGAAAGAGCTCATTTTTCTAATTAAATCATGTGCCAAATAAAGTCGCAAAAATCGCATATATTCCCAAACTCCTTGGATGGTTGTATCACTTATGATGTAAGACTGCAAATTTTCAAGAAAATAAACTATGACTCAAACAGAATTAAATTTAAAAGGGGAATTAACTGGTTCCTCAGACTGGAAAACTAGATATGGATTCAGGAAATGCTTGATAAACAGTTAAAACAATGACCAAAACCTGGTTTCTCTGTCTCCATTTCTGGGTTCACTTTTAAGTGTTGGCTTCTTCAATCTCTAGAGCATCTCCCTGCATTTGCACCTCTTATCCCAGGACAGCTGCCATAGAACTACAGGTTCCCTTGTTTCTCTCCATTAAGAAAGAGTATGCCACCAACCACTCAGCAAAAATCTGGAATCCAAGTTTGACTGAACTAGCATAGGTCATATGTCCATCCCTGAGCAGAAGAGGTGAGGGCTGAGCCATATGTTCCATCTTTTTGGGGGTGGAGTCAGCCTCCTCTGAAATGTGAAGAAGAGACAGATAACTACAGCATAGACTGCTAGTTCCTTTTCCTCCCACACAGGTGTCTAGAAGGTATTTCCCACCTCACTTGCAGCTAGGTGTGGTCATGTGACTGAGTTGTAACTAACGGTATGACAGCCTTGCCCGTGACATCATCCCACATTTAATCCTCTCTATTTTTTCCCCTCTGTCACCTAAAAGGAGAGGACTCTAAAAATTTGATGATGTAAGATCCTAGAAGTCTGAAGAAGAAGAACTCTCCGAATTAGAATGTAGAAGTCAGGAACACCCACACTAGACTATGACATGAGCAAGAAATACATTTTTTATAATGTACTATTTATTGCAATAATAAGCATTACTTGAATACAATACTACAAAGAATATTAGAGCGATGTTTCCAATGGTAGGACAAATAAATGGTAGGCAGCTCAACAAGCAACATCGACTGCAACAGTGGTCTTCAAAATTTGGATTATCTTTAAACAAAATGGAACCAATTATGCTGCCAGAGACATCTTAGTCTATATACATTTTCTTTTCCAGAAGAGGAGCATTGTAATGACTTAGCCACAAACCAGATAAACAAAGCAGCAATTGCTTCTTGTACTATAATAAGCCTTTGCAAACATCCCTGCATTTGCACATGGCTTCTTTAATAAATGGATGCTATTTTCTTATGTTCACCAGCAGTTGTATCAAATAAGAGAAGCAATTTAAATTTGCTCTGCATCTCAGGGAATCACTTTTCAATACAAGAAGCATTTTTTAAAATGAAAAATGTATTTTTCTAAAATCGCTTCCTCTTCTATTTTAATGTGCAAGCACGAAGCAGACAGAAGAAAGCAACAATCAAGAGGCATAGAGAAGGCAACATAGAAGAAGCTGTGAACCAGTTCCAAAGCCAGTGAGAGAGGCAAAGAATAGCAACTGGTTGAATCCCAGGCCAATTATCTTCCATCCAAAATGGAAAATGCCCAGAGTGGAGAGAGATTGGTACAAAATTCAAAGCTTAAGCAGGTGTTCAGAGAAGAAAAAGATCAGGAATCAACATGCCAGACGACAGACAAGTATGTGCTTTACCTGGAGAACTCCTTCCTCTTCAGCTGGATAAATTCTACTCATCTTTTGGGCTCAGCTGAAATATCACATCCTTGGGACAGATTCTGATGACAATTCCCTCCTCACCTCCACGTCGTTTTCTTCCTCTTATAATTACCTCAATAACCTTCACTCTTCTTCCATAGCTCTTCTCATTACCGTAATTACAGAGTTACCTGTGTGATTATTTAAGGTCTGTCTGCCCATCTACAGGGGAAGTCCTGTGGGGCGAAGACCACGTTGTCTTGTTCACCTGTATCTTTCTAGGATCTAGCCCGGTGTTTGGGACATAGTAGAGACATGAATTCCATTGACATTCTGGTGAGTGGTGGGGCTGGCATCAAGCTATTTTAAAAGGACCCAGTGCCTGAGTACATTGTAGCCTGACATTTTCCTTTTATAGCCAGTTTTGGAAAAATAAAAATAAAAACACTCAGAAACCAATGGAACACCATCTCTTAAATCATCTAAGAAGTCATTTGTTTTGCAAAACACTTAGAAAAATTGTAGGCATTTTCCTCTGAACTAGTTTTCTGGGAGACAAATTCCATCGCATCACTACATATGGACTACTCTCTCTGACACGATAATAAATAATCTGGTATGGACCAAGCCTAACTCCACGACAGCCCTCCCCGCTCCCCTCATTTCTCTCCCTGGAGACAGAAAATGGTCCAGCTCATGAGCTTCAGATCAATCTCTATTCTATCATTCCATCTTTGTCACTTCCTGCTACATCCTTCCCAAATCCCTTCCCTTGGCTGACAGAGCCCCGTTTTTTCTCATTTTTACAATAGGCTGAATGTATAACTCAAACAGTTATAAAAATGGGAAAAAAGAATATGGGGAAAGAGGCTGTCTCCAGGTCTGTGACAGATATCAGTGTTCTATTATTTGTTTCTTTCTTTTGTGGCACTCTTATCCTAAAGTCCCCTCTGCCCTTCAATCTCACTGTCTCTAGACTTCTCTCCCACTTGCCTCCTCATTCAAATTCACTTCAAGCTTGCTCAGAGCACAAAGGCTTCAATGATTGATTGGGTTTTATTTTTTAAGCTAATATTTATTGAGGTTTTATATAATGGCTTTTTTAACACAAAAAGGTTTTTTTTAACACAAAAACCTTCGAGGTTTCGAGGTAGGCATTTATTAATTCCTCATCTTTGATGAGAACCCTAAGGTTTATAGAGGTTAAGTAACTTGCCCAATAGAACATGGCTTGTAAATGGTGGGCCTAGAATTCAAAGCCAGGTCTGCCTAACTCCAAATCCACTCTTTCCACAGCACCATGCTACCTTTCCACTTTCTTTTGTTAATATCCTTGTTCCATCCAAATAGTGAAAGCTTTCAATGGATAATTGCCTGGTTAGATGCAAAGTCTAGACCAAAATTGTGTTACCACATGTGGCTGGTGTGAAACCGTTAATTCACAAAGGTCCAACCACGTCATCTTCAGCCAAGATATTGTAACAGACACTTTAGCAGATAGTTTTGACCTCAGCTACTGACATCAGGAGACATGCATAGTGACAAACGGAAAACAAAGTGGAAAAAAGGACATTTGAATAATAAAAACAATATTGCACTCATCAGTCAACCTGGAAAACATTCTTTATTCCCAACTGAAATCATAACCACTTCAGAAGGTATATTTTGGCTGAGGATATTCTAGGTCATTTAAAGGCTTTAGAAAGCGTCACTGTTCCTTAACGACTTTAACTTAATTGTGCAGTAACAATTGGATACAGAAACAGCAATGACCATTGAAATGTGGTTGCTATACTCAGTATAATCAAATCAGAAAATCTAGAAGAATTTACATTCAAGTCTATTGACCAAATGGCTGAGACCTGTTTACACTGAAAATATTAGCTCAGACACAAGGAAGATTCTAGACCAGAAAGCCAGCATGAGATGCACAAGGGAGCCAAGTGAGTTAGACACCCAAACCTAGGGCTCCAAAGATGAGAACACTCTACTGTGGTCAGAAGAAATACTACCTTCCTGGTTAAAGCATTCAACATACTATACAGGGTGCCAAAAAACGTATACACATTTAAGAAAGGAAAAAACTATTAAAATTGTAATACTCAATATATACCGATAACAGAAGATGAATATAAATCCCATTTGACTTCTGCAATTACAAGAGGTGCTCAAAGTGGTTACCATCGGCATCCAGACACTTCTGATTATAGTGAACTGCTGCTTGAGAAACACTGACCGAAGTGTATACATTTTGTTGGCACCCCGGTATATACGTATAGTAAAAGAGTTTGGTAATTTAACACCACACCCCAATACTCCTATATAAGATGTTTCTCTTGTGTGTGTGTGTGTGTGTGTGTGTGTGTGTGTGTGTGTGATTTTATGCTTAAACTGAGTATTAATAGTAGTACAAGTTCATTCCATAATTCAGGCTACATTCTCAAAAATAAAATCCTTTAATTACCTTTACAAAGTCTTGAATTAGGTAACCTTATTCAAATATTGTTAAAGATAGCTGTACCAAGTCCAGGTAACAGTAACCTTCTTGGGAATCGCTCTCTTTGTGTTCAGACATGTGGCTCAAGTCACCAATATTCCTTAGAAAATGGTGTCTGAACAGAGCCTGATCCTGTCTAAGTGAACAAACAAATGTTCCTCCACAAAGGTCCTCACCAACAGAGCCATTTTCCTGGCAGCCAACCTGCTCGTCATCATACTCGAGACTCACTTTTCATGTCTATTCTATGCCAGGCCTGTGTTAAGTACTAGAGGGACACACAAGTGGAGGAGATCAGACATAGACACAGAAGTTGAACTGAAATGATGTGGTTCCCAGGATACAAGTTGGTGCAGGATACAGTGGCAGCACCAAGGCGGAAGGGGTCGATTCTACATGGAGGAAAAAGACTCTCAAAACATTTTGAAAGATGGTGAAATATGAGCAAAATCTAGAAAGAGATATGAGTGTTGCTCTCTTATTGGAGAGACTGAGAGAAAGAGATTGAACCTTACTATACACAATTTTTAATTCTAAGATGCCTGTCGGTGGTGGTATCCTATGACCAGAATCCTGGGGCCCACAGGCCCACATACAGAGCTCTGTAGAAGCTCAGTACCCTGTAAACACATTCAGGAGCACTTCTATCTATTAAGTGTAATCCAGATACCTGGCATCTGTAAGAAATTCTGAGCCATGGATGACTTTGAAGGGGATGACGAGATAGAACCTTTCCTTTTTTTTTTTTAATTAAAGTTTATTGGGGTGACAATGGTCAGTAAAGTGACAAAGGTTTCAAGTGTACAATTCTGTAGTACATCATCTATATATCACGTTATGTGCTCACCACCCAGAGTCAGTTCTCCTTCCATCATCATATATTTGATCCCTTTTACCCTCATCTACCTCCCTACTCCCCCCTTACCCTCTGGTAACCACTAAACTATTGTTTGTGTCCATGAGTTTTTGTTGACAGAACCTTTCCTAATCACAGATGGAACCCTTGAAGCAAGTTTGGCACCAGATATTGGCAGTAGATATGGCTGACGTGGCAAGCAAGGTGAGAAGTCCTATGAGTTTGGGAAAGGCGTTAGGGAAAAACAGTAAAAACAATAATAGCTAAAATTGACTGAATGCTTACTGTGTATTATGAGTACTTTCTATCTTTTACATGCACCAACTAATTTAATCCTCAATCCCATTTGAGGCCTGAGGAAGTCAAGGCTTAGAGAGACGTCACAGAGCGAACAAGTACGTGATCTAAACTGGAGGCAAATGCAGGAGGTCTCCATGCAGAGTTCATGCTGAGAACCTCTTTGCTAGACAGCCTCAGAACCAACCGTGCTGTCTAATCAGTTTGGCAGGAGCCAGAGTCCAGGAGAATGATTAGCAAATTCTGATCCTGGAGCACAAGTTACCAGGTCTATGCTACGCTGGGTATTATACTCGCTGGAGGGCTAGACATCAGGGGGGCCTGCTGCTGATAGAAAGACAGAGAAGGCAACATATTTCACTGAGGTTACGTGTGCTTTCTCTGAAGACAGAAACTGGCGAAGACTATAGTTTCCCTATCATTAGTACAATAGTAGTCTCTTTCACCTAACCAATTTAAAAAATACACAGAACCTTCTAGAAATAGTGCCCTCCCAATTATCACTTCCACAACTTTCAGGGTCCAGAATTTTCCATTTCATGTGTGTTCTGTTTATTTAAATTCATGATCTTCATATTAATTCTTCCAAAAATGACATTTTATCATAGAGAGTATCTCCATTTAACTTCCCTATGTCAATATTAACGATGGCATTTGTGTGTTTATTAGGTAAAAATTGGGTCCTGACAATCATGCAGTCAATTCCAAAGCTTATGAGCTCATCCATCAGTGTCCCTCAATTGCCTTTTTTAATTTCTTCTGTTGACATTGACCCTGTGTGAGGTTATTTAGAAAAATCTTTATGAATATAATTTATGACTTAATTTTAACAAGTATTAGGTAGATGTTATCACCGAGTCCATGACCTGAGGTGGTGAAGATTTTCTATCAGATAGCATCAAGATTCATTTAAATTTCTCA